>NC_143549.1:31985000-32610416 GCF_054136105.1 Typopeltis vanoorti
CTATTCAAAATATGTGATAGAGTAAAAACCAAGCGTGAAGAAAAGCATATAAAGTCGTGTTTCCAGTAATTAGGATCATTTTAGTTTCCTTGTAAGGAAACTTGTAATAATGGGAAAAATAGCTTTCTATTTTTATATTATTATTAACACGAATATTAATAATAATTGGAACATTATTTTTCAGCTAATGAGGATTTTTAGTTTTTGGATAAGAGAGCAAGGACCTGTTCTATAAATAGATGAACGGGAGTGATAAACATCACAAAATCACTATTTTGTGGAACAGGCCTTCTTGCACACTTTAATTTTCATTTAAACTGAGAATTAACACTGACTGGTTGCTTCTGACTTTAAGAAGCTGTTGAGGATGGGGGGGGAGCGAAAAATAAATGTAGAGTCAGATTAATTAACAATGCCTATCAAATTATCAGTAGCCAAGGCCCAGCGCAACAATTAAACATCTGATGTTCAAAAACAGAGTAAAATGGACTTTGAGAATGAAGTGCAAAATGCAAAAATTTGCATTTTACTGTCCAAGTGTCTGTTTTCTTAAGAGTGACTTTCAATGAATGTGTCTGCGCTCTGGTGAATGAAGCCCAATAATTTTAAAGAGATATTTTAATCCCCATTAGGAACCGAACTGGCCAATAACATGGGAAGGAACAGCAATGTTTCTTATCCGACAGAAAGAAGTATGCTGATGATTACCAGTTCTTAAAGTGAGAGACAATATTCGCATGCGACAGTGTCGAAGCTCTTAAGTTTTCCGAAATGTTGCATGTAATTTCGTATCATTGTGCATACTTTAGATACCAAAAACAGTTTGATTTAAACCAAAACTTGAAATAAGCTGAGTATTTCAGAAGAGGAAAAAATCACAATTGCCAAATTTCTTTAAAACATACATACAACATACTTCACATGCCTGTCAGAATTGTTTTATCTTCCTACATACACGTTATAGCAAAAATCACCTGGAAAAAAGGAAGTGAAAGGGATGGTGAAAGAATTATTGGCTAATTCGGTCCCTAATGGGGATTAATATTTCAAATATTTACAAAAATCTATACATTTGAAAAATTGCGGACAAAAACCAAAATCACAGTAATGAATACAAATTATAAAAAGAGTGAGCTATCAGTTAGGGGAAAGAGAGAGAGAAGAAGAAGGGCAGATTGGCGACACTTTACTAAGACGAAAAAAAAAAATCTAATTAAATCTTCTCATTCAGATATCTTCGTTCGGGAGTGAACGGCCACCTTTCACCTCAAACCAACACAGACAATAGAGGGCGTCCTGTTTCGCAGAAGGTGTTTTCGCGTGAATCACTGCTACCAAATGATTTCTAAGATATTAACATGAAGGCAAGTCAATGCAGCCACAGGTTGCGGAACGGTGATCTCCACCCATCGCCGGATTTAGGATATGAAAAAAAAAAAAAAAAGACGGGTTTGATGATGCCTTCCTTCTCTTGCAAACGTTACAGCAATTTCGCACGACTAACAGACCATAACACCCGTCTGTATCTTTCAGCCCTTCTTGCGGGGTTAAATCCGCAGTGCATACAAATGAGAAAAAACCTCATCCGAATATCTTTAGTAGAAGTGGCCATTCATGAGAACTAATACAGCTTGTAGAAAAGCGGAGAGAACACAGAGAGATGACAGCTGGCTGATCATTCATTTATATGAGTTTTTTTCTCCTTATGAAAAGAGGGGGGAAACGAGAAACCTCCAGTTTCGTATACCTGGATTATTTCATTTAATCCACCTGGCAATAACAAAGACTTACAAATGGAAACACATTGAATGGATTCGCAGAAGTTTGCTGTGATAATTTCAAAAACGATTTGTGTGTATGTGTGGGGGGGGGTAAACCTTGTTCATAACGCATTTTCCTTTTTCAGTACGAAATTACTACACATATATATGAAAATGTGTATGGCTTGCTAACGCGAAACTGAAAATTAAACAAAGAAATACAATGGAACACGGAGAAAAACAGCACTCATACTTTTTTTAGTTAAATCTAGGGTGTTCTTCTATAGTGACTATGCTAGATGCATTCATAATACAGGGATCTCTTTGTTACTAAAAATAATAATAAAATAGAATAATCAATGGTTTCGTTAAAATACACAACAGAGTATGATGCTTTGTGATTGTAAAAGTGACAGGATAAAACTCATTTTTATCCACAGTATACTTCCCCCTCCCTCCCTCCCTGAACGATGGCTACATAGCTTTATTTTTCTTGTTGGTTGATCATATTACTCCGTTTTATTCTTTTATTACACATCTTCGTGCGTATTTTGTCAAGCCGTTGCAATGGCATATGCTGCGTGAATTGTATGAATGTGTACAATTCAACACTTGCCATTTCGACGAGAGGAGAAGGGAGATTATCACACCAACCAGGCAACTCTTTTCCGATGAAGCAGCACCAACTTCTTTCTGACATTTCAACCATGCTACAGAATTCACCTCTGTCGCAAAAATATTTCTTTCTTTCTTATATTTCATTCGTTTACCTAGCAAACAATACAAAGTAGATCCGGATGTTTAAACTTAGACGCACGCACAGACACGCACTTTGAATTCAATATCAATGCGCGTAATTATATTTATCCATATTGGCGTGAAATTAAAGGAAGAAATATTTGCATTTTAATTAAAACAGCAGCGCCACCACTAATAGAATCAAAAATGCAGAATTTTACTTATTATTAAACTGAAATATCGTACTTGACCGAAACATTATATCGAAGCTGAATTATAACGTCGACACATTTAGATTCAGTGGTAGCGTTGTTTGTCAGAAATACAAAACAACTCGCATCCTTTTGCTAGAAAAGATCTAATTTTAACTAGTATATGACTTAGTAAAAACCTTTATAACAGATTTTCAATTGAAGACGAATTAACTGCTTTGAAAACTAGAAAGAAAGCGCACACACATTGGCATTCCTGCTTCGTTGTTATTACAGAAATCGCGATTTCCAACAGTTCTTAATGAATGTTTCTTGGACTTTCTGCCAAAAAATGCCACTTTTGACTTTTCAAGTGAGGGTGAATTAATATCATACACAGCGAAATATCTCCTTTCAGAAACGATATTTCTTTCCTCTACCAGGGTTCTCCTACCGCTGAGAATATATGCAATGTTTTGACAGGATCTTGTTCCTTCCACAGTAGTAGCAGCAGCATTTGTTATAGTTTCCTCGATATTAAACAATAATCCAAGAAATACATCAAGTTAGGCTGTGGCAATAAAACTGAAATTCTTCTGTCTTATTTGCAAGTTATCCGCTCGGTTAGTCTGGTGGCTGTGCGCTTCGCAACCATATGCCTGGGGAAAGAGTGTCCTGGGTTCGATTCCCGTCGACGACGTGAGGGGCTTAAGAATGTTTCTCAGCCAAAGCCAAGTTAGCCGGTCTTGGGCGTGGACAGCAGGATTTTTCCCCAGTTTATCTGGGATTTTTCATCCCGCAAGTAGGCAAACCGGCCCGTGAACACACACACGAATGCAGTCAGGAATATCACCCTTAGGGGATGCAGCAAAGGAGTGGCGAACCGCCGCATTAATACGCCAGTACCCAACCCGTCCTAAGACAGACGAGAAGGAGAGGATAGGATTTTAGTCCAGAAATCTAGAATAAAATTAACAACAACAACAAAAAGCCAATGAAATGAAATATAATTATTTATCATTATCACCAGACTTTCACCGTTGCTGCAGTGTTAGTATGAATATTCTAATTTTATCTTTGCATTTCTTGTAAAATCTGAAACTTCCGAAAGAAAACCTGCACAGGCTCAAATGATACCCCCCCCCCCCACACACACACACACTTCATTTCGTGAGATATTTACCGATTCCCAGTTTAATATAAAATTTTCATTCTTTGGCGGTTCAGTATTAGAGACAGGTCAAAGTTAAAGACAGAGTAAGATACTGCCTTGAGGCGATATTATCTGTCAACTACTTTAACTGCCCTACGGTTCGTTGTTTAACTGGGATCAGTCATTACAGTTATGGTTCACTCTATGCGAAAAATGAGGTAAAAAAACGGAATCTGGTAATTATCTGAACTAAAAAGATCGCGTAAGTATCGCTTAAATGGTGTCAAATGTTTTTCAGACCAACTTCTTCATGTAAACCCCTGTTAAATATTGATCGTTTGAATCCTATTTAAAGAGCAAAATAGTTGGGCATAAACACAGAAGATTTGTTCTTAATGAACGACTCAGCAAAAGAACTTTCAGTCAGTCCTGCTTGATACTATTAAGAATATTCTTTGTAGAAAAAACACCCACCTCCTTCAGTGTTGCGCGCGTTACCACACAGAGTCAGAGCTTCTCTGGCCATTACTGTTCATTCCACTTTCTAGCTAAGAAATGAAAGAATTTTCTCCTGTGCATAGGAAGGAATATACGAGGGTGGTCTAAAACGTTCTCGTCCTAACAATTAAAAAACGAATTTATAATTTCAAAATTATTTTCATTTTTAAACATAATCCCCCTTAAGACTAATACATTTATTCCAGCGATGCTCCAGCGCCATCATCCCGTCCCTGTAGTGGTTCTCCGCAAAATACCCCCTCTACAGCTGCAATCACCATTTGATTCGAAGCAAAACGCTGACCAGCGAGGAAGAGTTTTACTTTTGGGAAGAGATAGAAGTCAGATGGAGCCTAAACTGGGGATAGGGTGGATGTTCGAACAATTCATAGTGCAGATCCCTTAATTTTCCCATTGCCAAAACACCTTTGTGAGCAGGTTCATTGTCCTGATGAAAGATGAATTTTTCTTCTCCAAACCTGGCCTCTTCTCACTAATTTTTTCTTTCGTCTAGTCTGGTTAAAAGATCAGAATAATATTCCCGAGTTATTGTTTTACGCTTTTCAAGATAATTAATAAACAAAATGCCTTTAGCAGCCCAAAACACTGATGCCATGACCTTTCCTGCTGATTGAACTGACTTTGTCTTCTTTGGCTCTGATCAACCGGCTTCTGTCCACTGTTTTGACTGTTGTTTGGAATTCTGGTGTGTAGTGGTG
Source organism: Typopeltis vanoorti (assembly GCF_054136105.1). NCBI lineage: Eukaryota > Metazoa > Arthropoda > Arachnida > Uropygi > Thelyphonidae > Typopeltis > Typopeltis vanoorti. The sequence continues at coordinate 31,990,060 of NC_143549.1, forward strand.
AATCCAAGTCTCATCCATAGTAATAAATCAATGCACAAAATCAGTTTTATTCTTGTTAAAACGCTTCAAGCAATGTTCGGAGATTTTCATGCGAGTGCGTTTTTGATCTGCCGTGAGCAAGTGCGGCACCCATCTTGCTTTTCTTCATGCAAAATATATCTTACACGTTCTTTTGAAATGCGTATATTCTCAGCAATTTCACGCACTTTGACTTGCCGGTCATCCAATACTTGTCGTGCACTTGATCAATGATTTCTGGTGTTGTGACATTTTTTGGAAGTCCTTCACGTGGATCATCTTCAAGGCTGGTACGGCCACGTTTAAACTCGACAGCCACCCATTTCTTAATTGTCGAAAACGAAGAAGAGTGCTCAAACTTTTATGAACTTCGAATTAATTTCTTTTGGCGTTAAAGCTTCTTTTGCAAAGAATTTTATATAAAATTATAAAATTTTATCCATTTCAAGGGATACAGACAACACTTTTGCTTCAGACAACTGTACAAAACCAACCACTTGATAGAATGACTTGCAGTTTCACATAGATGCTTATGACAGATGTACCAACTTAGAAAAAAAAACGTGCCGATAGTGTTGCTATCTACATTCGAGGCCGAGAACCTTTCAGGCCACCCTCGTATATGTATGTATATATGTATGTATATATGTATGTATATATATATATATATATATATATATATATATATGAATTGAATCCAAAGTTGAAGGGGAATTGACACTGATAAGACTGGCTACCTCATCTCCAGCTGAAAAAGGATAAACTTGGGTATATTTCTATTGGTCAAGAACTGTCATCACGTATTGCATAATGAAAAACTCGAGTTTCCCAAAAAAAAAAACTTTGTCACTTATGAGATTGGCTCACTATTAGCAGAAAAGTGACTGAAACAAAGTTAGTTGTGTTTCTTCTGGGAGGAATTTACATCGTTCCAACGCACGCACTGCCATCAACAAAAATAATAAAAGCCAAGGCGAAGCGTATTGTGCTATTCATCGCTATCTAATAATATGGTAAAAATTTCCGTTCTCTTTGCCCCACATCGGCAGACTAGCGAACAAACATAGGCACGGGAAATTACTTGAGAACGGTCCAAGGACACATTATTTTATATTAAAATGTTTTAAGAAAGAAACATTAATATAAAATGTTTCTTTCTCTTTTGAGTGCTATTTTGACGCTAGTTCATTAAGAACAACTTCATTACTCATTTTATTAATTCTTTTTCGCATATGTCATTAATATGACCTATATGATATTATTCATTTTTATGTGATTCCCAGAAAGGATGTAAACCTATAATACATTGAGTATCCGTGGAAGGGCTAAGATCATGTTAAAAAATAATATTTCTTTTCATCCAATTCTTCACAGTACTACACTATTAAGCTTACATTATTATTAATATCCTGCTAACAATTTTTCTCCATATTAATCTATCGCTTGGCAGAAATCTGATACTGTCAAATATTATTACCCAATATTATTTTTATTATACATAATAAAGATTTCTTACATTTTTATATTTCTGCGTAGTTCGGAAACCTTGATCTACAGCCCAGCTCTTTCAAGCTACTCCAGACCTCCAATAAATCGGGGTGGTATTCCGGGTAACAGTAATTCATCTCCCACCTAAAGACATTCACAATCCTTGCCCACCGAAGGATTAGAACCAGCAACCTGGTCAACAAATAAACTAGTCCAATGAAAATATAAATATTTATATTCTAATTCAACCACAGAACGTAGTTTTACTGGAAATGTTGTGGATATGGCACGTAATCTGGTCTTGAGATCCGCTAAGTTGGCTATGTGTCCACGATAGACAACGTCTTTGAGATGTCCTCACAGCCAAAAGTCGCAAGAGTTCCGATTCGGCGAGCGTACTGGCCGCGTTGTACGAAAATAGCGGTTGATGATTCTGTGTCTGAAGCAATCCCTCGACCGGGTTGCGATGTGAGGAAGGACACCATCCTACATAAAAAATGTTGAATCCAGGCACTGACGCTGTTGGAATCACCTGATTGGTTAAGAGATATTTAGAGATTATAGGAAAATGACCAAGGCCTTTAACAGTGCAGGTAATGAGACCAGCAGGACCGAGCTCCTCGAAAAAGAAAGGTCCGATAATGAATTCCGTTGTGAAACCACACTAAACGGTGATCTTCAGAGAATGAAGCGAATCTGTGGCACGATGTGTGGATTTGCAGTTGCCCAGATTCTGCAGCTGTGCATATTCACAGCATCGTCCAAATGGAAGCAAGCTAAGTCAGTCCAGAAAATGTTTCGTGGCCAGTCGCTGTTCAGTTCAGTCCGAGCAAGAAACTGCAGGGCAAATGTTTCTCGTGCAATCCGGTACAATTACTTAATCCAATCAAGATTAAGCAATTGTGGAACGTGGAAAATCTTGTAAGGATAACAGTGCAGAATTTGCCTTACGAGTTTGTGAATCTACAGGTTAGTCTAAAGACCGTACAATACGCAGTGTGTTGCCGATTCCTATAACATTTGCCAATCTTTCTTCCTCTAAATCTGTAACTACTTCCTCCACTGTCTGCCGTTCGATAGGCTTCCGCCTCCTGCCAGGTTTCACATCTGGAAATTTCAAGAGACAGGTTCCTTAGATCATTCTGCGTAAACCATTTGCAGCCATAGGACCCGTTTTTAATCTCTTAAATGTTCTGAATTTCGAAATGCTGTCAAGACACAGCTGTTATTTTGGTAAAACAACTTCACGAGAAGTGCGCGATTCCTTCGCTAATGGTGACATTGTGTTTTAACACGTTGTCTGCTCACAGGCAATGAATTGACGCATTCCGCAGCTATTCTGCTTTTATAGAAGCTTCTTTCATACGTTATTGGGGACAAATGTCCCCAATGCCGTATGCTTTGAAATGTAAAAATTTTTATGCTTTGACGTTGCACTGCATACCAGGATATCATATATAATTTACATGCATTGCAACGTCATGTATTTCCCTAGCGGCAACTTTTAGAACTAACGTTGGTTAGTTCTAAATTCTAAATCATTACGTTAAATATTAAATCGTTCAGCTGAGAAGTTACAGCCTTTCGAAATATGAACTTTAATTATAATCACCCTGTACATCTGTTAATTTCTTGCATTCCTGGAATTGGTCTTCTAATTTTTTTTTTTTTTTTTTTTTATTTCTCCCAGTCACGTAGCATTCTCCTTTTTGGCATGTTTATGAGTGTGTTATTACATACTAACAGTGTATAATAGTTGTTCAATAATTATTCAGCACATACACAAATACATCTAATTACAAAATAAACAAATGAACGCTTAATACAACGATCGATATGCAGTTGCACAAGTCTGAATGGTGGGGGGAGTACTACATTAATCTCGTTGCCGCAAGCCAAGCATGTTCGTTATATTTTCCTGTGAGAATTTCGCCACACTTGCTAATTTTATTTACGATCGTATTTTCTGAATAAAGCGACGTTAGAAGGATTAAACGACAATAAGGTAATAAATAAAGTATCATGGCAGATATTTAGACCCATTTGCACCTCGACCCACTGCGAAATTCCTTGTAGCCCATCTTGCCAGTCCGCCTCCCTCCTAGCTACAGGTGTATTCGGAATATTTGCCACTTAAGATATCTTTGAAGATAAACGGATGTATTTGTAACGCATTAGGGCGTTGTCCGAGTGTACTGTATTATCATTGTCCTATATTACGTACGTGGCGAATGCTTTTAGCTACCGAAATATCTCTCCTGCTTGTGTGTTATCAATAATTTTGTCTAGACAAGTACTGTATATGTGGGTCACTGCCGTCCGTCTTCAATGACTTTAAACCCTAATAACCCACTCACACAACCTTCTTATAAATTAGTGCTGTTTAGAGTAGTCACATAAACAAACAAACGGTTATGTAGTGATTATCTATTTTACTGGTTATTCATGTGGCACGAACTGAATATTATTTCCAAGTAAACAACTGATAACGCTTCCGTCTAGCATGTTCAATGACATTTAGCCAGTATCGGTCACCTACATTCTTCTATTCAATCATTTATGCACAACGAAGAATGAAGGAGGTGCCCATTAAGACTCCAAAAACGGAAGCAGTTTTTTGATGTTTCATCGTGAGACGTGTCACGGCCAAGAAAATGGGTCAGGAAGTTGGCGACGACATGCCGCCAAGCACGGGACAAGTCGCTTGTCTATATTTTATTTCTCAAAAGATATCGGCTCCACCACGCTGGGATATTATATATATATGTTACTTCCCTTTCTGTCTGATATATGTATCGATTAAATGATCGACTTGAGCATATCTGAAGTCTTGTCTAGCAGTAAATACAGTATGATTTTTTTTTTTATAACTTACATCTCTATTACCAAAACTTGAAAACTGTGTCCTCATTAATTGCTGCCTTTCTGCCATCCCTTAATAAATGAAATGTTGCTAGCAGCCATCTCATAAAACCAATACCCAGTCCCTCCGATGATGCCTCGAGATGACGCCATTCGGATTCTAAATAAATCCGTTACAAGGTCATGAGTCAGTCTATTACATCAGCCGTGACGTGACTTGAAGAACTTTTATAAAGAATTTGCGGATCAGAGGCGGGAGATGTCATTGTGTGACCCTTTTCATGTAATTTAGTAACACTAAATTACATCCTTCTTCTCCGCCTCCACCTAAGATTGTACTACGTTGCTAAAATATATACTCCTAAAAGGAGGAGGCGAAGCATGCCTCATAAAGAAGATTGCACCTGCTTGTGTGAAAATTAGCACATGAAATATTTAAGACTCGACCGGAAGTGAAATTACTTAAAATGAATTCGAATCTTTTTGGGGGTTAAACTATACTCCCTTGATTTGAATCTCAAAAGGACAGAATGAAAGGTTTTTAAAAATAAAATAAAAACAGCTAAATTTCTCTGACGGAAAAGCATTTCCGTCTCTGGAGGTATTTTTATTTATTCTTATGAAAACTTCAGTCAGACTATCTGGGCTTGAGAACAAGCGCAACTGGAAGGCAATATTGACGCATTATGATCTTAATTCGAAGCAAATTCAACCAAATTCGGTTACAATCAATCCGAGATAATTCATAAAAGATCGTTCTTCCGAGAATAATATTAAAATATTGCAACCTAATCATTGGCCAATTTGTATCTGAAATGGCAAACACTTACGCTCATCTCTAAGGGATGTTCACTGGGAAAGATTTCAGGTATAAGAAACTTCTTCGTTCAGCATGTTACTGCAAGACTCACACTTCGACAAAGCAAATGGGAATTGGAAATATCACATTCGTCATTTATTTAATTTTAATTAGGAGAACGTTATGGTAGTTATCAGCTAAATACAAATAAGCGAGAGAATACATTTCCGGAAATGGAAGTACATTCAACGTAAAATACCTCTAGTTGGTATAAAATATTCGCAGATTTCGAAAAGTTATACAGATTTTAGATAAATTTTTGTATATTCCTTTTGGTAGGAGGAGTCATCGATGACTCCTAGCAAAAGACGGCCACAAGCGTCCATTCTCATAGTGGGATTCGAACCCGCAGCCTCTTAGTTGCAGAACGGATACGGTAACCATGCCACCAACTAAGCTGGCAAGCAGCTGCAACCCTCCATTTAGCAGTTACTAAATCATTTATTTTAAAAGTGGGGAAACAAGGAAAGATATACTTTATAGTTTCGTAATTTTTCATGTTTGAAATATTCCATCAAAAACGAGTTGAGCGATATCGAAGCGATCGCGTTCCTCGATGCAAAATGTTCATCGTCATCGTCTCCATGTTGGAAATGACATCCATATTTTAAGAACTTGCAAGTGTAACTGTTGGTGTTACACATTCAGATTAATCAAATCAACTAAACGTGATTGATTCCAATTCCTTCACAATTACGAATCATTTCAGGCCTTAATAAGCTACTAAAAAAACGATGCATTGTGTAATAACAAGCCGACTCATATCCGCCCCCAAGAAACAGTAATTAATCATTGTGCTAAAAAAAAAAAAAAAAATACTAGTGTATCTATCAAGGCCGTCTACTTGTTTTGTGGACACAACTCGAAGTGGGACATTTACGCAACGTTTCAAGCACGCTGTAGATCACGTGATTTGTTAGCATCAATGGCAGGAAATTGCATCGCATATGTCTTAAGATGTAACAGGGATTTCTTTGTAGAATTATTGAAGCCCTTCGTGCCATCATTTCTCGGAAGTAGCTAAAGAAAAATTTCGTGGAAGGAGTGCTTTAAATTTTGACTCGCTCAAATTACTTCGGATGCTATCTAAGAGCTGATTCTTAAAATATATATCAACATTGTTTGTTTTTCTGTTGCAGTAATTGTCGTCGTGGCCTCGACGTTAACGCTGCGTCTATTAAAACAGGGAAGGAAAATCGCGGGAGGGAAAGAAAGTACGATTGTCGATAATAAACACTAGAGAATGCACGTTCCTGCCAGCAACATAATATACTGCTAGAGAGGTTGTTATGTGTCACTGTAACGGTGTTACATAAGAAGTAGAGCGTGCACGAAACTAAACAGTCAGATAAATGGGCATTTTCGTGAAAAGAAGTAAGCATCTTAAGTAGCTGATACACGGAGTGTGGTTACTGAGGTTTCAAAATATAAGTGGAAAATAGCGATCCCGTTGACTCGATCACCCATCTTACTTTCTTGCCTTTAAATAAGAAGTTACAACTGATTATCGTGTGTTAAGGTAATTCCAGTTTAGCAAAACTAACTTTCTCTTAACAGTAAAATTTCGCGTATTACTTAAAGAGATTGAATTACTGTAAGAATTTCGTTCAAAACACATTGCGTCATATCTGGACTATGTCAAGGTGAATTTAATAACAGTGTGACATTAAAGACAGCCAAACTTGTGTCCTTCTCCCTATAAAGGAAGGTCGTTTGAATATCCTCTTCCTGTTGTCAATCATGCGACATCCTCGGAGGTTCATTCCAAACAGAATTCATTACCTGTGTCTATAACTTTTTGAACGTGGTGTACATCCCTGGTTCATCCTTGAATCATTTTGTAACACGCCATTTCCATCCAGGAAATATAATAGGTTGAGCGCTGTCACATTTTACCACATAACGACGAGCTACGTCCTTGAAGATTCTTCTATTAATAGTGATTTTTTCTCAAGATACCTTGAATAGCTTAATACAAATTGCTTTGTCATATGCATAGCTTACACCATGAAAATGAAAGAAGATGGCTCGTTGAAAGAGTTGGTCGCAATTACAATAAAGAGTGGGCCACTTTCTAAGCTACGCTATTATTATTATTATTTAATATATCAACACTACACCAGCGAGGTCGAAAAACGTAACAACAGTCCCGTGTGTGCGCAGGTCATTAAGGAGAGAGGGGGGAAAAAAAAGAATAAGTAAATATTTCTTGAAGCTCTGGGGAGGGGGATGTTCACTGAGAAATACGATATGGTGACAGCTGTTAAAAAAAAAAAAAAAAGTAGATGGGATGAAAGTAGAGGACGACAGGGTGTTTCGATAAGTTTGGAGCTGTACTGGGGTACTAGCAGATGCTTGCGTTCCTACATAATTTGAAGAATGCAGAGGAATAGTGGTGACAGTTTGGTGAAACAACTCCGAAGAAAATACCTACAAAAAAAGATATAATGCAGAAGCAAAGCATTTACGTGTCATGTTTCAAAATTTGTACTTATATAACTGTTACATCAGATACTGGGAGCGCCATAAATTGTGTACACTGTAACTTTTTGAAGTAAACTCGACAATATTTTAAAGATTAGTCAACAGATTTTCGATGTTTTGATTTTTGATCTTTTGATGTATTTATTCATAAATACACAGAAAGATGCAAAAGTGAAAAAAAAACTGATGAATACAACACGAGGGATCCAAATCCTATCAGTATAAGAATATTTACTGATAGTAAAAAAGTTTACGGGAATCCACTTATTCAAAAATGGATAAGTGGATTCCTGTTGCCACAAATCTTTTCAGTTAAGCGAGGGCATTTATTATCTGCCCCACTACCAACAGATTTCAATCGAACGTTTCTCTTTTCTCGTAAAAATGAACTGTAAAAAGTGCTAATAGAGGATACTTCATAAATACTTGCCCGATTGTATGGCGTACATCGTTAATGCTATTTTAAGGATAATAATCGAGCACATTCCGAAGGGACAACAGGTTCTTCCATGTTGCAAGTTACAATAACTCCTTACTCTAAAAGAACAGTAAGGAGACCAACGACTCCATAAGCAATTTGTTTAGCTAACTGCACCCAGGATCTGAGATCTTTAGTCGACCAAAACCATCTGTTGCCTTCGAAACCACACAACTGGAATTCTAATGCATGGAATCCCAGTTGTGGCATATTGCATGTTATACTAATGAACGCAGTATAACATCCAGCCTTACAGTTATTGCATCATCATCAACAGAAAACAGCATCAAACTATGAAAAAGGATCCCATTTGGACAATGGTCCCGTGCGTCCAGAGCATTCGCTATATTAAACTCGTCCATCAGATAAAAACTGTGAACAGCAAAATTTATCCTCCAGACAAACTCACTCCTATTGAAACTGTAAAGTCGTCGTTAAATAAATATGTTGGCCTTCTGTTTTATTAGCGTTTTAAGATCTCCTGAGTATTTCTGTTGAAGATGTGAGAACAATTTTGTTCATCACACGCTTAGGACTTTTCTCTTTCCGTAAAAAATAAGCAATCGGATAGGTCTCGGTTTAACAACACTATCGTATTGTTAAATAGTCTGAGGAATCCAGCTAGCATTTAGATTACATGAAAGTAAATGTGACAACAAACCTTCGAACTCCTTCTTGCATTTTGATTCGACGAAGTGCCTGAGATTCATAGCGCATTGATTCTTTAATGCGTTCAGCATTCCCCTCCCCATAAATTCAGCTCCGACTTATGGGGATGGGGAAGAAAGTAGGTGATTCGGCAAATAAACAAATACGGCAATGAATGACAGCAGACGAGGGGTTAGCGATGAATGGTAGAAGAAAAGTAATTTGCGACCACTCTTGGGGAAAACCGTAAAATTCTTCAAAGGTTGTGAACTTCAATACGTGCTGGACGAAAAACGTGTTTTATGTAATCTTTAGAAGAAAGAAAGCAGATACAAGACACTCTCCAAAAATATCGACTGCATGAGGTGCATTAGTTACCTGCCGCCAGCCAATATCGTCATGAGTCAGTCTGCTGAGTGTCGCCTTTATGGTTTGTAATGTTTTCGTGTGTGCATTTTAGTTGCTCGGTTGATTATTAGGTTGTGAGAGCTTCGAAACGAGCGGCATGAAGGGGCAAAGGGTTTCATTCAGATTAGTTCTAAACTCGGCACAGGACTACTTCCGACATCTTTGAAATGCTGTAATCAGTAGACCAAACTGTCGACCAACAGTAATTCTTAGTCGAATTACTGTTGGTTTTTATTAGCGCACAGTGCATTATATGCGTAACAGTTTTTGATTAAGAAAAGAGCCACCGTGGCTCAGTCGGTATAGACGAAGCCATTTGTTCGGAAAGATCTGGGTTCGAAAGGTGAGTTAGCTAGTCTCACACGGTGGTAAACGATTTATTCACCCGGAAACTTGGGGTTTTCGTCCTTCAGAACAGGCAAACCGGCCCGTCAAAACACGCACACGCACGGATTTACAATCATAAAATACATACTTAATCCCTCATTAGTAGGACTCAATCTGTTCTAAGGGACGGTTGAGGAAAGGGGGAACATACACAAAAAAAAATTAAGAAAAACGTGGCTTCATAATCTCGATATAATCCTTCCCCACTCTACTAGATGGATCAAAGGAAAGAAGATTTGAAGCTTTTAAAGATTAGTCCTGAATTCCACAATGCTGAACGCATTCTTAAAAAAAAAAAAAAAGATTATTAATGATGCTTCTATAGTACGGAGTGTCAGAAACGCCATGGACTCAAGTGTAAAAGTTAGGTTAAAATGAGACTACTTAAAAGAGAACAACACGATCTGTAACTGAATTAAACCTGCATTTTTTTTTTGGGGGGGGGGTCATGTACCCATCTAGGATATATATATATATATATATATATATATATATATTAACTCAGAATTAGAATATGTTCATATTTATATATACTGGACTTAGATCCGAGAACTAGAAAAAAACAATTACATATATTCAAAACGCAACATGTTTCATCGGATTGTCCGACTTCTTAAGGCGTGGGAACATAGAAAGCAAATAAAAAACACTATAAGAAACATTGTATCAGTATAAAAACGATATTATAAAATTCAGTTAGCTTTGAACTGCAGCTACAGTCCGTGTTGAAGTTCTATTGTTAGGCAGCTGCGTGCGTCTGATTTCACGAGTGTGCCAATATCGGATAGCAGAGCTGAAAGAGTCCGGTAGATTATAACTAAGGTTAGATTATAACCTTATAGTCCGGTAGATTATAACTAAGGTTATAATCTACTGGACTCTTTCAGCTCTGCTATCCGATATTGGCACATATATATATATATATATATATATATATATATATTATTGTTCATAATTTAACTCGGTAGAAAATGTATATAAAAATGAATTTAAATGACTCAACACCGAGAAAGAAAAGTTTAATGTTAAGATAAGACTAGTTTCATTGAAAATTCAACTTCTTCAGGTATCACAGGCAAAGAATTAAATAAAAAATAACAGAGACATTATAAAATACATTAACAGATCTTGTGTTTTATACTAGATCTGTTTATTAAGAGGCGCTTATTTTTATTCAAACTTCGCAGAACGTCCATCTCTGATTTAAAGGAAATTCGAAGCCAGGGGAAATCTGCGTGCTGTCAACAACTCCAAGAAAGTAGTATCAATAAAATAATAAAGGATATTCAATGTCCTTGAAACCTATTGACTTTGTACTTCGGCACAGTATTGTCATGCACCACCGGTAAGGTTTGTATTATCAAATATTCGTCTTCGCAATCGACAGTGTATTATAGCTGTCGTGTTGTGATTGAAATCGGAAGAGGGAGGCAAAAAACTAAGAAATACATACATAAATAAAAGTGCCATTCTTACTTCAACTTGAGACCACGTGCCCCGGTATTTGATCTAAGTGTGACGCAAATATTTTTATTCAACATAATGTCTTGTCTTGTCTTTCCACTTCACTTAAGTGCAATAAACGATGTTCGTGATGTCTTATGTGCGTTCAGCCAATTGTCCTACTTCTGAAAACAGGATGCATAGATCACGTAATGATCCTGCCAAAAAAAAAAAAAAAAAAAAAAAAAAAAAAAAAAAGTAGATGCGATGTGTATTATTTGATAGCAGTTTTCTCTTTTAGAAATAACCTCAAAATACAAAATCACGTGTATAAGAAGTGTACATAATCCGTAGACGAGATACTAAAGCCTGGCTAGACTGGTTAAGGCTTAAATCAATCGTTGCCAACTATTTCTGGTTACGATATTAAACTAGCCCTCAATGTAGCAGCAAGTAAAAGGCATGGGGGGGAAGGAATTAAAGGAGATATTATTTGTTATAAATGCAAAACTTCAAAATCTGATATATTAAAAAAAAAAAAGTCAGCTCTAAAGATAGAATTTAAAATATTCCATTAATTTAGAGTGAGCAGATAATTATATGGTTCATTGCGATAATAATTTAATTATAATAAAACGTAACGTGATCGCGTCAAATACGATGTTATAAAATAAATGGTGGAAAAGCTTAATCGATATGTATAAACAGAGAAACGCTGAAAACAAATATGCAATGAATAGAAAGAGAGTTCTTCCGAGGATCGCGAAGAACTCTAATTTAGGTCGTGCTAGGATCTGAGCTGAAGCGGGCAACAAAATTCAAGTACAGATGCCAAGTTTCTGTGGCGAATAAGTGGAATGGAAGAGGAAGAAATAAGTTTAAAAGAATTCCCTTTTTGTTACCCGCGTTCACTAATTTTAACTTTTGTAATGGTTATGTAAAAAAGAAAACGGATTTTTTTTTAGGGAACTTTCAGGGTATAACACAGAGATATCGACCTCCAAAAGAAGGAAGAGAGGACGGCCTTTGAAAAGATGGGAAGAGACCGTAACAGGCCACTAGGCCTATTACGAGAAAGGAAGAAGAACTTTCAGACGCCAAAAGTAAAGTTGTTTATTTATTTTTATTTTTTAACGATTATTTCCTATTTTGGATATACACGAACAATCGACTGGGCATTATGGTTCGAAAGTTTCACTAATATTGACCGTCAATATCAACTAAAACCAGATTTCCATGGCGTAAATAATCAATTCACCGTAACTATGCAAGAAAATAGTAACTTGCTTACACAATTTTTATTGTGATGTACCTTCAACATTTTTGATTTTGCACATTTTCTATTGCTTCGACATTCAATGCAATCGACCTTTCACTCCAACGCCCGTCTGGCTTATTTTCCGGACATCATAATGACCAGGACAACGATACTATGGTCAACTATCTGATCCCTTCGTCGGTTAATATTATTAAGTCAGTCAGTAGACCGTAGTAGCATCACAATGATGACGATGATGCTACTAAGGTCTCGGACGAATATTGGACTGAAAGATCACTTGTTCTGCATTGAAACCAGAAGGGCGCTAAATTTGTAAAAAAAAAAAAAAAAAAAAAGTTTATTATTATTATTTGTTTTGTTTACTCACAAACAGCATCTCTAGAACAAGTGAGGAATAGTGAAGGTTAGGAATACGAGATGGCACTAATTGTTTACATTACTATCGTCGCCTAAATCTTCAAAACATCGATAGAAATTAACTAAGAAATTAAAGCACTAGAGACGACCAAAAGGTGAAGAAAAGCTGCTTGTCATTTCAGGACTTAAGAGCTCTGCATGCTTTCGCGACTGTTCAAATGTTCAGAGAACGCAAGTTTTTCACTTTTTGTCCTAATAACACCGCGCTAATCCTTGTGGTAGCAGCACCGCAATTTAGTGAGATGAGTCTGAAAAAATTTTGCCATTCTGTGACCGAAGAGAAGGAATCGAGTTCGAAAGAAGTCAAAGAATTTGGATTTTTTTTTTTACCGCTAAAACTACTCACAAATTACAATGATTCATTAATTTTATGATTTCTTAATAGATTGCTGTAGGTTATCTTCATTATCGAAGTTGTAAATAAATGTGACTAGAAATTTTAAAACCGAAACTTTATTGAGAACAGTCAAAGGGAAAGACGAATAAAGTTCCGTGTCGTGTTTGGAGGAAGGAAGTTTTCAAACATGTGACATCATTTATGGATGACCGACACTTCTTGTGCGTAGTTTTTATTTGTGCTGTAATGCAAAGTAAAGCATCAAGATCTAAATGTGAAAGTCAAGTTGGTTTTCATTCCATACGTCTTTGTAGTAAAGAAATACTAAATTACTTTTCTTTTTTTTGAGACTGCGAAACCCTACATAAAAATATTTCTTTTTACGGAACCACTATGAAATTTTTCATAAGAAATGATTGGAAAGAAATTATGATAATAAACTTTTAATTGCAAAACATTTTAATCAAGAAGACATATGATGCACGATATTACAAAAGTAACATATCTATTGTAGAAATAATTCCATAAAAATTTGCTTTTTTTCTCATTCACTGATTTTTTTTTTTCTTTCAGAAACCACATCTAATACAAGTTATGAATGTCTTTATGCGCTAGAGATGCCTACAAGTTTTCTTAGAACCCTATGGTTCGGTGAGACAGTTTACGAAATCCTGTTATATACTATAATGTGTAATGTGAATATGAACGAATTATTTCTTATCCATTTACGACTGATTCTGCATGATTAAAAAAATCATGTTTTTCTTGTATTTAAAAATCTTTTTTTAAAAAATAATTACGTTTTTTTTCGGTTTGCGAATAATGCTACACACAAGAAAGCTAGCATCATTTATTCTGTGATAATAAGGAACTCAATTGTGGCAGTTTCGCCCACGAATCGTTGAAAGCATATTACACACTCGGATCGTGGGTGGGCTAAGGGTGACATAAGCCGAAAAGCTTGTTGTGGAGACCAAACATGGTTTTATGCTACTTTAAAGTTTGCAAAACAGCAAGGTGTTGGTGTCACATGGAGGCAGTTACCACTTACCACCTATGGGCGAATTTCATGCGTATAACAGTCCCTCCTAGCAATGTACTTATGCAGCCTCTGTATGCAAAATAATTCGAAATCAGTTCTGTCTCTTCCGGGGATATGTTCGGTAACTACTGCACCGTTTGTGACTCGTAAGACGGTCGAAAAAACGTGTAATGTGCGTCCTTTGGGGTTAAAAAAAAAATTGAGTTAGAAAATGTCATCGATGTTGAGTTGAGGTACATTTCTATGAAATAAAAAAAAATATTTCTATTATTCTTTTTTATTGGCGAATTAGCTTTCTTGGATTTGGATTCGAAATCGCACTGTGGCATAAGAGATGGAGTAAATGCCAGATTCGTTGGCTAAATGGATATATACCCATTCTATCTAAATCTTGTTGCAGATATGAATAGTGAATGTCTTTCGGTGTCAGATGAACTTCATCTGACACCGAAAGTATACCCAAGTATGCGATCACCACTCTGTTGAAAACGGTCCATGTTTGACCTCTGAAGTAGGGTTTCCAGACTATGAAAAAAAATTAACAAATAAAGAAATAATATAAAAAATAAGAACAACTTATAAAAATTTACTAGGATGACAACCAAGTCATTGGTAGGGCGAATTTAAAAAAAAGTCCTTCATGCGATCGATGAATTTCGTTGCCTGGCACAGATAAGATTATTGGAACCCGAAGTGGTTTAAAAAAGGACCATGTTTGGTATTAGAGCAGGACTTAATACCCATCCAACATGTGTATTAACTTAACGACGTTAATACACAGATACGTATTTTCCTTTAAACTGGACGCTATCTCGCAAACAGACTGGAGAATATCATTGCAGATAATCTCTCATCGATCCTCGATAGAATGCCTCTCCAATGAGGAAGCATACAGTGGGTCTAAAACAAATAGCCTGAGTGCAAGGAACAAATTATGTGTAGTCTGGGAGACTGGGAATGAAAAGGTTGCTCAACGTAAAAGATGCATTTGTTTGAAACTGAAAATAGCGGAATCCGAATATATATATGTGTGTGTGTGATAATCGGCTTTTACTCGGTTGTTGTGATACATTTTAAAAACATAGATTTAATGATTAAAAACCGAGATAACTTATAAAGATTTTAATAAGAATAATACGACTAGTTTCTATATATATATTATTATTATTATGTGACACTTCCAGGGAGTAAAGACTCATCAAGAGAAAGAGTGTGCCAACAGCATCGAACAATTGATTTCCTTCCAACTACTAACCGCGCTCAAACTTGCTTAACTATGTATGAAATGAAACAAACCTGAACTACGCTACTCGTTTTAGATTATCTAGTGCCTAATTATTGTTCTACATCCTTCACTATACGAAAGTATTCAAAAAATGATCGGTTCAAATCTCAGTGGTGACCAAAGTACCCAACCCCCAGTCTGATCTGCTTTCAAATCTCCCTCGCTCTCCTGTTTATTTTGTCATTCAATCAAGTGCCTTCTCTCCAGTGGTGTAACTAGAGCTTTTGTCGTCCCTCTCAATACATACCAAAAATACTACAAAAAGTCAAAACGACGTATAGGGAAATAAATTAAAACACTATTACTGAAAATAGAGCCAACAAGATTTCCAATCTTTGAGTTCCTATTCGGCTAAGAAATAATGCGGTATTCAATATCCACTTAATTTTGAATATTAAAACACTATGTTTATTTTGGAAGGTAAAACTTTAATTTCAACATTCTAAAATGTTATTTTTCTTGATTTTCTGTGTTAATAAAATCGTCGATGATATTGGCGAAGTCTGTTTCATAATAACGTAGGTAATTCTTAATCTTTTTATTGAGAAAACTCCTCTCACAACTAGCAACACTTACAGCAATTGTGAGGAAAATTCGCAGTAGTATTACAATATTTGGAACTGAGTTCTCGAGACTGTATTTTAGAATTAACTGCAAAAGTTCAGAAAGGTTCAAAGTGCCGCCCGGGGCGGACTGCCCCTTCGCTCCTCCCTAGCTACGCCTTTGCTTCTTCCTTCTACAGGTTGGCAGCCATTGTTCTATTTCCTTGTATCTTATGCATCGTTAAAGCTTTAGATCAGGGATAGGCAACCTTTACTGACTCGCGAGCCACATTCAGCTTTTATTTTTAATAATCGGGCCGCAAGCGTTTAATTAAGAGAAAATAGTGAGTGAAAAAAATACTTAAGTTATCAACTTTTATTTTATCAATCTTGAAAAAAACAGATTATTATTTTTATGGCTATTTAGCCTATTTTTGTTGAGAGGAGTAAAATGGGAATTTTCCCAGAAATGATACCTACCTTAAATAACACAGAAATATTTATTAGAGTACCAGATATGAAACAAACATAAAAATGAAACTCAATGAAAAATTATTATCACGTAAACAAAGTAATATAGTTTATGCATCACAATATGTGTGTCTCCCTGCTTAATGTGATTGCTTTCCCTTAGCCAAATTATCTCTATCCACTTTATAACTTAAGGTACAAATTCGAATCGAATCATGCAAATGTCCATCAGTCAGTCGAGAAGAAAATTTAATTTTTCTAAAACTCATGGCAGAAAATGCTTGTTCGCAAATGTATGTGCTTACAAATGCGACTATCATCTTCTTTGCGAAATTAATTAATCCTTCAAATTTTTTGGAAGCATCAATAAAAGTTTTAGATATATTCTAACGAAAATGCGTTCTTTAATATTTCATTGTGTTGTAATTCCAAAACGTCCATCTGTAGTTGGTTTGGTACGTCATCAATGTCGACATTAAAAGGGTTCAAAAATAATTGCATTTCGATGCTATTTTTATGAAATTCCACAAATCTTGTTGAAAATTCCGTTTGTAAATCTTCAATAATACCAACGAAAGTTTCCTTTTGTGTTTGTCATCCAACTGTAGATGCAGATTTGCAACATATATAATGATCTAGATTTTCTTCCATCATATGTTTCTTCAACAGACATAGTTGGCCACTGCAAAAGTGTGCCAAAATCTCGGTTGTCGTCGGATGAAGGTCGCCTTTGTTATCCCCACTCATGATGACTTTCGCCAAGTTGCACGGCGATATCACGAAGTATAGGCATAAAAATTATTTTTAATTTATTATTCATATTATAAAATGTATTATCGAAATAATTCAACATACGGGCCACATGCCATGTAAGTACGGTAAACCTTTTATGGGCCGCATGCGGCTCGTGGGCCGCCGACCCCTGCTTTAGATGGTAATTTTATCCTGCTTAGTGCTTTATGTCCTATATGACGGAACATAGGTCCTTCACCATAGAACGGCAAACTACAGAACCATACTCTCTTCACTTCTGAGTTTTTATCCTGTCCGCCGCCCCCCCCCCTTTTTTTGAGCACTTTAAAAAAAAAAAAAAAAGTTGAATAACCGGCAAAAATAATATGATGTGATGCTCAATTTTATTTTTTACTGGTTGAAAGGCACATTGTATAATGTTTGTTTTCCAGTGTTGACAATCACTCTACTTGTTCGGAACGGCTTAAAATAGGGTTTCAAGTTAGGTCTCTCTAGAGCAGAATCAGGATTTTTAAACCCACTTAGTGCAGCCTGTCTAAGCATATAATTGAAATTTTAGACTGCATATTATTTCTAACGACAGTAAAAGTCTGATGGTACATATACACAAACGCTTATCCATATATATAATTTTAAACTTGATTTGAATCTCAGTGCTCAACAAAACTTTTTGCTTTGTTTGCTCTCAAAAATGTCTTAAAGTATAATTCCCCCCTCACACTCACACACACACACGCGCGCACACATACAATTAGACAGAGCAAACCAGAATTAGGAAAATATACTACATATACTCGTAGAAATTTAATTGTTCATTATAAATAAAATTTTCCCGTTTTAAATAATTTCGAACATTTCAGAAATAATGAAAAATAAATTATATATTTAGTTTAATCCTTTATCCAAGTGTAAAAAAACAAAGTTTGCGCCTGAAGTATGTTCAGGACTGAGGCAACTTAGTCCACCTTTGCCACGAGTTGCCCCAGTCCTGAAGATACTTTAGGCGCAAACTTTGCTTACGCTTGGATAAAGGATTAAGCGAAATATATAATTTATAGTCTAACCAAATGGCGAAAAAACTTCCAATAATTAAAAATAGTTATAAACTAAAAATAAATTTCAGCGCTCTTGATTTACGACAGTATCTGAGGCATGTGATGCATTCTCAAATGAATTCAGTTGTTGTTAAACTAAAGATAAATTTAATTAATAATTAATTTTTTTATTTGTATCAGTGCATACAAATTAATAATTTCCTGGCATCACTATTTAGGAGGAACTGTTTTTTTTTTTTTTTTAATGATAGAAATAATAGTAAAGGATTATTACTGACACAACGTTCTTGTGGCAAAATTTTCTGACTAATCTCATGGTCATTGCTAGTGCATGTAGATTGATTCCAACAAAATACGCGTCTAAAATGTGTGTGTCCGCACCACAGTTACTCCTGAGCACATACAGCAATGATTACGAAACTTGTCCGGAAAATTCAGGAAAAGTGGCGTTTCAATTACTTTCCTTTTAATGTTTTGTTAATAAAATTTGTTAATAAAGTGAAATAATTAGCTCATATCAGCTATGCTGGTGTGTAGAGCATCGCAGAAGAGGGTCTGTAACCCACAATTAAACAGCATCGGATAGGTGCATCTATCCGATGCTGTTTCATTGTTTTTATTATGCTTTTTATGTATATATGCGGGCACGCCGAGGGCCAGCGTGTCTGTTCTCCAACTGGCTGGGTGAATTCGCATCTCACCATGGACATGAATGTGAAAGTCTGTTAGGTGTGGCAGACGATATTTCTCACAGTGTAAGACCAATCTACTTACAGAAGGCCAAAGTGGTTTGACATGTGTTCCTTCTTTGGTCTCAAGAGCGGCGGTTCCAGATGATCTAACCTGTAACTATACATCTAGGACCCCATGAAGAACTTTTTTTTTTTTCAAGTTAATACGAATGTACTACAAGTTTACATTATTGCACTAGTAGAATTCACAAAATTAAATAAAATAACCGACTGTAGAGTAAATTAGAAGCCTGTAGATCTGAGATAGTATATCAGTTACCCTTTTTATTGATTTCAGGAATCGGTTCTCGAAAAGAATTTTTAAATGTTTAAAATTTAACAACTGAGTATTCTGTATATATTCTAAACTATATATTTAGAAAAAATATGCTCTCTCTCTCTCTCTCTCTTCATATATACAGTGTGTGTATGTGCAAAGATTCTAGAGAAGTGATTCTAGCTCACCTCGAGTAACTCAAGCGCATTATAGATTGAAGATTTGTGGGTTTCAAAAAGAGGAGATATGAACGAAGCATATAAGTTATTAACGGAGTTTTACAGAATGGACATTGATGACTTTTTTTTCTGTACATTGTAGGAAGAACAATTTTTTTTGCTTTTAGGAAAATTTTTTCACTTGAAAGTGGTGAATGTGTGAAATGGGTTGCCCGAAGTGGTTGGGAGTTTAAGGAGAGGTATGACAGGCGTTATGTGAATAATGCCTAGTGTGTGTGTGTGAGAGAGAGAGAGAAAGAGAGAGAATAAAGGGTCTCCCGTGATGGGTCTTCTGGCTCCATGGAGATACCTGTATAATAATATGAATAATAAAAAATCATCAGTTCAAAGTACCACAACGCTTTAATTTCTCAACTTCTTTGTGAACTAGATTTCTACATTTTTACAGGACGGACCTCATTTTGAATCTATAAAATATTCACTGCACCGTAAGGGATGGAATAAAGAGGCTTTCAGAAGATAAATTTCCAGAAACATTTTCAGACATGGAAGAGACATTTGAATGTGTAAAGCCCGCAGCAAAGTATTTTAAAGCTAATCGCGGCCGATGATGGCTTCTATTTGTTCCCAACATTGAAAGATCAACGCTGAAGAACAGAAATTTTGAAGGACAGATCACATGATGCCGGACTCAGTGGAAAAACATGATAAATGTTCCTCGAGTCGCACACATGGGATTCTTTCGACCAGTCGTAATTTCTGATTGCGCTAAACTGAGAAAATTTGTCAATATGGTTCCATACGAAAAGAGAATGACTTAATGTTCAGTTACCACAACAGTTGAAACTGGGATTCGGAACACAAGACTCCCTATTGTTCAAGAGTCAAACTATCTTGCTTTTAAGTACATTCATCTAACAGAATTGTACTAATATCAATTTAAAAAAAAAAATCGTTCTGCAACGGTTGTCCAGTGCTGAAATCTCTTTCATATTTTTCATTGTTCCTGGCGATTGCTCCGAGTTATAAAATCTTTTTATCGTTGTCAGGTAGGATTTTTGTAACGCGATCATCCTGATAGAAACGATTCTTCTAAAATCAAGAAGATTATCGACATTGCACACTATCAGTATTGTTAGTTTAATAATTATCATTACTAATGTTTCGTAGGATTTAGAAACACCAGACAAACTCTTCTACTGAAGTCACTAATATCGTTGACGTTATGCCATTTACATAGTGTATCAGTTTCGGATTATTTTAGTTTTAAAAACTAATCAATGTTGATGTCTTGTTTGATTAACTTTAAAGTCCAATTAACTAAAGTTATGAGATGAAGTATATTATATTTGTTAAATGCATGTGTTTTCGCCAATTTTGCCAGCTTTTGCGAAATGAAACTATCATCAGTTCACCATCAATCTGTCTGTTTTAGGAGGAATGACCCAAATTTCGGTTTTCATATTCTATACTATACTGTTCAAGTAAAAATAACGCTCCTCTTGGATCTGTTCTCACGTAAAGTAATTCTAATAATTAAATTTCCAGGGTCGTTTCCCTCCCCATCATGTACCTTCGATCTACCACTGTTCAATCTGCGTCTGTTAAAGGGAATTATCATCACATAAGAATTATCTGAACGGAAATTCCACAATGAATGAGTATGTCTACACTGCGTAAGGCGTAATATGATGCATATCATTATAGTGCATAATGGTACATACTATTACAAATAATACAGTAATAGAACTGTTCTTCTAGAAATAAATCATTCAATAATTTATATGAACTTGCACCTAATGACATAAATTAACAATGTTTGGTGTAATGTTTGTTAGAAATAGTCTTAAAGCAGGTCTCAAATTTAACCTATTTGGATGGTTGTTAGAGTTGCAGTGACTCGAGTCTCTGGAGTGAACTTGCATTAAATGTATAAACAACACACATATTCTGGCTCAATCCTTCTCAAAAAAAAATGGCAATCAATTCCCTGTAGCGAAGTTAGACCTGTTGGTCTCGTCCTCAGCTGACGTTGCAGCTCTGTCGGATCAAGGCATTGTGCTGGCTGGTCTAACCCTTTCCTCTTCCATTTCATCAAATCACGTGTTCAGAACTTTGTACACTATGATACTGATGCTCAACTGAATCGTTTAGCACTGTCAGAAACGTTTTCGTTTTGCCTATACTACACTGGAACAAAAAAGGCGTATACTCTTGTAAAATACATATAATTAAACAAATAATAAATAAATAAATATCCTTCTCTCAGTTGCCATATCCAAACACATCTATGTGAAGCGAAGAGTGCAATTCGTCACTCCACACCTCAACTTTCCAACTCCACTGCAAGCAAGTGAATCCAGACAATGCATAATTGAGGAAACTAAGGCCATAAGACAATTATATCACGTGAACTATGTATGCTCTCCAGCTAATTCATGCCTTTCCGGTAAAGAATAATCTGTGATTCTAGAAGAAAAACCCACACAACCTCAGAATTGTAGCCAGAAGAATCCTATTCGTTAAGTTGAAAGGAAAGCCTCGCATCCTAATAAGATTCGAACCCAGGTCTTCTAACCAAACAGACTTTCCTAGAGAAACTGAGAAAAGTTTCTAAAGATATAGCTTAAAGATATCAGATATAACAGCGAAACTACATAACCAGAAAAAAAAATGGCTAAGTTTGAATGCATCAGAAAAGCGAAAATAACAGGTTCTATCTCCTGAATAATTAAATTCGGATACAAAGTCAAAATTAGTCCTCTCACTCTCTCTCTCTCTCTCTGTTATAATTTATCCCTACAAGCAGTGCAGTGTTGAATCTGAAAGTTCTTTTTTATTATTATTATTTCTACACTGTAGAAATAGGATTTTAATAAAGCTTTTTTTTTTTCCAACCTAAACTTTTTTTTTTTTTGTATACAACTTCTTAAGTATAGAGAATTTGGAATCTTAGGATTGGATATGTCGGATCCCTTATCTAGGATTCGAAAGGGCCACTGATCAGCTATTAAATCAACTAATATTACTTTGAATATTCCCAGTCCTCGAATATTCTCTTATTTCAATCCGGATAAGTTTTATTTAAGTGGACTTAGTTTTTAAAGGATCTTTTCGTACGCTCATTCTTTAGATTCCAACAGCGATTGAGTTGGGTTGGGTTGCTTCGGAATTATTCAAGAAGTAATTAAGGTCATGAAGACAGTATATTATGGTTTAATTGCATGTGGCTGGCTGGTTTGTCTGCTTTATTTGCTGGGGAAAAAAAAAAAAAAAAAAAAAACGTGTTTTTGAGAAGAAGAACTACTACCTCTATACTTATTCACCAACACACTGAAAAGCTTTTGTAAGGATTCCTAGTATCTTAGCATTTGTGCTCCGCTCTTTCAAACCGAAGGGTAGTAAATGTCAGCCTTCCGTTTCTACTTCTTTTTTTTTTTTTTTTTTTTTTTGTAGTGCATAACCACAGGTTTTCTCTTGTACATTACGAATTTTCGTATTTTCGCAATTACGAATTTTGTGTGCTTCTAAGTACTTTAAAGTACTTCTTTTAATTTATAGTCCAATAAAATGTATTTTAATTATGAAAATTATAAATTATTCATGAAAATAAATGTTACATTTTGTGTTAGTACAGTAAATGAGAGAGAGAGGTGTAAATAAGGTAAATAAGCCGGCCTGAAAAATGTTGAACTGGGATTTGACCGTACCATAAACTCACAGTAAGAGCAAAATCAGGATATTTTGTTCTCCCTTACATATTGCTCTCTTCTCTTCTCTTGCAAAAGAGATGTATTTCAGTGATGCACTTAAATGCTTCGTATATTTCGATGGATGATTGGTGTGCCAACAAATATTGTACCTCACCACAGTTTCATCATCACTTGCTTTAAGCAGTACTGCACTACAATCGTTGTTTTGCACTAGCTACGCGGCAATTCTTCCTTATGTAAGAAAGTCGTCGCCACGTCGATAGCGGAGCTCAAAGGGAATCAGTTTCAAAAATGATCAGTACATAACACTGATCTTAAATTACCATCCCTTGGGAATTCCCAGATAAAAGTGATTAATTTGAATCGCAGTTTAGGGAAGAGAGAAAGAGGGTGGGGGAGTAGTGATCAGCAGAAGAGACGTTTATGAATTTCTTTAGTTACTATATAATGTCCGTGCTCATTTGTATATTAATTATACAACATTTATTTCTGAATACATCCTCACAAAGAAAATTCAAATTATTTCTGTTTTTTTTTCCCGTTGTATTCGTGTATTTTCTTTAGTGTAAATGATAAAAATCCCAAATATCAGTAACATACACACACGATAACGTCTTGAGAATAAGCTCAGCATTCTCTCCGAAAACTATGCTAAAAAAGGGAGAAAAATACTTACAAAAATTGTAATAGGACAACGGGGCAGCTTATTTTTTGTCATATTCGTCTTAAAATAAACCGTGCATGGATTCATATTCAGGAAATTCCCGCCAATTCAGGAAAAGTTGATAACTGTGGAGTGAGAAACCTGTATTTTGCATTACCTCACTGGAATGAATTGAGATTTCAGACAGTTGCGCGAATTTCAGTTTGTTGTTGTTGTTTCTTGTGTGTGTGTGGCATTTAATGTTCTTTAAGTCTTACAGAGCAGGATACAAACCTGTTAACCTCGAAACAGAGACCAGTTGTCACTGACACTGCATCCCAGAGAGAAAAATTCTTGTACGTACAAAAATACAACCTCAAATAACTTGCTCTGTCAGTAAGAGAGGAAGTATGCCTGGGTGGGAGAGTTATTCGCGAAAACCTTGTTAATAGTGTCAATTACGAAGTACCGCAGGCGGATCTAGATGACGGGGAAGTGGGTCGTTAAACGGCTTTGAAGGTTAACCACATCAAGCATAGCTGTCAAAATTATCGCAAACAACACCGATAACAAAAAGCACACATATCAATAGGCTCTTTGACAGCTTTACACACACATTCCTAGCAAGGGAACAAATATTATTTTGATCCCTCTACTACGTAGTAGCAAAATAGGAGAGAGTCGTATGAAAAATGAATAGGAAAGACTCGTATGAAGTTTATGAAAAACACTTCAAACTCATGACGCTGGACCAAAGATAAAAAGCGACACTGGTGGTTTTTCCCTTTGAGTCGTTTCCGACCGTAGGTGACTTTGTAGGCATTGCTCACAAGGTGTTCCTGGTGAGATTTTTACAGGGTAGCTCCCATTGCTTCCCCCCCCCCCCCCCAATTTTATCCGGACTCAGGACTAGCACATGGCTGGGCGACATTCATTTCTTCCCCCGAGTTTCCGGGTGAAAAAATCCCCCTACCTCCGTATGAACCGGCTAACTCGCCTTTCTTCGAAAGATGAAGGTTCCTCACGTCACTGACGGGAATCGAACCCATGTCTTTCTGACTGACTGAGCTACGGAGGTTCGCTGCCTGAAAAAGCGACACTATAGAGAGACATTTAAAAAAAAATTACGATAGTTTCTATTCGTTAGTTGCCATAGTAATCTCTCTCTTTCTCTCAAGCGGTGCACAACGGAGTTCTGAATCAATGAGAAATCAGCGCCAAAAAAGGAAGTATTTTAGTGCAGCAGCTCCAAGTTCCATTCCCAGCAGAACTAATAAACTTCCGTTGGTCACGGGAGAGGAACATATGTTCCGCCCCCGCCACTGCTGGTTCTTAGAAAACCATACAGATATCCGGTTGGAATTGCAGCTAGGTGCTAAGTGGTTAAATTCTACTTCTAGTTATAAGCAAAATCGCACGCGCTCTTACTATCTAATTTTCTTTAAAAACTACGGCACACTGACGAGCCTTACGAGTGCCTGTTATGGCACTCGTAAGGCTCACTGTACTGCGCACTAATGAGCCAAGTACACGTGACAGATATCAACTGTACGCTGATAGCCACTATAGGGGCGCTTCAGTATTACATAATGACAGCGTGTTCATCTAACCCACGCATCGGAAGTGCAGGAAGCGCGCACATACACACAGTGTCATGTTTCGCTTTCTGCTTTGATTACTTACACAGTGTCTAATTACAGGACAGTTTGCTGTTCATATAGTCCTGTTGGCCTATTCTACATAATTTACTTCTTGTAGAAAAACAAGCTAGCTATTCCGACGAAACAGACAGAAAGAGAGAGAGAGAAGGAAACTATGCCGCACTAACTTTTTCCGTGTGGCGCATAAAATTGTGGATTTTTTAAAATGTATATTTTGATTTATTTTAATACCCCTTTCTTATTTTACTTTCACTTTTTTATTTATTTATTTTTTTTTTTTATGTGCACGAAAGCAAAAAAAAAAAAAAAAAAAAGCATGAAATATAACGATTTTTCTTATGGCGAGTCTTATTTAGAATGTATGTATACGGATGCATGTTGACTATATTATGAAATATGGTACTATTTTGCTAGCAAGTGAAAAATATATATTTAATAGTTTGATGTGAGGACAGGGAGGGGAGAAGTGGTGGTATTATTCAAGAAAAAACTGCTCACTACTGGGACAGATGGAAGGAATTCTGATTATTATTCCCAATTATATGTGAAACATACCTGCAAAAAAAAAAAAAAAGAGTTGCCTGTCAAGTAAGAAGTGCGATTGTTTCAAAGACAGTGTGACGAAGTTGAATGACTTTATAACAGGACAACAAAGAGTTCTTCCATTTCCCACAGTCTTCAATGAACACACACACACACACACACACACACACACACACACACACACACGTCAAACAAGAATTGTGTCGTGGGGAGAGTGGAAAGCTTCGGTCACGAACACCCTTCCGTATCGCCAGTCTCTGCAAGGTAACTGAAACAGGTTTCGACGCCTTCCTTTCTATTCTGCCGTTAACCTTGATCGGGGGCAGGTGGTTCCCCGTCCAACCTCCGCGCCAGACGGACCGGGCCATCTGGTGTACAAGGAAGCGCGCTGAGTAATGTGTGAAAACAGGAGGAAGTTTAGCGGTCGGGTTTCTGTCTGTTTCATTACAAAGATCAAGAACGTGGTGTGCTGCTGATGATGATGATGCGAAGAGTATTCACAGTGTGCTGGAATTTTAGACTTCTCCTGACTGTGCTGAACATGTATATTTAAGCGATTTCTCACCTCATCTGATGTCGGGAAATAGGATACTAGTGGGCAAGGATTGTATTCCAAAGTCTAACGAAAGAATTTGCCACGATACAATTTTACAAAATAGCTCCGC
Source organism: Typopeltis vanoorti (assembly GCF_054136105.1). NCBI lineage: Eukaryota > Metazoa > Arthropoda > Arachnida > Uropygi > Thelyphonidae > Typopeltis > Typopeltis vanoorti. The sequence goes on from NC_143549.1 coordinate 32,016,728, forward strand.
TTGTTAGCTATTTTTCGTAAAAAAAAAAAAAAAAAAAAAAAAAAAAAAAAAAAAAAAAAAAAAGTGAAGGTTCACTGTATAAATGGAATACATAAAAATTTCATCAAAGATGATATAACGGGTTATATTTGGCTTCATAATTTATTAAATGATATGACCAGGCAGTTAAATATATTAGACAACACTTTGTCTAAAAGTCGCCGCCTATTTTAAGACACTGGAATAAATACTTGTTCGGTAATTTTAGCATTAATCTCACAGCGATCTCCGCATTACATTTGAATGGAATACAGATAGGCATAAATTGTAACCTTTTATTCTTCCCTTACTTATTGAAAATCTTGCAAGACATTTCCACAGTGCACCCTTCACTGCGTTAATCACTGAACAAAAGAAAACTGGAAATTTACGTCTCTTTTCAAGTGAATCCTTTCGAAGCGGCATCGGTGATTTAAATTAATAAAACAAGTATGTTTTCAAGGCTTTGTATTTTGCAAATATCTTGGCGAATCTGAATAAACAAAATAAATACGGCAGATCAGGAATATTATAACTCAAACGGAGTTACAATAGATCGAATTTGGATCTTAAAAATTTTTGTAAGATGAGTTAAATCAATGACTAACTTTCCTGATGAAGGATATTGTCCTATTCCTTGAGACTAGAAAAGTAAAGTAGTCGATCAATAATGGCTAAGTGTTTTTAATAATATGTACCGTTACAAACAAGCGTTAATCCGAATGGATGTAATCTGATTTCTAATGTCAACAAAGACATTAAAACTGAACTGAAAATTTAATAAAAACTGAAATTATTCTCACGATACCAAAATTCATCGGATTCAACCAAGCCGTCTGAGAAAAAAGAATCTGAAACACTGCGAATAGACAGATACAGAATCATATCACTCTTTTCGTATTTCAAAAAAAAAAAAAAAAAAAAAAAAAAAGGAAATGACTGACTGAAGACAAATCATAAAAACATGTTTCGTAATCGCATTATCGTATAGTGCCATAATTATTACAGCAATCAAAACTCGGAGCTGTTTTTGGTTTGTGTAGATAGTTTATATCATTTGCAGAGTCCGGTTTGTATATGTTTTCTTCCCTACAATTTTGCCAATTAGACTAAAATTGAGCAACTACAATAATAATAACGATTCTAAATTTCGTTAAAATCTGTCTGGTCATAGCGGTGGCGATGCTGCTGTTTAAACAAAACACATGAATAAAACCAAACCAATGTAACTAGATTTAAAAAAAGGGAAAAAAAAAAAAAAATATATATATATATATATATACAGGGTGTTCGGGATAAATTTGACAGTTTCGTAAGGAAAAAGAAAATCTTCTTTGTATCTATTAAATTTAATGAATTGACAAAAAAACATTACAGGCAGAGTTAATTACAATACTATCAACAAGATTTACTCAAAATAACCACCATTAGCATCGATCACAGCTTCAATTCTGCTTCGGAACCTCGAACAAGCTGATGCTACAGTCTCCCTGGGAAGGGCCGCAAAAACTGTTTTAATTTTATCCATTAACTGGGCTTTTGTATTACTGGAAGTGCGATTGGTGTCTTTTTCAACTGCGCCCCATACAAAATAATCCATGGGGTTAAGGTCTGGGGAGTTTGGAGGCCAAACATTTGGACTGGTGAAGTCGTAGAAATTTTCAGACAACCATTTTTGACTTTTCCCAGAGGTGTGGCAAGGGGCCGAATCCTGCTGCCATACATACGGCCTACCATTGGCTACCCTTGTTATCCAGGGCTTGACTACAGTTAGCAACTCCACGAACAAAGCCCGAATTCCAATGCCAGGGTTCTTCAACACCTGTTCCTGCAGATTTGCGAGGAATTCTGCTGTACGAACGCAATCAGATCGTCTGTTAGGGATCTTTCTTCTTGCTACATCCTCGTAGTCACCATTGCAAGTCTCTAGTTCATGCCTGATTGTTTTTACTGTATTCAGGGAGCATTGGGCAGCAGTCGTAATATCCTTATTTTGATGGCGGGCACGAATCATCATGATACAAGTTATTCTCTTCCATGATTCAGGTGGGTTCCAGCTATCCATCCTTTCTGACATCTTGTATATGAATGAAGAAGGGTCCAAACTTTTAAATGAAGAGAAGTGTGTGTTAATACATGTAACTTACGGAAAAATATAATTAATTATAAATATGTCAAATTTATCCCGAACACCCTGTATATATATATATATATATATATATATATATAAATCAAAAATAAACTAACGCTAATTCAACTAGATTTTTAAAAGATTAAAACGAATCTAACAGAACAGTTTAAGAACCAAAAATACAGATTGCACCGCATTCCAGAAAAACAATGAAATCTAAAAAAAAAAAGAAAGAAAGAAAAAACACATTTCTTTATTATGATTCACTTCTATTGTCAAAATCTTATGAGGCAAACGAGATTATGCGTGTGAAGCATCCCCATGCAACTTTCCATAAATAGCAGTGTGACAGCTGCTGTCTTCTTAGTTTAGATCGAATCCAAGCTGTTAGAATACTAAATTAAGCCCACATTGCGTGAATTAAAAGCGAACTTGACATGTTTATTAGCGTGTATATTTACATTTATTACTGTTTTTGTGATGTGTGAATATGCGTGACAAAACGCAGACAAGCAAACAAAGCATTACATCAACATCACGTGATTCTCAAGTTTGCTATTAAAGGATTTGAACAGCAAAAAAAAAACAAGCTTCATCAGCTGATTATAACAAAGTCGACTGAGGCTCTTAAACTTTTTTTCTGGGATGAAAAGGAGGGAGAGGTTGTGATTTATTTACGAATAGGTTTTGGAAAATAAAAATCAATCCATAAATATGCTATGAAATTTATATACCAGCTATTATGCAAACAAGCTCAGCAATCCTTCAAGGAGGAACTGGGTAAATCTCCCAATATTAAATTCGGATTTTCTAAAATTTTAATAACCTTGAGATCTGTTTTTATGTTTTCACAATTCAAATGTCTGCAGAAATAAATGCATTAACTTAGAGAGGAAAAAATTTTATAATAATGTGGATAGCCCATTCCACAGGTTTATCGCACAAATTAAATTTCTTAATATTTACGGATGTTCATAATTAATGAATCGTTGTAATGTTTCCAACAGATAAACAAATAAATAAAAATCGATAAAAATAACATCTTCAGTAACAAGCTAAACCAATAAAGGACAAAATTCAGGAATATCCTACAAATTATTCGCAAGAGTTTTTATTTCTTATGAGAACATCTGAAGCCAAACTATTATTCGAGTTGTGCAACAAATACTACACGAAAAGATTTCCCAACGTTCATAATTATAAATCCAGTCATTGGACTTCTTAATTCTAGAACTAGCTGCATTCACAGATAGGCATTCCGATAACATCTCAGACAGCCTTTTGTTTCTTTCTCGTTGTAAGCAATTCTTATTTCCTCTTTCGAAGTGTAGTCATGACTCATGCCTACCTTATCGGATGCTTAGCAAATATGAAATATTTGCTAAGCACTCACTCACTCAGGCATATTACTGGAAACATAACTTAGTACTTATTACTAACTTCAGTATTTATTAAGTAATCAAGGAAAGAATATTTAAAAAAAAAAAAAACATAAACCTTTGCCAAGTACTTTTAACTACTTTACGACACCAAAGTATCAAGTAAAATTTAATACTTCAAAAGTGTAGGATGCAACATCCTACACTTTTGAAGTATTAAATTTTACTTGATATTTGCAGCCAGGAGCTGGTCAGTGCATATCATATCCATTCTACAGCCGAATTGCTGTGAATTCGAATACCTCAGCGGAATTTGGTTTGTTAATATCTTTATGGGATATATGATTTTATCGCCGAGCGTGAGAGTACCGCCCAGATATCGGAGGTATGAAGTACCTTGAAAAAGGCTTTCTGATTATATATATACTTTATATATATATATATATAAGGAAAAAACTTAACTCATTCAGAGTACTAAATGTACTGAAGGGTTATACCTTAAAAAAATTATATACTGCATACAACTCAGTACAGGAAATTTCAAAACCCAAAAAATTTATCAATGATGTTTACGACAGTCTGATTCGACAATGGGATGTAAGTAGTTCATCGGACAAACCTTGGTGCGGCCGCATTTTTGAATGCAGATATGAGCAATACCGGATTTAAAGTACAGGGAGTCCTCTAAACTGTGTGATATCACACGAGCGGTTGCAAAACCGCTGCATTGTGCATACACGAACAAAATGAACGCCATATGCTTAATATATTTATTTTTACATTTTTTATTATTATCATTTTAGCTTTTATGTGAAAGTGCAAAATCAGATTTTCGTCATCGAAACTCAGAGTCGCTGGGGAGTATCTTAAATCGTAATTAGAAGCAACTGAACGTCAAGAACCTTAGCTCTCCCGCAAGGGCATTATTGCATCTCATTAAATTCAAATTCGAGCATAGAAACCTGTAGAAAATACCAAAGAGAATGCTTTCAGCGGCCTCTTCATACTTTCACTTGGAAACCTTCCCTTTACCTTCCATTCACCCAAGTTGTGTGATTTGGCGGCTTGGTTATTGCCACTGACTGATGAAAGAGTAGCGGTTTGCGGGCCAAGCTAATTAGGAATAAAATATCTGAACACGATAACAGATGTAGTTCTTCTTGAATAAAGTGAACGACAATTAAGAATATAAGGTGTATTATTTGCAAATAGAAGATGAATGTACAGGAGAATTAAATGTTTCAAGTCGTAGCTGGAATGAATTGGTTGATAAGGTCGTTAATGTTGATAATATCAATAAATTCGAGTAGAATTTAAATGAATATTTAACATTCAAGACCGGTTACTTTAGTTCTCAGGCAAACAGAAAATTTTGCGTCCCAACATATTTGTCCTCCATAACACAGCTTCGGCCGAGAACTATCTTACTTCGCATCTATTTATTGAAGGGTAAAATGTGGAATTAATAAGGAAAATAATGATGGCATGTCGTTAAACGCCATGATATCTTGATTCATAGCCTGAAGGTATACACAGGATATTATTTCAACACTACATAGTGAAGCTGACATTATTATTACTTTCCTATCCACAGAGTTCTTGTATGTACATTAATTTTAATATAATTTTGATGCACTCAGTTCACTTAATTCTCTTCGTCCAAATATAGGTTTCTGGTAAATATTTGCCAAATCTTTGATCTGGATGGATTAGTACTCATTAACTCCTAATAAAGTATTAAGAAAGAGGAGGGCGGAGATATATATTTCTCAGTGGAAATAACTATCTTGGGGGGGGGGGATCTCTTGCAGCATAGAATTCTGGACATTCCTGAGTTTAGTTTTTTTTTTCCCTCTACTAATATAGATGTCACCCAACTATTTCTTTATAGCATCTAATTCTTGTTTATTCCTTTTTCGAATGTTTAGGATTATTTTAGAAATAGCAAGGAGTTCCCAAAAAAAACGACTAACTTTACAGAACACTTAAAATATGGTTATCACAGGGAAACGTACGACAACACCACGACACGAAAGAACAATCTTTAAAAATATATGATTGATGCGAATAACTTTTCTGGCAGTGTTTTTTAAGCGAATGCGAGAATTCTTGTACTCTGCTATATGCATATTTATCTACATATAAAAATATGACGGGTACAAACAAAAGATAGCTTGAAAATTTGCCTTCCCAATTACAGTTGCAAAATTGAAGACCTTTCAGCATTGCACTTCATAATCGCACTGAATTTCAGTAACATGAGTTTTCATTTTAAATTAATTTATTATTTTAATTACTTTTTAATTTCTAAACTAAAACAATTATTATTTATACCCTACAATAAGTAATTATAAGCGATTTTTTTTAATTTTTTTTCTTATTTTTTTTTTAAATCAATAAAACTTTCGGGTATCCCTTAAGCTTCTTATGGGTGGGAGAAAGAGAGAGGAATATGTATTATTTATTCTCCTATTTAACGAAATATGCTCACCTGTGGTATTATCCAGTAAATGAGAGACTAGGAAAACAAACAGTAACACTTTTGGTACCATAGTAATCCATGATATTAACATCTTCTTCAACAGTCTACTCTGCGCAGAAAACCTGCGGCTACCTCAAAAAATGACTAATTGAAATCGGTTACGAAACAAAAATGGAAACTATTGACAGCGAGTGGCTATTAAGAGGGCTTGTTAGCCTTGTTCTGATAAAGGAATTAGAGTACAACGATAAGAAAAAAGAATAGCGCAGTCTTTCAGGAATCTAAGCGCTTGCCTCGAAGCATACATAATTGAATTATCTTCAAAAGCACTTGTCAAGCAACACATATCACTAAATTATCGTAGTAGAGCCTCTTATGTATAAACCATATCGTGGCGCCCGGATGACGTTCGTTCATGCACATTTCCTTGTTAGCGTCTCACCTGCCGTTCCGTTATACCCATAGTGATCTCCCACGAAGCTTACGTTTGTACACTTTTATCTACTTCCATTTCCTTCTGTATGCAAAATACTAAATGACGTCAGACGATAACGGTAAAATCTGACTTTACGCAAGTTTTTTAATTTCTATTCCATCATCAGACGATATGGCATGCTTCACGTGGATTGTCATGGCAACTCACTTACAGCCAACTACACGCTGACAAACTGTCTCCAACTAAGTATGCGCGAGACTACACTTCGCGGGAGCACGCGTCTCACTGATAGCAACAGAGAACCTGGTGAGTACTATTATGACCACAGCGTGGACTGCTGGTTCTTTGCCAGTCAACAAATGCAGAGGGCGTGATTCAATGTATTACGTTAAGGTTTTGGCGCCCTCATGCGTAAAAGGAATTGCGCTGTAGAACAGCTGATAAGTGGAATTAAAAAAAAAGGTAAACATACTTTTTATGTCATATAGCGGATGCTGTATTCCTCAATAAAAAAGTAAAACACGCCTGTCGAAACTACTATTTTATAAAAACTAATTGGCTATTTATAATGCTTGTTTCAAGATACCATTGGCTTCTAGCTAAGGGAAAGAAAGCTCTCTAATTTCAAGGTTCACTGCAAGATTTAACTACTTTACAAATGAAAGTGAAAGAATAAAAGCAAGTAACCATGTTAAAATAGTATATTACGTAACAAACTATAATGTCTGAGACCTAAATAGACATTAATTACTCTACATACAAAACTAATTTGCATTCAAAACTAATTCTAAATTTATTTATTTTTTACTGCATTAAAATTATAAAAAGTTACAAACATATTTTATAGATTATGGCCTCTTCGCTGGCAATTTTGCAATTTGTTTCATATTATGGGCATTGTATAATCGATGTATCTTAAAAAAATTGTGTATATTTCAGTGGTTAGTTGACAAATTTCCAGTTTAGTTGAATACAAAGATACCAAATTAGTGTTGAATTAAGCTTAACAGCATTCAGCGAACAATTCCGGATATGTAACAGTTGTTAATATAGAATGTTTTCGTTGTATGTAACTGTTGACAAAACATGTTCAACAGAAACTCTTTTTAGCGGTATCTGCAAATAATAAAACTCGAAAAACTATAAGCAATTTCACTTGAGGATCCCTTTGACATATTAATGAATAATTCACCGAATTGCAAAGCGAAGTCATTTCAACTCGCCTGTCACTTTAATAATGTTATTAATCAATTGTCAGATAACGAGGCTTAAAAATACTTAACTTCTTACTCACTCTGACTGTTTGATTAAATACAAGCTCCCGAGCTAACTGAAGTGCGATTAAACTGTTGAGCAAGAGCGAAAATTCTCGACAAACTACCCGCTACTGAAATGCGTTTCATCAAAGCCTAGTTTTGAAAATAAGCGCAAACATTCTTCCTGTTTCTATGTCCCACTGGGAATTAATAAAAATATATTCACGTACAGTGGCAACAAGTATTGATGAAATTTTTTACAGCAGACGCAAGCATAATTTCTTTCTTTCTTTATTTTATTTGTTTGTAAGCAGATACATTTGTTTTCCAGAATTAATTTCAATGTTGGAGGTTGAATTTGGAAGTCTGCAGCCCGAGGACCTCCTTCTCATATTCACCGAGGGCATTCCATTGATTAACCATTCTAAAGCCACTCTCGTGAATAACCAAGGCCGGAGTCCGGAACTTCCCTGGGATGACTCACTCCCCGCATCGTCCTTCAGTATCAGCTTTATTACTGTGAGTGAGCTAAACTGCAAATACTGGCTTCATCCCCTCCATCTCTTCTCTGATGTCATTACCATTTCTCCGCCACACAGCTTACTATCGATCCTTCCATACATAACCCCTCCCACTACTCGATATTACGTTTATTGGAACTTCTCACTTTCTTCCTGTTTAGTTAATATGTTTCTGCTATGAAAGATCCCTGTGAGAGTTCCATGTTAAGTGCTATGCCAATGAAGTCTTCAGAAATAAAATACTTAATGACTTTCACAAAACTAAATTTTTACAGTTGGTAGAACTATGCAAAGTCTGTCATAATCTATCTACAAATATAATCACCAACTTGCAGATCAACTCGTCCTTATAAGGATAAGGACTGGCTTGAAGGGGCGAAGCAAGAATGCTTTTCATCTTCCCCGTTATCTGTAGAGGACAGTGTAGAGATAAGGTATTATTGAGCTATTAAAGCTCTGATCATGGCAGGAGGGTAACAGCAATAGCCGAGCCTCAGTTAGAACTTCATTGGCTACAGCATTGCCATCCATTATCCTCCAAGGGTATTAATCGCCTCCCCTCATTTCTCCATACCAGATCAACTCGTCCTTATAGTCCTTATAAGGACTGGCTTAAAGGGGCGAAGCTAGAATGCTGACTCGTTCCTTATAAGGACTGGCTTAAAGGGGCGAAGCAGAATGCTTTTCATCTTCCCCGTTATCTGTAGAGGACAGTGTAGGGATAAGATTATTGTTGAGCTATTGAAGCTCTGATCATGGCAGGAGGGTAACAGCAATAGCCGAGCCTCAGTTAGAACTTCATTGATTACAGCATTGCCATCCATTACCCTCCAATGGTATTGGGTTGAGTGAATCAATCACCGCATCTCACGGTCGATTGACCCAATGCTAACTCGTCCTTATAAGGACTGGCTTAAAGGGGCGAAGCAAGAATGCTTTTCATCTTCCCCGTTATTTGTATCTGTAGAGGATAGTGTATGGATAAGGTGTTATTGAGCTATTAAATTAAAGCTCTGATCATGGCAGGAGGGTAACAGCAATAGCCGAGCCTCAGTTAGAACTTCATTGGCTACAGCATTGCCATCCATTACCTTCCAAGGGTAAAGGGTATTGGATTGAATGAATCAATCACCGCATCTCACCTGCTAACTCGTTATTGAGCTGAGCTATTAAAGCGCTGATCATGGCAGGGGGGTAACAGCAATAGCCGAGCCTCAGTTAGAACTTCACTGGCTACAGCATTGCCATCCATTACCCTCCAAGGGTATTGGATTGAATGAATCAATCACCGCATCTCACGGTCGATTGATTCTCCATTTATTGAAAGCTATTCAAAAAACTAAATGGTGTGTGACTTTTACAACGCTCTGTGTTATAATCTACAGCACTTTAATCCATTGAGTTGTGCAGTTATAAAAAGTTTTTTTTACTGTTGAGATAAATATAGAATACAAACTAAATTTTCAATTGCATCTTCCGTAGATCATGAACCTCCTCTCAATATTTTTTATTTTCATAATTTATTTATCAAATACACATCATCATACAGTTTAACGGCTTCTTGATTATCCTAATAGAAAAGCTGTTACATTAGTTGGTCGACAAAAAATAGCTTATTGAAAAATCTTCTCTTTATTGATCTACAGCTGTTCTTTATTGGTCACTCGAGGGGATCTGTCTTTTTCGGTTGTTTCAATTTTGATTCGCATGACATCGGTTCTTCTTGTCTAATTTCCCACTTGTTAGACACCTAAACAAAACATACATTATGACAATAAAACATCATTAATGCCCTTTTTTTATTTATTTATATATAAGCTATTCAATAAACTAAATGGTGTGTGATTATATTTTTATAACGTTCTGTGTTATAATGTACAGCACTTTAATTCAAAATGTTGAGCAGTTATAAAATGTTTTTCAACACATTTAGTAGTAAATTATATTTAGACAATAAATTATTTTCTTGTATTCGTCCCTATTTTATTTGTGGATGAAGACATGACATGTGTGAAGCTAGTAACAGTTCAGTGAAGTTCGTTGTGTTCTGTGAAGCCAGAGAACTACCAACTTACGTATATATAAATAATTTTTCTTTTGTAGTCGAGTATAGAATTTCAAACCATGGAGGATAAAGTACTGCAAACACCTCTCACACAAGAGGAAGGTTGAAGTATCTTTTCTTAATTTTCTTCCAAAAGTTCATATTTTCAATTCAGGTCAAGTGAATTAACCGAACGTCAAGTTCGGTGGCTCACGAGCATTGACCAATCTAATGTTGCAGTTTTCACACGTTCAAGCCTACTAATGATGCCAACAGAAAAGGTGTCTTACTTTTTGGCATAAATTAGTTTACAGGCATCTTATAATGCTATGTTTCATCTTATAATGTCATTAGGGTTTATATATATCTATATTTTTCTTCTTTCAAGATATAGGCTGAAAATCTGTTTCGAATCCATAGAACAATATTTTCATTCTCTTCCTAAGTCTCCCTATATCTCTTTTCCCTTTAGATTTGTACTTTATTACTTCCTGGACAGCCTTCCTTCGTTCATTCGTTGGTCATGTTTGTCTCCAATGTTCTTTTATTTCATCATTTATTGCTTGTATTTGTAATTCCTTCCTTTATTTATCATTTCGTATTCTATCCATTTTTGTAGATTCCTTAACTGTCCTAAGAAATTCAGCTGCCAGTATTTTCATCTCTCATCTCTCTCTCTCTCTCTCTCTCTCTTCAACCTTCAGAACCACATGATATTGTTAGTATTTGCATGACCTTGTAAAATTTTAATTTTGTTTCCTTTCTTGTTTTGTCTTTTGTTATTCGTTTTAAAGTACCACAGATTGCTTTGAAAACGGTGTCATTTATTATTCACATTATCTTTATCAAATGTTATATCACATCCTAAATATTGAAAATATCTTTACTTATTCTAGAGTTTGGTTTTCAATTACTATTTTTAGTTCTTACGAGATATTTACCTCAAAATGCCATAGTTTTAATTTGCTTTAATACAATTCCTAAACTGCATTCACTAGTTAGTTGCTGCAAATGATAAAAGTACTTCTGAAGGTTCTCTTTTGATTTTTACATGATTACGTGATACTGTGCTATGTTGATGGGTAATTATTCCTGGATTTACTACAGATTTCCACTTTCTTATTAGTTGTATTGTTATATAGGTTCTTAATTGTATTTAATAACTGGTTTGGATGCCCTCAGTCTTCTATTAAATTCTATAATTTTTGTCTATTAATTCATTCACAAACTTTTTCGTAATCTATGAATTCCAGGTGAATCTGACATATATTATAGGTATATTGTTCAGTAACATTCATGCCTAATTATTTTGTGCGTGTGTGTGTGTGTGTATGTGTGTGTGTGTGTGTGTGTTGATAGGTATACACTAATAGGTTTCTTTACAGAAGACCCCCCCCCCCTCGCGTCTTATGGAGCAGAAAACTTGGAAACAGCTGGTGCAGTACAGGGTGGACTTCTGACTGGGATACAATTCAGAAAATCTTATACAAGTGAACATTAGAGCGTGTCGGGTCTGAGAAGTGAGCTACTAGAACAACACACGGAGAATTTCCAGTCTAGTCTTGATCATCCACGTGATTCTCAACGCTGAGATTGTACAATTCTGCAAATCGTGATTAGTATGGAGTTGTCCGATTTGAAACGACTAACAGAAGAGCAAAGAAGCATTATACGGAAGTAATCTCTCTCTCTCTCTCTCTCTCTCTCTCTACTATTAAACGGACTCTGCTCACAGACTGAATAAATAGTCAAACAGAACATGGAAACAAAGAAGGTATTGAAAGGTGTTGACCGACTTGGAACTTCAGCTTTGGGGTCTATGACCTAGCTTTATGTTCAGCTTAAGATGCGGTTCAGGTATAAACACTCAATCAAAAACGGTATCCTCCGATGCGGATAATGTACAGGCGTTTAGCAAAACTACCCGGATGTCGGTTCAGTGAGCTACATTTTGGATCGGGAATAGCACTGCGGGCAAAATTCCGACACCACACCATAGGCATTGAAACTAAATGGCACACGCAAATAAGAATTTTGTGGCCACCAAGTTATTGCTTGAGTAAAAATGTGACATTGTTTAAGGACAGGAGAGCGCATAGAACGATATTATAGCACCAAGAAATCGACGCATTTTCTTAAAAGTATAAATAAGAAAAGTAAAATAAAAATAGAAAAATTTTTTTGGCCAGAAACGCCAACTTAAAACACACTGGAAATCGTTAAAAATATTCAGAATAATTACTGAATATGCACAAAATCCTATTACAGTATATCTGTAGAATTAATAGACCTATAAAAATAGAAATACCTCTCGACACTATAAACGTAAAGGGTGAAGTATGTAATTTAGATTTTCGTGTTTAAAAAATAAATAACATGCACGTTAGTGATACGAGAGGAAGAAACACGTCACTCTCTTTCCCCACACACATCTTGTATCTCCGAAATTCTGAAGATATTAGTTCCTCTCTCCCAACTAGAGTAATAAATTCATCAAATCTTGGATAAAATTAAAGGGGACTTCTTAATCACTGGAGAAGTTATCCATCTTAACGGTTTATAATTTTCTTTATTAACGGTTATCAGTTGAAATTTCCAAGTACATTTTTATGTCGAGAAGAACAGAATTTAATGAAAATATCCGTTTAATTTCCACAATCCTATGAAGAATAATGACAGATTGTACAACAATCAATCATTACCGCTATCTTTTAACAAAATATCGCCTCTACTTGGAACATAATCAGCTAGGAACACAATCCAAGAAAGACTCATAACATAATCTCAATAGAGTTTCTCATCCAGGATCGTGTTAATTCAAAGGGTAAGGATGGATAAATAAAACTAAACACTAAATATCGCTTGTCGGCTTCTGTTTTCATCATTGCACTGAGCTTGTCAAGGTTATCTCCATAAAATATGGAGCGGATAAAATTTGTAATGTGCGCATGTGCTATTGTTTCTTGGTCATAAGTTCCTTCCGTTAGCACAGATAAATATTACCTGCACAAAATCGATCTTAAATAATGAGGTCCTTCTTATTAGGTTAATGTTACGATATAAGGAGAAAAAAATGAACAAAATGTGTTAAAATGAGCAAATATCATATTTTTTTAAAAAAGAAAATGTTGTGTTCTAATTTATAATTTATATAATTTATATTGTTAAATATGAAATGAATTTTTAAAATACTTCATTTATTCTTTAAGTGTTATGGTTTGCATCTTAAATATTATCATTTTATTGAATTTAATTAAGGAAACTCTTAATTTTTATACCTTTTCAGTATATAATTTACAGTTGCAATGTTTTTCTTTATATATAAAATTAAAACATGCCATTCTATTATGTTGTTTTGTTTTCATATAACACAACTTATAACACGTGTTATAAATAATATAATATTTATTTTGTTTTATTATTATAATTAAAACAGTTCTAATACAAATTATAATACAGTTTTGGAAAATCAGATAATACAATATTTACCATAGTTTCTAACTCATTAAAATCCTACCTCTTTGAGCACAGCATCAACATCTGTCAGCAGGCTGTGCACTTCAGCCCTTCTGTCATTCTTACTCTTTTGTTTGTTTTCGATTTCTTTTATTTCAGCGCATAATATCCGAGTGCCACTGGTCACCACTAAGAGCCTTTGCTGTATGTCTGAAAATTCCTTAACGTGGGAGGTATTCACGAGGGCATCCAACTGCAAAGTATGCCTGCGATAAAATAATAACAATAATAATAATAACTACATTTGTTTAGTTATGTGAGAAACTTAGTTTCAACTCGATAAACACACTAGTTTCAAATTAGTAAATTTGAAAAAAAAAAAAAAAAAAAAAAGAGTTTCATGAACTTGACTGTAAAATTGTGCAATTTTATTAATTTATAATAGTTGCCTACATAATAAAGTAGCACATCGACTCATCATAACAAACTTGCAGTTATTCATCGTACGTTATGTTCTGTATTGCAAAACTAAGTTTTTTTTTTTTTTGTATGGATGTCGTTTATCATCTATCATTTATAATCTCGCTTTGGATAATTGTGAAAACAAGATAATGTAATTCAAACAGCTATAAGCTGAATGGTTCCATATCAGAGACTTAAAAAAAATAATAAAAAAGCATCAGTTTAAAAAATTTTAAATAGACTTCATGCGTACTTACGGTTTGTTCGACTTAGCACATTTTGAGTCGATCTTTTGCATTCTAATACTTATATCTGAAGTGCCCTCAAGAATCTGAAAGGAATTAATAAAGAAAATGAGTATGCAAAGGCAAGAAATAATTTATGCAAATTAAAAAAAATGATGCTGTTAGTGAAGAAAGCATCCCTTTTGTTAGCAATAATCTAGTCGCCATAAATACCAGGAGTAGTAGAGAGAAAGAGTACTTGCTCCTACCAACAGCTTACAAAAATAATAAGACTTAAAATGTGCACTGACCTTGAGTAGCATTCTTTCTATCCATTTCTTCTTTTTGAGGTTTAATTCAATCCGATTTATTAAGTTACTCAGCACATGCGTTTTCTGAAAAATATAATTAAAATATTAATATGATAATATTAAATATTAATATTATCAGTTATTGTATAAGAAACTTCAAATATTCTGTATGTCGGTATGAAAATAATTTAACAATTCGAATTCTTTTTTACGAGCAGTTTATTGGTTGATATGCTTTCGTTAGCAACCATAAGAACAAAATCTACAATAATAATAATAATAATCATAATAAATCACGGTTTAATTACTTCACACAAACTTTGATAAAGAGGAGGTTCTTGCTGAAATATAAGTAAGGGATTCAGTTTTGGTTCAGATCAGGATCGTTATCAGGACTCCCTGGTGCAATACAGAAGACAGTCATTCTCGTTTCAGGAACTAGCGTTGTCTAGAACTGACGACACATCAAGAGTCTATTGTGTGGCGTGATTCGCTGAGCAAACACGACTAGAAAAGCTGTAATGTTAATAATCGCTCAGGCGAGTTGTACTACTCTAATTAGGAGGCTTCAAGTTAATTTTTATGTGACCACAGGCTTAAGAAATGTATGAACAGAAACCTTGCGAATCTCACTGAGTAATAATAGTTTTGTTTAAAAAGTACTTTGTCTGTCAGTGTATTTTCTTATTATTTGAGAAATAACATTTACTAATTCTGCAGTGGAAAAACATTTTGTCTCTTTAACAGTTGAAATTGGTAGTAAAGTAGAATTAATTATATAAATTATGGAACCAAAGAGTGCTTCGAAAGCTAGTTACAGAAATATGATAGTCCGATATAAAAACAAACTAGCCATGTGTTAGTTCAAAGACTGTCAAGGGATAAAGTTAACAGTATGACACAATAAAGCACTGCACAGTTACTGTTGTAACTGTGCATTGAACATTTGCACAGTTGTAGAGGATTAGATTAGAAGTCTGAGACACAGATTTTTCCACTAGATCCTTATGCCCTAATGCACCATCCCGATGTAAAATCGGATTTGTAATGGTGTGGAGATGTTTCTCCCTAGTTCCTGGAAAGATGGATGCTGATAGATATGTAACCCTTTTGGATAATGCATTGCTTTCCAATCCGTGTGCTTTTAAGAAATATGTCCCTTTTAACACAGTACTGCACTTTGTCATACTTCAAGGGACGTTACCACGTGGTTAGAGGACAATGATGAGGAGGAAAATTGACTGGCCTACAGAGATTCCCGATCTGTATTCAGCTGAACACCTTTGAGTGTTCAGTTGAAGAAAGAAGTCTTTCGCAGGGAAGAAAGAATCCTTGGAAACATTGTCTAGATCATTATCGGAAAATGGTGGAAAATATGCCTGGTAAGGTGAAAAGTGAGGTCAGCCGTCATGCTTTATTATTTCAATAATAAAAGGAATTTAACAGAAGCAATGTAAATATTTCTTGTCGTTTACACTTAAAAAAAATTGGGCATGTTTCTAGATGAGGTTAAATCCTACCTCTATTCCCGTATTTATCTGGTACAAAATGCAGTGCGCATAAATCCCGAAAAACGATACGGAAATAGAAATAAAACATTTATACACTGTACGTGTAAGAAGTACTGATAAATGCAATGAAATGGTGAAGATGGTTCAACTAGGAATATCATTTGCCATTCCTACAAGGCATTTTTTTTTTATAATCAACAAAATTGTTTAATTCATCTGTGGTTAGTGATATGACATTCTTCCAAAACTATTTTCTTGAAGACTCATAAAAGAGTGGCGATTTTATGGTGAAGCAGTTAGGTAGCTGGCTGGGTTTAATTTGAATGACCTATCCATTCGTGAAAGACTGTATAAGGAAAGATAGAGAGTGTGTTACTACCTTCTACGTTCGGTCATACATTATTATAAATCGTAAAACTTCTTTAGTTGTAATTAAGGAAGTAAAATAGACCGAAAATACCTGATTCTTAAATAGCATACAGTTATTTGGCGTTCCTTTTTACATCGAAAAGTGCTTTTGAGGTCACCAAATGAGTTTACAATAAATCCATTATTGTCGCTGGAGTAAGGAAGAATGCAAAAAAAAAAAAAAAAAAATATCGAACACAAAAAAGCACTTAATATTGTTCGAATGAAAGGATCATTATTTCTGCTTGCACATGTAAAAAAAATTAGAATGTTCATGTGACAATCATCTTACTTGTTCTATACTCCTTCTTTTCTTTTTGCACATCCAATTCGCTATCCTCATTCCTTCTTCAATTCTTTTCAGGAAAACCCTTTTTCTGTATTCTTCTTTAGAGGTAAGAGTGCGATGTAGCATACACAACTACGGAGGAGAACAAAGAGGGTTATCTTAAATTAACTAAAAAATACTAAAGGAGAAAATGCGTTACAAAATAAATTCCATATAAAATTGCGTAAAATTGACAAATAAAAACCTCTGAATCCAGAATTTGGAACACTGAAATAAGTGCGGAAACAAAGTTGGTAAGTGGAATTTCTCGACATGATTTGTGTTATTAAATAGAGCGCAATGATTGGCCCAAGCTCTAATTTCTAGAGCGCTTTTATCCTCGGAAAATTTGAATATTCTTCAATAGAGAAAATAGTGATGGATGACAATTGGAATGAAAATCATTCCAATTCATCTTACTCCTTCCTTGGGAGCAGCTGGTCATTTAAAGCCTACGACGTTTTTATCCTTTGGATTAGTGAAGGATATTTTTTAATCCCCAAATGATTATTCTCCTGTCTCAGGATCAGGAAGTTTTCTCGTGTCCTCCCGTGCAATATTCTCTGTTTTTGTGACAAGCTACTGTATATATTTCTGCACGTTTTGTCTTACTGTATGAAGATCATATTGGAGGGTTTCGAGTTTAAAACTCAAGAAAAAGTCCAATTCATCGTGTGTCATCTATAAACTGTCTGACGAGGTAGTTTTCAAATATGGCCAAATCTTGAATCTTAAGGGGGTTGTTTGGCAATAAAAATGGTGCTCTGTATACGGAAAAATGAAATTGCTCCTGCCAAACCCAAACTTCCTCAATTTGAGCGGTAACAATGGCATTTTCTTCGTGTGCTAGCATTGCTCATCTTCTTTATTTATGTCCTCATTATAAGTACTACGAAGAATTCTTTACAAGAAAGAAAACGCACATTTGTGATTTGAGAAGTCCTGAAAGATATTTGGTTCGGAAAGTTGCCTTAGGAAAGCCTACCTACCTACCTACATCAAGGAAAAGTGGCTGTCTCGAATAAAATATAATAAGAAAAAATGGAGAGGGTGAGTGAAAGTTTCTTCAGCCATCTTCTAATTTACAACCAAAACACATATTTTTCGCTTTAAAGAACGAAACTGGCCAACGATATTCTGTTGGCTGCATTTTTGGTAGAATCTGTGACTCCTCTTCAGCGGTGAAAAACAGTAAAATTTTAGAGAAGAAGGAAAACGCTGCAGAAATCAGTGTGAACTCACTATATCCCCCCTCTCCCCAATTAGTGTTGTCTGGTGAAGGCTTTTGGCATAAACTATGCGCAGACACAACACATAGCTAACTTGTTAGACAAAAGCAGCCTGCCAACTTCTGTATGAAACATTCAACAGTGTAGCTCAAGGTTGTTGAATCATCTATGTTTAACACGTATCAAGCCCTCCCCCTCCCTTAAGTTTCACCGCATTATCTTTGCTTCAAGACGTGGAAGAACTTTTTTTTTTTTTTAATATCAGTTTATTGATATCCAGTGGCTTGTTTTTATAATTTTTTGGTAGTCGGTGTTGCCGGCTTGGTTGCCGAGTGGTTAGCGTGTCCGTTTTCCAGCCAAGAGGCTGTGGGTTCGAATCTCGAAAGGAGCATGAATGTTTGTGATTGTCTTACAAACTTTGTGTGGAAAGGGAATCCTGCCACTTATTCTAGCAGAAGACATCATTGCCAAAATCTTGTGAGATACGGCAGTGACCACACGGACGTCAAATGTGAATTTTTCTTCTTTTTTTTTTTTAAACTTAAAAGTGGGCATTTTTATGCAGTTTAAAATATATAAGAAAAGTGTAATGAAAAGTATTCCGAGAATCAAGCGATGTTTCCACAAATGCCACAAAACATTTAAGCTAGCTAGAGAAAAATAATAATAATTAAAAATAAAATAAAATAACAAGTTATTTATTTTTAAGAAATAAAAAGATACAAAGAATAAATTGAAAATCCTTACTAGGAGGCAGAGTAGAAATGGTAAAAGCAAGCCAAATATTACTTTCCCTAAATCCCTCCAAGTCACAGGACCTGCGGAAGACTCTTCAGGGCATTTGCTCAGAAATTCACAAGTGGTAAAGCCATTGACATCGGTGACACACACATAGAATTCCTCGTTGAGATTTCCGTGTCCGAATACTTTGTACCATCTCCGTCTATTATCCAGAAAGTAAGTCTTTCGATGGGGAAGCCTGGCCAATTGATTGGCATGTATAAGCGGCGCGTGGAACTCTAGATCTCTAGGAGCAAAAGGGAAGACGTGTTCAGAATGGTGCGGACGAATAGCCACGGTTGGCACCAAAGCTGCACTTTCAGAACGTGGTTGTGGAAAACGGACGGTGTCTTCTAACAAAGGAGCACATGGTAAGCGATCATCGGCAGGCCCACGATCGTCAGAGATCATTTTACACGTGATCATATAAGGAAGGATGCCGCAACATGTGTTAGAAAACGGATCTTGTCCGAACACTAGCATAGACACGTAGTAAATGGCTGCCTTTAGAAATTTCTGTAAGTTTACTGCAAGAAAAGAGAGTAGCAGATAAAGAAGGAATTAAGCGATCAAGATTTAATTAATACAATTTGAGTCATATTAGGTTACTTTTATGTAATATCTGAATGCTTTTTCTTTACTGCAGTGTAAATCAGATCTTGTAAAATCAGATAATTGAAACGCCAAGGTTATATCTGGTGTTTCAGTTATTCGGCGGAATTTAAAAAAAAAAAAAAAAGAAAAAAAAAAATTTCCCGTGTTTCGGTTAGTCGAATCCGAAATCTTTTTCGGAATAAAATACAGTGAAAGATGTCATTTAAATAATCAGGAAGAAAATCGTGAAAAAAAAAAAAAAAGCTCACAAACAGCAACTAAGATAATAAATGACAGTTTTTAGGAAGAATTAAATGCTTAAAACTATGATATGCGACTCAAAAAGAGGATTCAAGGTTGCACATCCTTTGGTAAGAAATATCACACCATGCAAAAAAAAAAAAAAAAATGTACCATCATTGTGTTAGGAATCATACAGAGTCTGAGTAGATAAGATTGAGCGCGGTTATTGTAGCTGATATTGTGTGGTTTGGTCAAAAGTAGCGCACAAAATGTAAATGTTGGTAAGGGATATAAAAGATATTTTGTAAGGTTTAGTTGCACTTTTTTTTTTTTTAACGAAGCCACTCTATACGTTATTTGATTGTCTTAACGTGCCGGTGTTTTAGAAATCTGATAAAGAATGGGATATGCAGTGAAACGAGACAAACTCGTAGTCTAATATGGCCTTGACATTATTTCCTCTGCCTACTCTTCTTAGCCTCCTCCTGGGGCCGATCTGTCAGTATAGGTGGCAACTACATTAAGTTCCGACTTATTTAAATTAAGGGGATATTAAATTCCACATTGTTTTAAAACCGAATAAGAAACTCAAAGATTCGAATCAGAGAGTTTCAAGCCGAATATAGTAAACTATAAAAATATCGGCGATCACTAGCGTGAGCTAATGCAAGTGATTCCAGTACGTAGTACAAACTCGGGCAACTCGCAACAAAGTCGGTAAAGTTATGATCACTATTCTTAGGTATTTTCCATAATGTAAAAACACATTTCCTAGGAAATGTATGCTGTTATTACATTATGGCAGGAGGTCACTACCCAGACCGGTTTCAGCCTTTTTTGAGGCCTCATCAGTGAGTAGCTAGACCAAATTAATACCAAAGGGTATAGCGAAAAGAACTTTACCACCTTTGCTGCGAGTTGGCCGGTATTGTACTACGTACTGGAATCACTTGCATTAGCTCACGCTAGTAATCGCTGATATTTTTATAGTTTACTATATTCGGCAAGAAACTCTCTGATTCCAATCTTTAAGTTTCTTATTCGGTTTTAAAATAATGTGGGATTTAATATCCCCTTAATTTAAATAATGTTTATAGCGCAGAAATGAAGCCTATTGGCTCTTTATATTTAAGTAACTTAAGAGTTCCGACTTTTCAAGAAGCCTCCTGATATGTTACCATCCATTTCGGATCTCTATACTGTCCAGTGCAGCCCTGCAAAATGCTGTGGGCGATGAATTTCATCATCGCCCACTTTTTGTTGATGGAATTTAGAATAAATAAATAAAAACATCTAAATTAAATTTTACATACAGGTCAAGCAAGTGAAGTTCCAAATTTTGACCCCTTCCCCCAAAAACGTCAGTAATCAGTGGCTTACGTTTGTTTAATTAGCTCTGTATGGAACTGTGGTATTTAATTAAAAGTAACACATTCCTGAAAAGTGTTTATTTTCACGTTTATCCGCTATATTCATTAAAAATATAGCCACTGTAGCAACTTTTTCTAGGCCTTTTTTTTTCTTTTTTTTTTTTTTCCCAGCCTCTTCCAGGTTGGTCGATTTCTGATACAGCCAAGTAGAATTCTCTCCAAATTTACAACTTACATTCTTACAACAACAATACGAGTTACAGTTTAGAGACACAGGAAGATGGAAGGTTGTATGCTGTATCAACATTGATGGATTCAGCTTTCGGTGACGGATAAAGATGGAGACTGGTTGACTCATAATTTCCAAAATCGAAGACAAAAACGATTTCCGTTTATGCCTTTTGGAGAATAAGCGGATTTCAGTTGAACTTCAGAAGGGACTGCAGTAACTTCCGTGTAATGTAAGCTGAGCGCGTGACTATCGATACAACATACGACCGTCCATCTTGTGTTCCTAAACCCTAACTCTCATTATTGTCAGTAGGAGAGACATTTCTATGGTAGAAATGTCTGAGATGGGTTAAAACTCCGGGTTTCAAAGAGAAGGAAAAATCCTACTTAACTATATCAGAGATTGGTCAACGCTCCCGATGTTAACATCTTCATTACTTTCAATTCCATGCCCACATTACAAATAAAAAAAAAAAAAGATTGCTGAGATATTAATAAAAAAAATTAAATCATTTAGCCTTATGTGTTACTTGCCAATTTAATCAAATTATATAAAACGTCAATATTTTAATCTAGCGGTAACTCTCTCACCTTTCAGTATTGTGAAATCTGGAATGTATTTACTGAAGATCTCTTCAAAATCGTGAGAAAACTCGGAAGAAACATCGACATTCGATCTAGAAGGATCTTCTCCGAACACAAATGTAGACACGTTAAAGATCATCGTTTTAAAAAATACCTGTAATTTGCCTACAAGAAGGAAAAAAAAAGTGCAACGCATAAATAGAAAGTTACCTTTGATGTAAGAGATAAATTAGTGTTTTTTATTGCTTCTAATCTCTCTCTCTCACCTTTCGAGGGTACAAAGCCTGACAGGTATTTTTCTTCAGTAATAATCTCATTATACTCTAACTTTACATATTTAATAGGAAAGCAGTCTATCTTTAGATTGCTAAAAGAAAGCAATAAAAACACAACATACTTCACACTAGCGCTTGCAAACATGTTTTTAGCTACTGCTTTAACTAAAAAACATTCAACAATTAATCATGAATATACTCGATGACGTCATTAACTAAAACTTTCAGGATGCAGGCATTGTTAGGAATTGATATTGGATTATCAATTCCTAACAATTCCCCAGTTAGATTTAAAAATGCATCAAATCTCTCCCGAACAGTTAAATTTTTTAAAGTTATTTAAATACATTAAGTTAAGTCGTAATCATGTCTCCCACTGTTTTTTTTTTTTTTTCGCTAAATGGATGTGCACTATTTTTATTACTGATTTCCTTAACAGAAATTGTCCTTCACAGAAGTCATTGTAATTACATGAATATCAGTTTGATACATGAAAATATGCATTTTTTAGCAGACGAAGATAGACATCGCCATCCGTTGCTAGTAATGAAATGTGTGTGATGTATGTTTTACGTAAGCGTTTTGTATTTTATTGATGGCATAATGCCAGAAAACAAAAATAAATAAAAACGCAACAATTACAATAGCAATTGTATTAAATAGACTGTATTTTTTTTTGTTTGTTGTTGTTGTTGCCATCATATAATGTGGATATGATAGGAAATGATTAAAAATAAAAAGTGACCGTCGCATTATTATTATTAAACCTCCATGGAGTCAAAAGAAGCATCATATTTATTTATTTATTTATTTTTGTAGTCTATTAAAAAATAATACCGCGTTACACGTTATATTTACCATATTATACCTGAAGTCGTGGATAGATGACGTAGTCAAACAGTATATTATCGAAAAAACGTCTGCTACCAGGTTAAAAAACTGACGTATCTACATTAAAACTCCTATTACTTTTTTTTTTTTTTTTTTACCTTGATTGATTGGAATGGTGAACGTTAACTTGTGAAATACATTACAGCTTCACCTCAGCTGCAAAAATACAAGCACACAGGGTGGGAGAGGAAGAATACATTATCTGCCCCACAATTTGTTTGGTACTTATAAAGAAAGTGCATATAGAGTGCGGTAGTTAAGTGGGGCGGCTAATTTATCTCACAGCCAGCGCTAAAGTCCAAGTGGAACTTATCAAGTAATCAGTGCCTTTGACACGAAGTGCAACGAACCGATTGAACGATCAAGCAGGTCATTATAGTGTGCATCGGTAGACTCTTTAATTGACCTCAGCTAAACACAACAGTGTCTTACACACTCACCCAAACATGAAATATTTTCTGATTTATGCCTGCTCTTTCTACGTAAATAAACTTACGGAAGTGATACCCTTTTCGTCTTTGCTGTAGGATATAATGCAAACATGTATTATAGAGAAAGAGATGATTTCTAATTCTGCATTTTACAAAGAAATGGCGTATCTATACATACAATATAATGCTTCGTTTTTTTTTTTTTCCAAAATTGAAAATTAAATAAAAGACATAATTATATTTTATATTTAAACATATTTGGAAACTTTTCCCCCAGTTTTCTGTTCATCAGTATTCAAATTAACAATATTTATTTCAGACTTTACAATTAGCAAAGTACAATACAGCTTACTTATGCAGTTTAGTTTAGTTTTAACTTACAGAAGGAAAAAATCTTTTCTTTTTTTTTTTTAAAAGAAATTTGTTTCTTATAGTGGCTGTTTGGTCTTACTGATAGTGAATAATCACTTTTTTTGGTATATAAATGATAAAATCAGCTCATTTAAAGTCATTCTTTTAAACAGAATAAGCGGATGCCTTTCCCCTTAACTTCGATGACTCTACACAGAAGTGAATGATTTGGTTTTTCATGGAAAAAATGTATCATATATTCATATTAAATTGATTAAATTATACCTGCATTGTCTGTCAAGTGTCATCTCCATCCAGGAGGTTGACTAGAGATCCATAATAGTAAGATAGTAGGGCTAATCTCTTCCATCTTGCAGTTAGTATCCTATGTCTGTTGATGCGTGTATTCATGGGTCAGGTTTGCCTGTTTTGAATGGCGAAAAATCCGCGCTTTCTAGAGGAAACCCTCCTACGAAACTGGCTAACACATCATTTGACTGAAAATTGTATTAAAATAAACTGTATTAAGTTATTATAATTAATAAAATTTATAATAACCGGAACAGTTTTAATTCACTAATCTACTCTAAATCGCTTAGAGCAAGGCTACCTTTTTAAAATGTCAGGGAGGAAGGGGAATTTTTCAATCACTCAGCGATAGGGTTTTTTCCCTCATAAAATTGGCAACCCGGTTGGAGAACAGATGCATTAAAACCAACATGATAATCTAGTTGCTTAATCACTACCAAACCCGATTCAAGCTCACGGTTTCTTTTCACTAATAGTGGCGCCATCTTGTGAGAAATTGTTACTCTTTCAATATAGTTTAAAATATTGTTCTCTCTTTTTTCAAACATAAATCTTAATTCGCATTTATATACAGGTTCTACAAATCCACTCGCAATTACCCCTGACGAGGATTTTGCTCCGAATAGTAGATGCAGATCGGGCCACATGGAATATTTTTTAATTAATAAAAAAAAAAAATAAAAAATAAAAAATAAATAAAAAAAACTTTGGGGTGCTTAAGGGTCAAAGCTGTATAACTGAGAGGAGACCTCCACATAGCCTTTAAAGGAATGCGGAGAACCGACCAGGGCTTCTGACCTAATGTCCAATCCTCACCTTCTCGTGGTGCACCCTGTTGGGTATCTACTTTGATACTGAACGAACGAGGATGGGCTGGCGATTTGGGATTTAGCTGACCAAATTGTATTCTTATTGGTTAAACCAAAATAAAAAATGATGGTACAACATGACAAAATTTCATGCCGGCTGGGGCGTCGCCCGGTTAAACAAGGCCCCCGTTGTTTTCGCCAGGGAACCAGGGCGAACAGCGAAAAGTCAGCTACTGGAACAAATCTGAAAACAAACTCCAACTCAACATCACCAGAGTTAAAGATCGGTACTATCAACGTAAGAAGCCTGAATGGCAAAGAAATGGAGCTAGCTGAGGAATTAGATAAGTACCAGATCGACATAATAGAGGTGACTGAAACAAAAAAGACCAAAACTGGTGAGATCTTTCTGAGCAATAAATACAAAATGTTATATTCAGGCAATAACAATCAAGGAAAAGAAGGAGTAGCCATAGTATTCAACACAAAATACGAGGCTAATCTTCTTGAATGGCAGTCAGTCTCAAGTAGAGTAATGTGGGCAAATATGAGAATGGGGAACTGGACAATGAGACTTATTTGTGCCTATGGTCCCACAGAAGGGTCTACTAAAGTAGAAGTGGAGGAATTTTTTGAGGCTTTAGAAAAAGCAACTGACACAATGAAAAAGGAAAAGTTGGTCCTTGTTGGGGATCTAAATAGTAGAGTAGGAAATGATTGTGAGACATACAAAAATATTTTGGGAAAATTTGGAGAAAAGAGCAAAGCTAATAATAATGGCAAATATCTGTTGGATTTCTGCTCAGGACATGGACTGGTTATTACTAACACCATGTTCCAACATAAAAATGTGCACAAATTCACATGGAGAGAAGAGGCTAGGAATAAGAAAAGTCTCATTGACTATGTTATTGTTGATAGTGATGTTTTCTCCCTGGTGCAGGACACCAGAGTGTACAGAGGATTTGAAATTGGAAGTGATCACTATTTAGTCTTGAGCAGGATAAAATTGAATTTCATATTGAAAAGAATAACATGTAAGAAAGTTTTAAAGCGAATAAAAGTTGAGCAGCTCTCAGATGTAAACTGTAGACTAAAATACAGAAATATTATGGAAAAGAAAATGAAAGAGTTTGAGAACAGGAATCAAACCTTGGAGATTCAGTGGCAAACTCTGAAGGAAACATTGATTGATTCTGCCAGAGAGGCATGTGGTGAGGTTGTGTGCAAAGATAAAAAAATCAGAACTCCCTGGTGGACACAGGAAGTTAAAGAGGCAGTGAAGGAAAAGAAGAAAGCATATCAAAAGTTCCTGGCAAATAAGTCAGCTTTTACTCTTACAGAATACAGAGACAAATGTAAGAAAGCTAAACAGTGTGTAAAACTAGCTAAACAAAAGTCATGGGAGGACTTTGGCAAGAATATAGAAAATAAATATCAAGAAGGTGGCAAAATATTCTGGAGGTTGTTGAAGAAGCTTAGGAATGGAGGAAAGAGTGCTGTAAAAGGAATTAGAGATGATAAAGGTGAAATGAAAACAGGAGAAAAAGATATCCTTGAAGTATGGAGTAATTACTTTGAAAAACTGCTAAATGAAACAAGCAGTGATGACAGCACAGTGATAAAAAACACTGACCAGGCATGCAGTCAGGAATACATATCCATACTTGAAGTAGAAAAAGCCATCAAAGGCTTGAAATGTGGAAAGGCAGCAGGAGTAGATGATATTCGACCAGAAATGCTGAAGTATTGTGGTATAAGAGTCTTACAGTGGCTGCACTGCATAGTTCAGAAAGCCTGGACAGAGGGACGAATTCCCGATGATTGGAGTAGAGCTCTCATAGTACCCATATATAAGAAGGGAAATAAAACTGAATGTGAGAATAACAGAGGTATTTCCCTACTGAGTGTTCCTGGCAAGATCTATGCAAGTATACTTGAGAAACGGTTGAGAAGAATTGTGGAAGAAAAGCTTGGTGAAGAACAAGCTGGATTCAGGCCAAATAGAGGCTGTCAGGATCAGATCTTCACTTTACGACAAATAGTCGAGAAAGCATGGGAATATAACAAAGATCTGTATTTAAGTTTTGTCGATTTGGAAAAGGCATATGACAAGGTGCCAAGAGAGAAGCTATTCAATACGCTGCAGTTATATGGTGTCAATGGGGCATTATATCAAGCAATACTTAGTCTTTATTTGAGTTGTGAGTCAGCAGTTAGAATTGAAGGAAGTACAGGAAGATGGTTTAATGTTAAATCTGGTGTGAGACAAGGATGTACATTATCCCCTCTGTTATTCATTATCTATATGGATCACATTATGAAGGAATGTGGTATTAAACCTGATATCAAAATTGGAGATGTTAATGTCAGCTCTTTGCTTTATGCGGATGATGTTATACTTCTAAATAAATCCGCTACAAGTCTGCAAGATTCTCTGACTAAATTGAATAGCTGTTGTAATAGATATGGTATGAAGGTCAGCAATAAAAAGACAAAGACAATGAAAATAGGCAGAATCATTGAAAATGTCAACTGTGTTGTGAATGGAGAACCTGTGGAACAAGTAAAACATTTCAGCTACTTAGGCACGATTTTTACTGAAGATGGTAAATTAAATATAGAAATAGACAACAGAATCAGCAAAGCTGGTATGGTGGGAAGTCAATTGAATAAATTCATATGGAATAAGAGAGAAATTAGTCGGAACACTAAATTAGCTGTATACAGGACTGTGTTCAAACCAATTTTAACTTATGGATCTGAGAGCTGGGTCAGAAGTAAAACACTTGACCAAAGACTAGAGACCGCAGATATGAGAGTCCTGAGAAAGATTAGAGGCGTGAACAAATGGCATCCATGGCAATATCATATTAAAAATGAGGATATTAGGAAAGAACTTGACATTGTCAGCATCCAGGAATGCGTTAGCAGAGCTAATCTCAGATGGTATGGTCACTTAAATAGAATGGGAGAGGAAAGATTAGCAAAACAAGTGTTCTCTGCCAGGTTGGCAGGAAAACGACCCAGAGGAAGACCAAGATATAGGTGGATTGATACAGTACAAAGTGCCTTAGACGATAGAAATATAAGATCTGATAATGTTGGAGTCTTGACAAGTAACAGACTGATTTGGAGGAAAATTGTAGATAGGAAGTTAGTAATGATGTAATTTTTTCATGTAGTACTGTCATATCCTGTACACCCCTTGAGGGTACATGGCAGGAATTTGATGATGATGATGATGATGAAAAAAAAACTTTCTAACTTTTAGAAAACAGATGCAGCCACTAATTACTTTATGGAATTAACTTACTGGGACATAATTGTTTTAAAAAATGGAGGAGTGAGTACATTGTTTTGTGTAGCGAGTAGGTTTTTCATAATTTGTCAAGACCTGTAAAAATATATACACGTGCCATTTACAAATTAACTGTAGATTATACTTTTATTTTCAATGGACTAAATCTGGAATTATAATCCACTGCGATTAAAATAAAAAAAAAGAAAGTTTTTTTTTTCTTCTGCAAAGCAATGTAGCGGCCGGTAGATGGTGCTGTAAACAAGGCGGATCGTATTGTGTTCTGTTGTGTTGTGTAGCTCCAACGAAGAGCACTTCTGACTCCATGTAGGCGAAATGTAATAATAATAATAATATACTCATTTTGCACACATAGATAGCCATGATAAAATAGCTGAATAAACACAACCGATCAAATTTCAAAATAAATTTCACTTTGCTTTGTGATAGCTGTAATCAGGCAGTTGGGCCACTTCCTTAAATATGATATATTGCACAAAGGCGCGATACAGTAGAACAAACAAACAACCACTAGAAGTATGACTCATTTCCCTCACTTACTTCCTGTACTCTTTTGTTTTAAATGTAATTATTTCTTTCTTCAAAGATGGCGCCACGGTCACACGACATATCGGTTTTTCTTGAAACTTGTTTTCGCGAACACTCGAGTATTTCTGGAATATTTATAACTTATTTATTCATATCATTTGCCACAGTAGCATCACCGAACCAGTGACATCGTTGCTGAGCAACAGTTGATCCATAAAAATCACTTTTTATATATCGCTAAGCTAACCCAGTAATGTAGGTTAACTATTGTGGATCTTTCTCATCTAAAAGAATAACCATGGTTCCATCGCTTCCATGAATTATTTGAAACATTACGAAGGGCTAAAAATTTGGACAAAGGTCAATAACTACAAAAGGTTATTGACTTTCATTTTCAA
Source organism: Typopeltis vanoorti (assembly GCF_054136105.1). Taxonomy (NCBI): domain Eukaryota; kingdom Metazoa; phylum Arthropoda; class Arachnida; order Uropygi; family Thelyphonidae; genus Typopeltis; species Typopeltis vanoorti. The sequence goes on from NC_143549.1 coordinate 32,046,041, forward strand.
ACTTCTTTGAAAATAAAAGTCAATATTATTTGAAATAATGGTGAAGTTCAATATGTTCTATGTAAATATAGCGAAGTTGTTTTCATTATCTGAAATGTTTGTTCATGTTTTCTTAAATGAAAACAACTTAAAATGAAAATTAGGTACTGCTGCATCGGCATTTCTGTTTGAATTCAGACAAACTAATAAATTTAATTTTGATTTCATTCGGATTTTTTTTTTTTTTTTTAACGAAATGTCCATCTTCGTTTTCTGTATCCTTACCTTCATTGTAATGGACAGATTATTGCGTGTGTCAGAAATCACCGCAAAGTTCTTAAGGGATGCTTGATTTTATTATCGATAAATCTCTTCATTAAGAAAGTATAAGACAGCTAAAGTTATTGCTGTCGACAACATTTTTACATATTTTTTATAACACAGATTTATTACTGTTTAGTTGATTCTGGACGCGTTTGCATTTTCAAAAATGTAATCATCAACGTTCACTTCATGGAGTGTAAAGAATTTTATACGCCAGGGAGAAGATTAATTTCTTTTACATCTGATATAGAAATTGAGGCAGTGTTAAAATTTTTATGTTCTTGCAGTAATTAAAGTCTGGAAACTCTGACGTTGCAACATATTAGATTTCGACGGACATTTGTTTACTGCTTTTATATTTATTCCATGATATTGCACTGAACTGGTCAGATAAATCTTTTTTTCGCTATTTGTTACTTAATTAAGAAACAGTGTGTAGCCACACCATGATATCGATATGGGTCACGAAGTGAAGCCCTTTATCCACTTGTATCTCTATATATTTGGTTTCTGGTTGCTATAGAATAAGGGTGACAAATATGATCGCTTGGCCCTCCCGGGAATTCCTCTTTTTGTAAATAACATTGCAATAATCTGCGTTGACATTCATTCGCCATTTCTTTTGTTTTCAGTTCTTAGAATGTGTTAATTTTTTCCAGTTTGTAATCCAGATTGGAGGAAGCTTATCATTATAGGAAATTATTTATGCGTGTGTCACAAACTTGTTCGGAGTCCTGGATGATTGCTTTCCTCAACTCAGTTAACATCTCGTTCAAAGTAGTTGCTAAAACTGTAACTTTGCTGGATTCGGTTGGACTCTGTAGTTCGGATTTTTCTGCTGGTTTGATTCCACCTCCGCATAGGAGGCGCATGCTTGTGAAGTTTGGTGCCATGAGGGTGGGGAATGAGCTTTGCTTGGGGTGTCCGTTCAGTTGTTGAGAGGTGGAGGGATTCTGGTTTTCATATGATGGTTTTTGGGAGGCCAAATATTGCTTGCACCCTCTATAGTTGCGTATTACGTTGGCTCTATTTTTGTTTTTTGCCCCGAAAACGTTGCCTTAGTTTTAATCCCATTTAACTCTGAAAAAACTAAACACTCATCGCAGTATTCCTCATCTCACAAGAAAGCAACGGTGAGACATATTTCCTTAAGGGATAAAAACATTAAAATGCAGTCGAATCTAAAATGTTTCCCTGTGGTTTATTTTGTTAGCGAAGAAAATAAAGCCACTCAGCGACGGTGAGTCTAAATCTTGTACGAGTATGATGGCAACAGCGAAGAAATGCGTCCAGAGACTTCTTTAAGACAATATTTGGGAGAAAACAGTTGTCAAAGAGTTTAGGACATTAGAAGAACAACAAGAGTCAATTAAAAAACCAAGACCAATGAAGTTTATGTTATTTTTCTTTGGCTCTTGATGAGTTCACAGATGTTCCCAATAGATAGCTGGTATTCCTCCGAGGAGTCAATGCTGAGTTCGAAGTGACTAAAGAAGAATTAGCATTTGAACAACCCTAGGCGAAAACCTGGGGATGTGCAAAGAAGTTGAGAAAACACTAGTTCGGTACAATCTGGATTGAAAACGGCTTTGTGATACAACTAATGGCGGTAAAAATATGTGTGGTGTAGAAAAAGGCTTAGTTGGACAAATTTACGAATTTATAAAAATCCAGGCTGTTTGAAGCCTGTGATTATTCATTGTATTGTTCATTAGCAGATTCAAAAAAAAAAAAAAAAAAAAAAAAAAAAAAAAAAAAAACAGCACATTCCTTGCCTTCTTTTAACCACAAATATAAATATAAAAAAAATGAATATTGATACAAAATTGGAAATGTAAATGCTAATCAGTACTTGGAAGCTGCATGTAATATAAGCATTGTATGCAATGCAGCATGCAGAAATAAATCGTTCTTCTAATAAATGAAGTCGAAATCCTAACTTCAGTAACTAACTCTCCCATATTCACTTGTTTGGTCTCACTGAAACAGGCTATATATATTCTACGATTCTTTCTTCCTTAAATTTAAAATTTTGCTTTTCTTCTTTTAGAGGATGTCCGTTCAAGTCAACCACCACCTTACCGCAGTGTTGCCTGTTTTCACTAACGGTGACGTTGAGACTCGGGTGAGTATTGTCGCCACAAATGCATACCTTCCTAGTTGAAGGAAACTCATAGGTAGTAGATGACTTTCAATCGCCCGATGAAATCCCACCGCATTGCTTACTGGGATCACGAAGTGGTTCTCACCATATCTGGTTCCCAAAGGTTTCCGGATTTGCTCCCCTTTCTTCCTACATGTGGAAGATGAGCCTCCTAAATATGCTGAAATGGAGGAATCACGAACAGCCTCCATTTTAGGATACAAGAATGAAATGGGTTTCGCAGGCCCACTGCTAGATAGTACATCGGACCAAACACAGCAACACAATGGGCTAATGCATTAGGATTCTTCCAATCAGCTGGAAAATAATCCTGCAGCCAATTTACTCTACCGTGTTGTGCCTGAAGGTTTGGGAAGGTTTGCACGATTTGGTGAGGTATCTCGTTGACTGGACGAACCGACCTGTTTGCTTCCTAGTGGAATCAAGAATGCTACAACTTATAGAGATGAGGTTTCGGATCCCTATGTTCGTCTTTATGCGAATGTAATAGGAGAGACATTTATCCTGCAAGACGATAATGCTAGTTCTCATCAAGCGAAGCACGTGAAGCAGTATAACCAATATACTGTATAAACCTTTCAGCATATATTAAATGAAAAATGTAACGTTATTGCTAATTTAAAATTTTATATAAAACCAACGGAAGCTCTTCTTACTCGATTAAAAAAAAAAAAAAAAAGGTGAGATTCAGTTGATGAAAAATCATCTCCTTCTGTAGTACAGTATCAGATATGTTATTGATTTTATTATTCGTATATAAGAAAACGGAATGTGAATATATTATGCAATTTTTTTTTATTTCCGTAACATTAGATCAAGAAATGATATCATAACGATAAATACACAAAATTTTAACGAGATAAATTTATTATATAATTTATTTTCATTTTATTAGTCATTTCGTTAAAAAAATTTAAAAAAACTTATTTTTTAAATTTTAAATTAAAAATGAAGTTTTTATAATTTCACGAAAATTCCGCATTCTAGAAAATTTTACACTCTGGAATTTCGCTAAAATTTTACGCCTTAATGTTACGTCTACATTTAAATAATATGCTTGTAATTCATTTGAGAGATAATAAATTGTTTAAACTGACTTCAAAAATTTATTTCGTTTTTATGCTTTAAATAGACTTATTTATGAAATTACACTTTGATAATAAAGTTTTATCATCTTTTCAACGGTAATGTAACGCATTCATTCGAATACGACGACCTAAAGAACTGCTTTAAAAATCGTGTAGTCGTTGTATTATTATATTTAGCATTTATTTGTTGTCTTTATTTCGAATAATACGAGCACTGATTCTTGTTAAAGAGACACCTTTGCATCACGTCCATGCATAAAACCACCTCACACATCAGTAATCATATCGATCCAGTCACCCTTTGGTAGCTTCATATATTGCAGCGCCCGTTAAAGCTCTGCCGCTTCTGTCCAAAAGACGGTTGAGAGAATTTTTAGTCTGGCAAGGTACAAGTTTCAATACTCAGGTAGGCTTTTGCGTTTTGCATGGGTTTATTTACTTAATGGTCATAAAACGTGTGAGACCAATAAAGTATCGCCTATTAATTTCTTCTTTTTTTTCCCTTTCCAGTTCGCATCATTCATTTAAGCCTAATTTGATTAGGACTTCCAATTAACTACATGGTACGAGATATTTCCACTTATTCAGTTCGATAATAATAACAATAATAATAATAATAATAATAATAATAATAATAATAATAATAATAATAATAATAATAATAATAATAATAAATGAATTTTTATATATTCACTTGTTTCCTCTTCGTAAATGTTTATCATGAGAGTGTAAATTTAGAAAAGCATACCAAAATTATAAATTCCCTTTAATTTAAAAAAAATAATAATAATAAAAATTCGAACATGTAAAGAATTCCGTAGGATCTAGAATCTAGATCAAGTAAAAAGAATGCGTACTCCAGCAAGAGAACTTTTATTTATTTGCAGGAAATAACTTGCCAGTTGTGGCTGGACGTGCGGATGCATTTCCATTGAATAGAACCAAGTACGCTCGGAAAAGATCCATCCAAACTTCGAGCTGCATCCAAAAACTTGATTTTGTTTGTTTACAATTATTTCTTTTGATTCTGCAGTAATTGTTTACTGTCACATGACAAAATTCTGACAACACGAATTTTTTTTTTTTTTTTTTTTTTTAAATTTTAAATCGTACCTCCAGGTCTTGAGAACACATCGATAACTTCCTTTCCTCCTTCTAACCACTTATCCGTAAACACAAGCACGACACTGTCGTGTCATAGTTCTTGAGACATCTCGTGTGGGTTTGTGTGTGTGGGCATACGCACAAACCGGCCTGGTTGGCCGAGTGGTTAGCGCAGTATTTCCCATTTTTTGGATCATGCCCCACCTCAACGCCTCAAAGATTTTGATGTCCCCCCCCCTCGCCGACAATGGTAACTGTTTTGAGTATATCAGTGAGGAGGTGACGAATGCAACATCATTTTCTAATTGCCCCCAAAATATTCAAATTGCCCCCCCCCCCCTTTGTGGGGCGTACGCCCTACGTTGAGAAACTGTTCTAGACAGTTGGGATGATGGCAATATCACGATGACTTCATGGCTGACTTTTATTTTATTTATTTATTTTTTCTGAGACAGGCATATATGATACAAGATATATTGAGTATGACAGCTTGTAAAGGTGATAGAGAGAATGTGCGTTGCGCTAGGAGCACAAGTTTAGTATAATCTGAGGGTACCATGTGAATTAAGTAGTAGTAGGGAAGACGTTGAGACGAGTATAACGGAGTGGAGTAGTGTCCTCTCGTGATGAGTCCTTGGACTCCTTGAAGGTGTTACGTAGTAATAATTTTTTTTTGACAAAGTTTATTATTATTTTCACATACAGATTATTTACAAATATACAACTGAAGTGTTACTATTACATTTTTGTTCACTACACATATTCAGTACCTAATGTTAAGTGGATATCTCATTTAAATGTGTATAAATAACAATATTAACAATGCATTTTATATTTTTTCCTATATATGTTTACGATGATTCATTAATGTGTTAAGGGAGAGAAAACTTTCATATTAACAATATTGGATGTGGAATAATTTTCTATAAATACACACATAATTCTTTTCTGCATTTTGTCATTTTCATATTTACAGTTTCTTTTTTTTTTTTTTGTTATCAGTAGGGAATGCTGAATGAATTCATTTCACTTTTTAACTCTGCTATTTTTTTTAATCAATAATAATAATAATAGCGGAATTTCTGCGGTCTTCCTCGAAGCTCTACAGAGCTCATCTGAGGAAAATAATAAGATGGCGTAGTTTCGTGGGATTTTTTTTTTTTTTTTCAATACCCGTCGAAAGATTTCACTGTTTTTTTCTGGTTAACATGTAAAGGCTAGTACCAGGGTCCACAGACTAACACTACTTTGAGCACGATTTAACTTTTTTTTTTGCAAGGAGGGGGGGGGTTGGATTTGGATCTGGCGTGTTTTTGTCCTTGTAATGGTGTTTTAGAGGAATTCGTTATAGGTGTGTGTGGGGGAGAAAGAGAGAGAGAGAGAGATTTCCTTCTACTTTTCAGTCTCGCTATAATATTTATATAACGCCTGTTTCAGCTCTCTGTAGATTCGTAGGTTTCTGTCGTCGAATAGCAGTTTGTTTATCATGTCAGGTATGTAGAAGTTTCGTGAGGCTTTTCTGTAGTGATTATTATATTTATATGTTTCTTGAGTGTGATTTTGTTATCTGATGTGTTGTTCTGGTTACTCTGCAGGTTGGACTGAAGTAATGTTTTAACATGCCTGTGTAGTGGCATAAGTGTTTCACCTTAAATATTTTGTGTTCTGTCCTTGCTGCCCGTATAAGTGCCCAGAATATCAGTTTTACCATTTTATTTTGCAACGATTGTAATCTGTTAGGTTTGTAGTCTGCACAAAATACGTAGGATGTAATTGCGTATGTTAAAATGTTTTCGCATAATGCTTTATAGATTAGTATTTTTATTTGTATCTGAGCAATGTCTTTTAATCGATATAGTTTGCTTGCTATTATCCTAAGCTTGGTGTGTAGGTAGTTTGTATGGCTATTCCAACTTTGATCAGCATCGAAGTGCAGTCCATGATAACGTGTTGGCTTCAACTGTGTGATGGTTGTGGTTTAAGGATCGGCGCTTTGTGTATATAGGAGAATGGATGTTGGATAGTGAGATAGTTGGATAGAGATGATTTTTCAGGGCTTATATATATATATATAAACCCTGAGGGAAAGGTGGAATAAGCTCTGATCACTATTCTTAATATTCACCCTTATTGCAAAGCCCATCTCCTTGAGGAGATGGTGATCAGAGCTTATTCCACCTTTACCACGAGTTACCTTGACTTGCACTACTTTGTGGGTCAGCTAGACTTGCACTACTTTGTGGGTCAGCTAGACTTGCACTACGTGCAGGCGTAAACTTGACTTATTTGTCTGTTTGCTTACTTGGGAAATGGAGTAAAACCAGGTTTAAAATAGCTTGGTATCTTTAACACACACACACACACATATATATATATATATATTATACAATAATGTTATAATATATTATTTTAATTATATAATAAAAATACTAATAATAATAATAAAGAAATAAATGGAATAAAATAAAAACTGTTATGTTGCCAGGTTAATTCATCCGTTAACTCTTGAATGCACAGTATATTGCATGTATATATTTACGAAAAACTGGTAAACTAGTTGGTTTACCACTTTTTCGGTTGTAAACCCAAAATCCATTGGTTTTTAAAAGTATTAACGTATATATATATATATTTTTTTTTAATTGGAATTTCAAATTACGTCAGATTGGTTTATTTCTATACATAATTTTTAGCAAAATGATTTTATATAATCGTTAACAGAGATATACACTAGTTTGTATTGAATGGATTTATGATTTTCTTGACGACTGGCAGCTTGGCAATTTTGGTTTATCATCGCACTCTCTAATGATATTATTATTGTTGAGTCCTGAAGTCAGCAAGTGAAAAATGAATCTCATTGCTCAGTGCCACTTTAGGTCTCCAATGAATTTCATTAAAAATGAAATAATTTGAATTAACGTGAAAAAAAAAAAAAAAAAACGTTTAGTCTCTGTAGCTGGGTTTGCAACAGTGGATCAACATCTAGCTGATATAACTCATATTAATATTCTGTAGACTAACAGCCTTTCGCGGCGGGGGTATATACTCAAAACAATTAGGGGGATCTTTTGGTTTTCTTGTAAATTATAAAGTTATAAAAATAATTTACAAATGTAACACAATTTGTAATAAATATCGATTATTTAAACAATATCTCATCAATTACACCTTATCCACAAGTAAGAAATATTTATTCATGTATAAAGTACCCAAGTTATAATTATTTGCAGAAATTTATAATTATCTGACACTAAATATCCTCTAATTGTTTTGAGCAGTTGTATATATGATACTGATGATTGATGCAACGGATATATTACTAGGCTATATGACATAATTAAAGACATTTAAGATAAAGATAAAGTTCTTAGTGAAGTAAAAAGTGCTAAACTAGCTAATACTACAGTTATATTTTACCGTGAAAATCTTATTACCGAAATGGAAAACTTTTAATAGTATGGATTGATAACCAAACTGGTTGGCATGTTCCCTTTAGCCAAGCAATTCAGATAAATTTTTCGTTTCGTATGAAAGTAAATGAATGCTTTATTTACTTCATTTGCGCACATACATGACTACTTAAAAACGCTATCAAACCATTACATGCATTTCCAAGATGCCTTGGCGACCAAGGCGAAATATCGGCTGATAATCTAATTGGCTAAGTATTTAGTTAATTATTAATTACAGACGTGCTTTCTCCATTAAACATTAACACGAGTGATAATCAGTACAAACCATACAAATTAGTGATCTTGCAATTAAAAAAAAAAAAAAAAAAGGTGAAAATTTCTGTCATCCTTAATCACTTGGACGGCCTTGACGTCTTTACAATATTATAGCCAATGGGATCATTTTAAACTCCGAATAACGGACTCTTGAGGTAAATATCACTGAATTAGATTAAACATGAAGTGAAAAAAATACTTTTTTTTTCTTTTTTTTTTTTTTAGCAAACTTAACAGTGGTTGAATTATAGTCCACTTACTTTATATTAATCCTTCACTAATTTAAAAACAATTCAATGTTGTTTATAGGCAATGGCCTTCAGTGGTACTTTTATCGCAGGCATCACCATGGTTTCCATTGGTCTCTTTTTGATGCTTATAGGAATTCTTTTCTACTGTTTCACCAAGCCAGTCCTTTATATCCAAGGGGAGCACTATGATAGAATGTTGTCCGCAATTCCCCCTGATCCTCGCCATCTAGACTTACAACGACAAGAGTCAACACAAATGAAAAGAGGATTTTTCTTTCGTCACTAGTAAAACGCTAAAGTCATTTTTAATAGGTAAAGTAATGAAATATTTATTGTTAATTTTTAGCCAGTCATAAATGTGTCTTTAAAAAAAAAAGTACAAGTACCATTGTTTTAATGCTGGTATTTTACCACGATTCAAATAAAATCCTGCTAAAGTTTTCTATTCGTGTATTATTATTATTATTATTATTATTATTATTATTATTATTATTATTATTATTATTATTTTAATGCATGACACCTCCTAGGACATCAAGAAGTTATCTTAAGAGGGCGCTCCATTCTATACAACTTGCCATCTATACTACACATTCTTCTGTCTACATACAGCGTTATCTGTTATCTACACACAAGACCATCAACCTGATGCGCCTGTAAATTTCGTGTGTACTTGGCCATGCTCCTGTATGCGGTATGAAAAACCTGAGTTAACGGAAGAAAAAATCCTTTTACTCCCTTATGAGATCGGTTAACTCACCTTCAAATGAGAATGCATTAAACTGTCCACATAATGGCATCTTTCACAATGGCTCTTTCAAACTGCATCAGCTCCCTTCTCGCACCCATTTTACTCAGACACAGTTGCATTGATATCGTCACATGGAGAATCGAATTTAGATCTTTTCCAATCGAATCCAGCCGTTTATAGTTATCATCTGTTCACGGTTTGAGCAATATGAATGAACAGTTTAATGAGAAAAAAATTCCAGTTGTATTAAACTATTCCCTGTTCCACTCTCATACCTATCATACCATTCTATTCTCATTTCATGTGCATTTCCCTAAAATTATTACCGGTTGTTCAAATTCCATATTAATGAGTATTACCATTCTTACCTCTTTCCCCCCCCCCCTCAATCCATCCAAGGTAAAAACGTTACAGGTTCTATTCTATACAGCTTACCATCTATACTACACATTCTTCTATCTACATACTTAATACACATGATTTCTGCTTCTTTTCTTCTTGCCTAGGCATGGCATTAATGTGCTATAGGTCTTGTTGCCTTTCGTGTGTAGATCTACATACACACGAAAACTTTTTACATATACATATATATGTAGAAAGTTTTTTACCTTGGGTATGCTATACGTTAAAGATACCAAGCAGTTTTATAAATTTGGTTTTAATTTTTTTTTCCCAAGTAAGCAAACATGCAAGTAAATCAAGTTTGCACCCGAAGTATTTTCATGTCTGAGGCAACTCGTGGTAAATGTGGAATAAGCCCTGATCACTTTCCTTCGTATCTCCCATAATGCAGAGCACATCTCCTTGCGGATATGTATGATGCTATGCATTAAGGGAAGGGCCACGAGCTAGACTGGTTCCCTGTTTAAGTGCGGGGTTACCTCTCCAAAAACTAGTGAAATCCTCCGGATCACTTAATAATGAGCGACTCGCAGGATCAAAAACTCAGCTTTGTTCCCCTCAGTAACAGGTTCACTCTGTCACTGAGAAGAACTCTCTGCGTTGGCTCTACCCCGCAGCAGGCTCACCCCACCACCGAGCAGAGCCACTCATATTTCATCTGGAGGGGGGAGGTAATAGCAACAGATGTGCCTCATCAGTTAACTTCATGGGCTACAGCATTGCCATTCATCCCCCCCACACACACACAGAGGACCTGGATGACTGCAACAACCGAGCCGCAGTTCAAATTTCATATTGCCATTCATCACCCAAGCTTCCAACCGGTTTCGACCTTTATTGAAGTCTCATTAGTGGGAGCCAGATCCTGAGATGCCAAGGTTGAAGTAATGCAGAACGTATAAATTTTACCTATACAAGTTGCTTTGACCTTATTAAATAAAAATCTCAAGATGAGAGAAAGATGTAGAAAGTTTTTTTTTTTTTACCTTGGGTATACTATATTAAAGATGCCAAGCAATTTTATAAACTTGGTTTTAATCCTTTTTTCCCAAGTAAGCAAACAAGAAAGTAAGTCAAGTTTGCCTCAGCCCTGAAGTATTTTCAGGGCTGAGACAACTCGCGGTAAAGGTGGAATAAACACGAGTTTTCTCACTCCTGAAAATACTTCAGGCTGAAACTTGACTTTCTTGTTTGCTTACTTGGGAAAAAAGATTAAAATCAAGTTTATAAAATTGCTTGGGTGACTGGTTGGCTGGAGAGTGGAAACGCTAACTGAGTGGTTAGCGTATCCACTCTCCAGCCAGTTGAGGATTCAAATCCCCAATGTCATGGGCGTTTGTGATTATCTTTCACTTTCATCCAGACAAATACACTCTCCCAAGATAAAGTGGGTAACCATGGGAGAAGTAGACTCAACCCTCCCACAATAGCAGAGGCCTTTACCCAGCAGCAAGGAAGTTACAGGCTGAAATGCATTCATTCATTCATACACTGCTTACAAAGAAGTCAACAGACACCCTATGAACAAGGTGCATCACGCCATATAATGAGTACTTGTTTGTAGCCGGTATAAATTGGAAGAATATAATGCTCTCAAGTCAATGCACCGGTGTCTGGGTGAAATGGGTGCTAGATGGAGTTTGAAAGAGGCATTGAGATAGGATGCCATGTTGTAGTAGGCCTGGTTGGCAAATTGTTGACAAATTGAGTCATTCCAGATTAATAATCAGTGATACCATACTGAAATGGAAACACATGGTGTCAACTGCAAGTGCGACCTGCAGCGGATAACTCACCACTCTCTCTTACCGAACGTGACCGTAGTCTGCTACGAAGGATAATATATAAAAATCCTGCCTCGTCGGCCGACACGTTGTGTATATTCGTGTTCCAGGCATTAGCTAGAACATTAATCTACACAAAAACATTCAGAGCCGAGGCTCACAACATGGCTTTCCATGGTAGGTCAGCATATGCATGCCATTATCCAGACCAACATGCAGGATCGTCTTCAGTGGTGCAAAGAGTGTGCACAGTGAGACGTGGAAGCTTGGTAAGCTTTGTTTTGGAGCGACGAATCACTACACTCTTTACTGAACAGATGGACAAGTATTGGGTGTGGTGGATACCCGGTGACTGTTTCTTACCAAAGTCGATTACTCCAACTATGAAATTCGAAGGAGGCGATGTTATGGTATAATCCTGTTTTCGCCTCGGCCCTCTGTTTGTGGTGCTAGGAACATTTAACTCCGAGAGATATTTGAACTTTCTGGACAATGCAATGCTTCCTACTTTGTGGCGTTTCTACAAAACTAACCATTGTTTCTTTCAACAAGATAAAGCACCATGTCATAAGGTTGTTGCTGTAACTGATGGGACCTCATAAAGGTCTGGGTAGTGGCCCTTCCCATAATGCATAACATTATACATGTTCGTAAGAATACATGTGTTGCATTATGGGTACTAAGACAATTGATGTGAAGTCATTAGACTCCATATACAGGTAATCCAGTCATGAAGTGACTTCAAGCGCAAACTTTGTTGGATAAAAAGATGAAACCGAGAATGCAATTTCTTGGCATTTTTAATTTATAGTATAACCAAGTGAAAAAACTTTCAACATACTTCTTTGTGATAATTTAATTTGCGAGAGCCTATCAAATGCAGAACGCATTTGTTATTCCATGACTGTTTTTATCAGGTTCTCTCCCCCCCCCCCAAAAAAAAATCCCCTTCTCAAATACTTACCAGTGATTTTTCAGTTTTCGAAATTATAAAGTTTGAGCGCGGTTAGTAGTTGAAAGGGGGATCAATCGTTCAATGCTGTTGGCACACTCTCCCTCGATGAGTCTTTGGACTTCCTGGAGGTGTCACATAATAATAATAATAATAATAATAATAATAATAATAATAATAATAATAATAATAATAGTAACAAAAATAATCAGGAGGTAGCTATATCAAACTTTGGAATTCAACTCAGTAAACATCAAGCTGACAACATACCTCAGAATGTTTTGACAGATGGGCAGTGGAAAATGAAGTCAGGGATATTGAAACATATGAACTCCATAAATGACCGTATAAGACTACCAGTATTAAAAGCTTTACAACAATCTAAGCTAAAACAACTCCTCTTAGACGCAAATGCTCTAATTGAAACCATCACAACGAACAGTATAAAAGAAACAAATCAGCTCCTATACAGCACAGCCTATATCATTTCAGTGAAGCTTGGTTGCAAACCGAAAGAGCAAAACCCGAGGATCAAACAATCTGCACCATAGAAAATCCGGTTAGAACGAAAGGTCAACAGGATTCGAGCTGATCTAAGCCACTTAAAGGGTTTTAAAGAAGGACGGTTGAAAAATAATAACATCAAAAACAAACTGATTAACATATATTATTTGGCCAACAAAACAATTGCTGAAGTTACCGAAGAGCTAAAACAAAGAATTACAGCGACTGCACAGAAAATTAAAAGGTATGAAGCAAGAATAAACCAATATGTACAAAATATGCAATTTCGACAGAACCAACGTCAATTCTTTCAGTCTCCGCAGAGAAATACAAATGCACTATTATTCACCCGGAAAAGAAGAAACACTCAAATTTTGGAAGTCAGTCTGGGATAATCCTATAGAACACGATAAAGATGCTTCATGGATTAAGGAAATAGAATCAGAAATGAAACAAAAACAAATGCAAAATGTCATTATCACTAAAGAAATGGTCAGTGCTCAAGCTGGAAAATTAAAAAACTGGAGTGCACCTGACAAAGACGAATTACATGGATTTTGGTTAAAACATCTAACCAGTCTACATGATCGAATATCAGAACAATTTAATTATTTGTTGCAGTCAGGCTCAGTGGAAGACTGGATGATATCTGGGCGCACTTTTCTCTCGATGAAAGATAATGATAAGGGTGCAGACCCAAGTAACTATCGTCCAATAACATGCCTACCAACTATGCTTAAGCTGTTCACTGCAATCATAACAAATTCCATATACCACTACTTATCAGATAATCAGATTTATCCGATTGAACAAAAAGGCAATTTTCAAAAATCTTTCGGAACAAAAGACCAGATCCTTATTAATAAAATGATTCTCAGAAACACAAAAAGACGAAAAACTAATTTAAACATGGCATGGATACACTACAAGAAAGCATTCGATTCCCTCCCGCACTCCTGAATCCTAAAATCATTAAAAATATTTGGAATTAGCAAAAACATATGTTCCTTTCTGGCTGCTGTTATGAAATCATGGAAAACAACTTTAATAGTAAATAATGAACGATTTGGAGATATTAGCATTAAACGTGGAATTTTCCAAGATGATTTCTTGTTACCGTTGCTCTTCAATATTTCTTTGATGCCTTTGTCTATGATTCTGAAGAAAACAAAACTTGGATATGAAATTCCCAAATGTAATATTAAAATTTTCCATCTCTTGTATGTGGATCACTTGAAGTTATATGGAAAATCAGCCCAGCAAATAGATTCTTTATCGAACACAGTTTGTATTTTCAGTGAGGACATCAAAATGGAATTTGATTTTGATAAATGCGCAATTTTATCTATTAAACGAAAAAAAATTAATAACACTTGCAATTTTAATTTTGTTCAAGAGAAATATATAAAAGCAATTTCACCTGACGAACAGTACAAATACCTAGGTATATTAGAAGCCACTGATAATCTCCACTCGAAAGTTAAACAACAGGCAGCATCAGAATGCATTAAAAGGGTTAGAAATATTCTGAAAACAAAACTAAAAGGATTAAACACAAATAGAACAATGAATTCTTGAGTTATACCAGTGATCCGATACACAGCTGGCATAATAAATTGGACAAAAGAAGACCTGGACAAACTAGACTGCAAAACTAGAAAACTAATGACTATGCATCATGCATTACATCCACGAAGTGATGTTGACCGGATGTACCTACCGAGGAGAATAGGTGGACGGGGGTCCGCTGCAAGTGAGACCGACTGTGGAAGAAGAAGAAACTGGCTTAAGAAATTACATCGACAATAGCTCTGAGCTAATGCTTCAAGCAATTACACAAGAGGATCTTCTGAAAGCAACAGGGAAACAAATCCGATTACAAAAAGTAACAACAAAATATCCGATATGTGCACTGGAAAAATAAACCCTTGCATGGCCAATTTCTTCGAGATACTGAGGACAAAATTCACGTGAACAAGCCATGGCAATGGCTACAACATGGATACATTAAAAAAGAAATTGAAGGATTTATTCTAGCAACTCAAGAACAGGCATTACAAACTAATGCAATCAAAGCAAAAATTTTCAACATCAATAATAACAGCAACTGCAGATAATGCGATCAGAAAGATGAGACTGCAGAACATCTAATCAGTGCCTGCAGCAAAATAGCTCAAACTGACTATAAATACCGCCATGATCAAGTAGCCAAAATAGTTCATTGGCATTATGCAAAAAATATGGCTTTCCTACTTCTGATAATTGGTGGCAGCATAAAATAGAGACTGTATCGGAAAACGAAACAGCAAAAATTCTGTAGGACTTTCGAGTACAAACTGATCGGCATTTAGAACACAATAGATCTGACATCGCAATTATCGAACATCGACAGGTTTGGATTATCGATATCGCAGTACCCAGAGCTAACAACATTAACAAGAAAGAACTGGAAAAAATTACTAAATCTGGCAATCGAAGTTGGCCGACTGTGGCTT
This sequence comes from Typopeltis vanoorti, assembly GCF_054136105.1. Lineage (NCBI taxonomy): Eukaryota > Metazoa > Arthropoda > Arachnida > Uropygi > Thelyphonidae > Typopeltis > Typopeltis vanoorti. The sequence goes on from NC_143549.1 coordinate 32,061,570, forward strand.
AAACACACCAAAGTCATCCCAATAGTTATCGGTGCACTTGGTGCAACTTCAAAGAAGCTGTCTAACTATTTACAGCAATTAAAAATGATTGAAGTGACTCCATATTACCTACAAAAAACAGCATTACTTAGAACAGTCCATATTTTACGACGCTACCTGACGGACTATTCTTAGATTCTTGGGTAGAATCTGAATTGTTCTGAATCACCAGTCATATTTTTATTTATATGATATCTTGTTTTGACTGTGCATCAATTATGTGAATAATAATAATAATAATAATAATAATAATAATAATAATAATTATTATTATTATTATTATTAGTTCTACTCTGTACATTATCATTACATTATTTTATCATTGCATTACTTCTGCTAATTTTTGCGAGATGTCAAAAATCACGGTATTGAAAGGTTTCTTTACCACATTCTTACACAATTTTCTGTCTGATCACATTTTCATTTCTGATGTTATTAATTTCAAATTACTGCACAATAACAAAAGGTTTCTTTTATTTTTAATTATTATTTATTTATTTATTTATTATTATTATTATTATTATGTGACACCTAACTGGAGTCCTATGACTCATTGAAGGAGAATGTGCCAACAGCATCGAACGATTGATTCCCTTTCAACTGTAGTCCGACCACATAAGCGAGAGCTGTCGTTGGCAGACTGCCAAGAAGAGTCAATTCATGTTGAAGGGGAGAATGAAATAAAGCGATGTACGAATTGGTCACCAAAACGCCAAATCGCGTGCTTTATACGTAAAATTTTCCAACTGTTATGCAAGGAAAATATTTAGCACTTTAAAAACTACAATGATCATAAAAGAGAAGTTAATTTTCCTACGTGTAATAATAAACACTCATCCCACAATACGGATTGATTACTCTGTTACCAGAATGGATTCTCCTTCTTTTGACATGTGCAGAAGTGTCGAAGGGTCTCGTATCTGTGGGCGTACTACAAGGGCCGGTGGAAGTGGACATGCAGAGCATGCGGTGCATCGATCACATACAAATTTTAAAGAAGTTCTAAAAACGTCAAAATAACTGAGTGAAGAGGTGGATGTAGACAAAAATTTAAAACTGGTACGGAAGTTCGACGACGAAAGAACACACGACAATTTGACCACAAGCATCATGACGAAACGCCACAATCGCCAGAAGATAAATTTAGAATGAATGTGTTTTATACTCTTCTAGACGTTGCGATGTGTACGTTAATAGAACGTTTTGAACAACTAAAAACATATTATGATAATTTCAATTTATTGTATAGATTACTACAAATTATTAACGAAGATTTACGAAAAATTTGTGACGATTTAGAGATTCTCTTGAAGGATTGCGACAATAAAAACGTAAATGCAATAGAACTATATGACGAGTTATGTGCTTTCTGGGATATTTTTCGGATGGATAATTTAAATATTCAAAAGCCCTTTCGATATTCTTAATTTTATCGTGTCCAATAATTTATCTTTCCCTAACTTTTCAATTGCTTTAAGAATACTATTAACCTTAACTGTTAGTGTAGCAAGTGGTGAACGTTCCTTTTCCAAGTTGAAATTAATTAAAACCTACTTAAGAACAAGTATGTCACAAAAAAGGCTTGTTAGTTTGGCGTTAATAGCTATTGTAAATGATATATGTGCGGAATTAGACGTTAAGACCATTATTTCTAATTTTGTGAATATGAAATCAAAAACCTTAAAATTTTAATAAAAAAATTTCAAGTATATTTATGTAATTTAATTTATTTTCTGTTATTCTGTCAAGATGTTCATTTTTTGAATGCTTATATTAAATGTTCTAATTATTTCTGAATTCTTTTCTTATTTTCTCATCTATCTTGGGTTCTTTTAATTTCCTAAAAGATAATTCTACTTATAACAATTATTACAAGTTACTAAGAATTTAGTAACTTGTAAAATGGAAGAATTTTTTAAACTTTAGTTCAAATAAATTTTAACTTTAATTAAAATTCATTTTAATTTTGTTAGCGATTCGGGTCGGTGAGAAGGCTATAATCCCTGTATCATTATATTCAACGATTAAAGTGAAGTGGCTTTATCAAAATTTGCTTTCACTTTTGAGAATTTTTTGAATATACGGGTTTTTAACGATTATCCTGCCTAGTCAACACTCCCGGTTCGTTACATTTAGCGAACCAACGTGTGGCTGTTCTGTCAAAATTTATTTAAGAAATTTCAAATAATTAAAATTTTTATTATCGTAAAATACACTCCCGGATCGTTACAGGGGCGCTTAGATAGAAATTGCATGCCGGCGTCAAAACCCTAGCGCCGGCTCTGCGTACTACACTAACCGTGCTCAAACTTGCTCAACCTTTTACGTGTGATATTAGTAGCAGAGGCTCTACCAATCGACCAACCTTTGCTGGCAAAGGTTGGTCGATTGATATACTCGGCGTTGATCTCACGCTGGGCGATGAAATTCATTTTTCACCTTAAAGACAGTCAGAAACATCTAAGCCCACTCCAGGATTCGAATCCGCAGCTTGTTGGTTGGAGAGCGGGTATGTTAAAAACTGGGCCAATCCAGGCTCACAAAACTTATCGTTTTTAGCCGCTCTCTGATTATCTCAGTATCTCCCACACTTGCTACCCAGTTCTGTCCGCTGTTTGTTTTTGAGGTGGAATTAAATTCTGCAAGTGGTTTACTTATTTTCATAAAAGGAAAAGCATTCTTTTCATTCTTGGTTTGTTTGTCAGTGTGCCAACATTTATAGCTTAAAATGTGCGACCTTCTCAAAACACATTTTCTTGGCAATTGCGCAGTGACGTCAGTAAGGCGCTGTGCAAAACATCACGTGATAAGTCGTACGATGAAACAGCTGATGACGGAATTGGAAAAATAGTAACAAACACCTGGGTTACATATGAATTGGCAATGTTGTCACAGCAGGGAATTGTTTTGTATCGCAAAAGTATATTATGACATTTTTGGAACCATCAATAACTTTCTTTAGAATCAAATATGCGTTGTGTATATCGTACTCTGCCGAAAAAATTATCTTTTGGCATTTTAGCTCAAAATTCCGAAGTTCGAGCTCGAATAGGCTTAACACGATGCAGGAGGTTAGTATTTTGTATGTTTCATTATCATTCTTGCTTACTAAATAACATTCAGTTAAAATATATTCATTCCTGCTAAATACCACTACAAGTGTTTATTCTATGAGAATTAAAGCAGTGCCGTTCTTTCAAGCTTTGTCGAATTAGGGTGAAAAGTGTTTTATGACTTACAACAGTTTTAGTAGTTGGAAGGGGACCAATCGTTCGATGCTGTTGACACACTCTCCCTCGATGAGTCTTTGGACTCCCTGGAGGTGTCAAATAATAATAATAATAATTCATTATTTTAATCACTATAATCTCCATTATTAATGATAATTTTTTTCTATGCTAGCTATTAATATGCTGTGAAAGTCAAACATAGTGAAGCTTTTGATGCCCATATAAATAAGATTTAAAAATCGTACCTGAGATTTTTCTGATCATTTTTATTAAAAGAACCATGAACAGTTTCAGTCTAAAATAATTTTCTTGAAATTTAACAATAGTTGATGTAGAAAGACTCAAGTTAGGAATCATAAGACATGGAAACAACTAACATATACAAATGAGTTGTACTAATAATGGCTAATTTATAATGGTGCAAAAAGTGGTAACATAATTGACAAATTTAGAGTGTAAACATTACTCGTTCATTGTCAGCATGTTTACTTATTTTCATATCTCAGATGGGAAATAAAGGATTTTTTTTTTTTCTGATTATGGAAATCACTAACGTTTGTTAAGAGGGGAAAAAGTGAAAAGAAACATTTGTTGCAGAAATGGAACAGATGATACTTTCAAAAGGTATCTTTTGTGTATTATATAGGAAAATAATACAACACTTGTACCTAATCAAAGTGCTAATTAACTTACATGGTGCAAATTCATATTTAGATAATACATTGTAATGAGAAGACCATATAGTTAATCAGAATTGCTGGAGAAATTAAATAAGTGAAAGATGAGACAGAGAAACAAAATATGCCATTCACAAAGAATTTTTGTAATGTAGCTTCAAATTATAATTGTAATTTGCAATTGAATTATTGAATATTTTATAGATTTTATTTTTTATCATGTTTTATTATGTTGTACCCCTCTTCACAAATTTTGTGCCAAATGTAGCATTACCTTATTTTATGCCACTTTCTTTATTAATTAGATATTTCACTCATAAATAATACCCTAAGTAAATAATTCTAAGATTTCAGGATATGCTTTTTTTATGTGAATCTCAGTTATGAAAAAAAAGAAAAGTAAATGATTTTTTTCATAATTGAACTCATAGGTGTTTAGAGATCATGTTAGAGACTTCCAGACATCATGCATAATTAATCCTTGGTTCCTGTTAAGAGGAGTAGCGTGAATGAATTGCTTCAGTAAATTCTTTGATAAATTGTGGCAAGAAGTTAATAGCACATTATGGCTGCATTCTATTCCATGTTGTGGTTTATGGAAGAGATGTGTTTTATTTCCATTTCACCCCACCCTAACCTTAGAGTTTCTGCTAATCTGATCTATAAATGTAAATATGTCTAGGTAATCAAAAGGTGGAATTTCTTTAAAAATTGAAAAAAATATCCATATGGATGCTACTCCATGAAATCCCTTTGCTATCCTTCACAGATGTTTGACATTATTATACTTTATTCATCCCTAATGGTTATCCTAAAGGAGGCTGTCTACATGAGTTAGTTGATCATGATTAATTAACTAGTTCTTTTTTTTATTTATGTTGCTATAAAGCTATTGTATTATGCCTGAAAATTGCATGTGTTCCGCTGTCCAATTTTTCACATTTTTCTTTGAGGCAAAACCTGAAAACTCAGGTTTTGCTTTGAGGCCACCACTTCCAAGATATTCTTTAAGCTGCCTCTTTAACCTGCCATGATCTTCTTCTTTGCAGTTTCATATACTTTTTCTGCACTTGTGGTCACCTTCCATATTAACTACATGATCATTCTCATCTGCCAGGGAGTAGCATGAATATTTCTACTGCTCTGATTAGAGATGCTATCACTACGTTGAACACTTGCCTTTCTCATTCACCCTGCCACATGCTGTATTAAGTAATTTGCTAAGCAAGTTGACAAATTTTCTTCCCTTACTTTGAGTTTTCTAAAAATTTCTTATAATTTTTCTTATCATTTTCAGTTTTTAGAAAACCCACACATACAGGGAGATACTTACACAAACAATCACACCATCATCCTTCTCAACAATATGGCATTTTAAAAACACTAACCCATAGAGCGAGAGCAATCTGTTCCAATGACAATGCTCTTGCTGCTGAACTGGCTCATTTATGCCACACCTTCTTGGCCAATGGCTATAATCCACATAAGATAAACAAAATACTAAACGCTCCTAAGAAACCTCTCCCACCATCCACCACAGAGAACTACAACAAAACAGTCACCATTCCATACATTAAAGGCACATCTGAAAAGATTTCAAGAATTCTCAATAAACATAAACTATGCACTACATTCAGACCATGTAGCAAATGAGCAACCCTTATCCGCTCACCCAAGGACAGCATTCCCCCTTTATCACATCCAGGAGTCTACCAAGTACCCTGCTCATGTAATCAAGTCTACTACGGTCAAACAGGAAGAACTGTGAACATCCGCATCAGCGAACACAAAAGATGCGTCCGGAATTATCACTATGGCAAGTCGGGCCTAGCAGACCATGCTCTGGATACCCCTGCATGCAGGATCAACTGAAAAAAACACAAAAGTACTACACAGAAGCTCTTACAAGTCAGAGAGATTGTTCTTAGAGGCGACAGAAACCCTGAAACATACTCCAAATCTCAACAAATATGGCTGTATTAACTTGCCTAAGATCTAGGAGACAGTCATCTTAAGAAAAAATTAGTACTTTTTTTTTTTCTTCTCTCAGATAGAGGGTGCCAAAAATCAGGACTCTAGTCTTTGTGTTGCTGCTACAATTTTGTTTAACTAGTCCATTGATTACACCATGTTGTTATAGTCTCACATGTTGTGACAAACTGTGTTTTTGTGCTCTGAAGATGCTGGTTATAACACCAGCGAAATATCAGCAATAAGTTAATAAATTAATTATTTAGTTAGTTTCTGTGTTCTAATATATACCGTTAAAAAATAAACAACATTTTCCAAACATTGATTGGGTAGAAGAGAAATCTTATGATAAGAAAGAAGAGGAATTTATTGAATTGTTGCGAGACAACTTTCTCAAGCAACATGTGAAAGAAGGAACTTCAGGTCAAAGAGTGTTGGATTTGCTCATAGCATAAGAAGGGGTCTCTGTTAAGAATATGACTATTTTTCCGATTAGAACAAGTTACACGCTGAAATACAAAGCTAGAAATTATGATCAACTTAGGACAATACTGCTGACTTGGATCAGGTGATGGTTGACAGACAGATATCAAAAAGTGGTGATGTATTGTGGAGTGTGAATCTGAGAGATTTAAGGAAACCAGTGGTGTACCTTAGGGTCCTCAGTCCTTTGGCCATTATTGTTCAATCTGTATGTTAATAGCATCAAGCAGGATATAACATCAAATGTGCAATTGTTTGCCCATGATGATGCAAGGATAGGCAGGGCAATCAGGGATGCTACTGATATTCAGCACTTACAAAATGATTTGAATAGGCTGGAAATTTGGGCAAACAAAAATGGTTGCCAGTTTAATGTTAGTAAGTGTGAAGTTATGCAATTTAGTGTGATTAGATTTTCAGTGGCATGTTATATTAGCAAAGTTATGCTACAAGAAACTGAGGAGGAAAGAGATCTTGGCATATTGGATAGGAATTTGAAGTTCTATGGTCACATATCAAAAGTTGCAAATACAACTCAGAGGATGATTGCAATGTTTGAAGCAAATCTTGATATGTAAGGATAAGGAAGTTATTTTGCCTCTTTATAAGGCTTTGATAAGACCACCCCTGCATTACTGTGTGCAGATTTGGTCTCCCAGAGTCCAAGGGGATAAAGAAGCTGTGGAAATAGTGCAAAGAAGAGTTACACAGACTATATCCAGCTTATGGGGTTTAGGCTATGAGGACAAATTGCGAGGATTACAGACTCTGGTTAACATGAGAAAGAAGATATGATAGAGGTCTATAAACTTTTGAGTGGGTATTATAAGATAGCATCTGATGAAATTTTTTGTTATATGGAAGGTGGTGAGAGAACATAGGGGGGGGGGACATCCATGCTAGTTAAGTTTGTTCACAGTCAAGAAAGGAATAGTCCAGTCATGCACTGCAGTGAGTGAGTGAAATAGTTTGCCTTTAGAGCAGTGAGTGCACTAGTGTGAATGAATTTAAGGGAAGGTATGATAGCTGGTTTGGGCGATTTATAGCCTCCCTTGATATGTCCTTGACCCCCCCCCCCCTGGAGGTTTCATGTAATAATAACTTTGAGATATTTTAATTTAAAAAATGAATAATATAATAAGAAGGAAGACACGCTATTGTTTATGACATTAGAATATTTGTGGCTGTGCAAAAGTGGAGATGTAAGAGATGGTAGTTTTTAAGAAATGATGTAAAGAGGAGGCAGACAAGATGAGATATTTGGTTCATGTAGCAACCAACAGTGATTGTGTTGGATTTATCATTTCATTAGGGGATGTTATTGTGAATAAGCTGTTTAATCTGAGTCTGGCTGGAAAGTGACCACCTGGGTGGTGACCCACCATGTGAGGAAACGATATATTGTATGTAGTGCTGGTGTTTCTGGAAAGGTGAGAATGTAGTTTGGAGTACTAGTGTGGGATGAGTTATGTGAAAAGGAGATCAGTATTGCACAAGCATGTTCAAGATCTTTTTAACAGTAAGAAGTTAAATAGATGTATCATGGATGAATGATGAAATTAAAATGCAGTCTGGAAGATGGAGGCAGTAATGGTGCAGTTACATGAGGAGAAAGCAAATATCAGGCTAGCAATGAACTTGGAAAGCAAAAGTTCTGCATTATCTGCAAATATTCAGTCAGTTCAAGAAAGATCCTAGAGTCTTCTTTTATATATGTCTACTAGATAGGTAATAGGTAACCACCTTGGAGGATATAGTTGAGATGTTGAACAGTTCATCAAAGTATTTCATCCTTGAAAGTGTAATATCATGCAGTACTTGAGCGAGAAGAAACTGGAGAAAGGACTAGTAGTAACTGAGCAGGAGGTATAAGAAAAATTGAGTAAACTGGATGTTAACAAGATAGCAGGACTCAATTAACATGTTATTATCATTATATGGGTATCTGTGGAGTCAGATGACTCATTGTGGGAGACTCACATAACTATCAGAGCCCTCACAGCTAATTCTGGCAATTCAGTACACTCTCCAAAATGTGGTTGAGTCATAGTTTTGTGTGGGTTTTTTTTTTTAAACATCCAAGTAATCCTGTTATTTTACCAAACATCAGAATACACCCTGAACCTCAACTCTCTGTTCACCATTACCCCCAAGTCTCTAGCCTCATCAATTTCCTGCAGTCCAGTACCATCAATGATACCCAGTATGTAACCTTTTCATGCTGTAAGGTGCATTACCTTACATTTTACAGCATTGAATTGATAACCATTGTCCTTTGCCCATACTGCTAATTTATTCATATCATCCTGTGAGATATCTACTCCATCTTTATCAACTGTTGCCCTCCCTAGTTTTGCATGATTGACAAATAACTGCATATTCCCGCTTCAGATCTTGTGCTATATCATTAATGTACAAATTAAAGAGCAGTGCCCCTAGTACAGACCCCTGAGCCATTCCACTAGTCACCCTGATTCTCTTAGATTCCACTCCACCATATACTACTCTGTCAACCATTCCCCTGTCCATACTAACAGCTTCATATCCATTCCCATTGCTTTAACTTTTGGAATAGTTTTCCATGTGATATTCTGTCAGATGCCTTTGCAAAATCCAGGAGTATCATGGTTTTTATCCTTTCAACCTTATCTAATTCTGCTATCATTCTATTATAAAATGTCAGTCAATTACTAACTTTTACAATGCCATGCTGCCTGCCATAGAGTATTCCTATCTACCCAATACTAGATTTTACCTTTAAACAACTTGTCCACTTCATCTGCCACTCCTGAGATATTAATTGGTCTGTAATGTGTTACTTCCATCTTGGAGCCACCTTTATGTAATGGAACTATCTTACCCTCTTTCCACTGCCTTGAAACCTTCACAGAGCTAATACTTAGATTGAACAACTTGATCAGAAGCCCTGCCAGTCTGCATAGCATACTGGTGACATGCCATCCAGTCCCACTGCTGTATTAACATCGATTTTTTTTTTTTTTTTTTTTTTTTTTTAATATGCTGAGCTCTTTCTGTTCATTTATCTCAATTCTGCAATCTCTGTCATTAGAAACCACAAAATCTCTATCCAGATGATACAGCTTTACAAAGAGATCACTTAGCAACTCAAGGATTTTATTCCAAAATCCTTCAAATGAAGTCCATGAGGTATATAAAAATTGTTTCATCCATCAATTTCACTCCATACATCTATAAATTACACATACCATTCGTCTTGCACAATCTTCTCATTGCCTTATACCAATTATGTCCCTTCTGAATTCAGTCCTATCATACCAAGCAGCAGATTTGTGATGTTTACTTTCTCACTCTTTTTTTTTTGCTCCTGTTAGTAACACTTTCATACTTTCTCTCATTGCATATTTCTTGCTTTTCAAATCATTCTTGCCAGCCAAAACAATGATTTGAAATGTGTGCTTATTCCTTCTGCAAATTGACGGCTTTACTAACACCCTTGATCACCAGATGATTTACAGCAATGTTCCAGAGAGTTAACATTAGCATTCACATACTTATTTGACATCAAGCCTTGCAACAGGACATGTCTCCTAGATGTGAGAAGGGTACTACAAAAATTATTCAACTAGGGAAGGAGTGACAAGACTTGAGCCTTCATAGTATGGTCCAATATGTATTCTGGAATTATAGTTAAAGGGTTAGAGAGGTTGGTGAATGTTACATTAGCTCATGATTTAATCGAAAATAGGATTCTCTGTGATAGCCAGTATAGGTCTGTTAAGAGGAAGTTGTGTTTTAGCAATATAGACCTTTGATTGATTGTCACATGATTGGTTAGTTATTTAAATGGAATGGATAAATTAGATAGTAGGTTAGTGAGTTGGATAGATGTTTGTTTTTTACACACATACATGCACATACAGATACATTTATTACTCAAATTTGTGTAGATATTGGAGAGCAGTATCTCAAAATCTGCTTATGTATTAAATTGGCTAAGCATTAGATAATAGACCAAACACACAACTTTTAGACTTTCAACAAGTCGGTGGTCTCACTGGTCACTGAAAATGATCTAATCTATCACCTAAAAATGTTAAATTGTAAGGTTTGAATGGAAGATGAAATGTTTTTTATGTCATTCCAAACCCCCCCCCCCCAAAAAAATTATAATCCTATAGTACATTATTAGTCTTAGTGTCATGAGGTAGGTCAAGGTTAGATAATCCAGAAACCCCTCTTCTAGAAATCCAAGATGGAACATTTTCAATCTCCACCAGTAATTAAGTAGGATGGTGGTCTCACATCATATGATGATGTATCTGATATTCACAAACATGCTCTGCCTACAGTATAATTCAAACCCATAGGTGTGCTATTCACTTGGTCAATCAAGCCAGCAGGAAATAAAAGGTGTGTGTATATTTTTGTAGAAATAGCTTGAAGAAAATAAAGGGGATAAGGTATGTGTTAGATAGGCAAGGACACTGAAAGTTGGGGCCACATTGTTATAATGCAAAAACACAATGGATTGTGGTAGTAATGAGAATTAAATTTGTTATGGTTACAATAATGAAACTTTGATTTTGCATTTTATACATTATTGGGCATGGATTTGGTCACCTGCTTTACAAGGATGTGAAGATATTTTTAAAATTCTTCATAGAAGAGTTGAGTAAGGCAATGTGTCAGGTCTCTTGAATGTTAGATTCAATGAGATTGAGAGAATATGATTTGTAGAGCCTGATAGATAGAATGATTGTTGATATAATTTATGCATATACTGGCAAAAAGATTTGTTAGAGAGAGAGAGAGAGAGAGAGAGAGAGAGAGCGGATAGAACAAGAGGATATCCCTGTACGTTGTATAAAAAAACCTGATGATCAAGTTTGTTTTTAATGTCTGCTAATACCTTTTATTCTCTAAAGGGAGTAAGTAAGGCTGTTTAGCCCAAATTTCTTTTGAATGACACAACTGCTTAGCTGATCATAGATAGTTACCGCAAGGCTATCAGTGATTTTTACTAGATGTCCAGGGAAGAAAGTATGGTAGATAGCTGCTGCCATCTAGCTTCCACCCTATATATTATGGTCTGAAATAGCATGAGCTTTATGGTGATTGTCTTTAGCTGTGGGATTGAAAATCCATGTTTCCAGGAGAATGAAACCCACTTGCCTGTATTAGAGATACTTTAACTTTGGGACTTGTTGAAGAAAGGCTAAGAAAAAAATGCTCCTCTAAGTCAGCAAATAGAATCAAATTTATAACTGTCTTTTATTTTGGACGTCTAGTGTTATGGATACATATGCCATTTCCAGGTGGCTACACAGACCTGGTTTTACATATGTATATAAATAAGTATAGAGTGGCCAGTGAATGGAATGTATTGCCTGAGAGTACAGGTATCCCTTGCTTAACACGGTTTTGCTTAATGCGAGATTTGATTAATGCGGCGAAATTAATCGCGGCAAGAGTTTTGATTAATGCGCCTTTAACCCTGCAGAGCTCACAGCTGATCTGACATGCAAAATGTTTAATATAAATATTCTTGCACAATTCAGTGTATAGCTTGGAGGTCATGAGTAGCTGTGCATTCATATGTTATGAGTGATATTCTACACTGTTTTTTGTTGTCAGTTGGGTTTAACACAGTTTATCTAATGGTTTGTGATATTTGACAGTAAATTGTATCTGAGAGATACCATGACCTCCAATGTCAGTATAGTATGGTTTAGTGGTTTTTTTTTTATTCTTTGTTCAATAATTTCTGGATTGTAACTGAAAATAAATAAACCATCATGTATTACTGAAATAGAGAGCCAAAGGCTTATTTATCATACATGTCCTCTAGGAGATGTGCTTTACATTATGGAAAATACTAAGGAAAGTGATCTGGAGCTTTCTCCACCTTTACTATGAGTTGCCTATAAGGTTGCTTATGCTTGTAACCGCTAAAACTTTTAGTTTCTATATATTCAGCACAAAACTTTTGTAGTTTCTATATTCAGCTATGAAATAATGTTGGATTCGATATTTATCATACATCTCCTCTAGGAGATGTGCTTTACGTTATGGAAAATACTGAGGAAAATGATCTGGAGCTTACTCCACCTTTACTACGAGTTGCCCATAAGGTTGCTTATGCTTGCATCTGCCGAAATTTTTAGTTTGCATATATTCAGAACAAAACTCTTGTAGTTTCTATATTCGGCTATGAAATAATGTTGGATTCAATATCCACTTAACTTGTACCATCATTTATTATATTTGCAGTGTTTTTTCTTTGTTTTATTGCTTGTTTGCCGAGGTCTGGAGAGTCATTTTCCTTGTTATTGTAGAATTTATGCTGATAAGAAAAAAACTAAAACTGTTCAAACGACTCTTGATAACTTCTTTTGATAAAAAAATTGCAGTAAATAATGTAGGTACATTATTTACTAATGGAAAATTTTATCAGTAAATGTTTAATAAGTATTTATTAATGAATATAGAATTGCTTGTATGACTTAAATCTTTCAGTTCAATTTAGTTTATTGGTAAATGTTTAATAAGTATTTATTAAACATTTACTAATAAAATTTTCCATTAAATTTATTAAACATTTACTTTGCATTCATTTTTTATCTTTCCTAAAAAAGTACCATATAAAATGAATTATTAATACAGTAATCAATCATGGACGAATTGTAATTTTTACCATTGATTATTAGATTTGATTAACGTGATTTTGATATATGATATATGATTTTGATACATGTGGTAACATCAAGGGATTAATTAACTGCGTTAATCGAGGGATACCTGTATATTGAATTCGAAAACAGTGAATGAGTTAAAGACATGGTTTTATGAGATTTGGGTGTGTAATATGTATAATTATACTTTGGATTAGAAATAAAAAATATGTATTATATGTCTATAATAAAAATATATATTATAATAAAGCTCAATTTTTTATCTTTTTTTATAGGAAATTATGGAGTTCATTGGTTCTTAAAGCACATTTCCTCTCATCATCAACATCATCAAAATCTCTTTCTTCCACTTCTAACTTAATGAAAATGGCTTCTTCTTCTTTAAATCATTTTTGTATTACAAGTTATAATGCACTTTTACACTTGTTAAAAGGTTTAAGAATCTCTTCTCCATCTTCAGTAACAACATTTCCTTCTAGCAGTAAAACTAAAAAGAAATTGAATCTTTCAAGCATTAAAAATGTATTTTATCTAGTCAAAGGTTTAGATTCAGAATCTAGTCATGAGTCTTATACTTCAAAACACCAAGATAAAGTTGATTTATCAAAATCAGCACCTCAGTCATCAGCTACTCTTCCTCCAGAACCTGTTGAAGAAAATATTACTGAACTAGAAAAAGCAGCAGCTGAGTGGTGGACAGCTAAATTACTAAAACCTGAGCCCTCTTTGACAAAAGAGCATAAAATTAACAAAGTGGTGGATGTGAAAAAGAGTGAAAAAAAGAAACCCACTGTTAAACAGGTATTAGTAACTTTATTGTGAAAGAATGAAGGAAGATTAGATTGTTTTACTATTGCAGTTTTTGCATTAGTTTATATTTTTTATCATCATAATTGTATAGTTAATATTTAAATTGTAATCTTATATATAAGAAAGCAGTTTATTATTAAGAAATATCAAGTTTTTCATTCCTTAGAAATTTATAGAATTTTTCATAAAATTATTTTGCTTCATATAATTGATAGTAACAACTAAGTTATAACATAGTATAATAGCAGCTATGTATAATAACTCATAATAATACCTGTAACTCATAATAATACATCTTTGTTTACTTTTTATTTTTCAACCAACATTATCTTTAATATTTGTTTTTGTTTGATTCCCTTCTTTGATATTATATTCATTTTTGTTAATGTCATTCTCACGAGAAAAAGGGAATGCAAGCCTTATACAATTTGTAGATGTGTGCATTTTGAGGATTTAATTATCACATGAAAACTATATTTACATAGTAGACTAGTGGCAACTATCACCTTCAAAGTAATTCCCTTGTGCAGCATTTCAAATAGTTAGTCAATGCCATTGACTGGAATGCTTTGTATTACATTAGATGTCAGAAAATCTGTATTCTTTCAAGCCATTCTTTAATTTTGAGAATATCCAAAAAGTTGCGAGTCTGGTGAATATGGATGGTCCAATTTTGTGATTGAATTTTTAGCCAGAAACTTGTGGGCAACTATTGCATCATGTGCAGTATTGTCATGATGGATGAACCAATTATAAGGATATGTGAAGCTGTTTTTAAGAAGAAACTTAAACTTTGACCTAATAGTTGGATCATCATTGTCATGACAGTGTTCCTACACGATGCAATAGCTGGCCACAAGCTTCTGGCTGAAACATCACCTGATGTTTTACACAAAATTAGACCATCCTCTATTTTACCAGAATGTAGAGGATGGTCATTGAATTAATCATCATTTAATGAATACAAAGTGAACTATAAAATTAAAAAAAAACAAACAAACAAGCATTTTCTTGGTCTGCGATCATAACATTTGTATCTTTTGATCATAGTGAAGGTGATGTTTTCTACTGCATTCTTTGGTATTTTGTTTCAGGATTGTACTTAAAGTAATAAGTTTCATCACCAATAATTACTTGATTAAAATCAGCTAACTGTGAAGAAAGATCAGAACAAACATCAAGGCACTGCTGCTTTTGATCTTCTCAAAATTCACAGAACCATCTTAAATCATTTGTTAAAATCCTTCCCACTGTTTCTCTGTTTAAATTTAATTCATTTGCCATTCACATTACACTTAATCATCTATTGGACTACTATTTTTAATTTGTTCATTGAGTTTGTGGTTGTCCAGTTCTTTTGTCATCTCTCTCTTTCACATCTTCCTGTCTCTCTTTAAATCTTTTATGCTACTCACAAATACACTAATACACTAGGCTTTTCATGGTATCATTACCCTAAACCATTATTAAGATGTCTAAAGTTTCACTTGCAATTTTGCCTAACTTTGCACAAAACTTGACTTTAATGCACTGTTCTAAATTTTGTTATTTTTCTATAGAAAGCAACAAACATGCATGTGCAAACTACTACCTCTTATTAACTATTTGCTTGATTGTTTTGATATGATTCAAGGCAAGATCTTGGACATGTCCAAACATGGCCTGTTACATGGTTCTGACTAACTCGCCATATGCATAATAGTATAAGGTCATTCCAAGAATTTCATTGTTACACCTTATATTTAATACAAAAAACGCATCTAAAAACTACAGAACTAAAATCTAAAAATTCATCCTGCTCTGGAGATCAAACATGCAACATTTTAAAATGATTTCATGCATGCAGTAAGCATGATAGTGCTCTCATTCCTGCTGATTAGGTTTATAGATTGGTTATATCCAACTAGTACTTTTTTTCATTATCATCATCAAATCCTGATTTGTACCCTCAGGGTACAGGATAATTATGATAGTACTACATGAACAAGTTAGATCATTACCAACTTCCAATCAATAATTTTCCTCCAAATTAATCTGTCGAGACTCGATATTATCAGATCTTACATATCTGCCTTTTAAAGCACTGTTTACTATATCAATTCATCTAACTTTTCCTGCCAACTTGGCAAAGAACACTTGTTTTGCTAATCTTTCCTCTCCTATTCTGTTTGAGTGACCATACCACCTGAAATTAGCTCTACTTACAATGGCAAGTTCATTCCTAATATCCCCATTTTTAATGTGATGCTGCCATTGATGCCATCTGTTGAATCCATTAATTTTTCTCAGAACTCTCATATCAGAGGTCTCTAGTTTTCGATAAAGTGTTTTATTTCTAACCCAGCCTCTGGATCCATAAGTTAAAATTGGTTCAAACACCATCTTGTATACAGCTAATTTGGTGTTTTGACTCTGATTTCTTTCTTATTCCATATCAGTTTATTCAGCTGACTTCCTACCATACCAGCTTTACTAATTCTGTTGTCTATTTCCATATTTAATTTACCATCTTCACTAAACATTGTGCTTAAATGATCCCATCCTCTGAAAATTACAGACCATCTTCAGTGGCAAAAAAAAAAAAAAAAAAAAAAAATAGATTTCTCTATAGTTCCAAAAATGATAGCCTATTTCAATTTTCTTTTTAACATCCAGTGGAACTTATTTAACCTTGGTGAAGATGCTAATAATCTCTGCTTAGAAGTTTCATCCATCCTACTCAAATCCAAGCTTCCATCATCTAACATCTTGCCAACCGAAAAGAAAGCTTTACATTCCCTAAGACACAAACAGCCACCTTATTATCAGTAAAGCAGACAAGGGAAAAGCTACAGTAGTTATAGATTTGACAAATTACAAAATAAAAATTTCTCTTTTACACAAGATTGTTCAGCTTACCAGGAACTAGATCATAACCACATAAACAAACAACTTAAGAAATTAAATTCCCTTTTAGATGAAGTTATAAGTTTAGATATAGACAACACAGAAAAGCTAAAAACTCCTTTTTCAAGAACACCTAGGTTGTATGGTTTACCAAAGATCCATGAAAAAAGACACTCCCCTCCACTGAATTGTAGACTGTATTGATTCACCTACATATTGCATAGCCAAATTTTTAGCAAACCTACTGAAATCACATATTAGCAAGTGTTGCTCATTTATAAAAAATTCTTTGGATTTCATAGACAAATTGAAAAATGTACCATCATTTTATATTGTGGTTTCAGTCGATAAGAGTACATTTTGGTCGGCCATATTATTATACAATCCCATCCTCGTTTGTTCGGTATCTAGGTAGATTCTTAACAGGGTGCACCACGAGAAGGTGAGGATTGGACATTATGTCAGAAGCCCTGGTCAGTTCTCTGCATTCCTTTAAAGGCTATGTGGAGGCTCCTCTCAGTTATACAGCTTTGACCCTTAAGTTAGCAGAGCTAGTCTCAGGTAGCATGGTCACTTAAACAGAATGGAGAGGAAAAATTAGCGAAACAAATGTTCTTGCCAGGTTGACAAACACCCAGATATAGGGGGATTGATATGGTAAAAAGTACCTTAGAAGATAGAAATATAAAATCTGACAATGTTGGAGTCTTGACAGGTAATAGATTGATTTGGAGGAAAATTGTAGATAGGAAGTTAGTAATGATGTAAATTTTTCATGTAGTACTATCATATCCTGTACACCCCCCTTAAGGGTACATGTCAGGAATTTGATGATGATGATTGAAAAATGTTTCTATACCAACCCACTGGTCTTATGGTGAGCTTTGATAATATAGAATCTCTATTTATAAACATACCTCTCAAACAGACATTGCAGCTCCTTTCTAAAACGTTCCCACAAGATATATAGATAAACTATTTGAATTTGTGATGCATTCTAGATACTTTGTCAGAAGAAATTCTACAACCAAGGAAAGAGCTGCCATGGGAAGTACACTCCTCTTCTCTAGCCAACTTTTATTTAGAATATCTAGAAGACATTTTATTTTCATCCATACATCCTCAACCTTCATTTAAGGTTTGATATGGTTTTGATAATGGATATCACTGTGTGGCCTCACAATAAAGAAACTTGACCAACATTTTTAGCTACTATAAATATTTTACATCTTCATGTCAAATTCACTATGGAAATTGAAAAAGACAAGTTATCTTCTCTAGATGTTTTTCTCATCCATTCAAGATCAGATGATTTAACCATATTTGTTTATCGGAAGCCCCTTTCACTCGACGCTACATTCTTCAACAATTGGCATGCCATCCTTCTCAAAAGACAGGAATCAGTCTTTAGGCTAAGACTACTTGTTTGATTCCTCATCAGTTACAGGAAGAACTCTCAAATATCAAACAATATATGAAATTAAATGTCTTGGAACACACAACATCTCTTGACTCCCACAAAACTAACCTAAATAACAAGGAAACAGTATGTTGATTTCCAATCCCATACATTTCTGTCATTTCAGAACCAATTTCCAGAATTCTAAAGAAATATGATTTAGTAGTTACTACTCCATGAATAAACTCCCAACTTATTTCCCCTTTTCAACAGCTAAATGCTCTCCAATGGCTCTCACAGGTGTATACCAAGTTACTTGTGACTACCATTTATACTACTTAAGACAAACTGGACACTCAATATAAAAGAGATTACAAGAACATCAGTTATGTTTTCCACAGGAAATCCAATAAATTTGGATTGGCTCAACCTTAGTTACAATTATTTTACAAATACCATTATTTGCATTTTTGTATTAACTGTCTTTATGCCACTGAAGACGATCTGTAATTTTCAGACTGAAATATTACCTTGATGGACCTGTGTTTCATTCAGGATTTCTCCATGAGTGCAGGTCACAAAGATGCCTCCAATGATCTCGATCTTGCACCTCTCTCTTCCATGTTATACCCATAGATTTCACTAATGGATCTTCCCATCTTGTAGGTGGTATTCCTGGTTTTCTCTTTATTCTTGGTTGCCAGTTGAGTATTCTATATGTCCATCTGTTATCCCTGAGTCTGGCTATGTGACCTGCCCATCTCATCTGACTTTCATACACTGCAGTTACCATATCTTTTATGCCTGATCTCTTTCTTAGTTCCATGTTTCTAACATCATTTACCTGTACCTTATGTTTACATGTAAATAATTCATAAAATTATGGCACAAGTTTCTCTAAAAGAAAGAATTGTGCTTAAATAGCTGAAAAGATTTTTTTTCTGTAGGTTACCATTCAAGATACAGTTAATGTTTTCAATGTCGCTGCCTATTTTCAGTGTCTTTGCCTTTTTATTGCTATTTTTCATACCAGATTTATTACAATAGTTATTAAATTTAGCCAGGGAATCTTGCAGACTTGTGCCAGATTTATTTAGAAGTATAACATCATCTGCATAAAATAAAGTGCTAAGATTTTGTTGCACACCCATTTTACTTCAAACCATATTCCTGTACTTCAATTCTAACTGCTGACTTACAGCTTAAATTACAGCTTGATATAAATTAAATTATATCAAGCAACTACTTATTGCTTGATATAATGCCCCATTTACACCGTATAACTGTAACGTTTCCTCTTGGCACCTGGTCATATGCCTTTTCCAGATCAACAGAACCTAAATACAAATATCTGTTATCATAAAATATTATTACCAGAATCACTTACATTTAATTTCAGTGTCTTTAATGACTTTAAATTGAATTTAATAAATCCAGTAATAAAATTAAATGTGATTATGGTAATAACATTTTATGATGAATTCTTCAGCTTACGTCTTGAATTTTCGATGAAATCCTTGTTATATTCCCAAGATTTCTCAACTATTTGTCTTAAAGTGAAAATCTGATCCTGACAACCTCTCTTAGGCCTGAATGCAGTTTGTTCTTCACCAAGCTTCCCTTCCACAATTTTTTTTGAGCCATTTCTCAAGTATATTTGCATAAATCTTACCATGAACTCTTAGTAGGGAAATACCTCTGCAATTCTTGCATTCAGTTTTATTTCCCTTTTTATAGATGAGTACTATGAGAGCTTTGCTCTAATCCTGTGGAATTCAGCCCTCTGACCAAGCCTACTGAATTATGCAGTACAGCCACTGTGAAAGTTTTATACCTCCATATTTGAGCATTTCTGGCCGAATTTCATCTACTCCAACTATCTTTCAACATTTCAGGTTTTTTTACTGTGGCTGCACTGCATAATTCTGCTTCAATTATGGGTATTCTTGACTGCATTCCTTTTAGGAGTTTTCTACTACTATACTGACACTGCTTGTTTCATTTAGCACTATTTCAAAGTAATTACTCCACACATCTAGAATATCTTTGGAGACAGAGAGTTGTAGAGTAGATACCCTCCTTCAATGAGTCTTTGGACTCCTTGGACGTGTCACATAATAATAATATATAATCATAATTTTGCCAGCCTGGTTGGCTGAGTGGTTAGCATATCTGCTCTCCAGCCAAAAGGCTGCAGGTTCGAATCCCCCATGGCATGGATGTTTGTGATTGTCTGTGAAAAATACTAGTGGTGATGGTGGATGAGGTTGAGTGTGGAGACGGAGAGCTGTTGAGTAGGAGCCCACCCTCGATGCGTCTTGTACTCCCTGGAGGTGTCAAATAATAACAGATATCTTTATCTTCTGTTGTTATGGCACCTTTATCATCTCTGATTCCTTTTACAGTACTCTTTCCTGAATTTCTGAGCTTTTTCAATAGTCCCTAGAATATTTTACCACCTTTCTGATATTTATTTTCTGTTTTACACAGTGTTTAGCTTTCTTACATTTTCTCTGTATTCTTAAGTAAGTCAGCTTGTGTTCACAAGCTGACTTACTTGCTAGGAACTTTTGTAGTGCTTTCTTCTTTTCCTTGACTGTCTCTTTAATTTCATAGGTCCGCAGTGGTTCTGATTTTTCTTTCCTTACAGACAACACCCCCCCACACACACATCTCTCTCTCTCTTGTCTGAATCAATGTTTTCTTTAGAATTTGCCATTGAATCTCCAAGGCTTGGGTCTTGTTTTCAAATTCTGCCATGTTTTCTTCAATGTTTCATGATGTTTGTGTGTTTGACTCTACAGTTCACTTCTGAAAGCTGCTCAGCCTTGATTCGTTTTAAAACTTGCTTACACTCTTCTTTTTAATATGAAATCCAGTGTTATCCTGCTTAAAACTAAATAGTGGTCACTTCCTATTTCATATCCTCTGTATACTCTTGTGTCCTGAACCAATGGGAAAACGTCACTATCAACTATTACATAGTCAGTGAGACTTTTCTTATTTCTTGCATCTTCTCTTCATGTGAATTTGTGCACATTTTTATGTTGGAACATGGTGTTATAACTAATCCATGTCCTGAACAGAAATCCAGCAGGGCATTTACCATTATTATTGGCTTTGTGATTTTCTCCAAATTTTCCCAAAACATTTCTGTCTGGTTATCATATTCTACTCTGGTGTTTAGATCTCCAATAAGGACCAACTTTTCATTTTCATTGAGCCAGCTGTCCTCTCTAATGCCTCCAAAAATTCCTCCTTTTCATTGGTAGAACCTTCTGTGTGATGATAGTACAAAAAAGTCTCATTGTCCAGTTCTCCATTCTGATATTAGTCCACATCACTCTACTTAATATTACTTGCCATTCAATAAGATTATCCTCATATTTAGTCTTGAACACTATAATTATTTCCTCTTTTTTCCTGATTGTCATTGCATAAATATAGCATTTTGTATTTGTCACTTAGAGAGAGAGAGAGATCTCACCTATTTTTGTGTTTGTTTCAGTCACGCCTATTATGTTGATATGGTACATCCAATTCTTCTGTTAGTTCCATTTCTTTTCCATTGATGCTTCTTATGTTGACAGTACCAATCTTGAACTCTGCCTGATGTTTAGTTGGGACATGTTATAGGATTTGTTCCAGTAGTTTTTCACTTTTCACTGTTTGCCCTGGTTCTCTGATGAAAACAATTTGGACCTTGTTTAACCAGACAACATCCCAGTTAGCATGAAATTGTCATGTTGTACCATCATTTTACATTGTAGTTTGGTTGGCTAAATCTCAAATTGCCAGCCCATCCTCGTTCATTCAGTATCCAGGTAGATACCTCACAGGGTGCACACATGAAGATGAGGATTGCACATCAGGTCAGAAGCCCTAATTGGTTCTCTGCATTCCTTAAAAGGCTATGTGGAGGTCTCCTTTCAGTTATACTGCTTTAACCCTTAAGCACCCTACTTTTTTTTTTTTTCATATATATAATATTAATTTACCTAGCTATAGTACATCACAGATTGCTTCTAAAATATAAGCAGATAGACTAAATCTGGAAGATACTTTTTTCAACAGTGATGTACTGTAAATTTTTTTTTTTCATGTGGAGAGCGCTGGATAAATGTTCCAGAAAAACTTCATCACTTTTCCAAAGAAAGGCAGTTAGTATACAGATAATAAGTTTAAAATGTGATAAGGAAATGGCTGCAAAGTGTTTGGGAAAGGCATACTTCAAGCATTCTTGTATAGTGACTCTCATTATCACAGCAATTGAACTGAGCCATCTTTGGCATATGTTCTGTAGATTTCATTTTTTTTTCCTCATCAGATTTGGTTATTAATGTTGTCCATTTAAAATTATCATATGAATGATCCTATATTTCAAAATTCAATGAATTCCATCAAGCAGGGGACGAATAACATTTCTGGCTAGATGGGTGAAGCAAAATTGCTTTTCATATTCCCCTTTGTCTGAAATGAAAAACTTTGAATGGAGTGTTTATGAGCCACATGCTCGCCCAGTGAGGGCAGTGAAATTAGCTGTGTTCAGCTGTACTTAAGATATGTTTTGGCCTTTTATATTTGTAGCTTTCCGCTTCATTATATTCCGAAGCTTCCTAGATCAACCGGTTTGGGTGGTTGCTAGTCTTGGTAAAGAACTTCACTGCTAGATCTAGAAGAAGGGAAGAGATGTAAGGAATGTTGACTTCTCTATGGATCTGGGTGTTTCTGATAAACCAAGGGTCATCCAGAATCATTATCAGACTCTTATTCTGCAATGTCTGTAGTTTTCGAATATTTGTATTTGCAGGGGGTGGGGGATGCATAAGTGATGCCTGGCCGAATCACCATCTTGTAAATTGTTAATTTTGTTTGTGTATCCAATTTGCTTTGTCTGTTGATTACAAGGTAGGGTTGGGCTATGACCGTGGATGTCTTTGAGGAATGTGTCTTATATGATTGCTGAATAGAAGTTTTCTATCCAGGATCACTCCGAGATATTTGACTTCACTCTGCCACGGAATCTTAACTCCCAAAAGATGAATGTCATCCATGTTGTGGATTTTCTTCCTTGTAAACAGTATGACTGAACTCTTCTGTGGGTTAACTTGGATCCTCCAGTCTATCAGCCATCTCTCTAATCTAATATATGTATACTGGTTTGCAATCTTCTAGTTGCCAGTTTTGGGCTCAGAGATCTTGCCATTAATGCAGTATCATCTGCATATAATGCAGTGAATGTTGTTCTTGGGTTCAGAGGGATATCTGCTACATAGATTGAAAACAGAGGAGAGCCCTGGGGCACTTCCAAAAAGACCCTGCATTTGGATGAAATCGATTCTCCAACCCTGACCTGCATATATCTCTCTTTCAGGTATGAATGGAGTATTCTTATCAACTTGATTGGAAAGCCAAACTTTATGAGTTTGTAGAGAAGGCCTTGATGCCACACTTTGTCAAATGCCTTCTCTGCATCGATGAAGATGGCAGCAGTACTGATTTTCCAATTGAAACCTTTCGTAATGATTTCTACTAGCCTGTGGACTTGTTGAGCTGTACTATGGGCTTTGCAGAAGCCAAACTGCTCATCAGGCAAAACTCCTAACCTATCTGTTTCTGCTTGGAGTCTTGTGAGGATCACTTTCTCTGTTACTTTTCTGAGGCTGGACAACAGGCTGATTGGTCTATAGCTCTTGGGAAGGTGAGCGTTTTTTCCTGGCTTCTTCAGTGGCACGATGGTGGCTGTTTTCCATGCAGTGGGAAAATGCTGGAATCTTAAAATTATTATTATTATTCTGGGCAACTCCAAGGAGTCGACAGATTCATCGAGGGAGGCCCTAACATCATGTCAAGAACAACTATTCGACATTCACACAGTATCTATCATACCTCGCCTTGAACTCATTCACGGTCATAGCACCCACAACAGGCTCTGGCAGCTTATTCCACTTATTCACCACTCTCCAAGTAAAAAAACTAGCTCTAACACCCTTGCTAACCACATTCTTGCCCAGCTTGGAAAGCCCCTAGGGGATGAGGACTATGGGGCTTGTATGGCCCCTAGTCCTCCCACCACCAGTCCTATTCTCAAAAATATCTTCTGGATTAATCTTATAGAAACCCTTCAGTAATTTAAATGTCTCAAACATATCACCCCTTTTCCGCCTATTGACCAGTTTTTGCAACCCACAAATCTTCAACCTGTTCTCATAAGGTTCATTCCACACACCTACTATCATCTTCATCAATCATCTCTGGATCCTCTCCACCTCCTCCCCATCAAGAAGAAACCCTGGCAGCCATATCTGGGCACAGTAGTCTAGATGGGGTCTTATCAAGGCTCAATATACAGAGGAACAATAACTTGTTTGTCTCTGCTTGTTAAAGTATTTTACAGAAGCCAAGTGATTTGATGAGCTGATTTAGCCACTTTTGCAATGTGTCCCTTAAACTTCAATTCCCTATCCACCAACACACCCAAATCCCTGGCCTCATCGATCTCCTGGAGTACAGTTCCACCAATGTGATATACTACTGCTAATCTTTTCACCCCAAAATGCATAACCTTACACTTTGCCACATTAAATTGACATCCATTTTCCCTAGCCTAGTCCTCCAAATTATCCAAATCATCCTGCAAAATTTTGGCATCCTGTGCACTCACAATTGCTCTACCCAACTTTGCATTATCAGCAAACAAGTGAGCACTTCCTCTCAGATCCTTTCCTATATCATTAATGAACAAATTGAAAAGTAGTGGTCCAAGAACAGAACCCTGCGGCACACCACTAGTCACAAGCCATCTTTTGGACTCAACTCCTGAATAAACCACTCTCTGGTATCTCTCCATCAACCCTATATCCATCCCCATCTGCTCCAATTTACTGATTAGAGTTCCATGTGGTATCCTGTCAAAGGCCTTGGCAAGGTCCAGTAGAATCACTGTAAAACCCCATTACCCTTATCCGTCACTGTTTTATAAAATGTGAGCAAGTTACTGAAGCATGATCTACCCTTCACAAAACCATGTTGTCCCCCATACAATATCCCATTTTCATCTATCCAATCCTGTATTGATTTTCTTGACTAATTTCTCCAAGACCTTGACAACAATTCCTGATATGCTAATCGGTCGGTAATTTACAACAGCAGTCTTGGAACCTCCTTGGAACCCACGCATAAAGTCGCTTGCAATTATGGCCCTCCTTCTAAACACTTCGCTGTCATACTGCAGCAAAAGACTAATCATCCTAACTGTCTCACTCTTTTCTTTTGCTACCTCAAACAATTCATTCAGGTCCTCTATCATTTCCATTTTATCTCCTTTCAAATCATTTGTACCTGCCACAACTATCATTTCTTTCTCCCTTTCCTTTTGCTCTCTAATAGACTCACTTACGTCCTTGATGGTCACACCAGATTGGTACGATTTTGTCAAATCCTCTACTAACACACCTCGTACTAATGAATCTCCATACAGCACTCGCTCCTTCATTTTGTTTACGTTCACAATCATACTCTTATTTTTCCTATCATACTTTTTATTATTGGCTGGTACACTCGGTAGACATTTGTGCATATGCTCAATTACCACTTTGCTCTATGTATCGCTCTGCTCAACAATGCGATCTCACTCATTGCATCTATCTCATCTTTTTTATTATCTGTTAAGCCATTAATTTGCTCTGTATATACCATCATTCACACTTTCTACATTCATGCCCTCACAGTTCTCTAGTACAACCTCGCAATTTCTTATCATATCGCTATTTTCTTCATTCTGATATTTGACAAAAATATCGCACTCATGACCTGAAATACACTTTAATTCCTCATTTTCCTTACATTTTCTGCACACATCCACTCCATTATCATCATCTAACCATACTCCAACCGCTCTCTGCAAAACGTACATTTCACAGATAGTACACTGGATAATCTCCTTTATATTACAGTTATTGAACAAAGATGGCGAACCATTATTACTAGCTGCCATTTTCCTTCTTACGGGAGACATGTGCTCGCCTCTATCATATTTTATCAAATTAATAATTGAAACACCAAAAACACACAAACAGACCCACTAAGATACGCAAAACAAGCAAAACTACGTAATATTCAAGCAAAATTGTCAGTGATAACTTAAAATAACACTTATCTTATCAGGAGCTCTCAACAAACACTACAGACGACCACGAATCCCTCTATATCCCTCAATATAGAGGGAATTTCTTATCATATCGCTATTTTCTTCATTCTGATATTTAACAAAAATGTCACACTCATGACCTGAAATACACTTTAATTCCTCATTTTCCTTACATTTTCTACACATTGATTGGTAATATTGTTGATCAAGCAGGGGAGAATTATTATGTTAATAATAACAGGTCAGTTATAATGAGAGTAAAACATGCACACACACACACACACACATATATATATATATATTATTCTTTTAATTTCATATTAATTAGCAATTATAACAAAATAATTGATATATACCATATAAATTTGCTCAGAGTTGGATTTTTGATTGGTGATATTTTTGTCCTTTCCATCTCCTTATGTACTATCATGATTCCTGTGACAAAAATATCAACAATCAGAAATTCACTGCTTTTTGATACTCATCAGATTTGATCAAAAATACCAATACTTAATAGATTTTAAGTAAAAGTTATAGTGCATTAGCACATTTTGGCTATCTAGATATATAATTTTTTTGTTTTGTCTAATTTTGCCACTTTCCCATTGCCATTTAATTTCAATCAAATGGTTGATTGAAATTAAAGTAATTTGACAAAATTTTATAGAGATAAATGATATTTGTGCTTAGTTGGCCAAGTGGTTAACTGATCTGCTCTTCAACTAACTAGCTGTAGTTTTGATCCTCCTATGGGCATGGATATCTGGGCTTGGAATTAGACAGTAGATGAATTTCTTCATGCAGTGAAAAACCATCCTTATTTTTTGGTGGCTTGAAAAAGCATCATGTTTGGTCTCGAGAATGGAGGTTTTTAGATTATGTAAAGTTAAATACAATTATTTTAAAATAAATGGTTTCATTTAAGGGTAAAAGCTGGATAATTAATAGCCTTTTAAAGAATGTGGTGAATGAATGAGGATTTTGACCGAATATCCTATCTTCATCTTCTCATTATACATCCAATTAGTATCTATCCAAATACTGATTGAATTGGCTGAAACTGTAAGATTTAGTTTGATCAAGCTATATTCTTATTGACTTAAACAAATAGAAAATGACAATACAAACATTATCCTAGTTAAACAAAGATCCCTTCTGTTTTCATCAAGGAACCAGAGTGAACATGGAAAACTCCATAAAGTCTAAATTATCATCAGCAGAATTCACAATTGGCACCTTCAACATAAGAGGCATCAATGGAAAAGAAGAAACTGGCAGAAGAACTGGAAAAGCACCAGGTCAACATAATTGGTTTTACCAAAACAAAGAAGACAAAAACAGTTGAGATTCTTCTAAGTAATTGTTACAGGATGTTGTATTCAGGTGATCAGAGAAAGAAAAGAGTATCTATAGTATTGAATGCTGAAATGAGGAGAAGTTTTTTGAATGGTGGACATTAGCAATTAGCAGAATGATGATGGGAAACATCAAGCTGGTGAAATGAGTAGTAAGACTTGTTTGTGGTTATGGTCTCACAAAGTTCTATAAGCAAGATATGGAGGGGTTTTTCAAGTCCTTGGAGAAAGTAACTGACAAAGTGAAAAGCAGGAAAAGTTAGTCCATATTGGAGATTTAAAGAGCAGAGTAGGAAATTATTATTATATGAGCAAGTCTATGGAGTCTAAAGACTCATTTCAAGAGATGCTCTTCTTCTGCCCTTCCAGCCAAGTGCTGAAGTATTTCCTCTGCATTTATAAAACTCTTTAAGTAACTTAAATGTTTCTATTATATCTCCTCTTTTTCACCTCTCAACCAACTTTTGCAACCCACAAATCCTCAATCCATATTCATAGGGAGCATTCGATCGATCACTCATCATCTTGGTCACTTGCTTCTAGATTCTCGCTATCATTTCTCACCTCCAAGAAACTGAAGTGTGACCAGATTTGAGCACACTAATCCAGATGCGAACATATCAAACCTTATAAAGAGGGATAACAACTTCCTTATCTCTACTTGTTACTTTGTTGTTTGGCAAGCCATATTGCCACTAAATGAGGGAGGGCAGTAAAGATGAGATGATCAAGCCTATTTAAATCACCCTGTAGGCTCTCTGCATCACCTTGATTAACTGTTATGCTACTCATTCTTGCATCATTAGCAAACAACTGCATATTTCCCTTAAAATTATTTCCTGTATCATTGCTTAGTCACCTTCTTCCTCCTATATTCTGCTCTGCCACATACTACTCTGTGGCATCTGTCCATCAGTCACACTCATATCCATCCTCATTTGCTACAATTTGCATAATAGAATTCTGTGTGGTATCCTGTCTGATGTCTTTGCCAAATCCAGCAGTACCATCATGTAGCCATTCACATTACCCAACTCAGCTGTCTCTCTGAGTTAGCAAATATAAAAAGTTATAAAAAGTTAGCAAATTACTGAGGTATAACAAAACTTTCACAAGCCCTGTTGTCCCTCACAGAGTATGATATCTTTATCCACCCATTTCTGAGAGATACTGAGTAGTCTGTAATTTGTTACCACACTCTTAGCACCTCTTTTGTGCAAAGGAAATACTTTTCCCTTCTTCCACTCCCTTTGAACTTGACCAGACACCTGAGATTTTAGTGAAACAGCCTAGTCAGAGGCATTGCCATTTCTTTTGCACATTCTCATAAAATGTGAGCTGATATCCAATCCAGTCCTATGGCCATATTTGCACTGAGATTTTGCAATATCCTAGTATTCCAATTCATCAATGTCTATTCTTGCATCAGTTCCTTTCATATCTGTCACTTCAATAACCTCATTTGGATGATATATCCTTGCAAAGTGGTCACTTTGCAAGGATATATCATCCAAATGAGGATGTAATTCAAATGTTTCATCTGCCTCTATCACTTCACTATCATCAGCATTCATTAAACTTATTTTTCTATAGTCCTTCCTCTTACTTGGAATAATATCGAAAGAGCTCTTTGGGACTTCCTTTTTTGTCTAATTTCTTCTCCTAATCTGATTTGGCCTTCCTTACCATCCTGGTCACCTTTCTCCTTATATACCTCCACAACATTTTCTTTTTCTGCAGCTCATGCTTAATGATATTACTCACCTAACTCCTACCTAATTTATCCTCCTGACTTTGAGCATACAGTCTGATATTATTGCTTCACTCAGAGATATACATTTACTGCCTTTCCCTCATGTCTTAGTGCTAACATTCTTCCCTTTCAGCTTTTTATGTCATGGTACTGCTTTAGGCTTCTTCCTAAGCTTGTCATAATGTGGCTACCTTGTGCTGGAAAAATATGTTCCCCTTCTTAACTGAAAGGAAACTAATTTTGCAACCTTCTTAGTCAAGACTGTATAATCACTTTCCTCTAGTCAGATGTAATGTGGCCACCATGGTCTAATAGATCTGATCCCATGACCAGATCCAATACTCTCATACTCCCAAGTCCCCCTCCATGACATGATGCTTAAGTAACTATTTCTCAGTAGTTGTATAAATTCCATTTGCTTTCTGTCATGTGATCTTTCCTCTTTCTAATCTATTTGTCTGTGGCTGAAGTTCCTCATGATAATTACTCAGCCTTCAACCACAGAGAAGTAGATTGGAAGGAGCAAAGATCAATTTGCTGATGCATGTCTTCTACATCATTGCTGAAATCTCTAGCCTGTAGCAACAACCAACTGTTGTCTTAGTCTAACAATAGATTGTATCAAGCGAAGAACTGCCATCTACACGCCTGTCTCCTAATGAATGCATGACAGCAAATGAATTGGGTAGCAATTCATTTGCTGTCATGCATGTTAAATCAGGTGTGAAACAAGAGTGCACATTGTCTCCACTGTTATTCATTCTTCATGACTTATTTTTCACGGTATTAACAACACCACAAACACTTTTTATTATTATTATTATTATTATTTAGGCCTCCAAGGAGTCAAAAGACTCATCGAGAGAGGTCCTTCCTAAGACATAAAGTCTGTCAAGACTCATCGAGGGGAGGTCCCCCCTGAGAAACACAAAGTCTATCATACCACTCTTTAAACTCACTGACCGTTCTTGCTCCCACCACTCCATCAGGCAATGCATTCCATTGTTCAACCACCCTCCACACAAAGAAACCACTCCTTACCCTCTTGCTCACAGTTTCCTTTCGTAACTTCCAGGGATGGCCTCTTGTCATCACTCCTTCCCGCTGATCAACCAAGCGAAAGAACTCCCCAGTGTCAACCCTGTAACCACCTCTCAACAGTTTAAAAGTCTCAATCATATCACCTCTCCTTCTTCTATCCACCAAACTCTGCAGTCCACATTCTCTCAGCCGATCCTCATAACTATCCTTGTACAGTCCTGAAACCATCTTTGTCATCCATCTTTGTATCCTTTCCACAGTTAATTTATCCCCTTCAAATCCTGGGGACCAAATCTGAGAACAATAGTCCAAGTGTGGTCTGATCAGAGACTTATACAACGGAATGATAACCCTCTTATCTCTGCAGGTCAGTGTCCTTCTCATAATAGCAGCAATCCTCTGTGTTACCTTCACCACCTTTGCAATATGTCCCCTAAACTTCAGGTTTCTATCAATCATCAACCCCAGATCTCTTGTCTCCCCTACTTCCTCCAGTATAACTCCTCCCATAGAGTATGCAGCATCCCATCGATGTTTCCCAAACCTCAAGACCTTACATTTTGCTGCATTAAACTGACACTTCCATTCATTTGCCCATCTATCTAGCTTATTTAAATCCTCTTGCAGGGCTACCACATCTGCACTATTACTAATAATCCTTCCCAGCTTCGCATCATCCGCAAACAACTGAATATCCCCCCTGCAATCCACTGGCTATGTCATTGATATAAAGGTTAAACAATATAGGTCCTAGTACTGAGCCCTGTGGGACCCCACTTGTAACTCTATGCCTCCTGGAAACTGCTCCACCATACACAACTCTCTGATACCTATCAGACAGCCAATCCTGAATCCAGTTGACCAATCTAGACATCTAGACCCATGTGCTGCAACTTAAATTTTATCAACAAAGATGTTTTATTAACGCTAATATTTCACTGATTTTCAACTCAGCATCATCGGAGCACAACACACATGTAAACGCGACAGTGAGTGAGTGAAACAATATAATTGCAAAAGACAAAAGATCTAAAGTCCTATGTTTGGCACCCTCTAATGAAAAAAAAAAACAAAAAAAAACGCAGTTATCCAGGAGTTTTTCTTAGGATAACCGTCTCCCAAATTTTTGGCAAATTAATGCAACCATATTTGTTAAGGTTGGGAGAATTCTCCAAAGCCATTGCTGACTCAAAAAATAATCTTTCAGATCTATAACGACTCCTAAATAGCAAATTTGTTTTCCTCCATCTAATCCTGTGTGAAGGAGTGTCCAAAGCGTGGTCTGCCAGTCCCAACTTGCCATAGTAATAGTAGCGAATGTATCTTTCATGTTCTTCCAGACGGATGTTCACTGATCTTCCTGTTTGCCCATAATAGGACAAGTCACAGTCACATGGAACTTCATACACTCCTGGGTGTGCTAAAGGGTGAAGTTTATCCTTTGGCGAGCGGATCAGAGTTGCCAGCTTGACATGAGGTTTGAAGGTGGTGCGAAGGCCATGTTTCGACAATACTTTGGCTATTTTTTCCGATGTACCTCTGATATAGGGAATAGAAATGGTCATGTTGTATTCTTGTGTATTAGGGGAGGGCAGAGTAATGGGCCTATGTAGTATTTTATCTATTTTGTAGGGATTGTAGCCGTTGGCTAAGAACGTATGGCGCAGGTACTGGAGTTCAGTGGTCAGAGCTGTATCGTTAGAACAAATGGCTCTGGCTCTGTGTGTAAGTGTTTTTAAAATGCTGTACTGTTGGACTGGATGATGATGTGATTGTTTATGTAGGTATCTTCCTGTGTGTGTAGGCTTTCTGTAAATAGAAAAAGATAGTGATCTATCTGAAAGGCGGGTGACTAATGTGTCAAGAAATGGTAAACAGTTATTTGATTCTTTTTCTACTGTGAAGTGAATTTTGTGGTGTCGGCTGTTTAGGTAGGTGACAAAAGCATCCA
Source organism: Typopeltis vanoorti (assembly GCF_054136105.1). Taxonomy (NCBI): domain Eukaryota; kingdom Metazoa; phylum Arthropoda; class Arachnida; order Uropygi; family Thelyphonidae; genus Typopeltis; species Typopeltis vanoorti. Next base: position 32,093,988 of record NC_143549.1, read on the forward strand.
AAGTGTCTTGTCCATGGGGCCAGATGGCAAACACATCATGTACATAGCACAACCACACTTGTGGCTTGTATGTAGCTATGGTAAGTACTTTGTTTTCAAAGTGTTCCATGTAAAAATTTGCTAATGGGGGAGAGAGGGGGGAACCCATAGCAGTACCATTAATCTGTTTGTAGAATTTCCCCCCCTCCATGTAAAGTAACCTGCATTCATGGTAAATTGAAATAATTCAAAAATATCTGGGGGAAATTTAGACTTGATTAAATCAAGAGTGTCTATAAGTGGTACATTGGTAAATAGGGAGGTGACATCGAAACTAACCATTATGTCTGAATTTTTTGGGGATTAGATTTTTAACCAGTGTTTTGAAATGGATTGAATTTTTTACAAAAGTAGAGGAGTTGCCAGTAAGAGTGGCAAGCGACTTAGCTAAATGCCGGGCCAGTTTATATGCGGGACTATCTATGCTATCAACTATGGGGCGTAGGGGAATATTAGTTTTGTGGATTTTTGGTAATCCATAAATACGGGGTGTTTTAACATGAATTGGTTTTATTTTCCTGATGATTTCTTTGGGCCATGATGTCACTTTTTTCAGTAATTTTCGGACTTTTTTCTTTTGCGACATCGTAGGGTCTCGATGTATAATTTGATACGTGGAACTGTCACATATGAGATCTTGCATTTTTCTGTTATACTCTTCTTTATTCATGATAACTGTTGCATTTCCTTTATCGGCTTTTGTAATAATAATATTTTTATTATTATATAACTTTTTTAGGGCAGTTATTTGCTTACGTGGCATATTGCTTTTTGGAGGCTTAGCCTTGTTTATAATACTTGCTATGTCTAGTCGCACGTTATTGGCCATTGCTGGCGGAAGATCGTGGATACCCCGTTCTACTTTCATCATAATTTCGAGTTTAGGAATTTGTTTGGGCGCGACGGCAAAGTCAAGTCACAGTCACATGGAACTTCATACACTCCTGGGTTGTATTGGCCTTCGCACCACCTTCAAACCTCATGTCAAGCTGGCAACTCTGATCCGCTCGCCAAAGGATAAACTTCACCCTTTAGCACAGCCAGGAGTGTATGAAGTTCCATGTGACTGTGACTTGGCCTATTATGGGCAAACAGGAAGATCAGTGAACATCCGCCTGGAAGAACATGAAAGATACATTCACTACTATTACTATGGCAAGTCGGGACTGGCAGACCACGCTTTGGACACTCCTTCACACGGGATTAGATGGAGGAAAACGAATTTGCTATTTAGGAGTCGTTATAGATCTGAAAGATTATTTTTTGAGTCAGCAATGGCTTTGGAGAATTCTCCCAACCTTAACAAATATGGTTGCATTAATTTGCCAAAAATTTGGGAGACGGTTATCCTAAGAAAAACTCCTGGATAACTGCGGTTTTTTTTTTTTTTTTTTCGTTAGAGGGCGCCAAAAATAGGACTTTAGATCTTTTGTCTTTTGCAATTATATTGTTTCACTCACTCACTGTCGCGTTTACATGTGTGTTGTGCTCTGATGATGCCGAGTTGAAAATCAGCGAAATATTAGCGTTAATAAAACATCTTTGTTGATAAAAGTGTTTGTGGTGTTGTTAATACCGTGAAAAATAAGTCATGAATAACCATCAACGCCTAAGCTTATCTGTTAGATTGATGATTCTGCATGGAGAAGATATTGTTTACAAAGCGCGACGGTTCGGTAAGTTGAAACTGAAATTGTCCAGAAAATTGAACCGGTTGGCCTTCCTTAAATGATGCCCCGACAATGATATTATTCCATCTTTTCTGAAATTCAAAGAAAAGTTGCAATCGGCAAAGGCACATCGTATTTATCAATGAGATGAGCCAGAGGAGAGCAAAACTGGTGAGCACGTATGTATTAAGTGTTTCAGTTATGAGTGCCAATTGTGTGGCAAGAATGAAGCAAGTATTAGGGTAGACAGTATCAATGATAGAATGGAAAATATTAAGGTAGGAATTAATGTTGTGCACATGGCAGTAGAAATACAGGAGAACAAAGTGGACCTGAATAAGAAAATAGCATGCTTGCATGCTATCCTTCAGAGGATAAAGTAAGAAATCAAAAAATTGCAGAAACAACAAGAGATTAACAGGACTGGGAAGAGAAAAAAGCAGGTGATTCAGAATAAGAATTGAGATCATGTGAAGAAATGAGAAAATTATGTATGATCATGCTTTAGTAATTTACTAACTTTTTATAATAGAGTGACAGCCCAAGTTGGATAAAGGAAATAGATTTTGCAATGCTATTTGATAGAATACCACATGCAATTGTGTTTTGAAAATTATAACAAATTAGGATGAATATGACAGTAGTTATATGGGCAAGAATATGGCTGATGGACAGATATTAAAAAAAAAAGTGGTGTATAGAGTAACAGAATCTAGGTGAAAGCAGATGACAAGTGGTGTGCTATGAAAGGTTCCATGCTAGGACCACTATACTGCTTAATTTGTACATAAATGATATAGGAAATAATCTAAAAGGGAATATTCAGTTGTTTAGTGATGATGCAAAATTGGGTAATAGTTAATCAAGGCAATGTGGAGAGCTTGCAGGATGAATTAAATAGGCTGTCAATATCAATTTCCTGGAGTGAATAATGGGCATCAGTTTAATGCAGAGAAATGTAAAACTAAGCACTTTGGAATAAATTGATTGCAAGTGTGTACAACATTGATGGAACTGTACTCCAGGAAATAGATGAAGCTATGGATTTGAGGAGTGGGAAGGAGATAGAGGGTTGAAGTTTAGAGGACATATTGGTAAAGTTGCCAAGGTGGCTCATACAATTACTTGTCTATTGAAGAACACACTAATAAGTAGAGATAACAAAGTTTTATTCCTCTTTATAAGGCCTTTATACATCCACATCTGGATTACCATACTCGGGTCTAGACTCCTGAATTTCTTGGGAATGAGCATGTGGTGGAAAAGATTCAGAGGTGAGTGACCAAGATAGTGAGTGGTCTGTTGAATTTGCTGTTTGACAATAGATTGAAGATGTGTGGACTGCAGAAGTTAGTTGACAGGCAGAAAAGAAGGGATATGATATGAACATTTAAGTTACTTAAAGAGTTTTATAGGATTGTTGCTGGAGAAATATTTCAGCACCTGGCTAGAGGAGACAGAACAAGAGGGCATCCCTGGAAGTTTAGTAAACGTGTTGTTAATAGTGGAAGTGTGAGAACTAGATTTTTCATTTGGAAAGTTGTGAATGAATGGAATGAGTTACACATACAGTTTTAAGCACTTAGTTAATGGACTCAAGGAGAAGTGTGATAGGTTGTGTGGATAGTTTGTACCCACGATTAGTCTTCATACTCCATGGAGCTGCCTATACAATAATAATAATTCAAAAATCTCTTTGTATATATATCGTTTTTTATTTGTATTCTGTCAAGTCTGAAGAAATACAGTATTGTTGTATGAAACTAGTAATTAATTTATTAAAGTGCTTCACTTTTTATGTGGTTTTTGCCCGTAATCAACAAATCACGGATATAACAAGCCATGGAAATTGTAACCCTTTAATGTGTAAATATATCTGCAAAGGAAGCATCCATTCTATGTTCAGTCCTCTTTTGTGTAATTAAACTGAAATTCTGAGATGAATACAGTTACATAATTTAAAATTGGGTGAATTGTGTGATTTGTAGTGTTATAAGGAGTAAGAATATCCTTATCTTCCATTCAGACACTTAGGCTGAATTTTAAAATGGTTTGAATAGTACAATGTGTAGCACTGTCTTTAGTTTTTTTACTTTCTTGTTCATCTTTTACATCTTCTGTATCCATTTTAATTGAGTGTACTGAAATTGGCAGAAGAATTTATGCAACTTAGAAAAAAACTCTGTTTGAAATTTCTTCCCGATCAGCTGAATGATATAACTTGTAGAAGTATCTGTGAAAGAAGCAATACATCCCTACAGTCATTTATTTTTGGCTGATTGGGTAGAAATGTAAACATCATAACTACATAAGAAACATACAATAGTTTCTTATGTTCTGACCAGCATAAACAACATAAGAAACTATTGTATTCTAATTGGGATCAACAATGTTGTCGAATGAATACAATTCTCTTTCTTTTCCTGAAAATATAATCTAAGGAGGAGGAGACAAAGAAAGAAAAATGCTTCTCTTTTGGATGTTTCTGTTTTCAGAGTGGTGTGGTTCCTTGATTAATTCATCATCATCAAATTCCTGACATGTACCCTCAAGGGTTGTACAGGATATGATAGTACTACATGAAAAAAATTACATCATCACTAACTTCCTATCTACAATTTTCCTCCAAATCAGTCTGTTACTTGTCAAGACTCCAACATTATCAGATCTTATATTTCTATTGTCTAAGGCACTTTGTACCGTATCAATCCACCTATATCTTGGTCTTCCTCTGGGTCGTTTTCACCAACTGGACTGTTTGGTGTCTTCAGGGCATACAAAACGAGACAACTCAAAGTTGCAAGTACATAGAACAAACATATAAACTATAACATAAATTAAAAAGACACTTGACATCATACACATGGAGCATGTGTTTCATTAGTTATTGTTGTGTGTGCACTCTCTGTAGTCTGCAGCAAAATTAAATTCTGGCAAGCTTAGCAATCTTATTAGGGTTTTCTATATGTCAAGCAGAATCATTCCTTGATTTCTGTTTAGGCTGCTTTCAGAATGGAGAACCACTGTGGCTTCTTTGAAATTGCAATGCCGGAAACCTTCTTCTAGGTGAAGCATGGAACTTTGTTCCATTCAGTGGTGTGGCTTGTGTTGAAGAAGTGAAGGCCTAATCCAGAGCTATCTATTCTGTTGTTTTTTAACATCCCCTACACGTTCCTTTTTTGTTATTTCAAGACTTCTTGCTTCTGACCTATGTAGTTTAGACCACACGAGCAAGGGGATGTGGTATACTCCAGCGTATTTGAGGAAGGTATTGCTGTCTTTTGGTAACCTTAATATGTTTTGGATCGTCTTGATCAGTTTAAAAGTTACTCTAATTTCAAAAGGTTCAAAGAGTGTTGCAATCTTTTTTGACACTGTTCTTGTATAAAGGATGGCAATTGAGGATTTATATTGAGTCTTGGCAGATTGTTGTTGTGTGGGGTTGCTATGAAGTATCTTTTAAATTAAATTTGTTGGATTGCTGTTGTTTACCAGGGTCTGTGATATGTGAGTGAATTTGTCCTGGAGGTCTTTTTCTTCTGATATGATACTGGTGGCTCTATTTTTGAGCATGTGTATGATGCTAAGTTTTTGAGAAATGTGGTGAATAGACGAGAAGTGAAGATAACGTCCAGTATGGTTGGGTTACGGTGGACTTTAAGGTTGATATGCCTATCTGCTTGTTTTTTGATTAGGATGTCTTAAAATGGTAGTTGTCTATCCTTCTCAAGTTTCAAGGTGAATTTGATTTTCTGATGGAAGGAATTTATATTTGTTAGAAAGATAAAAAGCACTGTTTTAGTGTTTCTCCAAATTATAAAAACATCAACATACCTCCATCAAACTAATGACTTAGAGTCTAATTGGGAAAGGATGTCATTTTCTAGTTTCTCCATGAATAGTTCTGCACACGAAGGAGATAGGGAACTGCCCGTAGCCAAGCCAGTTAGTTATTCATATATAGTATCGTTCCATTTAAAGAAGTTAGATACTGCTAACCTCTTCAATGACTGAAGAGGTTAGCAGTATCTTGAGGATACAGATCATGTAAAATATTGATAACTTCTACCGGGACATTCGTGAATAAAGATACCATGCCCAGGCTGGCAAGAATATCTGTTTGAAAAATAGAGATGTTTTTCAATTTAGTAATGAAGTGCTTTGAATTCTTTATGTAAGTATCAGAGTTTTGAATATGATCCTTTAGGAGATGGTAAATGTTTAGACAGTAGGTAGGTCAGAGAATTCATTAAATTCATTGGTCCATAAGGAACCTAGTGTAATCTTATTCTAAAATTAAGTTAGTGATACCTTATTAGTATCATTAATCTTGATACTAATAAGGCCCCTACCCCAGATGGTATTCCTTTGATTGTGCTCCAGAATTGACACCCATTCTGCATCATCTATATAAACCTTCATGTTCTACTGGCATCTGCCCAACTGCTTGGAAGCGAACCCACATCCAGCCTGTATCCAAAAAGGAAGAAAAAAAGTTGGCCATGTAACTATTGTCCCAATTCTCTCACCTCAGTACTTTCAAAAGTGATGATGGAGAAGGTTATCAACACCAGCTTCTTCATTACCTGGCGACTCATCAGTTAATTAGCAATCACCATTATGAATTTTGTCATTCTCGTTCTGTAGCTGACCTCCTAGTTAATCTCACCTGCCTTTGGACTCAGATTATGGGAAGATTTTTTGAGAAACTCATGTTATCGCTCTTTATATTTCTAAGGCGTTTGATTATGTCTGGCATTGAGGCCTCCTGTACAAGCTACCATTTTATGGCCTCCCTTCTACACTCTGTGATTTTATTACCAGCTTCCTAACTGGTCGTTCATTGTGTGTATCAGGGTGAATAGCTTCCTCCCATCAGATTTTCCTGCAGATCAATGCTGGAGTGCCTCAGGATTTTGTGCTCTCATCCACACTCTCTCTCCTTTACATCGCTGACTTCAAATCCTTTTTTCTCATTTGATAAACTCTGCAGTACCCTAACGTTAGATGCCTCACAATCTTCAATGACCAGCGACTTGAACACTGATCTCATCATCCTGAAATGGTGTGAAGACAACTTAGTAAATTTCAATGCTAAAGGAACTCAAGCCTTTCTTATTACCCACAAGAAAAATCTTACCTCATCATCTTTCATTTTTGATAATGTCTCAGTTTCCTTTCAAGATCAACTTTCTTTTCTTGGGTTGACTGTCACATCCAGTTTATCGTGGCACAAATATATTACTTACATAGCTTTCTTAGCCTCTAAGAAGCTTAGTATTGTTTTCTGTTTTAAACATTACTTCTCTTCCTCTCAACTCCTAATACTTTATAAGTCTTAGATCCATTTAGCCCACATTTGGGGTGGAGCACCCAGGATTAAGAAATCCATCAATATCACATTCAACATAGGATCTAATTGAAAGAGGACACAATGAGAAACAAAGAGACATAGGGACTGAAAAATATAAGAGATTACATAAGGAAGTCAGAAGAACCATCAGGCAGGACAAGGAAATATTGTATACTAATAAATGTGAAGAGGTAGAGTTCCAGATGAGGAGGCACAATTATAAAAGGATGTTTTGTTTAGTTCATAACCTAAATCACAAGTTTTAGCCCAAACTGAATATACCACAGGAATGGAGCAGTGCTAACAGAAGAACTGGAAATCAAAAATCACCAGGAAAATTTCAATTTGGAATCTTCTTCACTTGGGCATCTGGTTGAAAGAGCAGTTAAACAGCTTAATGGCAATAAGTTCCTGGGTGTAGATGGTCCCAGCATAGTTAATTAAGGCTACAAAGGATGGAGGGATAAGAGTGTTTCATAAATTGATTACAGAGATATGGAAGACAGTATCATGGCCTAGAGACTTGAAGAAGTCAGTTTTCATATCACTACATAAGGAAGAAGATATAAAAGAGTGCAACAACTATAGAACTATTAGTTTAGCATCCCATGCAAGCAAAAAGTTTATTGAAGATCATGCCAAATAGGATTGAGGCCAAAGTTGAGGCAGAGATGCCTGAGGAACAAGCAGGTTTTAGGAAAGGTAAAGGCACCAGAGATCAGATCCTTTGCCTTAGACAAATCATAGAAAAATATTAAGAATTTAGACTTCCTCTGATAATGTGTTTCTTAGACTACTCTAAAGCTTTTGACTGTGTTCAGCATGTGAAACTGTGGGAAGTAATGAAAAGAATGGGTTTTCCTCAACACACTATTTGTTTGATAGCCAACTTGTACAGGGAGCAAGAAGTCACAGTAAGAACAGGTGTACGAACAGTAAGAACTTTAGAACCATTAGTTTAATCTGTCATGCAAGCAAGATTTTATTAAAGATCATTCTAAATAGGATGGAGGCCAAAACTGAGGCAGAGATGCCTGAGGAACAAGCAGGTTTTAGGAAAGATAAGGGTGCCAGAGATGAGATACTTTGCCTTAGACAGATCATAGAAAAGTATAAAGAATTTAGACTCCCTTTGGTAGTGTGTTTCATAGACTATAAAGCTTTTGTCAGCATGTGAAATTGTGGCCTCAACATGCCATCAGCTTGATAGCTAACTTGTATAGTGAGCAAGAAGCCAGGGTAAGAACAGTTGTTATTAACTAATTGGCTTCAGGTTGAAAAGCAAGTTAGGTAAGGATACCTACTTTCTCCTCACTTGTTTAATATCTGTGCTGAGGACATCATGCATGTAGCATTGGACAAGCTCAAAACAGGAGTTAGAATAGGTGGTAGATTGATCCCTAATCTATGGTATGCTGATGTAGTATCCCCCCCCCTTTGTGATGACAAGGAAGAACTAGGATAAATTCTTGATAAAGTGAATAAGATTAGGAAGAACAGAGGACTTCAGCTCAATCCTAGCAAAACAAAAATCATGGTTCTCAAATGAAATACGGAGAAGGACTCTTCTAAGAAACAAGCATACCTTAATGGAAAAAGAATTGAGGAAGTCAGTAAGTTCAAGCACCTGAGATCTTAATGTGAAGAATTGCTGTTCAGAAGATGTCAGCAGAAGATTAAAAAATGGCTAAAATAGCAGTCAGAGACTTGTCAAAAATCTGGAAGGATGGGGTCTATCTCCACAGGAACAAAGTTGAGGATTTTGGGTACAGTTGTTTTTTCCAACAGCAACTTATGAATGTGAGATTTGGAACCTAAAGAAGTCTGACAGGAAAAGCATAGCTACTTTTGTTACAGAAGTAGAACTTTAAGGCTCCTTATTGACAGAAGAAAGGTGAAATACTTTGGACACATTAAAAGAATGAAAGGAGTATTTCCCAAAACAGTAATAGAAAGTAAAGTTCCTGGTAAAAGAGGAAGAGGTATACTCTCAATGAGATGGTTAGATAATGTGTCTGGAGTGATTGATCTTCAGATTTGAAGCCCCAGAAAAGCATACAACAGGACCACATGGCAAGGACTGGTGTCGCACATCACCAAGCATCGGAGTGACCGTATGGTATCTGTTGAAGTCCACTGAACAGATAGATGGATTACCCAAGACCTCTCTAAGAATTCTTGATATTTAGAAGAGGGAAATCTACTTAATAAATGGCCCTTCCCTTACAGGCTACCTTCAGTCATTTTATCATCGATGCGCTGTTTTTCCAGCACCGTGCCTATTCCATAGGCACTTTCATGAGCTGTGCTCCTCTGAATTGGTTGCTACCATTCTTCCACTTTCTTCTAACTGTAGAAAAAACTAAAGCAGCCAATGGCCAATACCCATGTACTGTCCAGCTTCGAACACACTGAACTAACCTTTCATCAGTATCCTTCATTTCATCCACCTCTGGAACAATTTCGTCCCCCTACTGTTTTTCCCACTGAGTGGCATGAGTACAACATGCCACTCTTTAAGAAACAAATCTACAGGCTACATTTACTACTTAATCACTTGCCCACACATGGAATTGTAGTGTTATAGATCTTGTGCCCTTTCATGCATGGGGTCGACATAAAAATATATAATATATTATTATTATTACGGGCAACTCCAAGAAGTCCTTAGACTCATCAATGGAGGCCTTGAACATCATGTCATGAACTATTCAGCATTTGCACAGTATGTATCATACCTGGCTGTAAACTCATTCACTGCTCTCTCCAAGTAAAAAAACCTAGTTCTAATACCCTTTCTAACTACTATACTCTTGCTCAGTTTCCAACGATAGCCCTGGTTCTCCCACCACCACCACCACCACACCTGTTCTGAAAAATTTCCTCTGAATTAACCTTGTAAAAACTCCTCAGTAATTTGAATGTCTCAATCATATCACCCCGTTTTCATCTATCAACCAGTTTCTGTAACCCATAAATCTTCAACCTGTTCTCTTAAGGTTCATTCCATAGACCTGCTGGAACGTTTCATCTTAGTCACTTGCCTCTGGATCCTCTCTCTACCTCCTCCCCCATCACCAAGAAACCCTGGAACCCAGGGTCTTATCAATGCTCGATAAAGAGGAACAATAACCTGCTTGTCAAAGTATTGTTCAGCAACCAAGTGATTTGATGAGCTGCTTTAGCCACATTTACTATGCCCCCTAAACTTTTAACTCCCTATCCACTAACATTCAAAAGTCTATGGCTTCGTCCATTTCCTGGAGTATGGTTTCATCAATGTGATATACTGCTGATAATCTTTTCACCCCAAAATGCATAACCTTACACTTTGCCACATTAAACTGACATCTATTCTCCTTAGCTCAGTCTGACAATCTATCCAAACCATCCTGCAAAATTTTGACATGTATTCATATTGCTCTCCCCAACTTTGAATATATAACCATATCTGCTGCTGCAAAGGGGTGTCTGGTTATTTTTTAATGAGGTAGTAGTATGCCAAATGAAACAAGATAAAAATAAATAAGTTACCTAATCACATGATTTTGACTTTGTCATGATAAGGAAACTGGAAAGGAGATCTGGAAATGACTATGGCAGTATCAAAACTCTAGAATGTTGGTGAATGAATTAAATGATTAATCTGTTGTAAATGTAGTGATTTACAAAATATTAAATCAAACAGTGTTATGTAAGAAAAGGATTTCTTACATAACATTGCTTTTTTTTTTTAAACGGAATTACCATTTATATCTTCACTGATCAATCAATGAACAAAATCATATGGATTTTATTCGACAACTGCAGCTACCACAGCTACTAGTTGTGGTAGAAAACTATTATATTATGTGGGGGTACATAGTATGGCTACAATAGAAAATTTAGCATGATGGCATTGCTCTTTCTGATGTTAGCTTGTGTGGCTGTGGTTACCATGGAAACCCAATCTTCAGCTCTTGACAGATTGTGGTGTTGCTTGCAAAGGCATTTTGGAACTAATTATCAAGTGTTTCAACCAAGGACAGGTGATTTTTTTATGCCACAAGGCTTGAGCACTCATCAATTACACAATATTTGATACAGTGTCTGATGATAAACTTCACATGTGAAACAACTTAGCAGAGGTGGGATAGGATGTGAAAAACCAAACATCAGGCAGATCAGTTATATCTTACATGTTTGATGTCATTTATATCAAACATGTCAGATATAAATTTTTAGCAGAAGCTATATATTATGGTTTTTTATGCTTTTTTAATAAAGTAGATTTATATATCATCATCATCATCATCAAATTCCTGCCATTTACCCTCAAGGGGTGTACAAGATATGACAGTACTACATGAAAAAATTACATCATTACTAACTTCCTATCTACAATTTTCCTCCAAATCATTCTGTTACTTGTCAAGACTCCAACATTATCAGATCTTATATTTCTATCGTCTAAGGCACTTTGTACCGTATCAATCCACCTATCTTGGTCTTCCTCTGGGTCGTTTTCCTGCCAACCTGGCAGAGAACACTTGTTTTGCTAATCTTTCCTCTCCCATTCTAAGTGACCATACCACCTGAGATTAGCTCTGCTAATGCATTCCTGGATGCTGACAATGTCAAGTTCTTTCCTAATATCCTCATTTTTAATATGATATTGCCATTGATGCCATCTGTTCACGCCTCTAATCTTTCTCAGGACTCTCATATCTGCGGTCTCTAGTCTTTGGTCAAGTGTTTTACTTCTGACCCAGCTCTCAGATCCATAAGTTAAAACTGGTTTGAACACTATCTTGCATACAGCTAATTTAGTGTTCCGACTAATTTCTCTCTTATTCCATATATTTAATTTACCATCTTCAGTAAAAATCGTGCCTAAGTAGCTGAAATGTTTTACTTGTTCCACAAGTTCTCCATTCACAACACAGTTGACATTTTCAATGATTCTGCCTATTTTCATTGTCTTTGTCTTTTTATTGCTGACCTTCATACCGTATCTATTACAACAGCTATTCAATTTAGTCAGAGAATCTTGCAGACTTGTAGCAGATTTATTTAGAAGTATAACATCATCCGCATAAAGCAAAGAGCTGACATTAACATCTCCAATTTTGATATCATGCTTAATACCACTTTCCTTCATAATGTGATCCATATAGATAATGAATAACAGAGGGGATAATGTACATCCTTGTCTCACACCAGATTTAACATTAAACCATCTTCATGTACTTCCTTCAATTCTAACTGCTGACTTACAACTCAAATAAAGACTAAGTATTGCTTGATGTAATGCCCCATTGACACCATATAACTGTAGCGTATTGTATAGCTTCTCTCTTGGCACCTTGTCATATGCCTTTTCCAAATCGACAAAACTTAAATATAGATCTTTGTTATATTCCCATGCTTTCTCGACTATTTGTCGTAAAGTGAAGATCTGATCCTGACAGCCTCTATTTGGCCTGAATCCGGCTTGTTCTTCACCAAGCTTTTCTTCCACAATTCTTCTCAACCGTTTCTCAAGTATACTGGCATAGATCTTGCCAGGAACACTCAGTAGGGAAATACCTCTGTAATTCTCACATTCAGTTTTATTTCCCTTTTTATATATGGGTACTATGAGAGCTCTACTCCAATCATCGGGAATTCGTCCCTCTGTCCAGGCTTTCTGAACTATGCAGTGCAGCCACTGTAAGACTTTTATACCACCATACTTCAGCATTTCTGGTCGAATATCATCTACTCCTGCTGCCTTTCCACATTTCAAGCCTTTGATGGGTTTTTCTACTTCAAGTATGGATATGTACTCCTGATTGCATGCCTGGTCAGTGTTTTTTATCACTGTGCTGTCATCACTGCTTGTTTCATTTAGCAGTTTTTCAAAGTAATTACTCCATACTTCAAGGATATCTTTTTCTCCTGTTTTCATGTCACCTTTATGATCTCTAACTCCTTTTACAGCACTCTTTCCTCCATTCCTAAGCTTCTTCAACAACCTCCAGAATATTTTGCCACCTTCTTGATATTTATTTTCTATATTCTTGTCAAAGTCCTCCCATGACTTTTGTTTAGCTAGGTTTACACAGTGTTTAGCATCCTTGCATTTGTCTCTGTATTCTCTAAGAGCACAAGCTCACTTATTTGACAGGAACTTTTGATATGTTTTCTTCTTTTCCTTCACTGCCTCTTTAACTTCTTTTGTCCACCAGGGAGTTCTGATTTTTTTATCCTTGCAGACAACCTCATCACATGCCTCTCTGGCAGAATCAATCAATGTTTTCTTCAGAGTTTGCCACTGAATCTCCAAGGTTTGATTCCTGTTCTCAAACTCTTTCATTTTCTTTTCAATAATATTTCTGTATTTTAGTCTACAGTTCACATCTGAGAGCTGCTCAACTTTTATTCGCTTTAAAACTTTCTTACATGTTATTCTTTTCAATATGAAATTCAATTTTATCCTGCTCAAGACTAAATAGTGATCCCTTCCAATTTCAAATCCTCTGTACACTCTGGTGTCCTGCACCAGGGAGAAAACATCACTATCAACAATAACATAGTCAATGAGACTTTTCTTATTCCTAGCCTCTTCTCTCCATGTAAATTTGTGCACGTTTTTATGTTGGAACATGGTGTTAATAATAACCAGTCCATATCCTGAGCAGAAATCCAACAGATATTTGCCTTTATTATTAGCTTTGCTCTTTTCTCCAAATTTTCCCAAAATATTTTTGTATGTCTCACAATCACTTCCTACTCTACTATTTAGATCCCCAACAAGGACCAACTTTTCCTTTTTCATTGTGTCAGTTGCTTTTTCTAAAGCATCAAAAAATTCCTCCACTTCTACCTTAGTAGAACCTTCTGTGGGACCATAGGCACAAATAAGTCTCATTGTCCAGTTCCCCATTCTCATATTTGCCCACATTACTCTACTTGAGACTGACTGCCATTCAAGAAGATTAGCCTCGTATTTTGTGTTGAATACTATGGGTACTCCTTCTTTTCCTTGATTATCATTTCCTGAATATAACATTTTGTATTTATTGCTCAGAAAGATCTCACCAGTTTTGGTCTTTTTTGTTTCAGTCACCCCTATTATGTCGATCTGGTACTTATCTAATTCCTCAGCTAGCTCCATTTCTTTGCCATTCAGGCTTCTTACGTTGATAGTACCGATCTTTAACTCTGGTGATGTTGAGTTGGGGTTTGTTTTCAGATTTGTTCCAGTAGCTGACTTTTCGCTGTTCGCCCTGGTTCCCTGGCGAAAACAACGGGGGCCTTGTTTAACCGGGCGACACCCCAGCCGGCATGAAATTTTGTTATGTTGTACCATCATTTTTTATTTTGGTTTAACCAATAAGAATACAATTTGGTCGGCTAAATCCCAAATTGCCAGCCCATCCTCGTTCGTTCAGTATCAAAGTAGATACCCAACAGGGTGCACCACGAGAAGGTGAGGATTGGACATTAGGTCAGAAGCCCTGGTCGGTTCTCCGCATTCCTTTAAAGGCTATGTGGAGGTCTCCTCTCAGTTATACAGCTTTGACCCTTAAGCACTCCAGATTTATGTGTATATATATATATCTGATCTGCACTCGGAAGGTCACAAGACCTATATCACATTAGTGCCATATGTAGGCAAGAGGAATAGAAGAAAGGAGGAGTCTATTCATATTTTTCTTGAACAGCAGAGAGTTGTAATCTTTGGGGTAAGGTAGAATGTATTGTATAATCAACATCTTTAAACTGAATATCATATGGTCTGTGTGGCCTGCAGAAGTAGGACACCAGATCCTACAAAATATCTAGTTGATGTAAAGAAATTTTGTAGAGTGGATATTTTTATGAAATCCCGTTTACAAATGGTTTTAAACCTATAATTAAGATTAGTACTATGAATTAATAGATAATACAGAAACCTCACTCTAGAATAGCCTTTCTCAAGCTTTTTACCATGAAGGAATCCTTGGAATAATTTGTAGGTTTCAGCAAACTCCTGATAAAAAATTATTATATTTTTATGTTTATTTATTTATATATATTATTTATATGATGTTTTTTTTGTTTTTTTTTTTTCATTCATGATTTCATACAAAACCCTGTCTACAGATTAAACATGGAACTTTCAGCTTAAACAGAGTGATTGTCATACACCAAATCATGAAATGTGTTTACCACTAAAGCCATTCACAAAACATCATACTATGGTGGGATTCAAACTTAGTCTATTGGTTGGAGAGTGGATATGCCATTCATGCTGAGAATATGATTATGTAATATCATATTATGTGGAAATTATCACCGAAGTTGCAGTGATTATTACTTTTTGTTAAATATTTAAGTTAAAAAAAAAAAAACTATAGATAAAAAAATCTAAAATTTTCAAAAAATGTTTCAGTTTTAAAAATTAATGTGGAATTTTAAGATTGCCAGCTGCCAGAAAATGTGGATGTAAAGGATTTTAGACATCTGTTAATAATAATAATGATAATAAATTCTATGAGGTTTTGCATTGACTCATCTCATCTCATCTCATCTTCCTTTTCCCTCTTTTACCTTGCGGTATCGAGGGTTTATTAATCATCAGACCTCAAACCGTTCACAGGATAAGGTAGTCAGCCCTACGCCCTGATGTATCCTATGTCTGTAGTGTTGAGTTCTCAAGGCCAGTTTGCCTGCTTTGCGGAATGAAAAACACCAGTATAAACTGGGGGGAAAATCCTACAGTACACTCCCGAGAATGGCTAATTTAGCTGTGGCTGAGGAAGATCCTTCAGCTCCTCACGTCACCAACTGGAATCAAACCTAGGACACTCCTTCTCTAGGCATATGGTTGAAAAGCGCACAGCCACTAGGCTAACTGCACGGACAAGTTTGCATTGACTTCATCTTTTATTTTATATTGCATTTTATTGTCCTTTTTATGTCAATTTTGCCCACAAAAGATGATAAATCTATAGCATGTTACCACTGTAGTTTAGCTGAATTGACAGTTGATATAATTATAGGCAGATTTGGAAGCACGAAGTCGTTTTTTGGTGAAGTCTCTGATGGCTGCTACTAGTACTGCATCCCAATTAAGCAGACTAAAGGATATTTGTGCTCATCTTATTCAATATCCAGAAGAGAAAAGTACTATGGTAAATATTATATAAATTCAGTTTCCTTTCATAATTAATACTGATACTTTTTTTTTTTTTGAAAATTTTCTTTACCATATACCAATGTGTATATTGGTGAAAAAAAGAAAGATATCTAGAGAAATCTAAACTTAACTATCCTAATATGAAGGTTGTAAATATAGTTACAGCCTGGGCACAAAATTTAAAATAGTTTATTTATCAAGTATATGATTACATCCCTTCAATCTCTTCCCATGTTCTGCAACTGTTTTCAAATTTATGGGAGCTGCTGGACACCAGCAGCAGAGTGTTGCTTGTTGATATCAGAGCTTGCAACTTCATTTTGGGGAACAAGTTGAAGTTGCAAGCTCTAAAAATATTATTGCTTTCTCCTTAAAGCCAGATGCAAATGGTGCTCCAGAAATCATTGATAGTGTGCGTTAACGATTTGCCCTTGGGGCACAGCATGATGAAGAATGACACCTTGAATGTCAAAAGTGGTTATCAGCATGACTTTAACTTTGCTGGGTTCCTGGCTAAGTTTTTTCAGCAAGGTGATTCTGAATGGTACCATTTGATGGATTGTCTCTAGTTCAGACTCATAAACCTATGCCCAAGTTTCATCAATGGCTATGATATGATTCAGGAATGCATCCTCTTCATTTTCATATAGTTCCAGACAAAGGCTAGCAACCGCATACCTATGCCATTTTTGTATCTCAGTCAAGTGATATGGAACACAACAAACTGAAAGTTTGCGAATACTGAAGCCTTTCTTTTAGAATGTGCCAAACACTGGTAGTTTATCCCAGTTTCCTGGGCCAATTGAAATACAGTTCATCACTGATTAACTGCGAGGAGTCCCCAAACATGCTCAGCATTCATCTGAAATAAATTTTCATCCTATGTAGTGATTATCATCTGGGTGATTTTGCCCCACACAAAATGCATTGACCTATTTTGCGATAGTCCATGGTAAGCCACTGTTGCCACAGGCTTTCCTGAGGCTATAACAGTTGCTTGCAGTTTTACCTCATGAAACCTGGACTATCTCAGTGTATAAGTTGATCCACTACTTGTACGCTGAGACATCTGTAACCACTTCTCTACGCAAAGACATTTATTAGAATGGGCTGTGTTGCCTTGTGCATATGTACAGTACATACAACTAGTGCTTCTATCTGTCAAGAGTAACATTTAAATTACCAACTACATCTTCTGACAGTGTTGCCACTACTTTATTTACAACCTTCATATTTTTTCAGTCATAAAGTGTATATTAGAAGAATATTAGATATTAGAAAGATGGATTCAGTCAAATAATATGAATTTCATTTAACAGGAAGGTGCTATCAGAATATCCTTAAAGTTAAGAGAAAGATCACTAAATGATGATGTTCGTCTTTATTCAAGAGAAGCACTTGCACTCTTAGGACATGTTGACCCGCCACTTGGACAAGGTATACGCATTCTGAGCATTGATGGTGGAGGAACAAGGTAAATCGTATGTCTTTGACATGTGCAAAAGTAAACATTAGACAAGTATCTTTTTCTTAGAATTCAATTCAAATCTATAGTATGGCATGCCAGTGATGCTTTTTAAATACCAAAGTGTAATTTATTGAAATTTGGTTGAATACTCTCTGTGCTTAATTGCCACAAATTGTCTTTATATTATACCATAAAGATTAACTATTCTGGAGAGAAATTTGCTTTGCCTTTCTCTCAAGAAAAGGTAAAGCAAATATTGTCTTTTTCTTTCTTCTCATTCTTTTTTCTTCTCTTTCATAAAAGGATACCATCAATCTGATGATCACTTGAATGGTTATTATTGTCTCATCTTATTAGAACACAAGTAAATTGTCCCAGTTATACAAACTTTGACCATGTGAGAATTTAAAAAAATACGTGAAAAGTTGAGAATATTGTATCTTATTGCACAGTTAAATTCACAACATATAAGGGGTTAGAAAATCTGGAATTCCTGCTGTTAAATGAATGAATGTAAATTAAATTTAAATCAAGAACCATATAAAAAGAAAATGTTGTGTATTTAATAATGGGAAATAGGTGAAGACCACATACTTGAGAACATTGTAAAAATGCAGGCCAGGAGAATGACAGCTATAGTGACAAAGGCCAAATTAAATTTAAAAGAAAGAAAGAAAATGTTAGTAAACAGAGACCAAGGAAAATCTGAGAATTAATGTATGATTATTATTATTATTACTACTCAAGACTCAATGGAGTCAAAGACTCATCTAGGTGGTCCTTTTATCATACACACAGCTCATCATACCATGCTTTAAACACTCAAATTCTCTGCAGACACCACACTCTCCGGCAAGGCATTCCAATAATTCTCAACTCTGCATGAAAAAAAACCTGCTTCTCGCTCCTCTACTCACACTCTCTTTATACAGTTTCCACAGATGACCTCTGGTTCTCCCCTGATCTCCCACTATTTTCTGTAGAACCTCTCCAGCATTGATCCTATAACAACCCATTACTAACTTGTAGGTCTCTATCATATCCCCCTCTTCCTCCTGTCCACCAGACTCTACAAGTTGCATCTCAATCTTTCCTCATACTTGACATTCCAGAGGTTAGAAACTACCTTAGTCAGTAGCTTCTGGATCCTTTCCAACATCTCTTCATTCTTCTGAAAACCAGGTGACCACATCTGGGCACAATAGTCCATGTGTGGCCTAATCAAAGCCTTGTACAATGGAACAAGAATCTCCCTACTTCTACACATCAGTGTCTTCTGCATCATTCCCAGAAGCCTTTGTGTTGTCTTCACAATTTTGGCAATTGTATCCCCTAAATTTTAGATCCTTATCTACTATCACCCCCAGATCTCTTATTTCCTCTACCTCCAACAATATATCCTCACCAAGCATAAATTCTGCATCCCATGTTTGTTTTCCAAATTTTAAAATCTTATGTTTTGCAACATTGAACTCATATCCCCATTCCTCTGCCGGATCACTCAATTTATTCAAATCTTCATGTAAGGCTACAACCTCTTCACGATAACTAATATTTAAGGAATTGACAGCGTATACTAGAAATATAGATTAAATAAACTTTAATATATACTTTCCGATATTTCGGCGAACGTCACGTTGCCATCTTCTTGGGAACTTACTACAAAGACACGTGCACACAAGTACTAATAACAGCAAATGAGACTGAAGCTAGGAAGCTAGCGTTTTCCTAAAGTCCTGATGGTGCCCCCTGGCAGGCTATATTGGTAGTTCTTGGCCTTTGGGTTGAAGTTCTTCTGATAAAAGTTTCCCAAATTTGGGGCAGTCTCATGCATCCAAATTTGTTGAAGTTTGGCATGTTCCTAAGGGCCGAGGCTGATTCCATGAATAGTCTTTCATACTTGAACTTGCTGCGGTGTATTACTGTGGCTTTCTTCCATCTTATTCTGTGGCGAGTATCCAGAGCGTGGTCTGCAAGCCCAGAGTGGCTGTACTGGTGAAATCGGATGCAATCCTTGTGTTCTGAGATTCTGATATTTGCTGTCCTGCCAAAGTAGGACAGTTTACAGCTGCAAGGGACCTGGTATACACCAGGTAGGTCTAGGGGAAGTGGTTGGTCTTTGGTGGAGTGGATAAGGGATGCCAGTTTTCTATGTGGTCTGTAACAAGTGGTCAAGTCATGTTTTTTTAAGATTTTATTGATTTTTTCCGAGGTGCCTTGGATGTAGGGAATGGTGATGGATTTAGAGTAATCTTTTTTGTGAAGGGGAGGGGGTGGTGGGTTGTGGATAACTGGGTTAAGTATTTTTTGGAGGGGGTAGCCGTTGGCTGAGAAAGTGTCACGGATGTGATTTAGTTCAGTGGTTAGGGCTTGATCATTAGAACAGATTATTTTTGCCCTGTTGAATAATGTTTTAATAACTCCATATTGTTGTGAGGGGGGGGGTGGGATTGTTGGTGAATGTATCTGCCTGTATGGGTGGGTTTTCTATAAGCTGAGAAAACCAAGGTTCCATCAGATTGGCAAGTGACTAGTGTGTCTAGGAAGGGGAGGTTATTGTTTTCCTCTTTTTCCAGGGTGAATTTGATTCTAGGGTGTTGGTTGTTCAAGTGTGTTAGGAAGGAGAGGAGTGAATCCAGGCCATGTGGCCAAATAGTGAAAACATCATCAACGTAGCGAAGCCATATGGTAGGTTTTTGTGGGGCTGAGTTTAAGGCTTTCTCTTCAAACGTCTCCATGAAGAAGTTGGCCAAGGGTGAGGAAAGTGGTGAACCCATGGCTGTCCCCTCTATCTGTTTGTAGAATTTTTCCTGCCAAACGAAATAGCCTGAGTTCATTGTAAACTGAAATAGGGCCTCCCGATATCTCAGCCCTATTTCAGTTTACAATGAACTCAGGCTATTTCGTTTGGCAGGAAAAATTCTACAAACAGATAGAGGGGACAGCCATGGGTTCACCACTTTCCCCACCCTTGGCCAACTTCTTCATGGAGACGTTTGAAGAGAAAGCCTTAAACTCAGCCCCACAAAAACCTGCCATATGGCTTCGCTACGTTGATGATGTTTTCGCTATTTGGCCACATGGCCCGGATTCACTCCTCTCCTTCCTAACACGCAACCAACATCCTAGAATCAAATTCACCCTGGAAAAAGAGGAAAACAATAACCTCCCCTTCCTAGACACACTAGTCACCCGCCAATCTGATGGAACCTTGGTTTTCTCAGTTTATAGAAAACCCACCCATACAGGCAGATACATTCACCAACAATCCCCCCCCCCCCTCACAACAATATGGAGTTATTAAAACATTATTCAACAGGGCAAAAATAATCTGTTCTAATGATCAAGCCCTAACCACTGAACTAAATCACATCCGTGACACTTTCTCAGCCAACGGCTACCCCCTCCAAAAAATACTTAACCCAGTTATCCACAACCCACCACCCCCTCCCCTTCACAAAAAAGATTACTCTAAATCCATCACCATTCCCTACATCCAAGGCACCTCGGAAAAAATCAATAAAATCTTAAAAAAACATGACTTGACCACTTGTTACAGACCACATAGAAAACTGGCATCCCTTATCCACTCCACCAAAGACCAACCACTTCCCCTAGACCTACCTGGTGTATACCAGGTCCCTTGCAGCTGTAAAACAAGGATTACATCCGATTTCACCAGTACAGCCACTCTGGGCTTGCAGACCACGCTCTGGATACTCGCCACAGAATAAGATGGAAGAAAGCCACAGTAATACACCGCAGCAAGTTCAAGTATGAAAGACTATTCATGGAATCAGCCTCGGCCCTTAGGAACATGCCAAACCTCAACAAATTTGGATGCATGAGACTGCCCCAAATTTGGGAAACTTTTATCAGAAGAACTTCAGCCCAAAGGCCAAGAACTACCAATATAGCCTGCCAGGGGGCACCATCAGGACTTTAGGAAAACGCTAGCTTCCTAGCTTCAGTCTCATTTGCTTATTAGTACTTGTGTGCACGTGTCTTTGTAGTAAGTTCCCAAGAAGATGGCAACGTGACGTTCGCCGAAATATCGGAAAGTATATATTAAAGTTTATTTAATCTATATTTCTAGTATACGCTGTCAATTCCTTAAATATTAGTTATCATGTTTAACCAGCGTATAAGCCTCTCAACAAGAATACAACCTCTTCACTACTCTTCATGGTTCATTCCAAATTTGCATCATCTGCAAACAACTGAATACCTCTATCCAAATCTTCACAATATCATTAATATACAAGTTAAACAGCAATGACCCTAAAATAGAACCCTGAGGCACACCACTAGTAACTTTCCTTTTCCTGGATATTGCTTCCCCCCCATACACAACTTGTTGATACCTATCTGATAGCCAGTCTCCAATCCAATGCACCAATCTAATATCCAACCCCATCCACTCTAGTTTAACTATCAACTTATCATGCAGTAATCTATCAAAAGCCTTTGCAAAATCTAAGTATATTACTGTGTATCCTTCTTCTCTGTCCATAGAAGCAGTCACCTTATTGTAATAAGTAAACAGATTATTAAGACACGACCTCCCTTAGCAAATCCATGCTGTCCATCAAAGATAATACCATTGTTGTCAACCCAATTTTGGATCCTAGTTCTCACAAGCTTCTGCAACAAACTTAACTACAACACCTGACATACACAGATAGGCCTATAATTTGATGCTTGAGTTCGATCACCTCCTTTATGAAGTGGCACACTCTTGCCCTTCTTCCAATCCTTAGGAACTTGACCCAATGAATGACTCATATTTAAAAAAATATGTCAAGGCAGGTGTCAACTCCCTGGCACATTCCTTCAGAATACATGCTGATATATTATCAAGTTCCACAGCCTTATTTACATCTAGTTTGCTCAACTCCCCATACACCTCTTGCTCACTTACAGTCTGTCTCTCTTCCCCATCATCAACTGCTCTCAATCTCTCTCTCTCTCCATGAAGTCACATTCACGAGATTGAAAGACGTTTATGAACTGCTCATTAAGTATCTCCACCACACTCTATAATAATCAAATGGTCAGGCTGTTTGAATATTTTATGGAGCAGTGGTGTAATGAATTAGAAATAATCAGATTTCACACTGTTAAAAAATAATTTCATGAATAATCAGTTATTTTCGTTTGGTTATATCTATTACCAAATGTATCATTGTTATCAAGATATTGATACAGATTTAACTGTATTCTTTTGTATTTTTGTTATGTTTAATATTTTGTGGAATTTAAGTGAAATATTTATATTTTGCAGAGGAGTCATGGCTATTGAAACACTTAGACATCTTGAGGAAAAAACTGGCAAACATGTATATGAGCTATTTGACTATATGTGTGGTGTAAGTACTGGTGCAATCTTAGCTGTTCTTATTGGTGGACTCCAGAAATCTTTAGATGAATGTGAAACTCTATACAAAAGGCTTAGCTGGGAGGTTTTCCAGCAGAGTGCCTGGTGGGGAACTGGTCGTTTAGTTTGGAACCATGCTTACTATGACACAAATATGTGGGTCAATATACTCAAGTAAGTTGTCCATGTGTTTTTTTTCTGAAGGATGCTATTATATTAAAGTTATTTTTAGTGATCTCTGATATTTAGATACATAAACATTAGTTATTACTGTGTTTTCTTACCACTAAAATTTTGGCACTTAGCACTTTCACTTAAAATGCTATTTGGAGTTCTGAGTTGTTGTTTTTTTTTTGAATATTTGCAGTTTGATGTTGAGACTTTTAGTTGTTAAATTAATTATTTAATATTATTCATTAATATTATCATAAATGTTTCATCCATTATCATAACACGGCACAGTAGTTCATGAGCAGGTTTAAGAAAGAAGGCTCCTGTTCAGATAAGTTTTTGTTAACTTAATTGTGGATATTTGTGTTTTTATATGTAAGAGTTATGGTAGAAGTTTTGCACTTGTAGTGTTTGTAGTGTGTTGGCTTGTTTGTTTATAAAATCATTGAACTTAAGAGTGAGGTATAGTATCTGGCAAGCAAGATGGCAGCAACGTTTTCTTTACAGTTAAATTTTGATTTTAGTCATTTTGTGAAGTGTAAGATATGCTACATACATTTGTTGGATTATATCAGTAAATTGTGGATTTTTAAGGTGGATGGAAGGAGAGTATGTGCAAAGTGTGATTTGAATGCAGACTTGACGGGCAGTAAATTGATGACTGAAAGTAATGTAGCAAGAATGCAATGAGAAGAATAAGTGCTTGTGCAAAGAGAGATACCATAAAAGAGGGTGATTATTAAAAACAACACGTAAGTCCACAGTAATAACTTTAATTAATAAATAAGGTAGATATTTCATACTAAAAATAATAGTACATCTTCAGTGTTACAAACAGATAGGAATAGAATACAAGTAATGAATATTCGGTGGATCACCTATTAAAATACAATGCTGTCGCGAGCTAGGAAATGAAAGAAATTAATAAATAATTAATATTTAAGATAATTAGTTTTTTAATGATTACATAAAATAAAAGTCTCCCAGATCTTCGAGAGAGAGAGACAATCATTTCGATTTAAATTCGTTCGGTGTAAAAAAGCTTCAAAACTTTTTTTAAAGAGGCGTTCATATTTGAACCTGCATCTATGAAGTAAAATAGCTTTATCCCACTGGATATTATAGATAGTGGTAATACTGTGTTGTGCTAGACCAGACATCTGAGGTTAATTGTAATCAATATAATATTGATGTTCTTAAATTCTTTTTTCCACAGAATGGCCAGTTTGTCCAAAATAAGAAACATCGCATTCACAAGGAATTTTGTAAATGCCAGCCAAAGACAGAGATGACAGTTTATCTTTTGTAGAAGGCAATAAGGAAGAAATTTTGTTGATAGGAATATAAGTGGGAATCAATTGGTACTTTTTTAAAATTCTACCTCTAGGTTCTGAGATTCCTGGAATGTAGGGGATTGGAACTCTGCAAACTGTTGAAGTAACCTTAGGTATTGGAACATAAGATTCAACTATCTGTTGGATTTGATTAGGGTGGTAATTATTAGACACCATTAACTTTTTAATGATGGAAAGTTCTTGTTGTAAGATTTCTGGAGAAGAGCAGACTTTATATGCCCTATTAATTAGAAACTTAAGAATGTCAAATTTTTGAGATGTATGGTGAGTAGTCATTTTATGAATGTATCTGCCAGTAAATGTGGGCTTTCGAAAGACGCTTGTAGATAAGGTACCAGAAGAAGTTTGAGTAAGCAGGATGTCCAAAAATGATAAAGTACAAGAATTTTCCTTTTCCATGGTGAATTGGATATGAGGACGAAGGCTATTTATCTGTTGTAGAAAGGTGGAAAGCTCATCTTCAGTATGTGACCAAATGGCAAAAACATCATCGACATAACAATACCAAAGAGATGGTTGAGGGTGAATGGATTAAAACATAGTCTCTTCAAATTGTTTCAAAAAATAGATATGTTAGAAAAAGCGTTAATAGTTGCTTTCTCGAAGTCAACTATCAATGTTTTGGGATCTA
This sequence comes from Typopeltis vanoorti, assembly GCF_054136105.1. Lineage (NCBI taxonomy): Eukaryota > Metazoa > Arthropoda > Arachnida > Uropygi > Thelyphonidae > Typopeltis > Typopeltis vanoorti. Next base: position 32,119,197 of record NC_143549.1, read on the forward strand.
ATGATGAACGTAAAGAGGGTGATTGGAAAATTCGCTGCGACATTTAAACCATAACATTTTGCATTGATTTTTGTAAATAATCAATGGATGATAAAGGTATTATCATCATCATCAAATTCCTGCCATGTACACTCAAGGGGTGTACAGGATATGATAGTACTACATGGAAAAAATTACATCATTACTAACTTCCTATCTACAATTTTCCTCCAAATCAGTCTGTTACTTGTCAAGACTCCAACGTTATCAGATCTTATATTTCTATCATCTAAGGCACTTTGTACCATATCAATCCACCTATAACTTGGTCTTCCTCTGGGTCATTTTGCTGCCAACCTGGCAGAGAACACTTGTTTTGCTAATCTTTCCTCACCCATTCTGTTTAAGTGACCATACCACCTGAGATTAGCTCTGCTAACGCACTCCTGGATGCTGACAATGTCAAGTTCTTTCCTAATATCCTCTTTTTAATATGATATTGCCATTGATGCCATCTGTTCACACCTCTAATCTTTCTCAGGACTCTCATATCTGTGGTCTCTAGTCTTTGGTCAAGTGTTTTACTTCTGACCCAGCACTCAGATCCATAAGTTAAAACTGGTTTGAACACTGTCTTGTATATAACTAATTTAGTGTTCCGACTAATTTCTCTCTTATTCCATATGAATTTATTCAATTGACTTCCCACCATACCAGCTTTGCTGATTCTGTTGTCTATTTCCATATTTAATTTACCATCTTCAGTAAAAATCGTGCCTAAGTAGCTGAAATGTTTTACTTGTTCCACAAGTTCTCCATTCACAACACAGTTGACATTTTCAATGATTCTGCCTATTTTCATTGTCTTTGTCTTTTTAATGCTCACCTTCATACCATATCTATTACAACAGTTATTCAATTTAGTCAGAGAATCTTGCAGACTTGTAGGGGATTTATTTATAAGTATAACATCATCTGCATAAAGCAAAGAGCTGACATTAACATCTCCAATTTTGATATCATGCTTAATACCACTTTCCTTCATAATGTGATCCATATAGTTAATGAATAACAGAGGGGATAATGTACATCCTTGTCTCACACCAGATTTAACATTAAACCATCTTCCTGTACTTCCTTCAATTCTAACTGCTGACTTACAACTCAAATAAAGACTAAGTATTGCTTGATATAATGCCCCATTGACACCATATAATTGCAGTATATTGAATAGCTTCTCTCTTGGCACCTTGTCATATGCCTTTTCCAAATCGACAAAACTTAAATACAGATCTTTGTTATATTCCCATGCTTTCTCGACTATTTGTCGCAAAGTGAAAATCTGATCCTGACAGCCTCTATTTGGCCTGAATCCAGCTTGTTCTTCACCCAGCTTTTCTTCCACAATTCTTCTCAATTGTTTCTCAAGTATATTTGCATAGATCTTGCCAGGAACACTTAGTATGGAAATACCTCTGTAATTCTCGCATTCAGTTTTATTTCCCTTTTTATATATGGGTACTATGAGAGCTCTACTCCAATCATCGGGAATTCGTCCCTCTGTCCAGGCTTTCTGAACTATGCAGTGCAGCCACTGTAAGACTCTTATACCACCACTTGAGCATTTCTGGTCGAATATCATCTACTCCTGCTGGCTTTCTACATTTCAAGCCTTTGTGGAAAGGCAGCAGGAGTAGATGATATTTGACCAGAAATGCTCAAGTATGGTGGTATAAGAGTCTTACAGTGGCTGCGCTGCATAGTTCAGAAAGCCTGGACAGAGGGATGAAATTATAAAGGTATTATAAATTCATTAAAAAGGCCAATTTTTATTAAGGTGAATGTCAGTGATACATAACATAATGAAATCATTTAAAAATTGTGCAAATTAAAAGAGATGCTGTGTAAATAATTAACTTTTTGCTGCAGATTATAATTCAACAAATCCATTAGTAACATCGCTCATTGGAAAAAATGCTAATGCTGTGAAGCATTTAATTTTCATGTTGAATTCAGCCTCTGTTTGATAGCATAAACTTCAAACCAATGGCAACAATTTTGCGATATAGATTTTGTACCATATGAAATAAACAACCTGTTATAGTTTTTTTATGTAAATATGTTAGAAAAAAAGCATTAATAGTTTCTTTCTTGAAGTTGACCATTAATGTTTCGGGATATAATGATGAACGTAAGCCTTTTAAGACACTGAATAATCTGCTGTAAGTTAATTCTGATTTGCCAGGAAGCAAAGCAAAAAGCTGCCATGGAATCCTTCAAGGTCTCATGCCAGTCCCAAGCCTGAATAAAGGAGGAGGGTTAGTCAGACGAGTGTCGATGCTCTGACCGTAAAGAAAAACACAATTGTTATTTGATGCATATATGATCAACAGTACAAATGCTGGCTCGGATGTTGCCTGGATCAGCAAGGTCCGCGATACCAGTCGAGTGATTGGGGGTTGGATCAAAAAGTCTGATACCAAAAGGAAACAGAAACTGAAACTAACAGAACTTATCAGTAGGAACATGGAATGTACGGACACTAGAATTATTTCACGAGGAAATGAAGAGATATCGATGTAATATACTAGAATTGGTGCAGCTGTGATGGACATCAGCAGGAAAGATAAATAGATGCGAAATCATATGGCTATGGCATGACACTAAGCATGAAGCAGGAGTTGGTTTCCTTCTCAACAAAAAATCTAGAAAGGCACTCTCAAACTACAAACCAGTCAATGAACAAATCATAGCATCTAGATTTCTAGCAAAACCATTTAATATATCAATATTTCAGATATATGCACCCACATCTGACAGCACAGATGAGGATATTGACTTATTTTACAAAGATCTGACAGAGACAATAGAAACAATACCAAAAGAAGATGTACTAATTATTGAAGGAGATTGGAATGCCAAAGTTGGAATATATAATGATGGTTGGGAAAGTTTAATGGGAAAATATGGTTTTGAAGAAAGAAATGAACGAGGTGAAAAAATGTTAGAATTTGCTGTGGACCATGATATGATGATCTGTAACACAAGATTTCAGCAAAAGGAGTGTGAGAAATGGACGTGGCGATCAAATGATAAGAAAACCAAGAACTTGATTATTATGATTAAAAGAAGATGAATAACATCAGTACAGCAGTGTCAAACTTTTCAAGGAGCTGATGTAGACTCGGATCATAGTTTAGTGATTGCAAATATCAAGTTGAAATGAAAAAAGAAAATATAAACTCCATCATCAGAAACAAAGAGAGCATGAACAAGTGAAGCAGAAATAGGAAGAAGGTGCAGAACATTGTTAGAGGAGAAACTTAAAAGTGTGGACAAAGAAAAAAATTCGAATCTAAGAGTGAAAGGAGTAATGAAGGCGATAGAAGATGCAGTTGAAGAAACAGTACCAGAAGAAGAGAGGATCAAAAAGAAATGGATTAGACAAGAAACACTGAAGTTAGTACAGGAGAAAAGAATGCTGAAGACAAGAAGAAATACATCAGAACAAATGGAGGAGCAATATAGAAGAAAGTGTAATAAGGTGAAAAAAGCAGTCAGCCAGATAAGATGAAATGGTTAGAAGTCCAATGCAATAATATAGAACAGTACTATGGAGAGCATAAAACTAGGGAGGTGTACAAAATGATTAGAACCATTAATAGAATGTAGCAACCAAAATAGAATACAGTTAAAGACGAAAAAAAGGCAAAGTATTGATGAATAAAGATAAAATTTGCAGCGATGGACAAGATTCTGTAGTTAGTTATATGAAAACTAGATTTAGATAGCATTGGGAAACTATCTGAAGAATTGAAACAGATATCACCACTAGGTAATGAGTATGCTATGGAATCGCTCGATTGGTATCGCTGACCTTGTTGATCCAGGTGACGTATGAGCTGGCATGCTGTAGCTGTTGATTGTATATGCATCAGATAACAATCTTGTTTTTTCTTTACAGTCAGAGCATCGACACTCATCTGACCAACCTTCCTCCTTTATCCAGGCTTGGGACTCTATAATGTAATGTATACATTATATATACATTATCCAATATACATAGGGGGGAATAATTAACATTATTCCCCCTATTGCTAACTTTTATATGAAACATTTTGAGCAACATGCTCTAGATTCCTCTCCTTTAAACCCAAAGTTTGGCTTAGATATGTTGACGATGTTTTCGTGATCTGGCCCCATGGTCGCCAGACACTTTCCTTAGCCACCTAAACAAACAACACAAACGTATACAGTTCACAATTGAAATTGAAAAATAGAACACACTTCCTTTTCTAGATACACTTGTCACGCTTCTTCCTTCTGACAGTCTTTCCTTCACTGTTTACCAGAAACTGACACATACTGGCCAATATATATACACATAAACTCCTACCCCTAGCCAACACAAAAACTAGGTGTCATTAATACTCTAAAAAACAGGGCTTGGAAGATCTACTCCAATGAACAAGTGTAAATAAAATAAACAGAATACTACAAAAATACAACCTCAAAGCCATCTTTAAACCTGCAAAACTAAAAAACTTACTTGACTCATCCAAAGACCTTCTTCCTCTGCTGGCCCACCCTGGAGTATACCGTATTTATTGCACTTATAATATACCCTATATAGAGGAAATGGGATGCACAATTCCTATCCGACAAAAGGAACATAAACAACACATTAAATATAATAACTATGGTGAAGCTGGCCTTTCTGACCATGCCCTGAACACTTTATATAGAATTGACTGGAAAAACACGAGTTGTTTACATCACACCAAAACATGGTATGGATGCAAATTTAACGAAGCCTGTGAGATTCTTATCAATCTGAACAATAATGATGGTCTAAAAATCCCAAGCATATGGAAGGCACATATTCTATCCACAGAACCTTTCTCTCTAAGAGTTAAACTATAAACAGGACTGTAGATAATCCAGAATCCTAAATCTAAAATAAAAATTGTAATGCTAAAAATAGGACATCATTGTTACTGAAAGAAGACTATCTATAAGAAAGAATTTTTTCCTATGTTATCTTAAATAGAATTTAGTTTTGATGTAGTTTTTCTAATAATTAATTATTTATTATTTTTTTTTCACTAGAGATTATGCCAGTAGATTAACTGGTGATCAAATCATTGTTCTTTTAGCTTGCTGTGTATAATGTAACTCAGCTTGTCCTTGTATATTTGTATATACTCCAGATGATGATCTTAATATGAAGATCGAGACATCGGGAAATTAAAATAGTTATAACACGGTTGTAAAGTCCATAATTTCTAAAATGAATGCTGATCACCGTGCAACACTAAAAGAAAGGTTGTTACAAGATTGTTTGACTAATAGAAGCCAGCTAGTTGGAGGTACAGTGTTCCAAAAAAAAAAAAAAAAGGTGACAAATGGGATGCCACAAGATTCTGTTCTGGAACTTCTGCTTATATATCAATGATACAGTTCACAGTGTGAAAGGAAATATTCATTTGTTTGCTGGTGATGCTAAATTAGGAAGAGCAATGTCAGGAAATTCTGTGTTACTGTCATCAGTAAATTTAAATTGGTTGGTGCTTTGGGCTGAAGAATGGGGATGTCATTTCAGTGCTGCTAAGTGTCAACATAGAAGGAACTTTGCTTTAGGAGGTAGAGGAAGCAAAGAATTTAGGCATCTTAATGGATAGGGAACTGAGGTTCAGGTAACACATCACAAAAGTTTTAAAGGTTACTCAAAAAATCACCATAATAATGTGAAGAATGCTGACTGTATGGATAAGGATGTGATAATTCCACTCTTATAAGTACTTATTAGGCTTCATATGGATTTCTCTGGGCAGATTATCTGGATATGAAGATAGATTGAGGGAATGTAGTCTTCATAACATGGCAGATCTGAGGAGGAGTATATGATTGAGATGTATAAGCTGATGAGAGGAGCCTATGAAATAGATACAAGGGAATTAATGCATAAGATAATTGGTGATGCAAGAACAAAAGGTTATCCCTGGAAACTGTACAAGGATTATGTGAGTAAAGAGATAAAAAGAAAATTTTGTTTAGTGGATGATGAACGAGTGAAATACATTGCCATACTGAGTAGTGAGTGCTCCAACATCGCATTCAAGGCAAGGTGTGATAGTTATTGTGGTCTGTGAGTGTTCAACCTCCCACGATGAGTCAATTAGACTCCATGGATGATTGAAAGTAATCGTAATACTAATAACTGTTTCAACGGATGAAAAAGTTATGATGATATTAATGAGTACTATATTAATTGTTTCAATAATAAATGCTTTCAGCAATTTTTAGTTATTAAATTAGTTTTAATAATTAATATTATTCATACTGCCTTCATCTGTCGATTCAGGAAGCATTTCTGTTTTAAATGTTATATTGTACTAATTTTTTAAAATTTTTTTTTTTAAAGTTGATCATTAATGAAGCAGCAATATCGAATTGGAGCCTCCTTTGCTCAGTTGGTATGTATACAAGTTCTTTGGTAGAGAGACCCATGTTTGAATTCTGTCTATGATGAGAGGAACCTTTATGAGATATTTTCAATCAATGGCGAGTTAGCTGGTCTCAATGGAAGTGGAGGGTCTTTCTTCCTGAAAACTTGGGTTATTTGTCCCCCAGAACAGGCAAATCAGTCCCATAAATACACACATGCACACAAAATCTACAGAAGTAGATCCATAAGTCAGCCTCCTGAATAGTGATGAATTCAGTCTCCTGAATGTTTTTTTTTTATGATAATTAGAAATAGGTTTTGTTATATAGTATGATATTGTATTGTCAGTTTCCAAAGTTATTCAATTCGTTTTAAGTTATTATTTTACTTCCTCTCCATTATGATATTTTTTGCATTTTCAGAAGTATGTTTAAGGATGTAATTATGATTGAAACAGCAAGAACTTCTAATGGACCTAAGGTAGGTTAATTATCAATTCCTACTAAATAAGTCTTACTTGTAAGACTATCCATATAATTAATAAAGTCTTATTAGTTATTAATTATTATTAATTAAAATTATTAATTATATATAATACCAAGATATAGAGCTTCAGTTTGGCAAATTAAGTAATAGGTAATAAATATGATATTAAATATTCCTCTTATAGCCAAATAAAATGAAACTTGAAAACTTTCGAAATTTTACCAGAAAGTTTATGAGAATGTTAATCTTTGGCACTGGAGTTGCCTTGACTTGCACTAGTTAAAAGATACAACTCTTAAAAGCCATATATTTACCTTTTGTTGCATTCATTAAGTTTTGCTGGCTACAAAAAGATGATGGATCTTTAATATTCTCATTATGTAATCAAACTTATGTTTTTAACTAATACCTTATGTCTCTGAACTGCCATAGCGCTGTGACTTATTGCAGGAGTTCTACTTTCTGTCACTATCAATACCATGCCTTAAAATTATTTACTGTCTGCATACTTGCCACTATCTCTGGTAATGCATTCCAAGTATTACCTGAAATAGTGGCATTTCCTCTCTGCACAGTTTTCTGGAATGGCCCTTATTTGAATAAGGGTAGCATTTATGCTACCTTTTGTAAAATCTCTCCAGAATCTGATTAACACTCTAAGTGACAAAATTCTTGAACTCTGTCTGTTATATCACTTCCTCTTCCCACTATCAGCCACACTCTGTAGATTGCATTTCCTCTGTCTTCATAATTTACTTTTTTAACTCATTCTTTCTCCTTTCCAGCCTATTTCAATTCTCTTAATTAGCCACTACATCAGTACAATTTCTAATAACACTCCCCATCTTCACATCATCTGCAAATAATTTACAAAATGACAAGCTGAGTGAGAAAAGAGTAATCATAATTAGACCATAATTATCCAGATATTGATTAGGTAGCAGTAGAATGTCATGAGAAGAATGAAAATACATTTATTGAGCTGTTGTGAGACAACTTCCTCACAACAGCTCAAGACAGAAGGAATTTGAGGTCAAAGAGTGTTAGATTTGATAATAGTGTCAGAGGGTATTTCAGTTAAAGACGTAACTATTCTGCCTCTGGTTAGTGACAGGGCACTCACTTGGAAATTGACCAAGTTCATTCAGAAAAGGTTAAGTGCTGAACTACAAAGCAGGAAATTATGACCAACTGAGGAGTATAATGAGTTCAGTGGAATGGGATCGGTTGATGGATGGGAAGAATATCTATAGTGCATGGGAAGCATTTGAACAATACTTAAATGATACGATATCAGAGTGTGTCCCAAGAGTTTGAAGAATAAATAGGATAGAAGTCAAATAGATGTGTAATCCTATTAAGATAGAGATTTGTAAGAAAAGGATGATGTGGAATGAATATCATGTGCATTATGAAAATTATAAGCAGCAGGCTAGAATAATCACAACTGTTGTACTGAAGGCAAAGTCTGAGTATGAAAATAAACTAAGCTCTGCATGCTAAACACAACCCAAAAGAATTCTGTTGATATGCTGCAACTAAAAGAAAGAATGAATATGAAAGAATTAATCTTCTAAATGACATGATGGATGGCATGGGAGTTACAGATGCAGAAAAGGTTGTTTAACTAATGAGTGCCCAATTTGTTAAAAGCTATCAACCTGGTGTACTTGAAATTGAGCTCACTGCAACTTCTTCACTGGATGAAGAAATTCAGGTGTGTGAGGAAGAGGTATTAGAGCTGTTGCACAAACTGAATAAGAATATTCAGCAATAGGGACTGATGGGATATCAGCAAGTGTGCTAATAGAGCACACTTGCTGATATCCCATCAGCAAGTGTGCTTTGAAACATTCAGCTGATCTGGCTATTCCTTTGACCAGGTTGTTTAATATGAGTCTCAGAACAGGAAAGATTCTGCAGGAATGGAAGGAACATATGGTAATTCCATGGCACAAAGTGGTGCAAAGACTGATATCTCCAACTAGTGATCAGTTAGTATCATAGGAGTGGTTGTGAAGATTTTGGAAAAATTGGTAGTGCTTGCATTCAGAAATGGGATGAGAGTGAGTCTCTACTTTGCAATGAGCAAAATGGGTTTACTAAGGGAAGGTTATTTTTTAGCAACTTGCTCACATTCTATAACAATGTTGTCATTGAACTAGACAAGGGGAATGGATACACCATGATACTTTTGGATTTTGCTAGGGCTTTTGACAGAATACAACATGATAGACTGTTGCATAAATTGGAGAATATGGGTTTGGATTATAGAACATTAATGTGGATAAGAGGATAGCTGACTGATAGATATCAACAAGTGGTATATGGGGAATGTGAGTCTGCAAGTCCTGGACAACTTTGGGTGACTAACTGGTCCACTATGCTATTCCTCCCTTCCACGGTTAGCAGCCCTGGTAGGGTTAAGTTTCCTCCCTCCTGTGAACATGAAAGAAGATGTAGGCTCTGGCTCTGACTGGTTGGAGCTAGGAAATTCATCGGTCACCCATCCTAGCAGCGTTTTGAAGATAAGAAGATGACGTACGTGGAAGAACTGTGACAAACCAATACTAGCAAGTAAGAAGCATGAATGTCTACACCAACCAGTAATTCTGGATTTTAGACACTTTGTCTATTCGTAGTGCAATCATGTGTTTACTACAGCAGTAGGCCTCAGAGTGCATCGCACTTTGAAACATCCAGCTGAGGCCAATGCCACCATACACACTGAACGAGTGAAAGCTCATTGGTCAGCCGAAGTAGAATGAATTCTTGCTAGCCATGAGATATAACTACTATCTAAAGGTACCAGAAATATTAACGAGGCCCTGGCAACAGTGCTCCCTCATAGAACATGTGATGCCACAGGTGGAAGGCTAGTTATAAACTTTTAGTCATGACAGAACTCCATCATCACAGGATGGGATGGGTAATATCTTCGTACCTCCCATCTCATCCTCTCCATCCCTGGACCAGTACATGAGGCTCTGATCACCCGTTTGACTATATCTCTTGATTATCCTCCTCTTCCAAGCTGTGGCCATGAGGCTCTTAAATTCATCATCCGTGAATACCTTTCTGTGCAGGATGTCTCCAATAAGTTGGAAGAATGCCTCAAGAAAGAATTCTTTGAGCACCAAGAGCCATCAACATTGGCCTCTGTACTGCCCTATGAATATAGTGTCCAAAAGAAAACAGAGGAAGAGGGCCTAAACAGTGATGCAGACCCTCTATAAGATAAACAGAGGGGATATGTGCTAAAGCTATCCTGGATGGCACTTCCCCTCCACCTCTGGACGAGCAGCATGAAGAGTTCATGGTGTATTGGAGGTCAATCTTCATCACTCTGCTCCCAGGCTGTGATGAGCCTGTGATACTGTGATCCATCCCTACATCAGACTTGTATAGCCTGACATCTCTAGAAGAAATCAAATCAGCTTTTCCACCTACAGCATCTGCTTCAGTTAGAAGTGCTTTAAAAGAATGAAATGTTAGATACAAAAATATTAGAGTGCTGACAAGTAATTGACTAATTTGGAGGAAAATTTTTGATAGGAGATTGGTAATAGTGTAAGCTTAATCATAGAGTGCTGTCACAGTATCCTGAACATTCCTCAAGGATACACATCAGGAAATTGATCAATATGTCAGCAAATTTGGATCACAATTACATGGCCTAGGGAATGAAAAAAATCAGTTTATATACCTTTATTGAAGAAAGGCGATGCAAGAGAGTATGAAAATTACAGAACTATAGCACTGATCTCTCATGCAAGTATAGTCTTACTTAAGATCATTCTGAAAAGACTGGAAACATTCACAAGAGAGAAATGCTAAATGAACAGGCAGGATTTCGAAATGGCAGAGGAACAAGAGATCAGATCACCAATGTTAAAGACTGGTTGCTGGGCTGTCAAGGTGCATCGGGGCATCCCCCTCGGTGGTGGATGAGGGGAATGGTCAGTGGCACTACTTTTGTAGGCCTCCTGGCTAGGTCCATGGGACCTGCCAATGGCAGCTGCAGTCCTCCATTCATATTGGGGGTTGGATGGTTCTAGCTGCCCATTCCATAAAAAAATGCCGCTATGTCTAAACAGAAAAAAATTAAAGCCCAGGTAGTCTCAATATGCCCAGAACGGTGGTGTCAAGGTGATATAGCAGGCCCTGCAGTATTGTCAGTTCATGACTGCTATAAAAAAATTCAACTTAGAAATTGCTTAAATATTGCTACTTGGAATGTAAGAGGATTGAATAAATGTGGGATATTGGCTAATGTGATGAGAGAGATGGAGATATTGAATATTAGTATACTAGGAATAAGTGAAACTTTTTGGATAGGATCATCAAATTTCGAATCGAAACTTCCAAATGGCAAGATATATAAAATATATACATCAGGTGGAGAAATATCAAGAAGAGGTGTAGCGTTTTATTATAGAGAAGAAAACTAATAAAAACATTATCCATATAATCAGAACATCAGATAGAGTAATGGCAATTCTAGTGAAATTGAAACCTAGAGATATGCTCCTACAGAACAGAATGAGGAAGCAGAAATAGATATTATCTATGATGGAATAGAATATAAAGGAAGCCGGAGGCAAGAAAGATCGAGTTATTTGTACCATGAGTGACTGGAACGCAAAAGTTGGATCAGAGAGAACATCTACACACGCAAGTCCAATTGGACTTGTAATTCGGAATAAGAGAGGACAAAAGCTGATTGATTTCTGTAACAAGGACAGTCTCATCGTAACTAACACTTATTTTGAGCAAAAATCAACAGCATGATACACATGGGAAAGTCCGGATGGAAGATACAAAAATCATTTAGACTATATTGTAGTCAGTAAACGCTACTTCAATGAATACGGAACTCAAAGGTGATGCCAACTGCTGACAGTGGATCATTGACTGGTCTTAATGAAGATGAATATTCACCTGAAAACAATAAAAAAAGAAGTCAACCACTAAAATGGGATCTGCAAATGGTACAAAATCTGACAATAAAATCAAAATTTAATAAAAATATTTCAGAACTGCTGTCTGCATAGTTGCAAAATGAACTCTCTCAGTGGAATAGACTACAAGCAGCTATCATAACATCTGCTAAAAACCACATCAATAAACAAGAAGAAAGAAAGAAAGAAAAAATCATGGATAACTCAAGAGGTAATCAACCTTATTGATGAAAGAAGAACATGGAAAAGAGGAGCAAATAAAGAAGAAGAAAAGTTAAGATATAAAACTTTGGATAAAAGAATCACAGTTATGTAAAAGATTGAAAGAAAACTGGATAAATAGGCAGTGCACTGAGATAGAAGAATTACAAAATAGGAACAAAACCAGCATTCCTGAAAGTGAAAGAACTTAATGGAAAAACCAAACGTACACAGTCTAATAACATGAAGGACAAAGATGGAAACATACTCATTGATAAGGAAAAGATAAATGGAAGATGGGTGGAGTACTTATCAGATCTCTATGATGATGATAACGGTAACATGTTAGATGATTAATGACACGTTAAGCTAAACGTAACAATAGATACCACTCTACCCACAAGAAAGGAGGTAGAACACGTAATTAAAATCTTCCTAGTAATAAATCTCCTGGGTGTGATAATATTCCAGCTGAGCAGCTGAAAGCTTTGACTGGCAATAATAACTATTTAGTGGAATCCATTCAGGATATAAAACAATACAGTTACCTGAAGTTTTTACAACATCTATCTGCATACCAATTCCAAAGAAAACTAATGCACAAAATTAGATAAATTAGACATAGAAGATCATGTACTTAAGATTATAAAAATGATTTACACCAAACAGAAAATGCAGCTGTTTAACGATGAGACTTCTGTAGTGAAAATAAAAAGAGTAGTTAGACAAGGTTGTATCCTTTCACCAAATCTATTTAATATCTATAGTGAGACAGTGATGAAAAAGATTGAAAAACAAAAAATAGGAATTAGTATCAATGGTATAAAATACAACAACTTAGATATGCTGATGATACCATTCTAATAGCAGAAAACAGAAACAAATTAATCAAATTACTGCAGCTACTAATTGAAGAAGGTAAAGAATTTGGATTAGATATAAATGCAAAAAAAGACCAAATTTACGAAAATCTCAAAAGATAGCAGATCCGAGCCAGAAATATTCATAAACAATATGAAAATTGAATACAACAGAATGCAAATATTTAGCACTACTGCAGATGGAAAACAAGATAAAGAAATAAAAATAAGAACAGCCATAGCTAAAGATGCATTCTGGAAAAATAAAGATCTGCTCAGAAGTTCTGTGAGTATTGAGACAAAGAAAAGAATGATAAGAACATTAGTGTGGCCAATTTTCACATATGGAAGTGAGACCTGGATATTCAAGAAGAGAGTAAGGCAACAGATAATGGCTTTGAAATGTGGTGCTATAGGAGAACTCTGAAAATCCCATGGACAGAACATGTGACAAATACAGATGTCCTACAGAGAATGAGAACACAGAGATCTTTATTATAGGAAATGATCCAGAGAAAGATTGGCAAGATACATACTGAGAGGTTCAGCAGGTCAGAGGATACTAACAGTTTTAGAAGGAATCAAGAGGCAAAAAATGAAGGACATGGCTTGAAGATATAAGATCATGGGCAGGATCACATGGCTATGCAGAAACAAAAAAGAAAGCCACCAACAGAGAGAACTGGAAGGACATTGTGCTGCACCCTCTCACTGAGGAAGCTACATGAAGAAGAAGAAGAAAATGCTAAATATAGCCTTAAACGTAACCTCAAAAAGACAAAATTATGGCAACATGTGAACTTAATGATTTTGAAGTAGATGGGGAGAAAATGGAAGCTGTTAACAATTTTGTGCTCCTAGGATTCTGAAATGATAAAGATGGTTATTGTACTGAAGAAGTTAGAAGATTATTACTTGGAAAGAAAGCAGTGACAAATTTAAACAAGATCTTTAATATCTTATTTTAATCGACCAACCTTTGCCGGCAAAGGTTGGTCGATTGGTAGAGCCTCTGCTACTAATAGCTCAGTTAAGTAAGTTTGAGCACGGCACGGTTAGTAGTTGAAAGGGACCAGTCATTCGATGCTGTTGGCACACTCTCCCTCGATGAGTCTTTGGACTCCCTGGAGGTGTCTAATAATAATCTTGTTTAATATCTTTATCTTTAATTAGCCTTGCAACAAAAATCAGAATCGTGAAAGCAGTGGTATTATTCCCTCTGGTACTGTATGGATGTGAAAGTTGGATCCTGAGAAAGAGTGAAAGAAGGAAGATAGATGCATTTGAATTATGGGTTTGGAGACGCTTACTAAGACTACCATGGATTGCAAAGTAAACCAATAAATCAGTGATAGACAGAATAAAGCTGGATTGCTCCCTCGAAGCAATGATCATCAAGCAAAAATTATCATACTTTGAACATATTATGTGAGCAAATGACAGTCTAGAGAACATGATGATGTTCTCTTAAATTCTGTTTTCTGAAATTCTGAAAGATATGGCCAGGAACAGATCTGAATGGAGAGTGTATGTTCATAGAATTACCAGGAGTCGAAAATGACTTGATGGAACATAACACAAATGTAAGAAGTGTAGCATACTTATGGATTTTGAGATATAATTGAATGTGAGCTGTAGCAGGCAAATGAATGTGGATGTAACTATGGAAATAAATGGAGTTGATGAATACAGCTGAATGCTTAAATGGTAATGGTAAGACTGGCAGCAAGTTCATATGTTGATTGGTAAGACAGCAGACATGAATTGCATTTTCACTAGCTTGCATGTCTGTTGTCTTACCAATCAACATGTGAACTCACCGCCAGTTTTGCCTGCTCAACTACTATAGTTGGTCAAGATGAGACAAGCGATAAAATGTATGAGGAATGAACTGAGGAGAATTACAGATTTGGAAGAATATGATGAAAGATTTGAAAGGAGTGTGAAAGAATTTGAGAGTGGCAATGAACAGGGATTGAGTCAAAAGATACACAAGATCTGTTTTCTGGGAGGTAGAATGTACCATTGCATAAAATAAAGTATGCCTGAAGAAGAGTTGGTAGTGGTAGTTGGCACAAATGATTTGACTGGTAAGAAGAAAAATGTAAGGAGGATGTCATGAAGCTTTTAAGGAGAGTGAAAGATATCAGTCTGGTAGGTAAGTTAGTCAATATGTTGCCAAGGTATGATAATGATGAATTGAGATGGTAGCAAAGTTGTGTGAAGGAGAAAGGAGTTCATTTTGTGAATGGTGGGATGAATTTTAGGAGCAGAAGAGATGGACTATATTTGAATAGATTTGGCATGAGTCAGTTGGAGAAACTGTTGCTGCAAGAGAAAATGACTGAAGTGAATGTAAGACCTGAGGAAGCAAAAGGCGTTGTGGAAGAGTAAGAGAGGCTAGTTTGTGAATGGAGAGGTCAGTGGCATGAATGAAGAGAACAAGAGAGAAGGAACACAGGGATAAGGAGACATTGTGAAAGAAGCATAGATGATGGTTTCAGGAATAGATATGTAAGTGCTTTAGAAAGGATTAACATTATTATTAGGTAACACCTACACAGAGTCCAAAGACTCATCGAGGGAGGGCACCTGCTCCACAGCTCTCCATCTCTACCACTCAGTCCACCAACTACAATGAACTGCAACTCCATCATCTACACCAACGCCATCTACCGCTGACCACCACTAGTATTTTCACAGACAATCACGAACATCCATACCCATGGTGAGATTTGAACCTGCAGCCTTTTGGCTGGAGAGCAGATACGTTAACCACTAGGCCAACCAGACTAGCAAGATAGTCAAGGATGTTGGGGGTGACATTTAGCTCTAGGGAGGGGGTGTAATATCAGTGATAGACAGGAATAGATGGAATGGGGGAGTCATATCTGAGAAGTGAGGTTAGCAGGACTTATTATAGAAAGAGAAATGAGCTAGTGTGTATATTTACAAATGCTAGAAGTATTGGAAACAAGGAGAATGAAATTGTAGCATTAATAGATTCATTCAGTCACAAATTGTTGGTGTAAGTGAGACACATATATATATTTATATTCCGTGTGATGATACAGCATTCCCCTTTTTTTACAGAAGTTCACGGTACCATCTAGTCCCCCCAAATTTTATTCGGGCTCCGGAACCGGCATAGGCTGATGAATCAGACCTATGGCTGGGTCAGTATTCTTGACTGTAATCTGTGTGTGTCCTCGGACCGGTTTGCCTGCTTGCGGGATGAAAAACACCAGATAAACTGGTGGGAAAAACCCTGCTGTTCACGCACAAGATCGGCTAATTGGGCTATGGCTGAGGAAGATCCTTGAGCTCCTCACGTTGTTGACGGGAATCGAACCTGGGACACTCCTTCCCCAGGCATATGGTTGCGAAGCACAAAGCCACTAGGCTAACCATGCGGGCTAAGTGAGACATGGTTGATGAGGATGACATTCTGATAGGAATAGAATTGGAAGGATATGTAGTCTTTTGTGAAGACAGACAAGGCACAAAGAGGAATTATGCCAATCTGTGGCGATATAAGGAGTAGATACTGACAGTGGTTTTAAAACAGCATGGTGCGAAGTGGAGGTGGACAGGTTGAAATGTTTAGTAGGGCATTGTGTAGATATGGTAATGTGGAAAGCATCGAGAAGGATATGTTTGGGTGATCATTATATATAATATTTTGGTGATCATTAAATGTGTGGGTGATCAAAAAAAAGATGATCATTTTGAGTTACTTCAATCATGGCAGTATCAACTGGAAAGAAGAGACTACATCAGGAACCAAAGAGAATTAATTTCTTGAGGGACAACTACTTTAAGCAGTACGTAACAGAGACCACACATGTGTCGAAAGTTTTGAATTTGATTATCTGACCAGAAGATGTTGTTGTAAATCAAGTGTCACATCTTCCTTCAGTTGGTGAAAGTGACCACTTGGATGGTCACTGTAGACTCTACACATGCTCTTCTATTGCAGTCAAATTGCATATCTCATAGTGCATGTACTGAAGGAGGTGTCAAAGTTCAGTACTGTATCCCTCCCTCCCCGTACCATACCAAGTAGTTAAATTGAAACACATGGGGTTAGATAGCAGATTAGGGCTTTGGATCAGAGATTATTTCTGATAGATATCAGTAGGTTGTGTATGGAGGAATGATATTCTCGAAGAGTAAAGTCACTAATGCTGTGTCCCCAGGAGTATGTCCTGGGGCCATTGTTGTTTAATTTGTGTGTAAATTACATTGGAAAGGGCTTAAATGGTGATATGCAGTTCTTTGGAGATTATGCAAATTGGGGAGAATTATGAGAAGTAGAGCAGATGCTGTAACTCTGCAAGAGGACCTAAATAGACTGCCTGAGGATGAAACTGACATCCTCACACACCTTTGCAGGTGTGTGAGGATGTCAGTTTAAGGTAGAAAAGCATAAGGTTTTAAAATTTGGGATGCAGAGCATATTGGCATTGATGAGAACATTTTAGAGAAGGTGTAGGTGATGAAAGATCTGGGGATTGTGTTGTATAAGGACTTGAAATCTCATGGGCATTTGCTAAAATTGTGAGAACAACACAGTGGATTATGGAATGACACACAGAACACCAGTGTATAGAATTAAGGATGTTATCATTCCATTGTACAAAACTTTGATCAGGCCACATATGGATAGATTACTGTGCACAGATTTGGTTGCTTGGTTTTCAAAAGGATGTGGAGTTGTTGGAGAGGGTTCAGAGACAATTGACTAAGTCAGTTTCTGGTTTCTTGAATGTGGAATATGATGACAGATTGAGAAAATGCAAATTACAGAGCCTACTAAAAAGGAAGAGGGGAGACATGATTAAGACATAAATTGAGAGTGTGGTGAGTCCAAAGACAGTATTTAAGTCAAGTATGATGAGCTGTGCATATGAGAGTGGAACCTCACAAGATGAGTCTCTTGAATTCACGGAGGTCTGTTGATAATAATAATTAGTGCTTGAACCGAGACCAATAGGCTCTGATGTTAGATTAATGGAATTAATAGAGGATGGCTTATCAAATTCTGGACATTATATTTCCAAAATACAATTACCAAAAAGAGGTCATCATTTTGGTCTATGATGAACTAAAACTAATCGATTTTCTAATGTACAACATATGGCCTGATCACATGTAATACCTTTAAAACACAGCCCTGCTTTTTTTTTTTTTTTAAGGAATTTGATCTCACTAGACAGATCTCTCCTTCCTTGGACTAATATTTACTTCCAGGTATTTCCTGGCATAATACACACATCATTTCAGTAGCTTTCTCGGCTTCTTAAAAACTAGACACTCTTTGCCACTCAAGATGCTATTTAGAAATTCCAAATCTGCCTATCCTTAGAATAGTGTTTGCATATTTGGGATAGTGCATCTAAAATCTCTTAAAATGCTCGATGCTGTCCAGAGGAGAGCAGCTCAAATTATAGATGACAACTCCTTCCACATCGACATCTCTCTGTCTCTTTTTCAGGTACTTCCACAGTCACTGCTCCAGTGAAACTAGCATCGTCATTCATCCACTTTCTGTTGGGCCTGCTTAATATCTCTTCCATACAGTTGCAAACATGTTTAACCTTCTTCTTCTCTTCGTTGTTTATTTCATCTGTCTCTGTTTCCTGGAACATCCTTTCTCATAATGTATTTGCCAACAACTACAACCTTCAGCCATCAAGAAGGAGCTGTTTTAATGGATTTCTTCTTTCTCAGTCCTCAACCTACATGTGGCAGATGTGCTATAGATTCTTTTACTTTATGTAGGTATAAATATAAAAATTCTTCTTCAACCTGCATCAGTCCACTGCTGGATGTAATTGTTGAAATATATCAGTATTGATAAAAACTTTTCATGCTACATGGAATTCGATATCCTCTTATACTTTTCTTTATCATCGTTATTTATTCTTTTTTTACTTCCATTCTTTGGGAAAATCTACTTTTATATTTGCCATTCCCCTTCTTTGTAAGGCTCAATGACCTCTCATAACAAGTAATTTGGCAACTTAGAAATCTAATTATGCTATGATAAGGCAAACCTATTTGCACAGCCTGCAATGTTTGTGTATATGTATCAGTTCCATATATCTCTGGTTTAGGTTTGTTTTGCAGGATGAAAAATAGTGTCACTTCACGAGACCATCTGACTTACTTTCATTTGAAAATGTCTTCATTTTTACCTGAAAGCAAGTTGCTTTAAACCTAGTTCTTTCCAGTAAGTTTTTGTCATAAACAACTGAAGTGTGGGGACCCTTAGCCTTCCTTTATATGTATTCCCAAAAAGTTCTGACCCACGATATTTAGTTCACTAGGATTGATCTTTCATTACAATCAAACCTTAGACACAGAATTGTGATTAGTAAACAGTAAAAGATTAAGTTAGAATCTGTACTACTAAAAATAAGTAATTAAAAATGATTGCTTTCATAATGGCAGCATACAGTATGCTACTACTACAGGATAGTCAAAATTTTGTTCTGCACAGATTTTATATGGAGAGTGTTGAATCTGGAATGAAAGGTTTAATTTATCATTAAGCATTTCATTCAGGATTTAACTAAGATACCAAAATTTCCCAAAAGAGGTGCTTGTATATAGATGTAAATAGAATTGTAAATAATGTAATATTACTTTCTGAATAAATCTTTCTATGTGTCATATTGTAAACTGTCCTGCAAGTAACAGACAAGAATCAAAATTTTGTAAAGGTTACATTAGAACAAGAAAGTTAGAGCAAAGTTCACGTTGGTGTAATCGGCTTATAGACATATCCCCAGGCAGTCGCTATGCGAAGTCCGAGGTATGTGTGAGATGCCCACGAAAGAGACGTAACGGAGAAAAGATAGCACAGAGTGCAAAGGGCTTAGGTGCTATCAGCAATCGGTGACGTAGTGGGGAGAGCAGCCGTGGAGTGATATAAAAGATGTGGCGGTGAGAACTCGAGGCTGCCTTTTTTGTTTCCTTACTCCTCTTGGCGTTCGGATTCCGGAAGAAGTCTTTCGAGTGAACGGGAAGAACGATGGTCAATGACAGCCACATGGTTCAGGTAGCGGTCCGGTCCAGGCATAACATCGATGCAGCCAGACAAGCAACGAAGACCGAAGCTTCAAGCCAAACCACATGTACTTTTCCATCAGAGCAGTTTCGCACACATCGGCACATGAGTGATTCGTGAACGTAATCACTGGGTGGTCAAGTCGTAGGACAACAGGTCACAGAACGAGGAAACTAGCCGAAGAAAGTCAGCAGAAATTGATTGAAAGGAAACTCCTGCATATTCAATGGTCGGTAATGTAAACCTTTTATGTCCTTTGTAATGTGAACAGAGCTAGAGAGAGAGCGATCATGCTGATATAATAAGTTAATGGACTTGTTAGTAAATGACAGGACTTTAGTACTTTATCCTCCAGCAAAATTGTTGTAGCTCTAGAAGTTGTTTTGTAACTGATATTGTCTTTAAGTTATTACGGTATGTCATAGCTTAATAATTAGGGAGTGAGTAAGACATTCATTGTATGACTGTAATAAGTGAACAAGGACAGGATAGCTTGATTTGCCAATGTCTTTTAATGTGAAGTATTAATTGTATTTAGATCTTGTCTGACAGATTAGTGTTACCTGCAGGAACTTCTTATTTAGGTTAGGGTGATTTTGAATTTTCTGTAAAGTACCTTAGAATGAATAAACATTCCTGTTTTCTTTACCTAAAAGAATTGTCTGATCTCTCAAACCAATGCACCGCTTGCTAAAATTAGAACCTGTATAAATTCAAGCATGGGGAACTGGTTACGATTGCATTTGAGGAAAGTATTTTAAGAGTTTTTTAATTACTAGATTCCGAAATCGTGTGACATTCTGTGTGTTAACTCTCTGACAAGGAGACTTCTCTTGTATAGGAATTAAGATGGCGCAGCTTAAACAAATAAATTTTTCTTAATTCTGAAGAGGAGTTAACTCCAGAATTGCAATTAGGGAAAATTAGCTCTGGCCTGGGGCAATTTCTTTGTTTGAGGAACTTGCACACAAATTCGATTGAAAGAGAGGCCACAGAAGGGAATAGGTTTTAGTCAAGGTAGACTGCAATAGTAAAAAGGGGTCGAATAACAGTAGGATGTATATGTACAATCAAGAAGGTAGTAACAAAGGTAAAATATCTAATTAAGACCCAATAGGTACAGCAAGTAGAATATGTAACAGAGGGAATTAATTGCAACGAGTCTATTTTGGGGGAAAAAAAGAAAAGAAAGAAACATATGGAAAGTTGTGAATAACTTAACTCTTCATTCTGATATAATGGGTAAAGGACATTAGCATAAAAATTATGACAGTCTTTTAAATAAATTATGTTTAATGAACAATACATTAGTAAAATCCTTTATTGTATATGAATGTCAGCTGGGGATGTTTCCATTTTTGTCAAAATTTTTTGGTTTATATCATAATACAGGTATCCCTTGCTTAATGTGGGATTTGATTAATGCAATAAAATTAATTGCGACAATCCCTTTATATATGCAGCAAGAGTTTTAATTAATGCGCCTTGAAATTTAACGCACAAAAACATGCAAGCCTCGAGGAGTGTTTGATGATGATGTCATTCCTCCCATTAAGCATTAAGAGTGGGTTTATTACAAGCTCCAATTGTTCAGCTGTATTTATAAATTACGTTCTTTGTAAATTTTACAGCTCATTACTAATGTGAAAAGAACAGACAAAGCTGCAAGTGCCAAAGAAGATGCTGTGTCTACATTTCCTGCTGAGCTGCAGAAAATTATCGAAAAAAATGATTATGATTACCACCAAATTTTCAATGTAGATGAAACTGCCTCTATTGAAAAAAAAATGCCATTTAGAACTTTTATATCAAAAAAAGAACCAGCACAGCAGGAAATGTAGATGCAACATCTAGAACTTTTATATAAAAAAAAAGGAGCACAACTTGGCTATAAATTATCAAAAGATCGCTTAACTGTTATGCTTAGAGAGAATGCTAATGGAGATTTTAAATTGAAGCTGCTGTTGTATATCAAACTTGGAACCCAATGGCTTTAAAAGGATTTATCAAGAATCCTTTACTTGTAATTTGGTGGGTGAATCAGAAGGCTTGGGTTACCCAAAGCCTATTTGAAGATTGGTTTAAATCTTACTTTTGTCTGGCAGTTGAAGCTTATTGAAAGAGAAATAACTTAGTTTTCAAAGTTCTTTTGCTTTTAGATAACACACCTGGTCAACCAAATTCTCTTAATGATCTGTTTGAGAATCTAAAAGTTTTATTTTTTCCACCAAATATTGCATCATTTCTACCATGGATATGGCATCATTGCAACTTTCAAAGACTATTTTCTTATAAAGACATTTTCAAAGGCAGTAGAAACAACAATGGGAGAAAATGCAATTACTCTCTAAGAATTTTGGAAAAAATGTAATGTTAAATACGCAATTGAAAATATTCATGACTCATTGGAGCAAGTGTCTTCTAGCTGCATGAGAGCTGTTTGGAAAAATCTTTTGCCAGAATGTGCTAATGACTTAGCTGATTTTCAAAATCCTGTGAACAACATGATTGAAGAAATCATTACAATTGGTGAAGACCTTGATTTTGATGGAGTTGATGCAGAAGATGTTAAAGAATTATTGGATTCAAATTCAACAGAGTTCAGTGACAATAATTTCCTTGAAATTGAAGCATATGAAGACAACGAACAAATGAAATGTGAAGATGAGGTTCTAAAAGAGATAACAATCAAAGAACTGAATGGAATATTTCACAGTTTAGAATTGCTTAAGCAGCAAATAATGGATACGGATTCAGATGTTAATCGAAGAATGCTTGTTTGCCGAGGTCTAGAGAGTCATTTTGCTTGTCATCGTAGAATTTATGCTGATAAAAAAAAAAAAAAAAACTAAAACTGTTCAAATGACTCTTGATAACTTTTTTTGATAAAAAATTGCAGTAACTAATGTAGGTATAAGCATTTATTAAACATTTACTTTGCATTAATTTTTTATCTTTCCTAAAAGAGTACTGTATAAAACAAATTATTAATATAGTAATTGATCATGGATGAATTGTAATTTTCATCATTGATTATTATATTTGATTAACATGATTTTGATATACACATTAACATCGAGGGATTAATTAATCGTGTTAATCAAGGGATACTTGTACATTCTCTGTTTTCATTGAATAGTAAAAAATAATAAAGTAACTTTTTTTTTTTTTTGGCTTCTTTTACCTATAGCTAGCAGCGGTTTCAGCAGCAATGAATCTCCCAGTGTTACGTGCATTTGTTTTTCGTAATTATAATTTTCCATTCCGTGTACAGTCTCATTTCCTTGGAAGCAGTTCTTATATGATGTGGCAAGCTGTTCGTGCTTCTGGAGCAGCTCCAGGCTATTTTGAAGAATTTTATTTGGATGATATTGTTCATCAGGTAATTGTGATTTATTTCATTAAACTATTTATATATTTTTGTCAGTTGCATGTATGTATTCATCAAGATGTCAAGAGAAAAACATAATGCTACAATTGTATTATGGACATACAGAGCAGTGTATAGTCTAAATTTAGCTTATAAATCATCTGTCAGAACTGAAGTAGGTACAGAAGGTGGTTTATATAAAATCAGTGTTAAGACAATGGTACACACTATCACCACTGTCTTTCACCAACTATGTGGATCATGGCATTAAATCTTATATCAAATTAGAGGTTCCTTTCTTTCATTTATAAAATTATGAAAGCAACTACATTATAGTAAAACTTCAGTTTGATATAAACCAAAACAATCACCCAATATTTTGACCTTCATATGAAAGTTATCATCTGGGAGTATACGCATATATATACAAAGAAACAAGCTACATTACAATCTACGTAATATGCTGAAGTCACATTGATTTACCTCTAGTGGGAAAAAAAAAAAAAAAAAACTACATCGAAGCTAGAGTCCTGTTATCTCTGGTTACAGATCACTGAGAGATATATTAAGCTAGTGAGCAATGTGTTCTCACGTTATTCATGACTAAATTAGAACAAAACCGGTATAGAAGGTGGCCAGTAAGGACTGATTATTTCTAAGCAGTAATCAAGAATGAAATTTGGAGATGTTAATCTCAGATATTTTTTATACAGAGGATATTATACTCTTAAATAAATCCAGTACAAGTCTTCAGGATTCCTTAACTAAATTGATGACTGCTGTAACGAATTTTATCTTTGTCTTTTATTAGCTGATTTTAATCTAATAAAAAGACACAAAAGCTATGATAATAGGCAGGAAAATATTGTCTGCATGCTAAATGAGAAAATCTGTAAAAAAAAACAAATTATTTTAGCTATTAAGGCCATATAATCGATATGGCAAATTGAAATATAGATATAGAATGTGCAAAACTGCTGTGCTAGGAAGCTATTTGAATAAATGTATATGGATTAAGAGAGAAATTGGTCAAAACACTAAACAGTGTATACAAGACAGTGAACCAGTTTTAACTTATGAATCTGAACAGCTTGGTTAGTAATAAAACAGTTGATCAAAGACTGAAGACCGTAGATATGAAAGTTCTGAGAAAAATTAGGTGAGAAAACTGATGCCACCAGTTGTAGAGTAATTTTAAAAATGATGATGTTAGGAAGTAAGTTGCTATTGTTATCATAATTTAAAACACATGAGCTGAGCTAATCTAAGTTGGTGTGATCATGTTAAGCAGAAATGGAAGAGGAAAGGCTAGAAAAATGGGGTTTTTTATAACCTGGGGAAAACAAAGATCTGTGGACGTATGCAGTTATCATCATCATCATCATCAAATTCCTGCCATGTACCCTCAAGGGGTGTACAGGATATGATAGTACTACATGAAAAAATTACATCATTATTAATTTCCTATCTACAATTTTCCTCCAAATCAGTCTGTTACTTGTCAAGACTCCAACATTATCAGATCTTATATTTCTATCGTCTAAAGCACTTTGTATAGTATCAATCCACCTATATCTTGGTCTTCCTCTAGGTCATTTTGCTGCCAACCTGGCAGAGAACACTTGTTTTGCTAATCTTTCCTCTCCCATTCTGTTTAAATGACCATACCACCTGAGATTAGCTCTGCTAACACATTCCTGGATGCTGACAATGTCAAGTTCTTTCCTAATATCCTCGTTTTTAATATGATATTGCCATTGATGCCATCTGTTCACGCCTATAATCTTTCTCAGGACTCTCATATATCTGTGGTCTCTAGTCTTTGGTCAAGTGTTTTACTTCTGACCCAGCTCTCAGATCCATAAGTTAAAACTGGTTTGAATACTATCTTGTACACAGCTAATTTGGTGTTCTGACTAATTTCTCTCTTATTCCATATGAATTTATTCAATTGACTTCCCACCATACCAGCTTTGCTTATTCTGTTGTCTATTTCTATATTTAATTTACCATCTTCAGTAAAAATTGTGCCTAAATAGCTGAAATGTTTTACTTGTTCCACAGGTTCTCCATTCACAACGCAGTTGACATTTTCAATGATTCTGCCTATTTTCATTGTCTTTGTCTTTTTATTGCTGACCTTCATACCATATCTATTACAACAGCTATTCAATTTAGTCAGAGAATCTTGCAGACTTGTAGCAGATTTATTTAGAAATATAACATCATCTGCATAAAGCAAAGAGCTGACATTAACATCTCCAATTTTGATATGTTTAATACCACTTTCCTTCATAATGTGATCCATATAGATAATGAATAACAGAGGGGATAATGTACATCCTTGTCTGACACCAGATTTAACATTAAACCATCTTCCTGTACTTCCTTCAATTCTAACTGCTGACTTACAACTCAAAGACTAAGTATTGCTTGATATAATGCCCCATTGACACCATATAACTGCAGCGTATTGAATAGCTTCTCTCTTGGCACCTTTTCATATGCCTTTTCCAGATCGACAAAACTTAAATACAGATCTTTGTTATATTCCCATGCTTTCTCGACTATTTGTCGTAAAGTGAAGATCTGATCCTGACAGCCTCTATTTGGCCTGAATCCAGCTTATTCTTCACCAAGCTTTTCTTCCACAATTCTTCTCAACCGTTTCTCAAGTATACTTGCATAGATCTTGCCAGGAACACTCAGTAGGGAAATACCTCTGTAATTCTCACATGCAGTTTTATTTCCCTTTTTATATATGGGTACTATGAGAGCTCTACTCCAGTCATCGGGAATTCGTCCCTCTGTCCAGGCTTTCTGAACTATGCAGTGCAGCCACTGTAAGACTCTTATACCACCATACTTCAGCATTTCTGGTCGAATATCATCTACTCCTGCTGCCTTTCCACATTTCAAGCCTTTGATGGCTTTTTCTACTTCTAGTATGGATATGTATTTCTGACTGCATGCCTGGTCAGTGTTTTTTACCACTGTGCTGGCATCACTGCTTGTTTCATTTAGCAGTTTTTTTTCAAAGTAATTACTCCATACTTCAAGGATATCTTTTTCTCCCATTTTCATGTCACCTTTATCATCTCTAATTCCTTTTACAGCACTCTTTCCTCCATTCTTAAGCTTCTTCAACAACCTCCAGAATATTTTGCCACCTTCTTGATAGGTGGCAAAATGGTATGCAGTTATGAGTGCTTTAATTATGTTATTCTGTATATTATTACACAATAATTTTTATTCTGTTATTTTGTCATCTAATGTCTGTGAATATTAGACTTTAATTAACCTCTTTATTTATCAATAGTCGGGACAATAAAAGGGCTAATTTTATGGTTTGGTTGGCTGGCTGGTTAACTACCTACTCTATAATCAACAGGGCTATAGGTTAAAATCCCCTGCTGCAAGTATAGATTATTATTATTACAACACCCTTCATGGAGTCAGTAGACTTATTGTAGGAGGGTCATTCAACTGACAACATATTTATGATATAGAATCTTAAAATCATTAACACTCCTTGCATTAACAACACATTCTGGTAATGCATTCCATTCACCGACATTTCTCCATGTAAAAAATCTACTTCTCAAAGCACTCCTTACCACACTTTTACGCAACCTCCAAAAATGACCTCTAGTTCTTCCCCTCTCGCCTTCTACTCTTTATATAATCCCCTCTGGATTAGTCTAATAAAATCCTCTCACTAACTTAAATATCTCTATCATATCACCTCTCTTCCTCCTATCCACCAAACTCTGCAACACATTTCTTCAACCTCTCTCCATAGCCAGAATTCCAAAGTCCCAATATTGTCTTAGTCACTCATCTCTGGACCCTCTCCAATGTCTCCACATCATATTGAAAACCACGTGACCAGATCTGAGCACAATAGTCCAAGTGTGGTCTGACCAGTGTCTTATACAGTAGCCCAACCACTTCCTTATCTTTACATGTTAGAGTACTTCTTATCATATCACTGCAATATGCAGCCTTTGCAGCACTAGCAATATGCCCTCTAAACTTCAGTCTATTGTCAACCATCATTCCCAAATCTCTAATCTTATCCACTTCCTGCACCATCAATATAGTACACAGCTTTATGTTTCTGCACTCCAAAATGCAACACACCTTGTACTTATTGATATTAAAATTGATATTATTGATATTAAAACTACAACCCCACTCTTTTGTCCAAGTAAAAAGTCTATTCAAATCTTCCTGAAGGGAATTAACATCAGCAGTGCTACTATTAATTCTTCCTAACTTTGCATCATTAGCAAATAACTGAATATCTCCAGTCAGTCCACATGATATATCATTTAAAAACAAGTTAAACAGCAAGGGCCTAAGAACAGAATCCTGGGGCAGGCCACTGGTTACCCTCCTTTTTTGAGGCACTGCTCCATCATACACAACCTACTAGTATCGTTCAGAGAGCCAATCTCTGATCCATCTGACCGATATACTATTTCCATCTTCTGCAAACTTGTACACCAACTTATCATGTGATAATCTATCAAATTCTTTTGCAAAGTCTAAGAATATATCACTGTATATGATTCTCCCTTATCTAACACACTTGTCACCTTATCATAAAATGCAAGTTACTGAAACAGGTATCCTTTACAAATCCATGCTGATCTTCATAAAGAATGTCATGTTCATCAACCCAATTCTGTATTCTATTTCTTACCAATCTTTCTAACATTTTGACCACAACAGTTATACAGACTATAGTTGGAGACTTCTGTCTTAGAACCATGCTTGTGGAGTGGTACTATTTTGCCTTCTTTCCACTCATTAGGAGCCCTACCGACTACAAGACTTTCATTAAATAACCAGGTCAGGGGCATAGCTAATTGTGGTGCACATTCCTTAAGAATACATGGTGATATGTCATCCATTCCCACAGCATTATTCACATCTAACCCAACCAACATCTGATACACCTCTGTGTCTTTCACTTCAATTCTCCTAATACAGTACTTGCCTCTCTTCTATATATTGCACTGCATCATTTACACTATGATATATGCTGATGAAGTGCTCATTCAATAATTTCACTATATCCTTTGCAGCTGTTAGTCTGCTGCCATAACTATCCACCAATGTTAATCTGCCATAATTATTATTCTTCCTCTTGCTTGTCATGTAGTGGAAAAATTTCCTTGAGTTAACCTTGGCCTGACCAGCCAATCTTCTCTCATATTGCACCATTTCTTTCTTTACCATGCTTGTCACCTTTCTAGCCTGCACTTTATACTCTTCATGGGTCCAATCACTACCAACTGTCTTGTACCTCCTCTATAACATTTTCTTGTCCAGCACAGTTTGCTTGATTTCACTGTTCATCCACTTCGCTCCTACTCTATTTACTCACTTAACCCTTGGTATACAGTTATACAGTCATCCCTCGACTTACATACGGGTTCTGTTAAAACGGCAGGACGTAAATTGAGTCGGACATAAGTCGATACATTAAATCAACAGAGTTATGGGGTTAGAGATTTAACCGTAATAAGCATGCTGTCATTCTAATTTTTAAACATTATTATAAACTATTAGAATAAAAAGCCAAAAGGCTAGTTTTCTGGCAATTGAATAGATATTAAATGGATAAGAATCCTATATTTTTATATAGCCAGTAAGTGAAACTCAAGATCGATAACTACGATCTATGAGTTTCAATGCCGAAAAACTATCGGCGAAGGCAATTCGAAGCAAAGGTGGAGCAAGCTCCCTCACTATTCTTGATATTCTCTCATAATGTAAGACACAGCTCCTAGGAGATGTAATACTGTCATTACATTATGAGGGGAGGTCACTACCCAGACCGGTTTCAACCCTTTTTTGAGGTCTCATCAGTGAGTAGGTAGACCTAGAAAATATCAAAACTTAGTGAAAGGAACTTACATACCTTCACTATACGAATGCCATAAAGGTGTGCTTGTATTATGCAATTAGAATAAAAAGCCAAAAGGCTAGTTTTCTGGCAATTGAATAGATATTAAATGGATAAGAATCCTATATATTTATATAGCCAGTAAGTGAAACTCAAGATCGATAACTACGATCTATGAGTTTCAATGCCGAAAAACTATCGGCGAAGGCAATTTGAAGCAAAGGTGGAGCAAGCTCCTTTCACTAAGTTTTGATATTTTCTAGGTCTACCTACTCACTGATGAGACCTCAAAAAGGGTTGAAACCGGTCTGGGTAGTGACCTCCCCTCATAATGTAATGACAGTATTACATCTCCTTGGAGCTGTGTCTTACATTATGAGAGAATATCAAGAATAGTGAGGGAGCTTGCTCCACCTTTGCTTCGAATTGCCTTCGCCGATAGTTTTTCGGCATTGAAACTCATAGATCGTAGTTATCGATCTTGAGTTTCACTTACTGGCTATATAAAAATATAGGATTCTTATCCATTTAATATTATTATAAACTGTACTGTGTGTTACTGCCACTATAAAACAGGAGAATAATCACCCAAATCTTCTTCCACAATCACATCTTCATTACCTTTCCTGCGTGAACGATCAGGCCGAGGCTCTTCTTGTGTAACCTTTGTTTTTTTGATGAAAATGTCCAATGTGCTTTGCTTATTCCTCTTCTTCTTTTCATCATAAATTTGTTCATAGCAAGCAAATGTATCATGTACTTTTGTTTCTCTTATTAAGTAGCGTTCAACATTGGGGTCCATGTCTTCAGCCATTTTGAGGACATCGCTAACTGCAAAGAACATTTCTGCAAGACCCTTCACTATAAATTGTTTAACTACCTTCCTGATTCTCATTCTCTTCCCCCCCCCTTCCTTTTTTCATTTTTCCTCTTCTGCAACAGTTGTTCCTCCAGTTCGACCAATTCTTCATTGGTCAACTCTTCACGGGAACTTTCTATGCGTTGAATTATGTCATCATCCTTCACTTTGAGATTCAGATTGTTTGCTAAGCCTACTATTTCTTCACTCAATTTATAAAGGTCTTAATTTTTTTCAAAACTTCCAAAATCATGCACAAACCTTTTGTCTTTTTCCATATGCCACTCATACATTGAGAGGTCACTTCGTCCCAAGCCACAACAATATTTTTAATAGCATGATAAATATTGAATGTTTCCAGAATTGCATGAGAGTCTGGTCATTTCCTTCAGTAGCAGAAATGGCTTGTGAAAAAGTTCTCCATAGATAATAAGCCTTAAACACTGCAAGAACTCTCTGATCCATCATTTGGATCAATCAAGTAGTTTCTGGTGGGAGAAACATGAACTTGGTGAAGATCACTGCTATAAGATAGATGACCTGGAGCATTATCTAGAATTAATAAATTTTTAATTGTACATTTTCTTTCACACAATAGCTTTTTATTTCATTTGCATAACAATTGATTAAGGCAAATCAATGCAAATCAATACAAATTAAGGCAAGTCGTGGATGACTCAAACAATTTTTGAGTCATCCACGACTTCTTATTCTCTGATGAAACTGGGAGTATGCTTCCTTCCTAATGTTTTTGAAGATTCTTGGATTCTCACTGTGCCATATTACAAATGGTTTCAGTTTATATCCACCCACATTACCCATAACAGAATCATAATATGGGCATTAAGAGCTTTGAAACTAGATATAGATTTTAGCTTTTTGTGGATGAATGTCTGCTCAGGCATTTTTTTCTGAAGCAAGGACATCTCATTCATATTAAATATTTGCTGTGGCAAATAATTTTCCTCCGTAATATTTTGATCCAATTTTTCCAGAAACTCCTTGGCAGCCTTCTCAGCACTTGCAGATTCCCATACATTTTCACATTATCCCATGCATTTTCACAAAATGTTGCTTGAATCTCATGAACCAACTGCAAGAAGCATTAAATTCTTAGTCATAATTGGGTTCTGCTTTCTCCTTCAACATGTCGAAGAGACTTAGAGCCTTAACGGTATGGTCACAGTGCTAAGGGATATGCGCTTTTGGTTCAAGTCCTCTATCCATGATGCAAGTAGTTTTCCATATCACCGATAGGACCTTGTCATTGCTTCATCACTATCATCAATTTAATGGAAGCAGATCCTTTTACATCTACAATTTTATCCTTATTTTTCAAAATGGTCATCACCATAGAATGAGACCATCAGAAGTCATGTGTGATTGTGTTGACAGGCTTACCAGCTTCATGTTGCTTTATAACTTGCAACTTTGTTTCAAGAACAATTGCTCGCCTCTTTTTCTGTGACTTCACTAGGTTTTTTTGATTGTGTGTAGGGCCATGTTGCAAAAACATTGCGAAATATCATCATCATCATCAAATTCCTGACATGTACCCTCAAGGGGTGTATGGGATATGATAGTACTACATGAAAAATTTACACATTACTAACTTCCTATCTACAATTTTACTCCAAATCAGTCTGTTACTTGTCAAGACTCCAACATTATCAGATCTTATATTTCTATCGTCTAAGGCACTTTGTACCGTATCAATCCACCTATATCTTGGTCTTCCTCTGGGTCGTTTTCCTGCCAACCTGGCAGAGAACACTTGTTTTGCTAATCTTTCTTCACCCATTCTGTTTTTAAGTGACCATACCACCTGAGATTAGCTCTGCTAACACATTCTTGGATGTTGACAATGTCAAGTTGTTCTTTCCTAATATCCTCATTTTTATTATGATATTGCCATTGATGCCATCTGTTCATGCCTCTAATTTTTCTCAGGACTCTCATATCTGTGATCTTTAGTCTTTAGTCAAGTGTTTTACTTCTGACCCAGCTCTCAGATCCATAAGTTAAAACTGGTTTGAACACTGTCTTGTATACAGCTAATTTGGTGTTCTGACTAATTTCTCTCTTATTCCATATGAATTTATTCAATTGACTTCCTACCATACCAGCTTTGTTGATTCTGTTATCTATTTCCATATTTAATTTACCATCTTCAGTAAAAATCGTGCCTAAGTAGCTGAAATGTTTTACTTGCTACACAGGTTCCCCGTTCACAACACAGTTGACATTTTCAACAATTCTACCTATTTCATTATCTTTATCTTTTTAATGCTGACCTTCATACCATATCTATTACAACAGTTATTCAATTTAGTCAGATAATCTTGCAAACTTGTAGTGGATTTATTTAGAAGTATAACATCGTTCGCATAAAGCAAAGAGCTGACATTAACATCTCCAATTCTGATGTCATGTTTAATACCATTTTCGTTCAATAATATAATCCATATAGATAATGAATAACCGAGGGATAATGTACTCTGCTATTTAGATCCCCAACAAGGACCAACTTTTCCTTTTTCATTGTGTCAGTTGCTTTTTCTAAAGCATCAAAAAATTCCTCCATGTCTACCTTAGTAGAACCTTCTGTGGGACCATAGGCACAAATAAGTCTCATTGTCCAATTCCCCATTCTGATATTTGCCCACATCCCTCTACTTGAGACTGCCTGCTATTCAAGAAGATTAGCCTCGTATTTTGTGTTAAATACTATGGGTACTCCTTCTTTTCCTTGATTATCATTTCCTGAATATAACATTTTGTATTTATTGCTCAGAAAGATCTCACCAGTTTTTGTCTTTTTTGTTTCATTCACCCCTATTATGTCGATCTGGTACTTATCTTATTCCTCAGCTAGCTCCATTTCTTTGCTATTCAGGCTTCTTATGTTGATAGTGCCGATCTTTAACTCTGGTGATGTTGTATGCTTTCAGATTTGTTCCAGTAGCAGACTTTTAGCTGTTCGCCCTGGTTCCCTTGCAAAGAAGCCACGGGGGCCTTTTTAACCGGGCGACACCCTAGCTGGCATGAAATTTTTTCATGTTGTACCATCATTTTCTATATTGGTTTAAGCCAATAAGAATACAATTTGGTCGGCTAAATCCCAAATTGCCAGCCCATCCTCGTTCGTTCAGTATCCAGGTAGATATCCAACAGGGTGCACCACGAGAAGGTGAGGATTGGACATTAGGTCAGAAACCCTGGTCGGTTCTCCGCATTCCTTTAAAGGCTATGTGGAGGTCTCCTCTCAGTTATACAGCTTTGACCCTTAAGACCCTTCCATTTGCGAAATATTTAACGATAAATACACAAATAACCCATTTCTCAAACACAATATCAACAGTTCCTCTGTTGGCATATTTTGTTGGAATATCAACAATTCCTTGTTGTCACTGTGCATGCTTTAACCTACGCTCACTTGCATCTTGTTTGAAAGTATATTTGAAAATGTTATTCATTCCCTGACGGGCGTATCTTTGAGAAGATGCAACTCAAACGGATGTAAGTTGAGAGATGACTGTATATTGCTTTTGTAAGATACTGCCCTGTGAGTTTCCATGCTGCATTGTCAACACCTTTTCCACTCGGTTCATCTATCCAATGTGCTGATGCTAACTGAGCTTAATATAATCACCTACTTTATACTTCCACATGTATCCATTTTTGGCAGTGACCTTTTCTTGTTTTATCATATCCCAAACAAGTAATGATCATGATCACTCTCACCATCTGGCAGCTGTGTCAACACTTCATTAACAACTACATCCCGTGAAGTTATCACCAAATCCAAAACATTAAAGCCTCTAGTTGTCTCAATCACATGCTGCTTAAGATACATATCTCTCAGAAATTCTACAAATTTGCTCTTCTTATTCCCATACACTATGTCCTCCTTCCAGTGTATATTTCTGTCATTAAAGTCTCCTATCAGGATCACTTTCTTTTTACATGCCCAACTAATTTGCCTAAACATTTCACAATTGGTATTCTCTGCATTCCCTAGCCTATAACAGCATCCTATCAGATATACTAACCTATTTATTTCAACTTCACACCACACAAATTCAAAATGTGCATGCACGATCGACTTCCACACTTTGTGGACACAATTCCTATGCATTCATTAACAAAACTTTTGCCCCTCCCTCTTTTCATATTTCTATCCTGGAAAATTATATATATATCCTTCTAATTCTATTCCCAACATCACGTCCTCCTCAGACAACCAAGTTTCACTTATTCCAATTGTTTTTGGGCATACTGTCTCAATCAATGCAACAAACTCAGCTCTCTTGTTTTGAATGCTCCTTACATTTGTGTATAAACATAACAACCACTGTGTGTTTGAGGCCATTCTGCTAGCACCGACATTCTATAATAATAGATGTTTGTGACTGTCTTTAGGTGGGAGATGTATTTCATTACCTGGTATTGAGACTGCTACCTCATTTATTCAAGGCCTGAAGGGGCTTGAAAAACTTTCATGTTTGGTGATTAGAGCAGGACTGTTAAAAATAAAATAAAAATCATCAGTAATGATAAAAAAAAATTAAAAAATTAAAAACTTAGCCTTCTGCAGTACTGATTAAAAAAAAAAGAGAAAAACTGTTGACTGACAGTATACTTTTATGTTGTGTGCTCCTGGAGAGTACTTATTAATGATGATGATTTCTTTATAAATCTTGGGGTTTCATATAAACTGTTGGCAAGAGACCCAAAACATGTTGAAGCTCCTGCTAGGTGCATATACAGGGTGTTCGGGATAAATTTGACAGTTTCGTAAGGAAAAAGAAAATCTTCTTTGTATCTATTAAATTTAATGAATTGACAAAAAAACATTACAGGCAGAGTTAATTACAATACTATCAACAAGATTTACTCAAAATAACCACCATTAGCATCGATCACAGCTTCAATTCTGCTTCGGAACCTCGAACAAGCTGATGGTACAGTCTCCCTGGGAAGGGCCGCAAAAACTGTTTTAATTTTATCCATTAACTGGGCTTTTGTATTACTGGAAGTGCGATTGGTGTCTTTTTCAACTGCGCCCCATACAAAATAATCCATGGGGTTAAGGTCTGGGGAGTTTGGAGGCCAAACATTTGGACTGATGAAGTCGTAGAAATTTCAGACAACCATTTTTGACTTTTCCCAGAGGTGTGGCAAGGGGCCGAATCCTGCTGCCATACATACGGCCTACCATTGGCTACCCTTGTTATCCAGGGCTTGACTACAGTTAGCAACTCCACGAACAAAGCCCGAATTCCAATGCCAGGGTTCTTCAACACCTGTTCCTGCAGATTTGCGAGGAATTCTGCTGTACGAACGCAATCAGATCGTCTGCTAGGGATCTTTCTTCTTGCTACATCCTCGTAGTCACCATTGCAAGTCTCTAGTTCATGCCTGATTGTTTTTACTGTATTCAGGGAGCATTGGGCAGCAGTCGTAATATCCTTATTTTGATGGCGGGCACGAATCATCATGATACAAGTTATTCTCTTCCATGATTCAGGTGGGTTCCAGCTATCCATCCTTTCTGACATCTTGTATATGAATGAAGAAGGGTCCAAACTTTTAAATGAAGAGAAGTGTGTGTTAATACATGTAACTTACGGAAAAATATAATTAATTATAAATATGTCAAATTTATCCCGAACACCCTGTATAGATTACATGAACTTTGAGCCATCTCCAGGCATATGGTTAGTGACTTAAATATTGTGAAGAACAGGATACAGATATAATTAAACACAATATTCAACAATACAGTGCCTATGGGAAAATTTTATTTCATAGAATTTATATCCAGATATCAATGACATCATTAATTCATTACCTGGTATTGAGACTGCTACCTCACTTATTCAAGGCCTGAAGGGGCTTGAAAAACTTTCATGTTTGGTGATTAGAGCAGGACTGTTAAAAATAAAATAATTTCAATATTTCAATATTAGCATAATATTGAAATTAAACAAGTGCAAATAACAAAATGAAGACTCAAATGAGAATATATAAGCTGCATATAAATGACAGCGAGAGAGACAGTCTCAAGTACTTCTCTCTCTTCTCTCTCTCTAGGTCCTGACAAGATTTTTTTAAACAAGTTGTTCTGTGTGTGGGTGGGGGATGAAGAAGACAATGGCATAGTGGGATGTATGAAGACAGTTTCCATATGGGGGATAAGTTCAGTCCATCATTCCTATTCAGATTGTATGATGAAGTAAGGTTTCACAGGTATCTTTGTACAGTCATTCCATAAGAAAACAGCTTTGGTTTGGAACCTAAGTCCTTTTCCAAAAGATCTAGTGTGCAGCAAGTTGAAATTGTTCTAACTCATGAAATCTGAACATTGTTGCAGGCCTGCTAGTTTGGCAGAAGTAAAATAACCCAGAATTGCAGAGGTTATGGTAAAGACCAGGGTAGGCCAAAGGTGGAACTTTATACTTCCACCTTCCAAGTTTATACTCAAAGAAGAAAGTTTATCAACTGGGTGAAAAGTCACATTGAATTCAACAGATCAAAGTAATTTAGCAATCCTTTCAGAAATATCCTTGATATAAGGGAGAGCAATGGATAACTGCCTGGGAAGCAGGTAATAGAGAAACTCCATAACTATTAATGACCTTGTTAACAAAGGACCAGATGAAGCTTAGGCAAGAAGGTTGTCTTAATAAAATTTATTTTTTGTGTCAATCTCATAATTTCGGTAGAGAAAAATGAGTGAGCCCATGGGTATATCTTTTAATCATGCCAGATTTTTTGACAGGAATGGTGATGCAAGTGAGCATGGATGCGAAGTCTGGCATGGGATTTCTTATGAAAGACAGAAAACTGCACTCTCTTTTCTGGCTGCAAAGAATAAGGAGGCCTCTTAAAAATGAAATACAATTATCCTTTTTGAGCAATACATATCTCGAGCATATTTATGCTGTAAGTCAGCAGTTAGAATTGAAGGAAGTAGAGGAAGATGGTTGATATTAAATCAGGTTTGTGACAAGGGTGCACGTTATCTCCATCTATATGATCTATATAATATCTATATGGATCACATCATGAAGAAAAATCTGATATCAACATTAATCTTAGCTCTTTACTTTATGCAGCTGATGTTATATTTCTGAATAAATTCAGCACAAGTCTGCAATATTCACTGACTAAATTGAATTACTATTATAATAAATTTGGTATGAAAATCAGCAATAAAAAGACAAAGATAATAAAAATAGGCAGAAACATTAAAAACCTTAACTGTATTCTGAACGATGAACCTATAGAACAAGTAAAACATTTCAGCTATTTAGGCCCAATTTTTAGTGAAGATTGCAAATTAAATATGGAAATAGACAACAGCATTAGTCAAGCTGGTATAATATGAGGTCTGCTTAATAAATTTATATGGAATAAGAAAGAAATTAGTCAAATCACTAAATTAGTTGTATACAAAATGGTATTCAAACCAATTTTAACTTATGGATCTGAGAACTGGGTTAGAAATAAAACACTTGATCAAAGACTGGAGACCTCTGATATAAGAGTTCTGAGAAAGATTTGTGGAGTCAACAGAGCATCAGTGGCAGTATTACATTGGGAAAGAACCTGCCATTGTTAGCATTAAGGAATGTGTCAGTAGAGCTAATCTTAGCTAATTTAATTGAATGGGAGAGGCAAGATTAGCAAAACAAGACAAGTGTTATTTGCCAGGTTGGCAGAAAAAGGACCAAGATGTGGATGGTTTGATATAGTAAAAAGTGCATTAAAAGACAGAAATATCAGACCTAATAACATTGGAGTCTTGATAGATAACAGATTAATTTGAAAGAAAATTGTTGATTTGAAGTTAATAATGGTGTAACTTTTTTATTTAATACTATCATAATTATCGTGTACATCTCCTGAGGGTGCACATCAGGAATTTGATGATAATCCTTTTCAGTTCAAGAGTAAATTGTATTCAAGGATGAAGAGCATTAATTTTTGTAATGAAAACATAAAGTTCAGAAGGGGAATCAACATTACAATACTAAAAAAATATTAATGATACATATATCCTAGTTCTTCCTTATGATATGTGGTACAGTAATATGAATGATATTTTTGGCTATGGTAATGCTTCCATTCTGAATATCAAGATTTCATTACAAAGATTTATGCAAGTCATTCTAATACAATTTATGTTTGCTCTTGAAGTGGAAAGAGATGAGTGTAATTTTTTTTTTCTTTTAGAAGACCTTATTCTTCACCAGCCAGATGGGAGCTTTCAGTTTTCTGCCTCTTTCAAAAGAAAACCTACACTGGACTTTTTATCCATACTTATTCACATCAACATCCTTGTCTCTTAAATCTGGCACCACCAAGACTCATCAATCAGGCTCACTCATTATGCTGTACTGAAGTGTTGTTGATGCAAGAAATACATTTTATTAAGACTACTTTTTTGTTTAATGGTTTCACCAAGTTCTTTGTTACTAAGTCATTAATGGTTATGGAGTTTCCTCCTCCCAGAAAGTAATCATGAGAGGATCATCAAACTAACTGAATCTGTTGGACACAATGTATTATCTTTTCATCTTATTAATAAAATTTCTTCCTTTTACAGTTATATACTTGGATTTTTCAAAAGCTTTTGATAGATTGCTAAATGACAAACTTTTAACTAAATTGAAACAGATAGGATTGGACAGGCTTAACTTGAAATATGCAGATGTTGTGGGCTTAGAGGAGAATCTTAGTAGACTGTGTGTGTGTGTGTGTGTGTGTGTGTGTGTGTGTGTGTGTGTGTGTGTGTGTGTGTGTGTGTGTGTGTGTGTGTGTGTGTGTGTGTGTGTGAGTGAGAGAGAGAGAGAGAGAGAGAGAGAGCAAATGAGTTATCAGTTTAGCATTGCTGTGTGGTGAGTGCAGAAACTATGAATTGGGTTTTTCAGACAATGCATAGAGAAGTATGGGATACAGAGTATACAATTGATGGAGAAATTTTGAAGGAAGTGGAAAAGATGATAAATCCAGGAGTGATGGTGGGCAAGAAACCTGAAGTTTAAATACCATATTACTAAAATTGAAAACATCACAATGGAGTACGACAATAATGAAGACCTTAACATACATATTTAAAGAGGTTATGGTTCTCTTGTATAAGATCTTGATCAAACCACAGATCTAGTCTCCTAATTTTTAAGGGGATGAAGATCATCATCATACGTATCAATGATTTAGGCC
Source organism: Typopeltis vanoorti (assembly GCF_054136105.1). Taxonomy (NCBI): domain Eukaryota; kingdom Metazoa; phylum Arthropoda; class Arachnida; order Uropygi; family Thelyphonidae; genus Typopeltis; species Typopeltis vanoorti. The sequence goes on from NC_143549.1 coordinate 32,158,584, forward strand.
TAGTATGGCCTGTTCCGGCCTTAGAAATCATCGTTGAATCGTTTAAGAGGACGTCCTGGTTTTCTTTTTCCTAATGGCTTGTACTTTAAGGCTTGTTTTGGTAATCTTTCTGTTTTCATTCTTTGAACGTGTTCCATCCATCTATGTTTATATTTTTTAATTTTTTCAATTACTGGTTCTTGGTTTAATTCTTTCATAATATCTTCGTTTCTTTTGTGATCAAATAGGGTATACTTTGCAGTTTTTCTCATAAACTTCATTTCTGCTGTTGTTAATCTTTGTTTGTCTTTTTGTTTTATTGTCCAGATTTCGCTTCCATACATTAAGACCGGTAGGGCTAATGTATTGTATACTTTTAGCCTGGTTTGTTTTTGAACTAGGTTTGGTTTAAATATAGAGTTAATTACTCCTGTTATTTTTAAATATTTTGCAATTTTTATGTTTATATCTTTTTCATTTTCATAAGTGATCATACATCCTAGGTAGTTAAATGAATTCACCTGTTCTAAGATCTTGTTATCTAATACTATTTTAGTTCTTGCTGGATCTTGTCCTTTAAAGGCCATAGTTGTTGATTTTTCCGTTGATATTATCATACCATAATCTTTGGATATCTCATTTAGATTTAAAATAGCTTTCTGTAAGTTATCTTCAGAATTTGTAATTATTATTTGGTCGTCTGCAAAGAGGAGAGTGTTTAAGTTAACTGTAGGTGAAAGTTTAATTCCTTGATGTAAATTTTTACTCCATTTTATTATTATTTCATTTAAGTAGATATTAAAAAGTGTTGCTGAGAGGGGACATCCCTGTCGGACCCCTTGGTTTATCTCTCTTGTATATGATAGCTCATGATATAATCTTATTTGTATTTGATTATTTTCATATATACTTGTGACAGCTTTTAGGATATTATTTGGTATTTGTCTTTCTTTTAATATGTTAAATAATATGTTTCTTTTAACTTTGTCAAATGCTTTTTCAAAGTCAATAAATGCAATAGGTGTTTCTAAATTATATTCTCTTCTTTTCTCTATTATTAATTTTAGGCAGAAGGCTGGGTCTATACATGATCATCCTTTTCTAAATCCATTTTGTACCTCTAGAATAAAGTTTTCGGAATATTTCATTAGTTTGTTATTTAAGATTCTGCTGTATATTTTGTAACATGAATTTAGTATAGAGGTATCAGTATAGGATGAAGGGGATGAAGATATCTTAGTAAATCTTCTCTGGATCCTCTCTAAGTCAGTATCAGGCTAATGGAATGGACTATGAAGACAGGTTGAGAGACTGTAATTTGCAGAGCTATGTGAATAGAAGGAGATGAGATTGATACAAGTTGGTGAGAAGTCGTCACCAGGTTATTATAGAAATTTTTCATAGAGTATGAGATGAGGATAGAACAAGAGACAATCCCCTGAAAGAGCACTGTAAGGTGGGCAAGAGAGAATAGTAGGTTCTTTGCATGGAGAGTGGTCGGTGAGTGAAATGCATTACCAGAGGGTGTGGTGAAAGCAGAAACTGTAAATGAGTTTAAGGTATGGTTTTATGATTTCTTTTGTGTGTAAGTGTGAACCTCTTGTTGTGAATCTTTTGAATTGTTGGAGGTCTGATGTTAATGATATTACTACTACTATTAATAATTTTTAAGCTCTGCAGTGCAGAGGTAAACTTCTGCCTTTAGGCCACTGCAGTGTTTTATCAAATCTCCTGCACTTATAGGTTAACTTGCTTCTGCCACACTGGCAGGACTGCAGCTGATTGTCATATTGAGCACTTCAGCTATGTTAGATTCCACAAGTCAAAAAAATTTAAACTTGCTTAACATGACATCTCCATCAAACATCAGATATTTTTGAAAAAGACTAAAGATCCTACATAAGGCCATTTGTTGTGGAATGCTTGTACAAAGAAAGCTGTGAAATCTTATTTCATTGTCCTGATCTAAACAGAAAGGATGGACTGATGTTATTCCCCCTTATGGAAAAGTGTTCTGTTTTGTAAATCTTGCCATAGTCAGTAGGTAGGATGACAGAACCTAAAAAGATTTGAGACTATGCCTGTTTGTTATTTATGCATAATTCAAATTTCCTCATTGTCAAATTGCAAATAACTTATTACTTTTGTGTGTTTTATTTGAATTCCATATTGACAATGCCTTTGATACTCAGGTAAAAATTCTGAGTGTTCACACAAATAATTATTATTAATTATTGTATTTAATGTGTTTCAATGAATTGAAAGTTGATTGATCATGATAGGCCATTACCATTAGTCCTAATATAGGTGAAAGAAAAATCAAAATATAAAAAGGGCTCTAAATTGGATTAATGCTAAATAAACTACATCAGATTTGCTGTACTATTTTAAAAATGTTTTAGTGAGAACAGTTAAAAGGCTTTTTTTTTTTTCCTACAGTTACTCTTTCCTTAAAAAGGGAGAAATTTTGTAATGAAAAGTTGTCAAAAGATTTTTTTTAACTGTCAATTTTAGATCCTTGCATTTATTGAAGGAATAACTTTCAGTAAAATTGATCTCTTAATTCATAATGATTTCCATTATTTTAGGATGGAGGTCTTTTGCTTAATAATCCAACAGCTTTAGCAATTCATGAAGCAAAACTGTTATGGCCAGGTGAACATATACAGTGTGTTATATCAGTAGGCAATGGCAGATATGTTCCCCAAATGCACACAGCCCTCACTTCTACAAGCTTAAAAACAAAGGTTTTGAAGATACTTGATAGTGCTACTGATACTGAATGTAAGTCATTTTACACACTGAAATTTTTAGTTTACACTTTTTTTTGTATCATTCTATTGCATGTTCTAAGATAAGAAATGTAATAAGATTTTCAAACTTGATTTTCAAATTATTTAACTTCATTATAAAAAAAAAAAAAAAAAAATGCATTTAAGTAAGCAGGATTCATGTTTACATGAATGTTGCATAGCAACGTTTTTCCTCCTGACCATTTTTGAAAATAGTGGAGTATGCATTTTTTTAAGATTCCGGTATGATTGTGAAGTTTTCTGGAAGAAAATCTATATAGCAAATAAATAAATTAAAAACTTAGGTTATGAAATGTTATACCATCACTTTACATTGGTTCCTGTACACCTTCTGAGAGTACATATCAGTAATTTGATGATGATGAGGTTATTAAATTTCATTGTATAGCACAAGATTCCATCCTGCTTATTGGAGAGACCTAAAGTGGCTTGAAAAAAGTCTATGTTTGGTCATTAGAGCAGGGGTTTCTGGACTATTTGACCAGAAACCCCTGCTTATCCCATCCATGATTACTGATACTAATGTACTTATGCTTTTGAGGGTGTGATTCATAAAAAATAATTATAATAATTAAGCTAATTATTTACATTCACTTTAAAGGCCAAAGACACACACATTGAACACAAAATGAAACTATCTAATACAAAGTATGAAATTGTCTATATACAAGTAGCGTAGTTGTGAAGTAATTTCATGCACAAACTTTGTTTGCGTACACCTGGATAAAGGATGAAACCAAGAATATAATTTCTTGGCATCTTTAATTTATATTATGCAGGTATCGCTATGGAGTCAGAAGACTCATCACAAGAAACCAATTGTTGACACACTACCTATCGCACTTCTCTTTATAAACTCATTCATGGACAAAGTACTCATAATCACCTCTGACAACCAATTCCTCCCATTAATTGACCTCCAAGCAAAAATTCTTGTCCTAGCTTGCTAACCACACTTACTTAATTTTAATGGGTGAAATTTCCCTTCCTGTCATGTACCAAAAAAAAGAAGTCCAGTGTGAATCCTATAAAACCCCCTTTAATGACATATACTCTTACATGGCTCATTTTCTTCATCTATTAGCTAGTTACACTTAGATAAAGGATGAAACCAAGAATATAATTTCTTGACATCTTTAATTTATATTATGCAGCTATCGCTATGGAGTCAGAAGATTCATCACAAGAAACCCATTGTTGACACACTCTTTCATCACACTTATCTTTACAAACTCATTCATGAACAAAGCACTCATAATCAACTCTGACAACCAATTCCACCCATTAATTGCCCTCCAAGAAAAAAAATCTAGCATAAATCAAAAAAAGATTTATAAACCTCACAGAACCTTCAATCTAATCTCATAGGGAATATTCCATGTACCTGCCACAATCTTTGTCACTCATCTCTGGATCCTCTTCACCACATTCGTCCCCAAATCCAAGTGACCAAGCTGGTGACTAGACCTGTGTGCAGTAGGTAATCAAGATGTGGCCTTATTAAAGTCTTTATAAAGGGGAACACTAACCTCCTTATTGCTGCTTGTTAGTGTGTTCTTCAACAACCATATAATCTGATGTGCTGTTTTGGCTACCTTCACAGTATGCCCTCTAAATTTCAACTCCCTGTCCATAATCAAACCTAAGTCCCTGATCTCATCAGTTTCCTGCAGTTCAGTTCCATCAGTATAACACAGCTTGTGATATGTTTTTTTCCCAAAGTGTATCACCTTACACTTAGCCACATTAAATTGGCAGCCATTTACCTCTGCCCATACTGCCAGTCTATTTAAGTCACCTTCATTTACTGCTCTTCATTGCTCTTCCCAGTTTTGAATTATCAGAATAACAGAATATTTCCTATCAAATCATTTCTCATGTTATTGATATACAAACAAGAGAGGACCAAGTGCAAAGCCCTTTGGTACACCACTAGTCACCTGCCTTTTTAGCTCCTGCATAAACAGCTCTTTGATATCTATCCATCAGCTGTCCTCCAATCCAAATACAAATTTGGTCACCTGTTTCTTGGAAGTCAGGTAGTAGAAAGGATTCAGAGACAAGTGACCAAGCTAGTTACAGGTCTGTGGAATGTTCTCTGTGAGTAGGTTGAAGGTGTGTGGCTTACAAAGTTTAGTTGATAGGTGGAAAAGAGGGGACATGATAGTAATATAAGATATTATTAAAGGGGTTTTATAAAACTAATGCAATGGAACATTTTCAAGATATATGACAAATAAACAGAGAACTATGGGAGGGGGGGGGTCATTGGTGGGTGTTGTGTAAGAGTGTGCAGACCAAATTTTTTGCATGGAGAATAATGAGTGAGTGAAATGAATTGCCAGAATTAGTTGTGAGTGTGCTGACGATGATTGAGTTTAAGGAGAGGTATGATAAGTTTTTGTATGTATAAAAGTTGCATGGGTCTCCCATAATGAGTCAATGTACTCCATGGAGATACTGTTTAATAATAATAAAATCATCAGATTCATATCCATCCCCATTTGCTTCAGCTTATGCAACAAAATTCTATGTGGAATCCTGTCAAATGCCCTTCACAAAGTCTAGCAGTATCACGGAATAATCATTTCCCTTATCCAACTCCATTGTCATTTTATTATAAAAAAGTCAGCAAATTGCTAAGGCAAGCCCTTTACAAAACCATTTTGTCCCTTATAACATATCACATGGCTGTCTACTCAGTCACGAATTCTGTCTTTTACCAATTTATCCAATACCTTAACCACTACTCCTGAGATACTGATTAGCCTATAATTTGTGACTTTGTCTTGGCACCTCCTTTATGCAGTAGGACTGTTTTGTCCTCATTCCACTCCATTGACACTTTCCTGTTACTGAGGCTTAAATTAAACAGCTTGGTCAGAAGAGATGATAATTCCCTTGCACTCTCTCGTAATATGTGGGCCAATATGCCATCTAATTCTATGGTTGCCTGTTTGCATTGAGATTCTGCAATATTCTAAGCACCTTCAATTCTTCAGCTTCTATTCTCTCATCAGTTAGTGTCAATAATGTTTGAGGCTATCTGATGTGAGCTGGAGATTAACAAGATATGATATATGGCAGGATGTTGCAAAAGACTGGGCAGTTTATTTGCTGGTGGATGAAGAAATGCATTGCCAAATTACCCTAATGGGGTACTAAATGACTAATTATTATGGGTGACTTAAATTATTCAAATATTGATTGGTCAGAGAAAACTCATAAGAACAAAGGAGAATTTATTGAGCTGTTGTGAGACAGTTTTCTCAACCAGCATGTGAAAGAAGGCTCAGGGCAAAAGAGTATTAGATTTTATTATAGCATCAGAATGTGTCTTGGTTAAGGATGCAACCTATTTTTCCACCAGTTGGTGATAGTTGGATGCTTCTGAGGTCATGCCATGCTGACCTCAGAAGCATCCAATTACAGTTTGACATTCCAATCTGGACAGGTTGCATGCTGAACTACAAATTTGAAAATTATAACAAATTTAGCAGAATACTATCTTTGGTTCCATGGCACTAACTGAATGGGAAGGATATTAGCAATGCATTGAAAGCTTTGAAAAGTTACTTAAATGATGTGATATCTCAATGTATCCCAGAGTTCAAAGAACAAATATGATGTGAATGAAATGGATGTTCAGTCATATTAAGCAAGAGAAACATATGAAGAAGATATGGAGCATGTACCATGAGAATAATAGTGAGAGGAGTTATGAAATATATAAAGCTCAGACCAGAAAAATTATGAGTATTGTATGGAAAACTAATCTGGTGAATTATAGCTTCACAGATTAAAGGTAACTCAAAAATAATTTTATCATTATGCTACAAGTAAAAGAAAGAATGAATATGGAAGAATAACTGTCGAGTGTAGATGGTACCATTGTATCAAAAGTAGATGTGATAGTTTGAATAATGGGTGCTCAACCTGGTGCATGTAACATAGTGTACAATGCTACCACTACCCTGGATGAAGAGATAGAGGTTGCCTGAGAAGCAATTTCAAGGAATTTGGCGATAGTGATGAATGGGATATCAGCATATGTTCAGCTGTACTAGTTAGGGAAATGACATGCTTGTTTAATTTGAGTCTTAGTTCAGGAAAGATCAGAGAGGAATCAAAAGAATGATAATCTCATTGTAAAAGGGTGGTGCAAAGATGTGTCTAACTGTTAACATATCAGTATCTCTGAAGTAACTGTGAAGATTTTAGAGAAACCTCATAAGAACTCACCTATACAGCATTTACAGAATGGTTGAATAGGCTAGAAGTGTGAACAAATGATAATAGCTGTCACTTCTATTTGGTGTGATGGGATATCCAACAGCAATATTGGTTGGATTATACTTGGAGTAACTGACGAGGCTGGAGATCTTGGAGTTATGGGATAGAAAGTTGAAGCTCAAAGGTCACATGGAAAAAATTGCAAACACAATTGAGTTAATTACAAAGTAATTAACTCAGAGGATAATTGCAATGTTGAAGTTAACTTTGACATGTAAGGATAGGGAAGCCATTTTGTCTCTTTACAATGCCCTGATAAGACTTGAATTTGGCTACTGTGTGCAGATTTGGCATCCTATATTCCAAGGGGATAAAGAAGTTGTGGAAAGGGTGCAAAGAAGAGTTACAATGATTATATCAGGATTATGGAGTTTATCACAGACTAGTTAGTAAAAGAAAAAGAAAGACGGGTATATAATAGAAGTCTATACTTTTAGGAGCATTTTTTCTTTTAAGGTTACACGGTGATCAGCATTCATATTTATGAATTTAGAGACACAAAACACACGTGTTGAGAAGATTATTTTACTGATTAATAATAAAATAATAACTTGATGTTTCAACCCCTGTATTGAGGTCATCATCAGAAGGATACATGTGTATAAGAACCAAGCTACATGCTGTTGCACTCTAAACAGGTAAATTATATCTACGATGTTAACTAATCTTTTTTCTTAGCCTGCCCTCTAGTAATAAAAAAAAAAAAAAAAAACTACAATAAATTCTGCTAAAGTCCTCAAGTACTAGGATTCTTCTGGAATTATACATTCCATATTGTTATATTACGATTATCTTCTGGATTTGTACAGTACAGGTTGCTATTGAATGTTTGGGGGGGGGGAGGAATACTTCACCAAGTCTTCTTGTATTGAGATTTTTCTTTGTGGTTGCTATGAAGGTTGCAAATGGGTCCTCCACATTCTTGGAATGGTTAGACCATCATTTTTACTCAGATTCGGATCATGTTTGAGCATTTCACATGCTTCCTTGAATTTCCGCTTGAACCAGGTTTTGGTGCAGTGTAGGGATAATGAGGGATGTAGATACCTTTCCAATCAATTCTGTGGTATGTTTGGAGTGCGTGGTCAGAAAGGCCGGTTTTTTCAAAATGGAAGTATTTTTTATGTCGTTTGTGTTCATCCTTCCTGATTGGGATGGTTCGCCCTGTTTCCTCTATGTATGGTATGTTACATGTGCATTGTATTTTGTAAACCACTGGGTGGGCTAGGTGTGGCAAAGGATCCTCGGAAGAACTGAGTAGGTGTCTTAATTTTGTCGGGGGTTTAAAGGTGGTTTTAATGTTGTATTTGTGTAGTGTTCTGTCTATTTTTTCGGAAATGTCTCTAACATATGGTATAGCAATAGCATTCTTGAAATCTTTTTTGTTATTAGTGGTATCTTTGTGGAGGATCTTATGAATGGTTTTTATACTGTATCCATTTTTTATAAAGGTATGTTTGATGGTCTCATATTCATGGTTAAGAGCTTGTTCATTTGAACAAATAGTTTGAGCTTTGTGTTTAAGGGTGCTGATGACCCCTAGTTTTTGTGTTGGGTGGTGATAAGAAGTTTTGTGTATGTACTGGCCGGTGTGTGTAGGTTTGCGGTAAACTGAGAAGGAAGACGTGTGACAAGTGTGTCTAGGAACGGAAGAGAGTTGTTTTTTCTCTATTTCAATGGTGAATTGGATGTGTTTGTGTTGTTTGTTCAGGTGGCTAAGGAATGTATTTAGTGCTTCATGGCTGTGGGGCCAAATGGCAAAAATATCGTCGACGTATCCAAGCCAAATTTTGGGCTTTAAGCATGCCGACTCTAGAGCTCGTTGCTCAAAGTCTTCCATATAAAAGTTTGCTATTGGGGGGAAAAGTGGTGAGCCCATGGCTGTACCTTCGTTTTGAAGGTAAAAATTGTTTTGCCACACGAAATATCCGGAACGGGGTATGTGAGCAAAGAGAGCCGTGATGTCGTGTGGAAATATGTTCTGTAAGAGCAAGATAGTATCATTGATTGGGACATTGGTGAAAAGGGAAGTTATGTCAAAGCTGACTACTAGATCTTGGTCGTTGAGTGTAATATTTTTAATTTTGTTTATGAAATGTTGTGTATTTTTTATGTAGGAAGGGCCATGACCAACCAATTCCTTGAGTGTGGCCGCTAATTTTTTGGCTAAGTAGTAATTCTGGCTGTCGATTCCTTCCACAATTGGACGTAATGGTGTGTCTGTTTTGTGTACTTTTGGCAGGCCATAAATTCTGGGTGTGCGGGCATACTGCGGTATCAATTTTTTAATTGTTTCTTCTGGCCACATGTTAACTGATTTAAGTAGTTCAGTAGTTTTCTTTTTGTTGCGTTACTTGGGGTTGTAATTTATCATTTGGTAGGTGTTGTGGTCTGATACCAAATGTTTAATTTTTTTTATGTAGGTTGTCCGATTTAAAACAACAGTGGCATTCCTTTTATCTGCTTTTGTGATAATAATGTCACGGTTATTTTTTAGGGATTTCAGGGCCAGTTTTTCCACTTTGTTTAGGTTGCTGCTTAATTTTTTGGTTGAATTTAGTAAACAGGCAGTTTCCATCCGTATTTTGTCAGCTAAATTGGTGGGGAGGGATCTTAAACCTCTCTTGATATGATAGATTATATCTAGTTTATTTACTGACCTCAGAGCAATGGCGTAATTTTAACCTTTCTCCAGTAGCGAGAGTTCACCTTGGATGAGGTTGTAATCTGATTGGTTGATAACCAGACAGTGGTCCGATGGTGGTTGGTTGCTCCTAACTGCGTTTGTGGGGTCTGCTCCTTTTGTTATGACATCATAATTGTCTTGTGCTTTCCTGTAGTTTTAATGCTTGAAACTTCGTTATTAATTGTTCTTTGTTTTTGAGTAATAAGTGCTTGGTCGAGTCGTCTGTGATCTTGTCCAGAATATCCCAAATTTCTGGATTAACGTAACTGGATAACTCAAATTTTAGTTGTAACACTTTGGCTTGGGTAGATGCTAAGTTTTTTCATCCCTCATGGATCTGTTCTATTAACAACGCTTTTTCTGGCATAGGTACAGGGCGCTTGCGGAGCACTTTAGCTGATGTAAATTTCTTCTTTAGTTTAATGCAGTTGGGTATTAAGTTGCTGTCTACATCGTTTCAAAAAGGCTAGTCGATTAATTAACATGGAACTATGTATCTTTAGCTTTTGGAAGGGTGTTATAGGATATCTGTTGATACAATTTTTTATTATATGGAAAAGGGAAGGAAAAGGCAGCAGCCGTTGATGTTAAGTTTGTGTGCATTGAGAAAGAAGTGAGAGCTAGATTTTTCTTTCACAGAACCATCAATTAGTGGAAGTTTGTCTGTTGAAGTAGTGAGTACATTTAGTGTTAATGAGGTTAAGAGAAGGTAGGTGATGTATGACCTTCCTTGATTGAGTCCTTAATTCCTAGGGGGCTAATAATAATATATAGTAGGTTAATTTGTAGTTTTTTATGCGTGTGCAATAGATTGAATTGTTTAAATTTTAAGAAATAGTTATATAATTGGTATTAAAATAGATATTGTCAGCATGGTTCCAGTACAAAAAAGAACAACGGCAGCCAAGATGTTGTTGGGAGAAGTTTATGCAAGATTTCATTTCATGTAGTATGTGTGCGATGCGTTTATTGCAAAAGGAAAAAGATATTTAAAGAGACTGGTAAGTAAATATGCAAGAAGTGTTTTGAGAGTGAGTACTAGTTGTGTATAGGGAGAGTAAAACATGTGGTTCCACAATAGAAAATATTGACCAAACCGATTAAACTTTGTTTAATCGGTTTGGTCTAGGGTGGGCCACTCAAAATGAGTCTTATGATTCTATGTAAATCCTGAATTACAATAATAATCATAATAATAATATGTTATTATTGGCAACATTGTTGAAAGTGCAGTAGTTGAAGATCAGTGGAATGAATGGGACCTTGAAATAGCATACCTAAATGAAGTCCTTAGGACAAAACATCCACTCAACGTTGGTGAAATTTCTGGCAACTGGTAGAGTTGAGAAGAGAAAAAAAAAATAGGTGTGATGGAAGAATCTGGAACAAGTGACTAAGTGAGAGAAAAGAGTAAGAAGAAAATTTTTATGGTGATTCGATGATAAGAGTACTTAATGAGTGCTTAACTAAAATGTTGCTTCTGTGTGAAAATGAATAATATATCACCGAAGCCATCAAGATGCAAAAAAAAAATAATAATACATAAATAAAAAGTAAGATGAATGATTTGATTCATTTAGTTGACACTAATGATTTGAAACGTTAAAAATATTGTATGAAAAAAGATATGAAAGAATTATTGAAAGAAGCAAAAAAAAAGAAGAAAAAAACTAGAAAGTAAAGATAGCAAAGATTGTAAGTCTGTAGTTTTTGGTTTCCAATTCTTGATTGTTTTATTTCTCACCTAATTCTCAAATCTATAAGCTAAACACCTTTATTACTATCTATCTGTATCACCTTCGTTTCTAATTGCTGACTCACAACTCAAATATAGACTATACATTGCTTGATATAATGTCCCATCTATACCTCATAACTCTAACATTTTAAACAGCTTTTCTGTTGGCACATTGTCATATACCTTCTCTAGATTTATAAAACATAAATACAAATCCTTATATTACCACAATTTCTCATCTGTTTATCTTAAAGTGAAAAGCTGATCCTGACATCAATCCTCTCCTGGCATAAACATATCACATCTGCTGCATCCTCAGCTTCTAAAACACTAGGATTTCTCTTCTGCTCGAGATTGTTATACTCCGATAAGTTGGAAACATGAGATATTTCATCTTATCATTTTATAACAGAGCGAAAACACAAGAAACATTATAACATGCTTGTCTCTAGGTGTCAAAACACTGCTTTGTAGATAATCAAATATTTCAAACTAAAAGAAAACAAATAGTTATTTATGTAATATTTCAACAAGGGATCACTCACTAGTTAGTATAAATAATAGTGGAAGCGTAAACATTTAACATTTTGTTAGAGCAATAAGTACTAGGAGTTATAGAATGATTTGTACAAATTGTAAGGGGGATGCAAGTCCAAAGGTCAGGAAGCAATAACGCAAGGGGAGCAGTTTGCCCCAGGTATTTGCATGCCGACACAAAAAACGTAGCGGAGAAGACTGGACGCTGTGACCTACATGAAAGCGCTAGATGGACATCACAGAGTGCGAGAATTGCCGGGAACCAAGGCGAAATATAAGGGTCAGGCATCCCCCCACACGAGGCTTTTTTTGTTCCCAATTCTCCTGGTGTTGGTCTTGTGGTGTCGTGAGCAGGTGAAGGGTTGCAGCGCCTTCACTCCGGAGGGTTTCGATAGAGGCATCGCTGGAACTAGAAGGTCATATCTCCACGGAAAGAGTATGCCCGGCCGCCCACAGGAAGCCAGATAGGAACCCATGGATATTTCGATTAAGGTGAGACAGGTTCCTGAGGACCTCTTAACGTGATGTAGTTCAAGATAGATAAGTAGACTTTATAGTATTTGTTAACTATGAATGAAAGGATTTGTACCGTGCTGTGAATCTAAGGAAGGAACATTAATAATATTATATAGAACTGAACTGCAGTGATCCTGAGAAAATTACCGTATATTAACTGTCTCCTACTATGATCGAATTATGTTATATGTTTAAAGAGGTTATGATAAAGTTCAGAGTGAAGAATTGCTATTAATGACAAGATTGTAAAAGATATAGATGCTATTATATGTTTAAAGAGGTCATGATAGAGGTCAGAGTAAAGAATTGCTATTAATGACAAGATTGTAAAAGATATAGATGCTATTTTGAGTGGTTTGATTGAAACTGAATTAGAAAAGAATTATGGAGATTGTTATGCATAATTTAGGTGTTTTAATGTTGATAAGATTTATACTGAAGAATTAACAATAGTCAGTCTGAGTATCCTTGTGATATTGGAATGTTTTAATATTAACCTGACTGTCAGGAACTCTCTTAGATTGAGATTTAAGTTTACATGTACTGTATACATATAATTATAGTATCTAATAAACCTTGCTTTTGAATACAATTAAGTCTATCTGTGATTTTGGAATCCGATGCACCGCTTATAAAAACTAACACGAACCTAGCGGGAAATTAGAGGAAGAGATTTTGGCCATGTCTGCAAAGGTCAAGGTATCACTAAAATACTATCTAGAGATTGCCTCTTCAATGATATTATTATTTAATCTAAAAGCACTAAGTGGCGCAGGAAAAAATAAATTTCTTAGTGTTTTACCTCTCGTAAAACGATACTCTGGTACTGGCTCGACCTCTGATACTCTGGTACTCTGGTATTCGCTCGACCCTAGGGCAATTCCATTGTTATACAGGGGTACCACGTGATACCTGAGAAGGAGTTGAACGAGAATTTGAATAAAAGACTTAGAGTAATTATATTAGATATAGGGACACAACAAGATGTTACTTCACCTCTGAACAGATGTTAACCTTATACAAATCACAAATCCTTCAGAGTACACCTTGAAACCCACAGAACAAGTTTCTTTTCCTTCTTCATTTCTTTTCATCCTCCTCCTTTTTCTCCTCCCTGCTACTACCGTATTGTGGAACCTGTTGGTCTTCCCCCTATTGAATATTACTCTCACATTTAGAGTGGAGCTCCTAAGAGCTCTGTCAAAATGCTTGACTCAATATAGAGGAGAGCAATTAGATTGATTAATAACCCATCTCTTACCACCTCACTCCTCTCACTTTTGCACAGGCATTTGGTTTGTGCATTATATGTATTCTATAAATATTTCCATGGCAAATGTTCATCTGAAATAGCATCAATAATTCCCCACTCAGTACTAAGTCTATTAGAACATGTGCAGCTGTCACCCAACATCCTTTCACAGTACACTTTGAAACCCACAAACAAGTTTCTTTTCTTCCTCCTTCACCCCTGCTACTGCTGTACTAGGGAATAGTCTTCCCCTTGATGTGTTTACCAAGGAATACAATATACAGACTTTTAAATCAAATGTAAACAAGTTTCTCTTTTCCCACTACCCATACAACAGCACTAGCATACTGTAGGTTTATTAACAAACCTCTCGTGTATGGGCTCAGCATAAAAAATAATAATAAAATAAAAAACGTCTATTGGTCTGAACCCAGCTGGTTATATTCTAAGCTTTCTTTGCCTTTTCTCGGGTATACATGAATAAATGGAATTGATGTCAAGAATGATTGTGTGAATGTTTAGAAAGCATGTAAAAATGATGGCAAAGAAAAGGGTGTGACTGATGATAAGAAAGAGTGAGAGAATGACAGAGAAAAGAAAAGATAGTGAATAGGACTGACAGTGAAAAAGCATATGTGACTGAAAGTAAGATACCGTGAGTGAATGATTCGCAAAAGAATGATGTGAGATTTGAAAGCAGAGTTGGTTTATATATATATATATATATGTTTATAATTATTAACTGACTTAAAAAGAGAAGAAATACAAGAGATTTAATAAGATTTCACTGCTAGCTTCATTGGAAATTCTGACTTCATCAGGTGAATACAGTACCATGGTTCTCCATGGTACTACTTTAGACGAAAACAGAGTTTAGAACAAGTAGTAGTAGTTGTTTGAAATTGAGTCCGAGTGTTAGTTCTGGCATGAAGCACTGTGCATGTGAATGATATCATGCTTCATGCCAGAACTAATACTCAGACTCAATTTCAAACACAACTACTACTTGTTCTAAACTCTTTTTGTCTACAGCACAATATATTTTTAAGATGTTGTTTTTTCCATGGTGCTGTATTCATCTGACAAAGTTGGTATTTCCAATGAAACTAGTAGTGAAACGTTATTAAATCTCTTGTATTTTTTTCTCGGTGTTTAAGTCACTTAATAATTATAAACATCATTTAACCGAGTCAATTACTCTGTAAATAAATAAATATATATATATATATCGATTCCATACACAAAGGTTGAAGGATGTATAAACATATCATTGTTACACTTAGAGTGATTATATGAATATATATATGTCATCATCATCATTATCAGTTTCCTGATATATACCCCCAAAGGCTGTTCTGGTTACTATGACAGCACTACATGCTTTACATTATTATTAATCTTCTATCCACAATTTTCCTTCAAATTAGTCTATTACTTATAAGCACTCTGATATTGTCATGTTTAACATTTTGTTCTAAGGCAGTTCTGACTGAATCAATCCACCTAGACCTTGGTTTTTCTCTTGATCTCTTTCCTGCCATCTTGGCATCAAACACTTGTTTTGCTAATCTGTTAATTTTTAATATGATTCTGCCATTGATGCCATCAGTTCACTCCCATGATTTTTGTCAGAACCCTCATATCTGTGGTCTCTAGTCTTTGATCAAGTGCTTTATTTCTAGCCCAACTCTCAGATCCATAACTTAAAACTTGTTTGGATACCATCTTGTATACTGCTAGTTTTGTGTTTTGGCAAATTTCTATCTTATTCTACATAAATTTATTCAGCTGGCTATCCATCATACCAGCTTTGTTTATTCTGGTTTTCTGTTGTCTATTTTGAGATTTAACCACCATCTTCACTAAAAACTTTCAGATATTTTACTTTTTAGTAAAATATCTGAAATATTTTATTATGTTTATTTACTTATTCTGTAGTATCTCCATTTATAATGCAGCTGAAGTTTTCTGTGTTCCTGCTTATTTTCATAGTTTTGGTCTTTATATCGCTGATTTTCATGCCAAATTTGTTACAGTTGCAATTCAATTTAGTTGGTGAATTTTGGAGACTTGCACTAGATGTGTTTAGAAGTGAAACATCATCTGCATAAAGCAAAAAGCTAAGTTTCACATCTCCACTTTTAATATCAGATCTAATGCCACTTTCTTTCATAATGTGATTCATATAGATGATGAATAAGAGTGGAGATAATATGCATCGTTGTCTTACTCCATCAAACCATTTTCCTGTATTTCCTTCAATCCTAACTGCTGACTGACAACTTAAATATAAACTATGGACTGCTTTGTATAATGTTCCATTTACCCCACACAACTGTAGTGCTTTGAATAGCTTTTCCCTGGTTACCTTGTTATATATGCCTTTTCCAGTTCTACAAAACTTAAGTACAGATCCTTGTCACATTCCTTTGATTTCTCAACTAATTTGTCTTAAAGTGAAAATCTGATCTTGACAACCTCTATTTGGCCTGAGTCCTACTTGTTCTTCTCAAGTTTCTCTTACACAATCTTTTTCAACTTCTTCTCAAGTATGCTTGCATAAATCTTACCTGGAACACTCAGTAAAGAAATTACTCTGTAATTCACATTTCAGCTTTATTTCCTTTTTAATAGAGGGATAGTATGAAAGCTCTATTCCAATCATTGGGATGATTTTCCATCCATGCCCTCTGAATTATACAGGTATAGCCACTGCAAAACTTTTAAACTTCCATTCTTTAGCATTTCTGGTCGAATATCAGCTGCCTTTCTGCATTTTCAAGTTTTTGACAGCTTTTTCTACTGAAGTATTGATATGCACTCTTCTTTGTTTGCATGAAAATTTTCTAGTACGGTTCTGTTGCTGCTTGGTTAGTTTAACAGTCTTAGAAAATTTTTGAAAGTTTTCCAAGTGGGACAGCCTCTGCAATTTCTATGCCACACTCCCATGGTTGGACTATTGCTTCCGGCCTTCCAACCCAAATATATGCACTGAACTTATTACCAAAGTAATTCTCACTGGCTCTGAAACATACATTCCACACAGTACTCTGAACTGCCATTCATACCAGACATACCACAGCTGGCTGAAATCAAGCATCATCCTCCTTTAAAGCTTATTATACCAAAGCCCGAAATAGATGCAAAAAAACAATCAATACTTCCAAAACAGAGTTCGAAAGAGCAAAAAGCAGGAAACTAGAAGCCTGTCCAAACAGCAGCCAAGCCTTTTGGTCTCTTGCCAAAGCAATTGGTTCTAACTTCTGCCCAACAGTAATTCCCACCCTTATCATGCCCAGGTGGCTCTATTGCATCATCACCCACAGAAAAAAGCTTCACACTTTGCTTCCAATGTCCCCCAACCATTCCAGACACCCAGCATACAATGCCCCCTTTATCCTTTTGTCAGGATGAGATCAGAAAAATACTGTCCAAATTAGATACAAAAAACGTTTCCTGGCTCTGATGGCATTCCCTGAATTGTCCTCAAAGTTTGCGTACCAGAACTGACTCCTATCCTATGTCGTCTGTATATGCTTTCATACTCCACTGGAATCTATCACACAAAATGGAAATTGGCATATATTCAGCCCATTCTCAAGAAAGGTGAAAAGTCACTGCTGTCCAACTACTGCACTATCTTGCTTGCCTCAGTCCTGTCAAAAATATTGGAAAAAAAAAATCATCGATTCTCAACTCCTACACTACCTTGAAGATGCCCACCTAATAAATGACCGTTAGTATGGATTTCGTCGCTGCCAATCAACAGGAGATCTGCTCACATGTGTCACCCATCTCTAGACAAATGCCATGGAGAAGTTTGGTGAATCTCAAGTGATTGCACTTGATATCTCCAAAGCCTTTGACTGGGTCTGGCACAAAGGCTTACTACCATAATTACCATAAGCAAACTACCATAATTCAGTCTGACCCAGGACTTCTGTAGTTGGATTGCCAGCTTTCTGTCTGGACGCACACTGTGTGTGTGTGAGAGATGGTGGATGGCTCTCTATCCTATCGCCATTCAATTAATGCTGGGGTTCCACAAGGTTCTGTCCTCTCACAAACCTTCTTCCTGTTATATATCAAGACCTAATTCAGTTGACCTCGAACCGAATACACAGTTTTGCAGACGACAGCACACTACACTCCTTGCTTGCATTTGATAAACCTTACCCAACACAACTCACCTCAACCTACAGAACAACCATCACCACCCTCGATTCCGATCTCCAAGCCATCCTACAATATATATATATATTAGGATTACCAAGTAATTTTATAAGCTTTGTTATTTAACTCCTAATGCTAACAGTTAAGTTTGCGCCTGAAACATAGTTCAAGTCTAAAGATGGTACAACACCAGGGCAACTCATTGTAAAGGTGGGTAAAGCTCTGATCACTATTCTTAGTATTTCCCATAATGTAAAGCACATCTCACTAAAAGATGTATACTGCAATACATTATGGGTGGGGTCACTACCCATAATGTATTTAGGGTCTAGCTACTCGCTGAGGAGACCTCAGAAAAGGTTGAAACTGGTCTGGGTAGTGACCCCACCCATAATGTATTGCAGTATACATCTTTTAGTGAGATGTGCTGTACATTATGGGAAATACTAAGAATAGTGATCAGAGCTTTACCCACCTTTACAACGAGTTGCCCTGGTGTTGTACCATCTTTAGACTTGAACTATGTTTCAGGTGCAAACTTAACTGTTTGCTAACTTGGGATTAGGAGTTAAATAACAAAGCTTATAAAATGACTTGGTAATCCTAATATACAGTATCCCCAAGTTAAAAAATTAATTTTATATATATATATATAATATATGTCGATCTCATACACAAAGGTTGAAGGATGTATAAACACATCAGTGTTATGCTTGGAGCAATGAGGTTTGTATAACCTCATCAATTTCAATGCTAATAAAACCCAGTTCTGTACTATTTCCCACTGATGATACCCAAATTTCCAGACAGTTTGAGATCTCTCTTCTTGGAATTACCCTCACATCAAACCTCTCTTGGCATAAACACATCACAACAATTCCATCTTCAGCTTCAAAACAACTAGGAGATCTCTTTTGCTCATGACATTACTTCACCCCTGAAAAGCTGTTAACATAAAACAATTTTTCAAAATGCATGTGGAGTTGGATCCCTAAAAGCTCTCTAAAAATGCTTAACTCAATACAGAGGAGAGCAATTAGACTTATTAATGACCCATCTCTTACCAACTCTCCCCCCCCCCCCACACACTTTCGCATAGACATATGGTTTCTGCAGTATGTATAATGTACAAATATTTCTATGGGAAATGCTCATCTGAAATGACATCAATAATTCCTTCACTCAGTACTAAGCTCATTGGAACATGTGCGACTGCTGCTCAACATCCCTTCACAGTACACCCAGAAACAAACAGAACATGTTTCTTTTCCTCCTCCTCCTCCTCCTCCTTCATCTCCGCAACTGCTGCACTGTGGAACGGTCTCCCACCTGCTCTGTATTCCCAAGGAATACAATGCAGTCATTTAAATCAAATCTAAACAAGTTTCTCCTTTCCCAACCCACTACTCATACACAGTACTAATGTACTATAGGTTGATCAACCAATCTCTTGTGTATGGGTACAACATAAAAAAAAAAAAATCCTTGCATACAACTTCACCACATACCTCCCAAGCTTAATCAGTCAGTGTCTTTAGAGTTTGCCACTGAAACTCCAAGGTTTGGTTCTTGTTTTTAAACTGCTGCAAATTTTCTTCAATAATGTTTGCATAGTTGAGTCTACACTTTTCCTGTAAAAGCTGTTCAACTTTAATTCTTTTTAAAACTTTATTATTTTTAATGTGATATCCATTTTTATCCTGAACCAGCTTTATGATATCACTATCAACAATGACATAGTTAATGAGGCTTTTGTTATTTCTCTCCATATGAACTTGTGCACATCTTTATGTTCAAACATGGTATTAGTAATGACTAGTCCATGTTCTGAGCAGAAGTCGAGCAAATACCTACCATTATTATTAGCTTTGCCCTTTTCTCCAAATTTTCCCGAAATGTGCCTGTATGCATGGTGAGATTCATTTCTTACTCTGCTGTTTAGGTCTCCAACAAGGACCACTTTTCCATTTTCTTTATATCAGCTGACTGTTCTAATGGCTGAAAAAACTCCTGCACTTCTTCCTTAAAAGAACCTTCTATGGGACGATAAGCACAAATAACTTTCATTCATTTCCCCATTTTAAAGTTTTCACATAACTGTACTTGAAACTCCTTTCCAATCAAGAAGTTTATCTTCACGTTCGGTATTGAATTCTATCACTACTCCTTCCTTTCCTTGAGCATTTCCTTAAAAGTAGCATCCTATACTTATTATTTAGTAATATCTTAACTGTTTTTGTCTTCTTTGTTTCAATAATGCCAATTATATCCATGTGATACATTTCCAATTTTTCTTCAAGTTCAATTTCCTTTCCATTGATACTCCTTATTTTGATGGTTCCTATCTTCAGTTCTTCTGATGTTGGTTTATTCTTCTTCTATTAGATGTTGAGTTGGATCCTGTTCCATTAGCTTGCTTTTCACTGTTCTCCCTTATTCCCTGATGAAAACAGCAAGGGCCTTGTTTAACTGGGCAACACCCCAGCCAGCATGAAATCTCATGTTGTACAATAATATGCATTTCTGGTTTCAGGCAATAAAAATACAGTTGGGTCGACTAAGTGCTAAATTGCCAGCCCATCCTCATTCGTTCAGTTCCCAGTAGATACTAATGTGGTGCACCATGTGGAGGTGAAGATTGGACATTAGGTCAGAATCCCTAATTGGTTCTTTTCATTCCTGAGAAGTGATTTGGAGGTCTCCTCCCAGTTATTTGGCTTTGACCCTTAAACAACCCTTTAACCTTAAGCAAATATATATATATATATATATATATATATCCAGACTGCCTTCTTCCCATATATATATATATATATATATATATATAGATCCCATACACAAGAGGTCGACGGACTTATAAACATAGCAGTGTTGTGCTTGGAGTGATGGGATAAAGATGAGGCATAAAATAAATAATATGCAGAGTGAAATGAAAACAACTGTAGATGTGTGTGGAAGAGTGAAGAAGACTGAAATGGATGATAACTGTATGAAGAAGTTATTATTTGACACCTCCAGGGAGTCCAAGGACTCATTGAGGGAGGCACCTGCTCTATAACTCCATCTCCTCCACTCAATCACCAACTGACTGCAACTACACCAACGCCATCTACCGCTGACCATCACTGGTATTTCCACAGACAATCACAAACATCCATGCCCACGGCAGGATTCGAACCTGGAGAGTGGATAAGCTATCCACTCTCCATCATAGAGTGGATATGCTATCTCTTGAGCTGGAAAGTGGATATGCTAGCCACTTGGCCAACCAGGCCAGACAAATGACCTTTGTCCATGTTTCTTTTTCCACAGACTGCCTTCTTCCCAGCTAGTTTGTCTTGTATTGTATGACTCTAGTGGTGCCAGTTGGGATGACATTTGAGACTTTTATGCCTCTTTTCTATGGTCTGATCACTATTGTTTAAGAGATACTTGTGCCATTAGCAGTTTTTTCAATTAGCATGAATTAAAAAAAGTATTGTCTTGTATTCTTGTATCCTCTTTTCTGTAGAAGGTGAGGTGAAGATCTGAAGCATGCTTACTTTGATGTTGGTATAAAGTCATCTCTCTCTCTCTATCTAAGATATGGGAAAGATTTATTTTAATCACACATCAATAATTTTTTAATAATTAATGAATTATCAATATTGCAATATATCCTCAGTTATACCATTGCATTGTTTTATATATAACATCTCCCAGCTCCTACTTTTTCAAATAAATCCATTAATTGACTACTGTTACTGATGATGGCATGTAACATTCAGGCCGAAATATATGTCCTTAAATAAATGATATTACTTATCCTTAATAGTCTGATTAGTGCTTCCATGATCTCCCATTATTACCCATTCTACTGAAAATCCTCTATCCTTATCCAAGTTTTGATTTTTGAATAGATATATCAAAAATAATCCAAGCTAAAAATGCCACATACAGTTATTGGCTCAAGTTAAAAATTCCAGCCTCTTACTAAGCTCACATTACAACCTATATCGACTTCAAAATAATTGTTGCCAAATCTAAAGCAGAATTTGTAAGAGCCAGATGCACTAAAACTTGTCTTCTGCTTAAATGGCAGTCAAGCTTTCCAATCCCTTTCTAAGGTTTCTGGGCAAAACTTCTGCCCTGCTATGTTTCTTCCTCTCTCTCTTTTATCTAGATAGAATGGTAACATCTAAAGATAAGGCAGACTTCTTGGCATCAGTCCTCTCCTCCAATGCTTGTTTAGATGATCAAGGTAAATTTCTCCCTACTATTCCACAAATCATTCTCAGTATGCCTCCTCTGATCTTTTAACAGAAGAATATCAGAAAATACTTGATACCCTAATAAGTCCTCTTGCCCAGATGTTCATCTGGGCTCTTGTTCATCTGACATTTATCCAAGCATTGAAACAAGCTTTTATCCAGCTTGTTACTTAAAGAGGAAAATAAGTCAGCCTTTGAATTATCATTCCATTGCTTCACCTCAGTACTCTAAGAAGCAATGAAAAAAGTTGTTAACAACCATCTTCTTCACTATCTAGAGATCCACTGGTCAATTAGTGATCATCAATATGTATTCTGTCATTCTTGTG
Organism: Typopeltis vanoorti; assembly: GCF_054136105.1. Classification (NCBI taxonomy): domain Eukaryota; kingdom Metazoa; phylum Arthropoda; class Arachnida; order Uropygi; family Thelyphonidae; genus Typopeltis; species Typopeltis vanoorti. Next base: position 32,181,150 of record NC_143549.1, read on the forward strand.
CTATAACAGACTGCATCATTAACTTCACCCACATTTAGACCAGTGAAAAATCTGGAGAATCTCATGTAATCACCATTGATATTTATAAGGCATTGGATCGAGTTTAGCATTACTGCCTTCTTAAGATTTCCATCGGACCTTTGTGGCTAGATTGCCATCTCCCTGTTATCTGATTTTATCATCAATGCTATAATACTCCAAGACTCCTTGCAGTATCTATAAATTTCTCCTATAGATCAGTGATCTTTCAATAACAGCTAATACCATTCATAGTGTTGCTGATGACTACACCCCATTTCTCTTTATCGTTCACAAGATCTTGTAAATGACATTTTAATTTTTATAATTAAAATTGATTGTTGCCAGTTCTTTGTGTTGTTCTCTCATTATACGATTTCTTGTGATTCCTTTCTTTTTTCTGCCATTTCTTTTGTTTATATATGGTTCCTGTCATAAATATTGTTCTGTCATCAGTGCACAATATCCTGCCATTTCCTTTATTGATTATAACATCATTTGCTAAGAAATTCGGTTCACCGGTGTGAAGATTTTGAGCTTTTATTGTATCTAATAGTGAGCTTAATATAGCATTAGTTCTATGGGGCATAAGCCAGGACTTTTTATAGTTCATTATAGCACATTATTTTGTTATAGTAGTATTTGTTCACTATAGTGTGCATCTACCATATATGTTTGATTAATATAAGTACTTTATTCTTGCTTCTTAACTCTTTATTTTAATGCTTTTGCTTCTGACTTTTAGATTTGAGTATATTATCACTAGTTTATCATTTATTGTATATGTATATATATTTCATTATTTAGTCAGTAAAACAGTTAAATTTGCATAAATTATAATCCTTCAGCAAACTCTTTCAGTTTGCATGAGTTGTGAGCAAAATTTCACTTAAAAGACAACCCTTTATAATTATACCCCAGGAGTTATAAAGTTTTTTTAAAGATATGTCTTAAAATTTGAATCTGTGATCCTTGGAAAAAAAAAAAAAAAAAAAGGAAAAAAAAATTTTATTGACTGAGTCAGACTGTTGAATCAAATTATCCTCTTCTTCAGCATCTTGGCTACTAAGAAGCTCACATCATAACAGTGCACAATTATGGTAATCATCTGGTGTGATTAGTTATCTGTTATTAATACAGTGTTTTAATTTTGCTCTCACAACAGTAAATTTAAAAAAAAATTGTTCAGTGTTGATGTTAACTGACAACATGGATCTTACTTGTTGTTTTTCTTATAATTTTACTTACAGTAGAATAAATCAACTCTTTCTCTCTCTCTCTCTCTTTCTCTAATATATATATATATATATATATATATATATATATATATATATATATATAATCGGTGTGTATCCATTGAATGATATAATCACGTAATCACAAGAAAGATATTTATTTAACCAAATATTTCGGTCTGGAAATAGCAGACCATCATCAGTGGTATTACAAAAACAGTTTAAAAAATACAAGCTTGAATACTAACAATAGATCGTTAAAATTAGAACGCCGCGTGATATTATATCACTAAGTATGAAACGGAATATTTTGAAGTAGAAACATGATTGAATTTGCTATTAAAAAAAAAAAAAAAAAATCCATTGTCTATCCATTGAGTCTCTGAACTTTTTTTTAAAAAAAAAATAACCAATAATCCATGGGAATATTTAAACTTTCATATGAAAAGCATTATACATCATGGCCAACCAGTCTGTTTCTAAACTTTAATTGTATTTAAAACAAAAGTTATCATTTTTTTGTTATACACTTTTTGGCTATAAATGTTATAAAAAAAATTTTAATTACATTTTATTTTAATGTATTTCTGAACATTTTTTCTTTCCTCCCTCAGCTGTTCATACAATACTGCATGACCTTTTACCACCAAGTACATATTTTCGCCTCAATCCATATTTGACAGAATTTTTAAGTTTGGATGAGCATCGTCCTGAAAAATTACAACAGTTGAAAGTGGATGCACAAATGTATATGAGAAGAAATGAAAATAAGTTAAAACATGCTGCTGCAGCTCTTACTAAACCAAGGAATTACATTAAAAAGACCTTCGATTGGCTGGAACTTCATTCAAAAATGAATTGGTGATGTTTGTTTTACCTTATTTATTATATAAAATCTTTTGCTTCCGAAAAAGCATCATTAATGTAGTAATGTACAGTCTGCCACAAGTCACATATGTGTGTGTGTATATATATATATATATAGTAATGTCAGTGTTTGTAGACATTGTGATAATGTCTTTGATTGGTGTTAATCAACTATTCATACATTTTTACTGTAGTATAAGTTACCCATGTTCACACTTAATTAAGAATCATCATAGATTTTACCTGCCTTCACTCATTAATTTTCATTTTTATGCAGTGAGCAGGTATTCATATTCATACTTGCAAATAAATTTTTATTGAGAAAGTTAAGACATGATAGGTTTGTACAAAATTAAGAACTCACAGAAGTTAGCTTTCACTAGTCAGTGCACATATTTTCATCATTTTCAAATACTAAACTGTGTTAAATTCAATTTCATATATTAATTGTGATAATCACAGCTGGCAATATGTTTCATTTTGTGAATGCATCTTCTGCTATGAAAATGTATTGATAATTACATTAAAATTAATCTAACAGATAAGCTTAGGTGTTGATGGTTATTCATGACTTATTTTTCACGGTATTAACAACACCATAAACACTTTTATCAACAAAAATGTTTTATTAACGCTTATATTTCGCTGATAATTTCACGAAATATAAGCGTTAATAAAACATCTTTGTTGATAAGTGTTTGTGGTGTTGTTAACACTAAAATTAAATCTTTATCATCCTAAAACAGTATTCTTTTTAAGATTTTCTGAGAATTATTCAGTAATTAATAATATTTTTTATTAGTAGTATTTTATATCAATAATAATAATAACAGGTAATAATATGGACTTGGTTTTCCAGACGAATGTATCCAATAGACATAATTTAACATTAAACTAGATAGACAACACATAATTAAAACATTATTACCATAATTTATTAAACATGATTAATATTTCATTGGCAATATCTTTTAACATCATTAAAAATAAACAATATACAATAAGTTTTGAACCATCGGTATGTGGATGGTGCTGCCTTTTCAAAGTTTCATTATTTCAAGAGTTTTTATAAGATACAATATGTAAATATGAAACTAGTAAATAGGTACTGCAAGTTATCACTATGATACTGTAACATGTGTACAAAAAAAAATTAGTGCAAAATATATTTAAATAATCAAATATATCCCGATAGAATTGTTTCAAGTAAAAGTGTTCACATACAATATTGTACTTGTGTTAAACATTCTCTAAGATGTGTCTAAAACAATCATATGAAAAAACATTTTTTAATGTAACAATTATTATTCTGCTTAATAGCTTCTATTCTAAAAGTTGATGCAACACTTTTCTGAGAATTACCATTATCATCATCAAATTTCTCATATCTGTCCTCAGGGAGAGTAGAAGATATTAAGATAATACCACATTATTACTAACCTCCTATCAACAGTTTTCCACCAAATTAATCTATTATCTGCAAGTACTCCAATATTCTATATTTTAAGTTTTCCTTTAAGTCTTTTTTTCTTGCCATGCTGCTTACAACTGTTTGTCTCCCATTCTGTTTATGTGAGCATACCATCTTGGGTTAATCTGTTCATGCATTCCTGAATACTAACAATGCAAAGTTTCTTCATAATGTCATCAATTTAAACATGATTCTTCCATTGACTTCCTCAACTTCCTCCAATTGATCAAAGATCTCCAATCTTTGATCAATTGTTTTATTTCTAAACATCCATAAGTTAAGATTGTTATTATTATTGTTATATGCTCACACCAGACCTTCATGGAGTCAGAGATTCATTGTGAGAGATATCCACAAAGAACATCAAACCATGTTGCAAACTGATTCAATGTATCTGCATTCACCACAATGTCAGGCAATGCATTCCACTAGCCAACCACTTTCCATGCAAAGAATTTGTTCTTTATCTCCCTCTCGCACCCTCCTTGTACAGCATCCAGTGATGTCCCCCTTGTTCAATCATCCTCCTTTTGCCATTCTTTGAAAATTTTCTTCCAGATTAACCCAGTAACATCCCTTTAGCAACTATCTGCTCTCTTCTGCCTATTCACAGGGCTTTGGAAACTGCATTCCCCCTCAATCTGCCTTCATATTCTGAAGACCAGGTACCACCTTAGTCAGTCTTCTCTGGACTCTTTCCAATATATCCTCATCACCATAAAACCAGGAAACCAAATCTGTGCACAACAATCCAAACAAGGCCTTAAAACAATGGAACCAGAATCTCTTTATGTCTGCATGTTCAGGTCATTTACGTCATCACCATAATCTGATGTGATGACTTCACAACTTGTGCAGTATGACCCATGAACATCGGATTCTTATCTACTACCGCTCCAACATCTCTTTCTCCTCAACTTCCTCCAAAATTTCTCTGCTAATTGTAACATTGAACTGACAGTTCCAACTGTTTCTTACTCATGTAATCTGTTCAAATCCTTCTGTAAGACCAGAACATATGCTTGATTTCTCCCCTCAGTTTTGCATCATCTGTAATTAGTTGTATATCACCAGTTAAATCCATCTTAATAATATTAATATACAAATTAAATAGCAATGGTTCCAAAACAGATCCCTGTGTACCACCAGTGGATTTCATCTTCTGGGATACTGCATCCCCCATACACAACTTGCTGACACCTTCTGAACTATTGCCTATCTAACTCGCTAATCTGTCATCAATCCTGTCTGCTTCAGTTTAGTTATCAACATGGTGTGGCAATCTACGAAAGCATTTGCAGAATCTAAGTGTACCACTGTATATGCATCTCCCTTGTCCAGTACATTTGTCATCTTGTTATAGTATCTAAACAAGATGGTAAAGCATGATTTCCCTTTAGCAAACCCATGCTAACAAGCACAAAGAATACCACTGTTATCAATCCATTTTTATATCGTATTTCTCAACAACCTATCCAATATCTTATCTACAACTCTAGATGAATTTTTACGTGTGTCTAATAAGCAAAATACAAATCCAGATATACAGATCAGCCTTGGCCTACCTGTTTAACAAGAGTCTTGCCTTAGTCTTATCACAACTTTCGTGAAGTTGAACAATTCTACCTTCCTTCCACTTTTTTGGGGATTGTGCTATTGCAAGATTCTTGTTAAAAAGGTAGGCCAAGGCTGATACTAACTCCTTGGAACATTTCTTAAAACATGTGATATGTTATCAATTCCTATTGTCTTATTGACATCTAGCTTAGTTTACTTCCCATATACCTCTTGCTTGCTCACCACTGTCTTCTCAAATTACATTTCCTACACTTGAGCTTCTGATTTCTTACTGAGGATGAAATATCCTTATGAACTGCTCACTGAATACCTTGACTTTGTCCACTTCAGCGGTTATCAATCTCCCACTTTCCTCCATTAACATCTCACCATAATCATTCTTCTTTTACTTGCCACACATTGAAAAAACTCCTAGGCTGGGTTTCATAGCCTGATTTATTAATTTCTGCTCATATTGCATTTTTGCTGTCAGTGACCTGGCCTGCTCTTTATACCCTTCATGCAACTGATTATTATCATTATTCATCTTGTGCTGCCTCCAAAGTGCCTTCTTCCATATTTCATGTTTAATCCCCTCATTCATTCATTTGACACCTACATTCACACATTGATGCTGAGTATTTATCACTTCCTAAGCAGCATTTATTTCCTTTCTGCTGAACTCATCATTTCCGTTCTACATCTCCAAGCTGTCTCTTAGATCTAAGCTCTCTTAGATCAGTTTTTGACTCCAGAGGATCTTAGGATAATAAAAAGCTTATCATAATCACCAGCCTTGTACTTCCACATATATATTTTCTTTACAGAAGTCTTCATATAACTAGCCACAACTTTATGATCACTTTCACCCATTGGAAGGAAGTGTGAAACCCTACTCACAATTACATCCTCTGATGAAATGATCAGATCTAAAACTCAATCCTCACTTGCACTCCTTTACATATTACTAAGATAGTTGTCTCTCAAGAAATTCATTTTCCTTATTCCCAAAGGCTATCTCTTCATCCCAATCTATACTGCAATAATTAAAATCCTCCATAATAATTGCCCTTCTCTTGTTCACTAACCCAAGTTGCTTATGCATTTCTTCATTATCTTCTTTCACATTAAGACTGGGTTGAATAATGTTAAAGTTTCAGCTAGTTTAGTAGTTTGACTAACTTCTCTCTCTTCTTCCATATAAATTTATTCAGCTGACTCCCTGTCATCATAGTTTTGGTAATTCTGTTTTTCTATTTTCATATTTAGTTTTCCACTTCACTAAAAATTGTATTTAAATTGCCAAAATGCATTACTTGTTGTATAGTTTTCTCATTTGGGATGCAATGCAATTGATTGATGTCTTCCTGGCTATTTTCATAGTCTTCATCTTTTTATTGTTGATTTTCATATCAAATTTATTATGTCAGTTATTCAATTTAGTTAGGAAATCCTGCAGACTTGCACTAGATTTATTTATTTCTATTTCTGCATAAAGGAAATAGCTGAGATTAATATCTTCAGTTTTGATATCAGGTTCAGTACTACTTCCTTTCATAATATGATCCATATAGGTGGATGAATAACAGTAGCAATAATATGCACCCTTGTTTCTCACTTGATTTAACATCAAACCAACTTCCTCTACCACTTTTTAATTCTAACTTCTGACTAAACTCAAATATAGATTATGTATTGCTGCAATATAATGTCCCATTTACATCTTATAGTTTGTAATACTTTGAATAGTGTTTTACCTGGTACTTTATTATCTGCCTTTTCCAGAACTAAAAAACATAGCCAGATCTTTGTTATATTCTCATGATTTCTAAACCATTTGTCTAAAATTACAACTCTGATCCTGACAAACTGCTATCCTTATTGGCCAAGTGGTTAACATATATGCTTTCTAACCAACAGGCTGTGGGTTAAAATCCAACTGTTTTAATCATGCATGTCTTTAGGTGGGAGGTGAATCTCATTGCCCAGTGTGATACCATTGCCTCTCTTACTGGAGGCTTGAAGTGGCTGGAAACCCTGCTCTACAGATCACACATGATCTCTATATCAGGGTTGTTGAACTATGTATGAAAATGTACTATAAGTTTATGTAAGAACTTTCTGTGGTGGGACCATATGCACATCAAAGTCTCATTGTTAATTTCACATTCTGATATTTTCCCAAATCACTATACATAATCTGCTTGCCTGCCATTCAAGCAGATTATTCCTATGTTTAGTGTTGAGTACTATAACTACTCTTGCCTTTCCCTGTGACTTATTGCCTGAATATAATGTATTGTATTTGTTGTTATGAATCTCACTTGTTTTATTATTATTGTTATTATCCTAAGATCCCATGGAGTCACAGACTCATCTAGGAAGTTCCTTTTGTCATACATACAGGTTATCATACCATACCTTAAAAAATTCAAATTCTCTACAGACACTACACTCTCAGGCAATGCATTCCAATCCTTCACAACTCTCCATGCAAAAAATACAGCTTCCAGGGATGACCTCTTGTTATCCCAATCTCTCGCCATTCATGAAAAACCTCTTCAATGTTAATCCTCTTCAACGTTATTCTCGTAGCCACTCTCATAGTCCTCATTGAAGTATCAGCAGAACTCCTCCTCATGCTAGAAGATGATGATGCAATGTGAAATGGGTTTTCTTTAATGGATCAAGATTTTCACACAAGTCGCAACTGCTCTCTAATAAAATCTCAGATACAGCTATATTTGTGTTATGATGTGTTGAGAGAACATGCAGTCTTGTCATATTTGGTGCAGTAGGATGATAATTTTCCCTGCTTGATTATAACAAATTACTTTTGCTTTTTTTTTAAAAAAAGGAAAACTTGGAATGCAGTTTGTGCCTTTTATGTAATGAATTTTTACATGTTAAGATTTTCATCATTTGTTTCTGGAGATTGCGATTGTACATTTCACTTGCCAGTTTCACAAAGCCATATGCATAAATAAATAAATGTTAATCCTATAATGACACTTTACTAACTTGTACAATTCTATCATGTCATTCCTCTTCCTCCTATCCACTAGATTCTGCAAATTGTATTGTCTCAATCTTCATTTTAAACATTATGAACTTTGCAACCGTGTTATAAATAACTATTTTAATTTCCTGACGTTTTGACCTTCATATTAAGGTCATCATCTGGAGTATATACAAGGACAAGCTGAGTTTACATTTCAGCATGCTAAAGAAACAATGATTTGATCAACAGTTATTCTACTTGCATGACCTCTAGTAAAAAAAAAAAAAAAAACAGATAAAATTAAAAAATTAATTAATTAGAAACTACATCAAAGCTAAATTCTATTTAAGATAACATAAGAAAAACATTCTTTCATATAGATAGTTTTCTTAAAGTAACAATCATATCCTAATTTTAACATGACAATTGTTATATTAGGTAGAAAGGTTCTGTGAGTAGAATATGTGCCTTTCATATGCTTGGGATTTTTAGACTGTCATTATTGTTGAGATTGGGGTGGTTCATAAGAATCTCACAGGCTTCCTTAAATTTCCAGAAAGACCAGCTTCACCATAGTTATTAATAATAACTATGTTGAAGCTGTCATTTCTGATCATGCCCTGAACACTTCACATAGAATTGACTTGAAAAGCACCATTGTTTACATCACACCAAAACATGGTATGAACTTAAATTTAAGGAAGCCTGTGAGATTCTTATCAACCACCCCAATCTGAACGATAATGATGGTCTAAAAATCCCAAACATATGGAAGGCACATATTCTACCCACAGAACTTTTCTCCCTAAGGGTTAACTATAAACAGGACTATAGATAATCCAGAATCTTAAATCTAATATAACAATTGTCAAAATAGGATATCGTTGTTACTGTAAGAAAACTATCTATATAAAAGAATGTTTCTCTTTTGTTATCTTGAATAGAATTTAACTTTGATATAGTTTCTAAATAATTAATTTTTTAATTTTATCTGTATTTCTTTTTACTAGAGGTCATGCCAGTAGAATAACCATTGATCAGATCATTGTTTCTTTAGCAAACTGTGTGAAATGTAACTCAGCTTGTCCTTGTATATTTGTATATACTCCAGATGATGACCTTAATATGAATGTCGAAACATCTTTGAAATTAAAATAGTTATTTATAATGCAGTTGTAATGTAAAGTCCATAATTTCTAAAATGAATGCTGATCACCATGTAACACTAAAAGAAAGGATGTATTGTCTCAACCTTTCTTTATATTCAACATTACAGAGATCATAAACTATTTTGGTCATCTCTGGAGACCTTCTTCAACATCTCTTCATCCTTTTGAAAACCAGGTGACGAAATCTGTGCACAGTAGTCCATATATGACTTAATTAGAGCCTTAACAATGAAATCAGAATCTTATTACTTCTTCAAGTTAGTGTCCTCTGCATCAGAATTCATTGTGTTGTCTTTACAATTTTGGCAATATGTTCTCTGAATTTTAGATCCTTATCCACCATCACCCGAAGATCTCTTATTTCCTCCATCTCCAACAATATATCCCCTCAGTAGTAAATTCTACATCCCATCTTTGTTTTCCAAATTTTAAAATTGTAGATTCAATTCAATTGCAACATTGAACTGGCATTCTCATACCTGTGCCCATTCACTCAGTCTATTCAAGTCTTTTTTGTAAGGCCTCAACATGGCTCTACTCCTCATGGTTCATCCCAACTTTGCATCATCTGCAAACAACTGTATATCCCCATTCAAATCTTCCCTTTCAAATGTCATAAAATTCAGCAATGGCCCTAAAACAAACAGACCCCTGAGGTACACCACTAGTGACTTTCCTCTTCTGGGATATTGCCCCCCCACACACACACACACAACTTATTGATGCCTATTATTGTTTTCTTTGTTCAACATAACTGTTATTATGTTGACCTAGTACTTCAGTTATTTTCCTAGTTCCACTTTATTTCCATTGATGCTTCTATTCTGGATGTGTCAGTCTTGAATGCTACCGATGGTGATTTGGAGTTTGATCTAGTAGCTGACATGTTGCTATTCACCTTGTTTCCTTGTCAAAAACAGCTTGGATTTGTTTAACCAAACAATCATGTCATGTTATATATCATTGTCTTAAACAACACCCATGCTGTTTTTGTCAGGGATGCTGACAAATAAAAATAAAGTTTGGTTGGCTAAATCCCAAACTTGCTAGCCTGTCCTCATCCATTCAGTATCCAGGTAGATATTTACATAAAAGGTGTGAATGATGTATGACCCCTTAAGAGAATTACCATTGTCTATTTAAAAAAATAATAATAAAAAGTTTTCCCCATATTGCTTATTTGAAGGCATGCTTGTTTTTAATTGATCACTTCATTCTGCAACATACCAGAAAGAAATCTATATGTTGCATTTATTCCCATTTGTTAGTTTTAAAATAACCACAGTATGCAATTATTTTAATAAAAACTACTTATGCCAAACCTTGTCATGAAGTTTTTCTTATCATGGCTTATGTGAAGACCTTTTCTATTATTTGTATTGGTATACTCAGAAGATGTAATTTTTTTTTTTTTTTAAATTCTTAATATACGGTGTTGATAATACAGTATTATATATACTCATCAATAGACTCTTATTTACATCCCATTCTAATCTTTAATTATTTATAAATTAATACTAAGCTATAATATTGTTCTTGATTTCTTTTTTAGATTGAGGTTTATTATGTTTTGAAGCTATAATTTATGGAAGTTTTAACTTGAACTCATTATATAATACATTAAAAATTGAAGTAAATGCAATCTAAACTTAAAATTTTATTAATAAAAATAAGAAACAAAAATCCTTAACCCCCCCCCCACCCTACTATACTAATATACTATAAGTTTTCAACCGCTCATGAGTGGAAGTCACATAAATGCAAGGTAGCAATAGACATGCTCTCCTTAGAGTACCCTACACTAAATAAATGTACGTAGCATTCATAAACACTGATTGGTTGTACAACAATTGGACTTGATGTGGTAGATTCTAAAAATGCTAACCTTTAATGATGTGCTTTCCAACGTTTTCTGTATAAAATACTTTTTTCTAAATGTCACACATTGTAGCTATTGATGAGAAATGCTTGTGCTCTCTAATAAGAGATTAAAATGAAACCATGAAGTAAATATAATTGTGTTGTGTTGTCTCTCTGGTTTGAATGGTAATTACATAGTTGACCCCCTCACTATAAATGAAACTGTAGGGAGTACGGAGATAGTTTGTTATGCTGGATAGATTGTTATAGTGAATTTCCTGTAGGAAGAGCATTATGTCTATATTCTGGACTTCTGGTAGTTATATAACAATGTTTTGTATTAACTGTTACTTTTTATTAGTGTGGTTATGGAATCCTGCTGAAAGTGTCACAAAGATGAACCCCCAGATTTTTGATTATTTTAGGCAGTGAAATTTGGTTAGATTTGTTTTAATGCTGTGCAGATTCTACAAAGTCTACATTAACACTTGCTTCTGTATAGTCTACCATTTCAGGATTGCAAGCCATGACATGGATAAGATTGTGAAATCTGATGGGAGACTAAATTTTATATAGAAGCAGATAAGAGAATATTTTTAGAATAATCCACAGCATTCAATATTCTCCAAATCCAAATTTCATACCAAAAACTTGGAAGACCATCTTCTTGAGACCGTCAGCAAGATCCTATCATTATACTCATAGAGGGTGCCATTTAGTATAGGATTCCATCTTTTTACAGTCAGTCTGTGTTTGATTTCTGTTAAAGTACTTAGTGTATTTCTTTGTGCCCATAATGCAAAATATTGGCCTAATAATTTAATAATTTAATAGCTAAATAAATTTAATGAGTTAATTATTATTATTCCTGATGAGTGACAGAGGAGATGTTTTTCTCCTCTGTCACTCATCAGCATGAGTAATCATCGACATCTAAGTATATCAGATATGGTATCTCTAATTGGTGCATTCGAATAATAATAAATCTTAAATTATTGAGATTATAGAATTAGATAAGTGACTGGAGTTGAAGATATTGTGAAGTATCTTCACAATATCTTCAACTCTAGTAACAGATAAATGAAGATGGGCTGTTCCATATTAGCAATTAACAAGTGTTGAAAGATGGACAAGACTAAGCATACCAAGAGAAGGAAAAGTTGCCAAAGAACAAGATGAAGGAATGGTCTGCAAAAGCTTGATGAAATAGTGGATGTCAAAAACAGAACCAACTAGAAAGTTAATGGGGGAAGGGCTATATTCAGCAGTCGATAGAAAAAAGGCTAAAGAAATAAAATTTGCTACCTATTTTGCAATTCAAAATTTAAAATACATATAAAAGGATGAATATTGTAGAGATAATTTAAAGTGTTCATAGCTAATTTATACCAACCTTGATTATTTGTTTTCTCAGCAGACTTTTTTAAAACTTTCTTTCATTTTAATATATTCTTAGACCAAGGTGATAGTTAATTTGAAGGAATGATTCTGTGTTATTTGAAAAAGAAAAAATTCATTTCCAAACAAGAGTAGAAGAAAATAAAATTATAAAAATTTCATATTCCTTATAGACCAAGAAATTGGGAATGCTTTTTAATGCATCTTTGTTTCATCTGTCAGTACATTCTTAATTTCAATATTAAGATCATAAGCATCATTACCATTCTCACAGGCCATATCAGTATACTTTTTTACATTCAGAAGCTATGTAAAAGAAGATAGATAGATAATAAAAATAGAAAATAAAACCTTCGCTCAACCACTGTAGTAATGTACTATAGGTTTACAAACCTTTCATGGGTAAGAGCCATATAAAAATAAATAAATTTAAAAAGTGCACAATCATTTCTTTGTGTGGTATAATGCACAAAGGAATGATTGTGTATTGTAGTATAACTGTACAATATACAGTCATTCATTCTGCATTATACTGATAATGCAGGATGAGTTCTCACAAACATATCTCTGAGTTAATGTGTAACTTGGGTACAGATATATTCTCATGCATTATTTTTCTCAGGTAGAATATGCATTTATGTGGTATTTAACATCACTGCAGTGTATAACTGTAAACCTTCACTGACTAAAAAAAAATAGGGTTAGTAATTGGAGTGCATTAAGGTAAAATTAAGTAATTGGAGTGCATTAAGGTAAAAGTGTTCAGTTCATTGAGCTAATAAACATTTGTAAATGAGAAGTAGAGAGAGGCACTCCACTGGTGAGAATATGTATCTTAATCCATTTAAATTGCAAAAGCAACATTCTCAAATTCAATTGTGTAAATAAAAAATATACACTTTTTTGTAAATAAGATGTAAATAATAAAAATTATATATATATATACATATATATATATATATATATATATATATATGAAACAGAATAAAGCATGATAAACAACATAAATACTGTCATGAATGGTGTTCTCTTTGCTTCATTTTTGTTGAGAAGTATTGCTTTTATACTGTCCACTTGAATTACTAACATATCTTTTTTTTTTATTTATTATTTTCATTCCGTGAAGGTTAAAGTGTTTTATCATAATATTTATAAAAATTGTGAATTTATTTGTATTTCTCACTTATATACTGCATCCTGTACTATTTCTGTACTGCATAAACAGAGGAATGTCATAAACATCATTTGAGTATGAGTGTTTCTGTGCCAACTCACAATGACTGAATGGCTGTGATGCATATTTTACCTTATATTTTCAACTAGTTTTCAGTCAAGGGAGTGGGGGAAAGCTCCTCCTTTTGAAGACTCGACACTCAGGGTATCCCCTGAGTTATGTGCTGCTAGGGGGTAGCCCTCCCCCTAGTAACACATAAACATATGATAAATAATGAGTAGAAAAAATGAAATTGGAATAAATGATGACTAAAGTTCTATGAGGGGCACCCTCTATGGGTGCTGTTGGCTTAAGAATTAGTTTTCCAAATCTTGGTATTTTATACAACTGTATTTATTAAGAATAGACTGTTTTTTGAAGTTTGCTACTGAGTCTAAAAAGAGTCTTTCAAGTTTGTATTTACTGTGATGGAACTAGATAGTTTTCTTCCATCTGATTCTGTGCAAGGTATCCAAGGCATGAACTGCTAGACCTGACTAACCATAGTTGTGGATGACGGATGCATTTTTTGTGTTCTTCTAGGTGGATGTTAGCATATCTCTCAGTCTGACCATAATACGGTAAGCTGCTAGAACAAGGAACTTTGTTAAACACCTATAGAATAGAGAGGGGAGGAAGTGGCTCCTTAGGAGAGCAAAGAAGGGAAGTTGGCTTCAAATGAGTTTTGAAAGCAGAACAGAAATTATATTAAAATTACTTTAAAGTTCTGGCTATTTTTTTTCAGAACTGCCCCAGATAGAGGAAATGATAATGGCATTACTGTAGTCTTTTTGTTGAAAGGGATGTGCAGAGGTGCAAAGGACAGATAATTGCTCAATCTTTATTTTGGCATTGTAACCATTGAGCAGGAGTTTGGCAAATAAATTCAAGTTCTGTTCTGCTTGGATGGAGTAGAACAGAGATTGGAGGCTCTGTTGACAAGGATGTTGATGACCACTGTACTGTTAAGAAGGGGGTAATGGTGGGAAATTTTATCTATGTATATCTAAGTGGATGGGTTTTCTGTAAACTGAGATAGAAAAGATACCATTGGGCAGACATGTGATTAGAGTATCTTAAAAAAAAAAAACTATTGTTATTTTCTTTTCAGCAAACTGGATTCTGAGGTGTTCACTGTTGAGGTCGAGAAGGAAAGAGTCTAATGTGTCTGAGCCATGTTGCCAAATAGAAAAGTGTTCTTTATTCTTCGGAATGTCTTTCCAAGATTTGGGAAACTTTAATTCTTAGGCTTCCCACCCGACATCTAAGGCCAGCCAACAGTACCCATAGAGGGTATCCATCATAGGACTTTTTCTTCATTGGTATTCCAGTATTTTCATTTCTAGAAATAGAAAATAAATAGAAAAGTAGAATAGAAATAAAGAATAGAAAAAAGAATAGAAAAATAGAAAAGAAATAGAAAATAAAAAACAAATAGAAAAGTGTTCTTTATTCTTCGGAATGTCTTTATTCTTCGGAATGTCTTTCCAAGATTTGGGAAAGTTTAATTCTTAGGCTTCCCACCCGACATCTAAGGCCAGCCAACAGTACCCATAGAGGGTATCCATCATAGGACTTTTTCTTCATTGGTATTCCAGTATTTTCATTTCTCCCACGTACTGTTTCTTTTGTGTGCATGTGTTATTGCAATTTCAACATTATATTCCTGCAGATATCTCTGTGACTGAGATGAAATACTGAAATGATTAAACCAGTTGTTTAATCATTTCTCTTTGTGCTATGATTATTCTGTTAAAGGGTAACCATGAGTGTAAACCAGCCTAAATACTCATTTACTGATATCTAATCTTTACACAGAAATTGTTTTAACCACCCAAACAGTCACATGACTGAAATATATTAATTGATGCTTCTTATTCATGTTATTTCAATGGTATCCAAGTGTTATTTGAATGGACACTTTGCATCCATGTAATCTAACATATAAACATGATGAATGATACTCATTATACAGAAACAAATGTTTTTTATTCATTAACTCTTCAAGTGGAGTAATTATTTGGACAATAGATCAAGTTTTTAACTAATAAATATTTATTAAAAAACATTACACAAATATGAATAACTATAAAATTCTAACAATTATTGTTGCAAACTGAAATAGCATTGAACGTGAGTGATACATGTATTGCATGTACATGATTAACTAGTTGTTGCTAAGGAACGTTCTGTAGGTTGCATTGAAGTTCATTTCCTGTGTGTTAAGAGATCTAATTAAGGTTTTCCATATTTCTAGGAGTATTAAACCTTGGTTCCTGTTAAGGTTATCAACAGAGCGAGCGACTGTAGCTGCTTCTTTAAACATCCAGGAGTGGTAGGCTGTTCCCTTTACATCTTCTATATAAGGGGAACAGCTTTTATCCCACTCAATGACATGGTTAGTTATAGAAAAATGGGATGACAGCCTGCTAGAGGGCTAGACGGTCGGTTGTGTTTTCAGAGAGCTCCCAAAAGCTAAGTATGATTTTGAGTGAAAATTAGAATATAGGTTAAAATCATAATGTAATATTGTCTGATTCTGGTAACTTGTTGTGCCTGTGTGATTTTGGTGTGAATTCCGTTATTTAATTTAGTATTTAACGATACGTTTCGTAGATTTGAATATGGTGCCAATGCAACGTAAGATAATGGCGTCCAAAATTACGATGGCATTGTTCAAAAACTATAATGTGAGAGAGTTTGTCCAATGTGATGTGTGTGGGATAAATGCATTCCCGAATGAGACTGGAGTTTGGATTGAAAGTGATAGTGGTGGGAGAATGTGCAGAAAGTGTAAGCAAAGTGAAGATTTGAAGTATGTGTCAGGTTGTGAGACAGTTAAGGTTGAAGAAAGCCAGAATGTGAGTGAAAAATAGTGGCTTGATAGGGAATTGCGATGTACAAGATGGCAATGAGAACGGTGATCAAAGAAAGAGTGAAAGCAACCATACTGAGAGAGAAAATGGTTTAAATGATAAAAATAATGAGGAATTATTTGTAGGAAGTGAGATCGCTAGGTTGCGCGCAGTGATACAAAATGCGCAGCGGCAATTAGAGCACCTGCAAAACTCTTTCCAGAGTGATTCGGCTAACATAAATAAACAGCATAAGAGTGGGAGAGTTTCTGAAATGAAGGAAAGAGTGTTGTATGGTGACTCATTATTAAGAGGAGTGATAGATGGGAGTGTAACTAAATCGTACTTACTGGGTGCAAAATTTAAGGATGTAAGTGAGAGTATTAGAGTGCAAAAACATAGGGTGAAAGAATTAATGGTTGTGGCAGGTACGAATGAATTGAAAGGTGATAAATTTTTTATGAGAGAGGACTTGAAAGTATTGTTAAAGATAGCGAAAGAAAAGAGTGATAGAGTTAAAATGGTGAGTCTGTTGCCACGGTATGACAGAGAGGAGTTTAGAAGGATGGCCATAATCACAAATGACATTATGCGCAGGTTATGCAGACGGTGTGGTATGGAATTCGTGGACGTGTGGAATGAGTTTGATGGGCGAAAGGACTTATACAAGATGGATGGCCTGCATTTGAATGGACTTGGTGTGGAGACTGGAAAAAGTGTTGTTGAATGAAGTGAAAATGGATGTGCAGAACCAGGGAAACTAGAACTACCAAGGAGGGGGGGGGGGAGAGTGGATATGCGGACATCAGTGAGACAGTTGAGTGTAAGAATGTATATAATGTACCTGAGCCAGCACTAAGGACAAAAAATGGGAATGGGACATTTAGAATAATGCATCAAGATAGGGGTGGGACAAAGGGATCACTGCATTTCATGTATACTAATGCCAGGAGTATTAGGAACAAGAAGGAAGAATTTTTGGCTTTGATTGGCTCTTCCTGGCCACAGGTTATTGGCATTAGTGAAACATGGCTGACGGAAGATGATATAGTTAGTGGGATAGAATGTGTAGGTTATAGTGTGTTTAGGAGGGACAGAGAGAATAAAATGGGGGAGGGGTGTTATTGATGATAGCTGATGAACTGCAGCCAAGGAGAATTGCAGTTGTATCGCAGGATAGTGAAAGGAACTCATTTGAGGCTATTTGGTGTGAGATTGAGACTGGCAGAATAAAATATACAGTTGGGTGCTGCTATAGACCAGGTGATGGAATAGATGGTGGAGATAGTATGCATAAACAAATTGATGAAATGAGTGGAAGGAGGGTAATTATTATGGGGGATTTCAGCTATGGTAACATTGATTGGAAGGAGGAGAGGACACATGTGAGGAAGGAAATGGATTTTATTCAATTATTAAGGGATAACTATCTGAGACAGCATGTAATTGAAAATACTAGGGGTGTGAGAGTGCTTGACCTGGTAATAGAATCTCAGAATTTGACTGTAATGAATATGACCATGTTGCCACCTATTGGTGAGAGTGATCATAAGGTCTTGACCTGGGAGGTAGCTAAAGGTGTGGAATTTTCGATTAAGACAGGGTATATGTGGAATTACTGTGCTGGCAAGTATGACAAGCTTAGGAGATTGCTTGGATCAATGCCATGACATGTGCAACTGTAAGGGCTGGACGTTGATAGAGCATGGGAAGTGGTCAAGGTGCATTTACAGGAGGTTATGGCTGATTGTATACCTAGGGTCCGAATAGTAAAACAAGTATGGGTTAAATGGATGAATAACACCATTAAGCTTGAGCTGCAAAAAAAGAAACAACTGTGGAGGGAATTTAAAGAAAGGGGTGACCTGCAGGCACACAAACAGTATAAAGTGCAGGCTAGAAGAGTAACTAGTGTGATAAAAAAAGCAAAAGCGGATTATGAAAGGAAACTAGCTATGCAAGCAAAAGAGAATCCCAAACAGTTCTTTCAATATGCTGCAAGCAAGAAAAAACTGTACACAGCAAAAATGATTTTAAGGAATGACGATGGTAAGGAGGTCACTGAATCAGTCGATATAGTGGAGTTACTGAGTGTAGCACTTTGCAAAAGTATATCATCCAGGTGGTGACATTGAAGAAATGAAGGAACCATTAGTTTATACGGGAATTGTGATGAATGAAGTGGAGGTGAATAGTCTATTACAGAACCTTAATGTGAATATATCTGTGGGATTGGATGGTATACCGGCACGGGTCTTGCATGAAGCGGCTAAGGAATTTTCAGTGCCTTTGACCATGTTGTTTAATATGAGTCTCGGGTCTGGTTTAGTCCCAAAGGTGAGGAAAGAGGGGAAAATTGTTTCACTGCATAAAGGAGGATCCAAGACTACAGTTGCAAATTACCGACTGATCAGCATATCAGGAGTCGTTGTCAAGGTCTTGGAGAAAGTAGTCAAGGGAAAAATACAGGAATGGATTGATGAGAATGAGATACTGTACATGGGACAGCATGGTTTTCCGAAGGGTAGATCATGCCTCAGTAACTTGCTCAAGTTTTATAACAAGGTGACGGCTGAACTGGATAAGGGTAATGGGTTTACAGTGATACTGCTGGACCTGGCAAAGGCATTTGACAGGATACCACATGGAATTCTAATCCGTAAACTACAACATATGGGAATGGATATAGGGTTGGTGAGATGGATAGGTGGGTGGTTGATGGAGAGATATCAAAGAGTAGTTTATTCAGGAGTAGAGTCCAAAAGACGGCCTGTGACTAGCGGTGTGCTGCAGGGTTCTGTTCTTGGACCACTGCTGTTTAATCTGTTCATTAACGATATAGGGAAGGATCTAAGTGGAACAGTTCATTTGTTCGCTGATGATGCAAAGTTGGGTAAGGCGATAGTGAATGCAGAAGATGTCAAAATCTTGCAGGATGACTTGGATAGATTGGAGTTCTTGGCTAAGGAGAATGGATGTCAATTTAATGTGACAAAATGTAAGGTTATGCATTTTGGGGTGAAAAGATTAGCAGCAGTATACCATGAGGCCAGGGACTTGGGAGTGTTGATGGATAGGGAGATGAAGTTTTGGGGGCACATTTCAAAAGTAGCTAAATCAGCTCATCAACTCACTTGGTTGTTGAAAAATACCTTGATGAGCAGAGACAAGCAAGTTATTGTACCTCTGTACCGAGCCTTGATAACACCTCATCTCGACTACTGTGCCCAGATTTGGTCACCTCGGTTCCTTCTTGATGGGGATGAGGTTGAGAGGATCCAGAGGCGAGTGACTAAGATGATAGCAGGTCTATGGAATGAACCATATGAGAACAGGTTGAAGATTTGTGGGTTGCAGAAACTAGTTGATAGGCGGAAAAGGGGAGATATGATTGAGACATTCAAATTGCTAAAGGGATTCTATAGGATTAATTCAGATGATATTTTTGAGATCAGGACTGGTGGTGGGAGAACTAGGGGACACCTATGGAAGCTGGGCAAGAGTGTGGTTAGCAGGGGTGTTAGAGCTGGGTTCTTTACCTTTAGAGTGGTAAATGAGTGGAATAAGCTGCCAGAGTCTGTTGTGGGTGCTATGACAGTGAGCGAGTTCAAGGCAAGGTATGATAGATACTGTGAGAATGTCATATAGTTGTGTGGACATGATGTTTATGAACTCCCTGGAGTCACCCGAAATAATAATAATAATAATGACATGGTTAGTTATAGAAAAATGGGATGACAGGCCTGATATGTCTTGTCTGTTGTTTTTGACGTAACCAATGTGCTCGTTCTGTCTAATTTCGAGGCTTCTTGATGTCTGCCTGATGTAACTTGAACCACATGAGCATGGAATATTGTAAACTCCAGCATATTTATAGAAAGGATGGTTATCTTTTGGAGATCTTAGTAGTTTACGAATTGTTTCTATAGGTTTGAATGTCACTCTTATTTTGTGTGGTTTGAAGAGACTAGCGAGCTTGTTGGAGATGCCACTCACATAAGGAATTGCGATAGTTTTGATATATTGAGTATCCTCTTACTCTCTTTGTGGTGGTTCAAAGAAAAGGATTTTGTTGACGAGGGCTTCGTGGATAGCCATTCAAGTAAAGATTATTAGATATCAATGTTAAATCGTCTTGAAGGTCCTTGTTATTTGTTGTGATGCGGACAGCTCTTTTCTTTAACATGTGTACTACGCCGAGTTTGTGAGAAATATGGTGAGAGGAGCTGAAATGTAGATCGCGACCTGTATTTGTAGGTTTCCTGTAAACTGATAGGTTTATATGGTCATTAATTTGCTTCTTAATTAAGATATCTAAGAATGGCAGTTGTGTGCCTCTTTCAAATTCCAGAGTAAATTTAATAGAATGATGAAAGGAGTTGATCTTATTGAGGAAGTCAAGTAGGTCATCCTTTTTGTGGTTCCATACAATGAAGATGTCATACACATATCTCCACCAAATTGTTGGTTTAGGAATTATTTGAGATAGGATTTTATTTTCGAGGTGTTCCATAAATAGGTCAGCACAAGAAGGTGAAAGTGGACTGCCCATTGCCAAGCCAGTTAATTGTTGGTAAATCGTATTCTTCCAAGAAAAATAGTTTGAATTTAGGCAATGATCATACAGTGAGGTTATATCTTGTGGGAACAAGGTACCTAGGATGCTTTTTACAAACATTCCACCATGGGAACATTTGTAAAAAGAGAGGTGACATCCAGGCTAGCTAGAAGATCATTTTCTGATATGGTAATGTTTTTTAATTTTTTCACAAAATGTTGTGAGTTTCTAATGCAAGTCTCTGAGTTATGGATATGTTGTTGTAGGAGTTTGGAGAGATGTTTGACAGTAAGTAGGTAGGTGAGTTAATTACATCCACAATAGGGCGTAAAAGAATACCATCTTCATGTATTTTTGGAACACCATAGAGTCTTGGAGTTAAAGGGTGCATGGATTTTAGTTTTTTTTAATCAGATCTGTTGGACATATTGCATAGTAATTCGTTTGTATCATGGTGGTTTTTTAATGTAGCATCTTTCATTAAAATACGGTAAATAGACAAGTCCGACAGTAGATTGTTTACTTTATCCTCGTAGTCCTTGGTGTTCAGTATGGGAAACTGAACAAATTCAGAACAAATTCAGGGAAACTAGATTTGTTAGGGGGGGGGAGTAGAGAAACAGTACTTATAGAGGCAGTTGAATGTAAGAATGAATATAATATGCCAGAGCAAATAAGGACAACAAATCTGAGTGGGATAGTTAATATAAGGCGTCAAGGTATGGTTGGGGCTAATGGGGGTCTTAAATTCATGTACACTAATACTAGGAGTATTAGGAACAAGAAGGAAGAGTTTTTGGCCATGGTTGGCACTTTCAGACCACAGGTTATAGGTATTAGTGAAACATGGCTGACTGTAGATGATATAACTAGTGGGATTGAATGTGATGGGTATAGTGTGTTCAGGAATGACAGAGAGAATAAAATGGGGGGAGGAGTATTGTTGATGATAGCTGATGAGCTCCAGCCAAGGAGAATAGAAGTTGAATTGCAGGATAGAGAAAAGAGCACATTTGAGGCCATTTGGTGTGAGATTGTGGCTAGCAGAACTAAATATACAATTGGGTGCTGCTATAGACCAGGTGATGGAAAAGATGGTGGTGACAGTATGCACAAGCAAATAGAAGAAATGGGTGAAAGGAGGGTGATTATTATGGGTGATTTCAACTATGGTCGCATCGATTGGAGTGAGGAGAGGACACACGGGAGGAAGGAACTGGATTTTATGCGGTTATTAAGGGATAACTATCTGCGACAGCATGTAATGGAAAATACTAGGGGTCAGAGAGTGCTTGACCTAGTAATTACATCTGAGGATTTGGCTGTAACAAATATGACCACATTGCCACCAATCGGTGAGAGTGATCATAGGGTCTTAACTTGGGAGGTGGCTAAAGGTGTAGAATTTTCAATTAAGACAGGGTACATGTGGAATTATCGGGCTGGAAAGTATGACAAGCTTAGGAGTTTGATTGGTTCAGTGCCATGGCATGTACAACTGCAAGGACTAGAAGTTGATAGTGCATGGGAGGTAGTTAAGAAGTGCTTGCATGAAGCAATGGCTGACTGTATACCTAGAGTCCGAATAATAAATCAAGTAGGGGTTAAATGGATGAATAACACCATTAAGCTTGAGTTGCAAAAAAAGAAACAACTATGGAGGGAATTTAAGGAGAAGGGTGACCGGCAGGCACATGAACGGTATAAAGCACAGGCCAGAAGGGTGACGAGTGTGGTAAGAAAAGCAAAAAAGGATTACGAAAGAACATTGGCCATGCAGGCTAAAGAGAATCCTAAACAGTTTTTTAGATATGTAGCAAGTAAAAGGAAAAATGTACATGGCAGATTGATTTTAAAGAATGCCGATGGTAGGGAGGTAACTGAATCAGTTGAGATAGTTGAGTTACTGAGTGAGCACTTTGCAAAAGTATATCATCCAGGTGGTGACATTGCAGAAACGAATAAACCAGTAGATTATACGGGAATTGTGGTTAATGAAGTGGAGGTGAATAGTCTATTGCATAACCTCAATGTCAATACATCTGTGGGATTGGATGGTATACCAGCTCGTGTTGTACGAGAAGCAGCTAAAGAATTGTCAGTACCCTTGACCATTTTGTTTAATTTGAGTCTCGGGTCTGGGTTAGTCCCGAGCGGGTGGAAAGAGGGGAAAATAGTTCCACTGTATAAAGGTGGTTCCAAGACTGCTGTAGTAAATTACCGACCGATTAGCATATCAGGAATCATTGTCAAGGTCTTAGAGAAAATAGTCAAGAGGAAAATACAAGATTGGATAGAAGAAAATGGGATACTGTATCGGGGACAGCATGGTTTTGTGAAGGGTAGGTCATGCCTCAGTAACTTGCTCACGTATTATAACACAGTGACGGCTGAACTGGATAAGGGTAATGGGTTTACGGTGATTCTACTGGACCTTGCCAAGGCCTTTGACAGGATTCCACATGGAATTCTAATCAGTAAATTGCAGCATATGGGAATGGACATAGGGATGGTGAGATGGATAGGAGGGTGGTTGACGGAGAGATATCAGAGAGTGGTTTACTCGGGAGTAGAGTCCACAAGACGGTCTGTGACTAGTGGTGTGCCACAAGGATCTGTTCTTGGACCACTGCTGTTTAATTTGTTCATAAATGATATAGGAAATGATCTGAGAGGAACAGTTCATTTGTTTGCGGATGATGCGAAGTTGGGTAGGGAAATAGTGAATGCAGATGACGTCAATTTGCAGGATGATTTGGATAGATTGGAGGTCTGGGCTAAGGAGAATGGATGTCAGTTTAATGTGGCAAAATGTAAGGTTATGCATTTTGGGGTGAAAAGATTGGCGGCAGTTTACTGCATTGGTGGAACCGTGCTCCAGGAAATTGATGAGGCACGAGATTTAGGTGTGTTGGTAGATAAGGAATTGAAATTTAGGGGACACATTGCAAAAGTGACCAAAACAGCTCATCAAATCACTTGGTTGCTGAAGAATACGATGACAAGCAGAGACAAGCAGGTTATTGTTCCTCTGTATCGAGCCTTGATAAGACCCCATCTAGACTACTGTGCTCAGATTTGGTCACCTAGGTTTCTTCTTGATGGGGAGGAGGTGGAGAGGATCCAGAGGCGAGTGACCAAGATGATAGCAGGTCTGTGGAATGAACCGTATGAGAACAGGTTGAGGATTTGTGGGTTGCAAAAATTGGTTGATAGGCGGAGGAGGGGAGATATGATTGAGACATTCAAATTACTGAAGGGTTTCTATGAAATTAATTCAGAAGATATTTTTGAGAACAGGGCTGGTTGTGGGAGGACTAGGGGACACCCATGGAAACTGGGCAAAAGTGTGGTTAGTAAAGGTGTTAGATCTGGGTTCTTTACTTTTAGAGTAGTGAATGAGTGGAATGCGCTCCCTGAGTCTGTGGTGGATGCGGTGACAGTGAATGAGTTTAAGGCGAGGTATGATAGATACTGTATGAATGTCAAATAGTTGTGATGAATATGATTTGGGGCCTCCCTCGATGAGTCCAATGACTCCCTGGAGTTGCCCGTAATAATAGTAATAGTATTACAGTACTATTGCCTTTATCTGCCTTAAGTATTATGATGTCTTTGTTCCTTTTTAGATTATAAATAGTTCTTCTATCTGGAGAGGTGAAGTTTTGTTTTGTGGTTCTAGGAGAGGAGAGTATTATGCAACTTTTTCGTCTGAGATTATTTGCTATGTGTAGTAGTAATAATGAGATTGCTTTGTCTAAACTGCAGATGAATTCCACTTTAGGTAACTGTTGAGGAGTTATGCATAGTTGAAACCTTTCTTGAGAATAGCGATTTCAGGTTTCTTTAAGATGTGGTCTGAGAAATTAAGAATAACTTGGTTATCTGGTAGAGAAGGTTTAGACTTATTATGGGTTGTATAAAGGTAGTTAAATTTCTTGATCTGGGTCTGTTTGCTTTTATAAAAAACTTTTGCATAACTAGTGTTGATTATTCTGTCTAAGACTTGCCAAACTTCCTTATCTAGAGAGTTAGAGAGATCCATGAAGAAGTCGTAACATTGTGAGTCTATTTGACTAAGCAAGAATCTTGTGTGTTGTAACCTTTCACGAAGGAGTAACATCGATGTCTTGAAATAAATATTTCTGGCCCGTCTCGAATTGAAATGATGTTTAAAGTTTAAGAACTTAGGAATTATACAGTTATCTCGACATCTTTTTAAAAAAGTGAGATGATTTAATAACCTGGATTTTTTACATTTCAGGGGTTCATAACGGTGTACCTTTATTTTCGTATCACTATAGATTCTATTCATAATGAATGTTTATTTTCTTGATCATCTAACTAGAGTAATTATTTGGACTATAGATCAAGTGTTAACTAATAAATATTTATTAAACCTACTAGTTTCACCAAACTTTAGCTGTTGGCATCTTCAGGGTACAAGCACTTAGGTTAAAAAACATTACGCAAATATGAATAACTGTAAAATTCTAACGATTATAGTTGCAAACTGCAAATTTATTAGTTAACACTTGATCTATTGTCCAAATAATTACTCTAGTTAGGTGATCAAGAAAATAAACATTCATTATGAATAGAATAGAATTTTTTCCCCAATACTTTCATTCCAAAAACGTTTACAGAAAATTTTAAATACTGTTATTTTACTTAACATAATGCATTTTAAGGCTATTTTACTGTAATATTGAGATCCATTTTTGAAAAATCTTACGTGATAGAGAAAAATAGAAGAAATATTTGAAATCAGTCAAAAATAAATCAGAAACAGTTAATAGTTTCCAGGCAACTTTTCATGACTCAAATTTTGCAGGCCTGTGATATTAATGTAAATTTAAAATATTTCATTTGATATGTGTGCATATACATATACACACACACATGCTTTATTACATGTTTCATTCCTATGACACTGATCTTAATAAAAGCTAGTTATCAAAAATAGTCAAGAGATATGTGCATTTAATTTTCTTTCTGAAGTAAATTTTCAACTTACAAGGAAAAAAAGAAAAAAATTATTTATTTCGAGAAGTTTGTTTCTGATCTTAACATATTTTATTGTACTTGGTAACTATATCAGCCATATTCAGGTAGGATATCATTTAAAATATGGGTTACTTTTTTTGCAAGTTTTGCAGTTACTTCCCAAACGGAACAACAAAAATTATTACAGATATCGCCATTGAATTGGATATACCTGTAATAATCACAGGAGGCCCACAATAACCATTAATCACACTACCTGTCTTTCAGTGTTACATAGTGATCAGCATTCATTTCAGTAAAATTATGGAGACTACAACCATGTTAGGAATAATTACTTTTTAATTTCTGAAAATATTTCAATCTTCATATAAAGATTATCATCTGGAGTATACATATATACACAAAAACAAACTACATTGCATCTCTAACAGTAAGCCAAAGTGACAATGATTTGATCAATCATTCTAGTGAAGGGGGAAAAAAAACTACATCAAAGCTATATTCTATTTATAAACATCATCAGAGAACAAATTCATATAGATGGTTTTAATATAGCAAAGTGGTGGCTTAATCCATAATTTAACAAGAGTGTTATATTAGAGTTATGATCCTGGATTGCTTACAATCCTAATTATAATCAACTCTTAGACCAAATGGGTAACTTAACCTTTTGGTCTAAGAATGGCTTGATGGAGATAGGTGTTGAAATATTTGACTGGCCTGCACAGAGCCTTGATCTTAACCTCATCAAACACACTTATAGGATAAATTGTAACATTGATTGTGAGCAAGAGCAAGTTGCCTAATATCAGTAACCAACTTCATTAATGTTTTTCTGGAAGAACAGAAGGGAATTATTGCAGTGGTGTGGAAAAAATATAGTGGAAAGTTCTCAGGAGATTGAAAGCAGTTTTAGCATAAAATAGTATGGTCATTAAGAGATATATGACTAAACAAAAATTTTAAATTATTTGTACCACTGTGAATAATCTAAAATTATTTGCATAGTAGTAATTTTTGCTGCATTATGCATAGAAAGAGTCCATGTGATAGTGTTGAGGGAAAACATCAAATGGTTGGTTGCAAATCAAGCTTTTAAATGAATATTGAAAACCAAAGATTGTCACCACAGACCACATTCGACCTGTTTTAGTATGAAAACGCTGAATATAAAGACAAGCTGTTTAACCCTTTAACTGCTGATTTTATATTCTACTGACATTGTCCCATGTGTTGAATTAATTTTGCAAAAAATTTATAAATAAAATCGATTAAAATTATAAGTAAGAAGTACAGACAGCATCATGCATTCTTGATATACACTTGCTCCCTCACAAAAATGGCAATAATAATGTTTTATAAAATTTACATAATCTGCAAGGGGTGTCCACTTGAGGGCGCCATTTTTTCCTCACTTGAGTTAACTCAACTGTAGCGGTTAAAGAAAGATTTGGAAAAAAAAAAAAAAAAAAAAAACCAAAGCACAGAAAATTGACAACACAAGAATGTATCATTGTTGTCTTCAGCTGCTCTGCTTCAGATTTTAAGTTATTGCAGTTACTCAAGCATCAAGAGTTACGTAATCATAACTGATTACGTAACTGATATCTGCTGTGTTTACAATAACTATTAAAACTCATTTACTGGAGAATTGCTATCAAGCTTGACGAAATCACATAGTTTGGAAAAATAAATTATATTTAAATGATGAGTACAGTTATTTTTATTTACTGGCTATGTAAAGTTTGGTTAAAATAGAAGAAACTTTTATTAACACTTGAAACTCTGCATTTGTTCGTTGCAAACCCTAGTTATATGAAATTGATTTATTTCGTATCCAAACACAAGTAGTACAGTAGTAAGTAAGTGGTACAACATTATTTACAACAAATTAGAATACATTAAAAATGAGAACAGCTTAAATTTGATAGATGAATTATACAGGAAATAATAAGCAAAATATGAAGAAAGAAACTATACATAAGTTATATACAATAAATGTGGTCAGATGTTCCTCCAGTATCTTGTGCAATCAAAGGCTCGGCTATTGCTGCTACCTTCCTGCCATGATCAGAGCTTTATACAGATTGATAACACCTTATTCCTACACTGTCCTCTACAGATAACAGGGAATATGAAAAGCATTCTTGCTTCGCCCCTTTAAGCCAGTTCTTATAAGGATAAGGCTGTATCATCGTGGTCGGTGGTTGAGAAGGTATGCGAGTGATGGATGAAACACTGGGAGGGTAATGGATGGCAATGCTGTAGCCAATGAAGTTCTAACTGAGGCTCTGCTATAATAAATTTAGTTTAATCCTTTATCCAAGTGTGAGCAAACAAAGTTTGCACCTGAAAGTATCTTCAGGACTGGGGTAAGGTGGTCCAACACCAGGACGACTCCTTGCAAAGGTGGAGTAAGCTACTAACACTCCTATCTCAGTATCTCCCATAATGCAAAACACGTCTCCTTGCGGATATGTCTAATGTTATGCATTAAGGGAAGGGCCACTACCCAGACTAGTTTCGACCTTTATTGAGGTCTCTTCAGTGGGAGCCAGGCCCTAATGGAGATACCAGCCAGAAGCATTAGCAAGGTTATCTCTACCTATAGGAGTTGCCAAATGGTGTGCCACCTTTTTAATAAATTACTCTGGATTTAGAGAAAGATGTTGAAAGTTTATTTTTCACTTGGTTAGAATATAATAAATTTAGTTTAATCCTTTATCCAAGTGTGATCAAACAAAGTTTGCGCCTGAAAGTATCTTCAGCACTGGGGTAAGGTGGTACAACACCAGGATGACTCCTTATGGGAGATACTGAGATAGGAGTGTTAGTAGCTTACTCCACCTTTGTAAGGAGTCGTCCTGGTGTTGCACCACCTTGCCCCAGTCCTGAAGATACTTTCAGGTGCAAACTTTGTTTGCTCACACTTGGATAAAGGATTAAACCAAATTTGTTATATTCTAACCAAGTGAAAAATAAACTTTCAACATCTTTCTCTAAATCCAGAGTAATTTATTAAAAAGGTGGCACACCATTTGGCAACTCCTATAGGTAGAGATAACCTTGCTAATGCTTCTGGCTGGTATCTCCACTTGGGCCTGGCTCCCACTGAAGAGACCTCAATAAAGGTCGAAACTAGTCTGGGTAGTGGCCCTTCCCTTAATGCATAGCATTAGACATATCCGCAAGGAAATGTGTTTTGCATTATGGGAGATACTGAGATAGGAGTGTTAGTAGCTTACTCCACCTTTGCAAGGAGTCGTCCTGGTATTGCACCACCTTACCCCAGTCCTGAAGATACTTTCAGGTGCAAACTTTGTTTGCTCACACTTGGATAAAGGATTAAACTAAATTTATTATATTCTAACCAAGTGAAAAATAAACTTTCAATATCTGAGGATCTGCTATTGCTGTTACCCTCCTGCTATGATCAGAGCTTTAATTGCTCAATAACACCTTATCCCTACACTGTCTACAAATAACGGGGAAGATGAAAAGCATTCTTGCTTCTCCCCTTTAAGCCAGTCCTTATAAGAACTATAAGGCTGTATCATCGTATTTGTTTGTTGATGCTAATCAGGAGGACCACCTAAAAGGTGGTCCTCCTGCTTTTCTCTTTATTCTTGGTTGCCAGTTGAGTATTCTATATATCCATCTGTTATCATTGAGTCTGGCTATGTGTCCTGCCCATCTCATATTGCTTTTATGCCTGATCTCTTTCTAGTTCTGTGTTTCTAACGTTCTATTTTGCTGATGTTACAAATCCTGCGTTCTATTGCACTCTGAGTTATTCTGAGAGTTTCTTCTTCTTTACTTGTGTTCCATGTTTCTGATCCATATGTGAGTGATGGAAGAATGTCACTATTAAATAGTTTTGCCTTCACAGAAATGTCAAGATTTGGATCAGTAAGTGTTTCTTTTAATCTGTTGAATGATAGCCATGCAGCTTTCTTTCTTTTTGCTAGTTCTTCAGATAAATCATTATTCATTTTTATCGTTTGTTCTAAGTAATTGTAGGAGTCAACTTGTTCTATAGAGATGTTATCAATACATAGGTGACTGTGACTTGTGTAGATGTTTTTGATCCATTTTGTTTTTTCTAGATTCATTTCTAAGCCTATCTTACTGCTGTTTGTGTATATTTTTTCACCCATTTCTTTTGGGTTGTGGGATATTAGTACTAGATCATCGCCAAACATAAGGATT
This sequence comes from Typopeltis vanoorti, assembly GCF_054136105.1. Taxonomy (NCBI): domain Eukaryota; kingdom Metazoa; phylum Arthropoda; class Arachnida; order Uropygi; family Thelyphonidae; genus Typopeltis; species Typopeltis vanoorti. The sequence continues at coordinate 32,211,568 of NC_143549.1, forward strand.
TGTAGTTTTTCACCATCTATGCTTATTCCTCCGTTTAGGTCTATTTTTTTCAGAATGTATTCTAAATTGCTGGTAAATAGATTTGGGGAGATCACATCGCCTTGACGGGCCCCTCTCTTTATATCTATATTTATAGGTTGATCAAATAGGGTTATTTGTGTGGTCTGATTTTTATTAATAATTTCTTTTATCATGTGGATGTAAGTAGGGTCCACATTTATTTCTAGTAAGGCACTGATGACTGCATTGTGTTCTATGGTATCAAATGTTTTTTTTTTAAATCAATAAAGAGGAAACATAGAGGGATTCGGTATTCTCTGCATTTTTCTGTTAGTTGTGAAATGACCTGGATATGATCTATTGTGGAGAAACCTCTTCTGAATCCTGCCTGCTCTCTGCTGGAGTTGTCTTATAGAGTGTTTTGGATTCTGTTCAGTATTACTCTGTTCATGATTTTATATATGTGAGAAAGTAGACATAATTTTTGTGTTCCTTGTTCCCTTTTTTGAATAGAAGTATGGTTTTTGAGGTCTTCAATTCCTCTGGAATCTTTCTTTCTTTGAAGTACCACGTGTATCTGGCATCCAACGCTTTGAAAATAATTGGTCCACCTTGTTGGATTTCTTCAGCTTTAACATGAGTAAAAATGAGTAAAGGTAAAGCCTCAAGTCCTGAGGCTTTACCTTTACTCATTTTCTTAAGGGCGTGTTCTATTTCTTCTGGTGGTTTTGTAATGATAGGTTCTGAAACTTGGCACTTAGTTGCATAGAGATCATTATAAAAATTCTTCACAATTACTTCTTTCCTTTTTCTATTAGTATGTTTTTCTCCATTTTGATCCTGTAAAGCAGATGGAATTGGCTGTTTAAAATTTAAGTCTTTCTCCATTTTTTTCAGGCTAGTTTTTGCCTGCACTACTCTTAGTTTTTGTATCCTGAAAGCTTTGTAGTATCCTGGAATTCTTTTCCTTAGTAACTTACAGATAATTTTGTATTCTAGAAAATTTTCTTCAGTTCTTTTCCCTTTTTCAGTAGTTCTATAGTTTGAGGTGAGAGTCGTTTTCTTTTGTTTCACAGGAATTTCTGATTTTTTCTTGCACTCGTTGAATTTATTAATAAAGTCAATATAGTCATTTATTTATGTAACAGTTCTTAATAGTCCATTCAGTCTCTTCTATGTACTTCTTGAACTTGTGTTAGTCTATTTGTTTGGGTTGTCTTTTGTGGTTTGATGTTGCCCTGATATTTTGTTCTTTTTTGTGGTCTATTCTTATAATGGCTCTGAGGAGTCTGTGGTCAGAATCCATGTTGAAGTATGTTTCGCCTATTGTACCAACATTTTGTACTAGTCTTTTACAGTCTGTTAAAATGTAGTCAATTTCATTTTTTGTGTCTCCATTCAGTGATTGCCAAGTCCATCTTCTTCTTGGGCGTTTATTGAAAGTGTTCATGATAAAGAGTTGTTCAGCTGCAACAAATTCAGCTAATCTCTCTCCTCTTCTATTTCTTTCTCCCAGGCCATGTGGTCCTATAAACTTTTCGTTTTCTTTTCCACATTCCTATTTTGGCATTAAAGTCACCACCAACGAATGTGTATGTTGACTTGTAATTTAATGCCTGTTCAAGATTCATGTAAAAATTTTCTATTTCTTGATTATCAGCTACAGATGTTGGAGCATAGCAGGATATTAATTTTATTGTTATACTGTTCTCTATTCCAATTAAGAGCACACCTATTCTTTCAGATATGATGTTACAAGAAAGGATCGACTTGGTGAGCTTAAAATTAACAATGAAGCCTACTCCGCCTTGTTTGCCATTGTTTGAGGATGCTCCGAGGAGTATCTGTTAGCCATTGTACCATCTTGCTGTCAGTTCTTTCAGTCTTTTTGTTTCATTCACTAGCAGGATATCCAAGTTGATATTGGTTAGTTATTTGATTAATAAATCTATTCTATAGTCTCTTGCCAAAGTTCGAGTATTGAGGGTACCGATTGTCATTTTCATAGATTTAAGAGGCGGCCGGTTTTCATCTCCGAGATTCTTAGCACCCCTGGCCTCACTCGGTGCCTTACCGCCGCCGTAGAAAGGTGAGTGTGGGACGCGCAGCACTCGCGGACGTTTCTGTTGTTGTAGTGGCATCTTTGCTGTGGTCGCATATATGTTACCGCTAAAGTGCGAAAACCGTTAATGTGCACATTACCTAGCTAATCTGCAGATTAACTGATTTGCTCCGTTAACGTGCGGAATCAAGAGTTTTCCGCATTTTACCTAGGTAATGTGCACATTAACGGCTTCCGTATCGTTAAAGTTCAATAACTGATTTGCTCCGTTAACGTGCGGAATCAAGAGTTTTCCGCATTTTACCTAGGTAATGTGCACATTACCTAGGTAAAATGCGGAAAACTCTTGATTCCGCACGTTAAGTTCAAAAGTTTGTTTCTCTCATTTCCTTTCCCTACTCCTTCCCCCCTCTCCCTCCACTTTTAGTTTGGTTTTTTAATAAGTAAACATAATTTTATCATATGTTTTTTTTCTTAATTGTAATAATATTTTAAACCGTTTGATTCCTTGTATTATATTAATTGATTGATGATTGATTCTATCAACTAATTTGTTGATTGTTTGATTGTATTAACTTGATTCTTTAGATATCAAAAAATAAATAAATAACATTATCTTAATTTAAACATACAGAAACGTTGCTGTTGTTCCAGCAAAGATCTTATTTTCACTTTAACGAGTGCCTTGTAGGTAATGTGCAGATTACCTAGGTAATTTGAGAAATGAATCACCGTTAATGTGCGGAAAGTTTCTGGTTTCTGCACTTTAGCGGTAACATATACACTTCTCCTGACCAGGGTTCTGAGGTGTTCGCCAGAGCTCTGTTAGTGGTGTTGAGTCCAGGTCCGATAATGTTTAGGATTCCCAACACCCCAGGGTGCATCACGGGGAGGTAGAGTTGGACTTTGTACATTATATAACGATATATTATATTATATTATATGTTATATACTTATATAACATGTAATATTAATCACTGGCTTATTAGTTTGTATTTTCCATGCACACTACAGTGGTGAGCATTGTAAATATCAACAACATTCGCTTCTAAACTTGAAAAAAAAAAAAGCACTGTTTTGCAAATTACTTTAACACGAACCGATTTTAAACGCGGATGAAATAAGCAAAGAAAAGTTATTTCTTGCGAGCTCTAAATCTACAAGAATTTAAAATACACAACGAAAATGAAAATATTCTACAAATGAATGAGTACATTATACAAGAAAAGTTATTACATAATGAAAATAAAGTAGCATGAAACAGTTATATTTCCAGATGAGTATCTCATTACAATTTTAGAGTGAATATATAAAGTTATCATTTAATAATCTGATTGAAAAAAAAAAATATATGTATATATATTTCTTTCTATCCCTTTGTAACTAGCAGTGTAATATCATCAAGGAAGTAAGGAACAGTTTAAAACCAGAATAAGCCATGAGTTTAAAGGTTTAATACATAAACCGGTAGTCTGATTACTTTTAGTGATAGGGCTATTAGAAACCAGTTCGCAAATTAATATGAAAATTGATTCAATGGAAGATTGAATCAATTTTCAGGTTTTTGAGATGCATGCCGTATGATTCCATGCATCTCAAAAACCAGGAGATAAATTCCATCGCGTATTGAGTGTATCTGATGTATTCGCAAATTGTATGGCTGGTCGCAGGGAAGAAAAAAAAAGCACTCGGCATAGTTGGTTTTTTCAATTAGATTCTTACATCATGTAAAAAGATAATTGTTAAATCTCCACTCTGAAGATGCAATGAGATCCTCTTATGAAAGTTATATTTCGAGAAAAGTATTTCATTAAATAAATTATTCCTTTAATTTTTATGTGACTTCCACAAAAGAAAATGGTAAACCTAAATGCAAGGAGGCGGTCCCACAATGAACAATGAAATTCATCGCCAACCTTAAGACAGACACATCCAACTCATCACCTGTTGGAGAGCGGCAATCCATAAAACATATAAAACTTAAGTTTTGTATCCCAGATTAACTTATTTTGAAAGAAGGCATAATGCAGAGTATTTGAGTGTGTCAGCTGGTTACATCGAGTGTTTTTATTTTTTTTCCCCTGTGATATACTGATTATATCGAGAATTAGTTTTATATCATTGTCATATTAGACATAAGCCAAGCATTATTAAAAAAAAAAAAAAAAACTGTCTTTTGCGCTAATAATGATTCCATATTTGAAATCTATGTTACTTTAACTAGGGAATTTCAACCTCGCCGTCTTCGAGGGGAGTGGGGGTTAATATGTCCATTATCCACTTAATTTATTTACTAAATTCGAAAACTAATTCTCGATATCACAGGGGGAAAAAACGCGTCGTGAGACCTCAGGTGTCTTGGTTTAATGAACTCGATTTAATATTCTCCGAGCGGAAACAATTTAGTGGGGGTCAAGTTGTCTTCGTATTTGAAATATGTAGGCTGCGTTAGTAATATTCAATTTTCGCAATTGAAATAGTACAAAAAATTGCCACTTGGGAAAAACAACAAAAGATATCTATTATGTTGTACCTGCTGACAGGGCCGACAGAAGCGGGCATGCAGAGCATGCGATCGCCGCTACGATGGGGGAGTCGCCGCCAGGGAGCGGTTCATAAGTTAATTTTTAAGAAACAAAATTTTTATCATAAAAACAAAAAATTCTTAGAATAATCAATATTAAAATAAATAAGGCCGGATACACCGAATAAAAATTAAAAAAAAAATGTATATTGCCGCCTCTTTGATCAGCCGGCTGTTTACAATTTGCAGCTAGAGCAGGCTAAATGCTTGCCTGCAGAATGTTGTGTCTACTGCAATCTATCTAAAGTGAAACGATGAACGGATTTTATGCGCAGAAACAAATTTTCGTACAAAACATTTGTTGCTAGTTAACCAGTCATATGATACGCATCTCAGTAGGCTACTGACAGTAGCGCAGTGTGGACTATTATTTCGTCTCTGTGTTGTGTTGTGTAATAATTTCTTGTGGGTATAAAATAGAAATGGAATCAAAAATTTAAAAAAAAGTTATTCGGTGCATAAAATCGTAAGTGTCATGCTGCGAAAGAAGCAGATATTAAGAAACAAACTGGGGCTCTTAATAAATTTGTTAAAATATTCTGATGCAGATTGTAACCAACTCGATACATCAGAAATCAGAGTTGAAGAACCGTGCACATCATCCAGTTTGTATGAAAGTACTATTGCAACTATTGAACATGATTTAAGTGAAAAATAGGATTTAGTCAACTACAGCAAGATTTAGTTGTAGTTGACCACGAAACTAACACATTGTTAGTCTCTGTAAATTTAGAAGATCCAGGTGAATGAGGAAATATTGATGAAACATTACGAGTTCTTTTGATTGAAATGGGGCCCTGTTCAAAAGAAAAATATAATATATCCCAGAGATACATATGGTCGTAAATTTGGCGACACGTATTATAATAGAAAAATGGAAAACGGGAGCTCGTGCCAAGAACATGGTTCATTTATTCCGAAACTTTAAATTCTGTTTTTTTGCCTTTGTTGCACCTACTGAATCACCTGCTGAGTCTTGTAGAAGGTTATAACGATTGAAGAAATGTAAGTACAACTTTACATAGACATGAGACTAGTTTAAATCACATGAAAAATTTCTTTAAATGGAAGGAACTTGATAAAAATTAAAAGAAAACAAAACTACTATTGATTTCCAGACTCAAAGCATGCATGAAATGGAAAAGAAACATTGGACGAGTGTTTTAGAACGCTTGATTGAAATTATAAAATTCCTTGGTAGTCGAAATTTAGCTTTTCGCGGATCATCTGATAAATTATATGAAAGGAGTAACGGCATTTTTTTAAAATTAGCCGAACTGGTTGCTATGTTTGATCCCGTTATGGAAAATCATGTTGAAAGGGCCCTACAACGAATACAATGGGGTACACTATTTGAGTAAAGACAGTCAAAATGAAATATTGGAAACTTTAAGTAACGCAATCAGGGATACAATTTTATTATCAATTCTAAAATCTAAATATTATTCCATAATTTTAGACTGCACACCTGATGCAAGTAAAACAGAACAAATGACTATTATTATTCGCTTTGTTTCCTGTGACAATGGAATTGTCAAGTTTTGGGAAAACTTTTTGGTTTTGCAGATATATCAGATTCCACAGGACGTGGTTTATGTGCAACAATAATGGAACAACAGGTAAAATGAATATTCCCATTGAAGACATGCGAAGTCAAGGGTATGAAAATGGAGCAAATATGTAAGGGAAAAAAATATGGGCTCCAAAATTTGCTTTTGAACAAAACTCCTCGAGAGTTTTACGTGCCATGTGCTGCTCATACTCTAAATTTAATCATTAACGATGCAGCCAAAGTAAATGCAGACAAAATTAGTTTCTTCGCAATTATTCAAGAAATATAAAATTTCTTTTCATTCTCTTACAAACGTTGGGCAATCCTTTTAAAGTTCTTTAAAAAATTAACAGTGAAACAGCCATCAGAAACTCGATCGGATAGTAAAATTAATGCAATCCGCCCTCTACGATATCAGTTAGCAGAAATTTATGATGCACTTTTTGAAATTTTAAATAATGAAAATTTTAATAAAGAAACTCAGCATGAAGCACAAACATTATGTGCTAAAATAAAGGACTACAAATTTATTTGCTCTCTTATAACTTGGCATGATTTACTTAACAGAATAAACCCTGTGAGTAAAATGCTTCAAGACGAAAATATGAACATTACACTTGCTTCAGAATCTATCGAAAACTTAAAAATATTCTTACAAGAGTATGGATCAGATACAATTTTTAAAGAAGTTCTAAAAACGGCAAAATAACTGAGTGGAGAGGTGGATGGAGAACAATTTACAATTGGTACGGAAGTTCGACGACGAAAGAAGACACGACAATTGGACTACAAGTATCATGACGAAACGCCACAATCGTCAGAAGATAAATTTAGAGTGAATGTGTTTTATACACTTCTAGACGTTGCAATGTGTTCGTTAATCCCCCCCCCCCCACCCCCCCCCCCCCCCACCCCCCCCCCCCCCCACCCCCCCCCCCCCCCACCCCCCCCCCCCCCCACCCCCCCCCCCCCCCACCCCCCCCCCCCCCCACCCCCCCCCCCCCCCACCCCCCCCCCCCCCCACCCCCCCCCCCCCCCACCCCCCCCCCCCCCCACCCCCCCCCCCCCCCACCCCCCCCCCCCCCCACCCCCCCCCCCCCCCACCCCCCCCCCCCCCCACCCCCCCCCCCCCCCACCCCCCCCCCCCCCCACCCCCCCCCCCCCCCACCCCCCCCCCCCCCCACCCCCCCCCCCCCCCACCCCCCCCCCCCCCCACCCCCCCCCCCCCCCACCCCCCCCCCCCCCCACCCCCCCCCCCCCCCACCCCCCCCCCCCCCCACCCCCCCCCCCCCCCACCCCCCCCCCCCCCCACCCCCCCCCCCCCCCACCCCCCCCCCCCCCCACCCCCCCCCCCCCCCACCCCCCCCCCCCCCCACCCCCCCAGGAACGAGAAGCATAATTTTCTATTTAACTTGGAACGAGATGAATGTAAAAAAGTCCTTTTTAGGACTTCCAGGGTGACAAATGGCAATGCTATAGCCAATGAAGTTTTAACTGAGGCTTGGTTATTGCCGTTACCCAGCCATGACCAGAGCCTTTAGCTCAATAACACTCCATCCACACAGATTTTCTTCATTCAGATGACGGGATAAAGAGTCAAGGACTCTTTATCCCGTCCATCGCCCAGTTCTTTTAAGATCTTAAGAACTTTCTACTTAACTTTTGTTGTTAGATCAACGTGTCGTTTGTATGTATTTAGTTTGCATTCCGGTGATATTTATGCATATTGCAATATGCATTAGCACACTATAGTTTGATTGGAAGGTTATAAATTCATTACATTTTCATGAAAATAAGGAATTCTGGTCGACGCTTCGTTACTGGCTTATATTTGCGTCCCCTATCTAGGGAGTGTCATTTTGGATGATGTAATGAATCACGAATAATCGGAAATAACACTACAACCAGCCTTCTGAAGTTGGGGGGGAGGGCAATGTATGCACGGAATTCAGACATAAGAAATATTTTGTTTTAAAATTATTGCAAGGATCAAAAAATTCAGCATGTCGTGCTTGGCTGAAAGAAGATAAATCGAATAAGAGAAACAAAATATTCTGCAGGTATTTTGGGAGGGAAGGAACTAAAATGGAGGAAAAGTCCTGTAAAAAAAGAATCAGATATTAAGATGGTGACATAAAAAATGAAGATAAGGATATTTAATGTCTCTGCGAAGGAGAGATGAGTGTGCTGCATCCACAAAAGTTATTACGAAATGCGAGTGGAAAGTGTTTAATAAATTAAACGCAAAATCATTTTAGCTTCTTCCACAGCTAACGGATTAATTTGGAATAAAAATGTCCAAGGGGATCTGATAATAATGCATTCTTAATTATCATTATTATAAGGACATATTGTAATATTAAAATATTTAAAATAATTATAAAAATTATTTTTAAGCAAGCGTAATAAGTTATTTAATTGAAGTGAATATCCCTGGAACCCAGTCGGGTTGCGGGATTGGTTGGAAATTAGACCTGCGTTCTGTTCTCAAGTGAGACATCGAATTAGCCAATCGCATGCGTAGTATTGTTTTCTCTTTGTTCTTCTTCCACACACACACACACACACACACACACACACACACACACACACACACACACACACACACACACACACACACACACACACACACACACACTCTGAAAAATGGAAAATGGGAAAGAAAAAAACAAGAGGTCATTCGTGTGGATTGAATAAGAGTTCGGTGAACAGGGAGGTGAAAGGAAAAGATTTTTCTCGTAGCGAGCGGGGAATGAAGGGAATATATTACCAGAGAGAGAGAGAGAGAGAGAGAGAAAGAGGGGGAGAGAATATGACGAGTGCAACATTAGTGAATGAGTTCAAGGAAAGGGAGGAGCATTGAGTGAGTGTAACAGATTATTCCCGAAAGTGTTTCAGGTTTGAAGTGTAAATGTGAAGTAAATCAGTTGGTGTTATTTATCGAGGGGATTTCCCGCGAGAGCCCCATGGAAATTCCATTGTCATGGTGATAACAATATAACTAAACTGATTGCTTTTCATCAGCGTTTATTTAACATTTCGAATAAAAGTTTATTTTATTTTATTTTTTTAAAACCTCTTTCTTTGAATTATGACTTGTAGCAGTCGACGCAACTCGTAATTCAGATTTATCAAAACTACTGTCAAATATGGAGGTTAATCATTAAAAATAATTAATTATTTATCTAGTTGGATTAAGGGAAATGAAATGTAATATTTATATAATTCCAGTTATTGTTGTTGTATTATTAATATTACTTTTTCGTGCAGAAAAAGCCGTTATTGTTAGGAAGAACTTCCGAAACAGCCAGGGCTGTGAAGCCTGGGTGTTTTTAAAAGCTTACCTGATGGAGAAAATGCATACAAAAAAAAATAATAAATAAGAACACCTATCTCATCTTATTTTATTTATTTACATTATGCGATTTTATATATAAGCGTGACGACCAATAGGATGATGGCGCCTCTCCTACCCAACAGGTTAGAATTCTGTAATTCTTATCATGTTGGAGGCTTAATGGATATTTTACAACACTCAAAAAGAATTAAAATAGACTTTAATACTTCCTATATTTCGTCCTAGTCACTAGGACATCTACGGGGATTACAAGAAAATTACTGTAACATATGCACAAATAACAAACAATACTAAGCCCAACCACGTGGGTGACACTAAAGTCCTATCTAGGTAGAGCGCCCTCTAAGGGCAGTAGTAGGTGGCCTGGAATGTAAGGTGGGAACTCTGGTGATGAGTGTTTCCCAAATCTTCGGAAGCTTAATGCACCCATATTTATTGAGATTTGGTTGGTTTTTGAGAGCTGCTGCTGCTTCTAAGAAAAGTCTCTCTTTCTTGAATTTGCTGTGGTGGAGCATGGTGGTTTTCTTCCATGATACTCTGTGGGTGGTGTCCAAAACATGGTCAGCCAAGCCTGAATGGCCATAGTTGTGTTTGAAGATGTAAGACTTGTGTTCCTCTAGACGGATGGATGCTGATCTGCCTGTCTGTCCAAAGTACGCCAACTTACAGGAACAGGGTACTTTGTAAACTCCAGGCAGAGAGAGAGGAGGGAGCTGATCTTTAGTAGAACGGATAAGGGTAGCCAGTTTGCGGTGGGGCTTATATGCTGTGTGTAGATTGTATTGTTTTAGTATCGTGGCTATTTTTTCAGATGTGCCACGGATGTAGGATATGGTGATGGAAATATAGGAAGTATTAAAGTCTATTTTAATTCTTTTTGAGTGTTGTAAAATATCCATTAAGCCTCCAACATGATGTCCTCACAGCACTTAAGCCTCTACACATGTATTCTAATCATCCATGGAGAAGAACTAGCACGCAAATCCAAGCAATACGGTAAGTCAAAACTACGACTATCTAGGCAACTAAATAGGCTGGCCTTTTTAAAACGATGTCGGGACACAAGAGTGATACCAAACTGCGTTAAAATGAAGATCAATTTCCATTCTAAAAAAGCACTTCGTATATATAACCGTGCCAGCCAGGCATTACTCCGCGAGCAAATCGCCGCTACACGTGCTACCCTCGCAGGTACGAACGCCGCCATTGGCTCCTTACATTCAGAGCTCTCCACCGTTCTTAACCCTGAACTTTGGTCGATTCTTTCTGGCATTTCGGAAACTTCCGCACAGAGAGAATTCCAAAAAATAAAAAATAAACACATCAAGAAATTTAGCAACCTTGTGAAAAACAAACCACAACCACAAATTCAACCTCTCCAGACAGTAATAAACCTCTCTTCCAAAAGGCTCAACGACGATGCCGTTAGCGCCTTTGCCTCGGCCATAATTTTGCCGTCGCTCCGAAGGAGGTGCCGATGCTTGACGTAATGGTGAACATCGAACGTGGAATCGGTCGCTTACCGTCGGAGATAGCTAACAACATCAGACTTGACGTAGCCAACATCCTCACGCATTCTTCTCCGCCAAAAAGTAATTTATCATATGCCCAACGCACGGCTCTCTTGAAACTACGTAAAGAAAAAAGTATCGTCATCACCAGAGCGGATAATGGTAATGCCACAGTCGTTCTTAATACCAGCGAATATAAGCGTAAAATGAACATTATCCTCCGCGATCGCGCTACCTACATCCCGCTAGAACACGACCCCACAAAAACACAAGTTAAGAAACTTAAAATTTTACTCAAAAAAGTATCTTCCTGGCCTCCAGATGTGTCACGAAAAAACTTAAACCTTTCCGCTCCCCCCCCCCCCCAAATATACGGTTTACCAAAAATCCACAAACCCAATTCCCCACTCAGGCCTATAGTAGATGCTACCAATGCACCTTGCTATAGACTATCTAAACAGCTGGCCAACTCTCTGATCCCCCCTCACCGGAAGGTCCTCATCCTACATAAAAAACTCGACCCACTTTAAAGTCCTCACAGAAAATTTAACCTTGAAGAAGACAGACATATTGGTAAGCTTTGATATCTCCTCTTTGCTTACCAATATTCCCTTAATTGATACCTTATCTCTCCTAGAAAAGGTTTTTCCCTCTGACATCTTAGATCTCTTTTCCTTTGCCATTAACTCTGGATATTTCTCGCGGAACAACAAAATCTACAAGCAGATAGAGGGAACTGCCATGGGTTCCCCCCTCTACCCCCCTTGCCAATTTCTATATGGAAGATTTCGAAAAACGAGCCATAGACTCAGCCCTACTCAAACCTTCTATCTGGCTAAGATATGTAGATGATGTGTTCTCTATTTGGCCTCATGGCCCAGACACGTTAGACTCCTTCCTCAGTCATCTCAATAGTCTACATCCAAGAATCCGGTTCACTATGGAAAAGGAAAAGAACAATTGTTTACCCTTCCTAGACACCTTAGTCACACGCCTGCCTAATGATACACTTACCTTCACCGTATACAGAAAACCCACACACACAGGCAGATACATTCACAAACTCTCCCACCACCACCCCTCTCAACATTATGGCATTATTAAAACTCTTACCAAGAGAGCCCACAATCTTTGTTCCAGTGGAACCGCCCTCACTAATGAGCTTAACTAACATACACAGCACTTTCCTCTCCAATGGCTACAGCGATCACAGTATCAAAAAAATAATCAACTCCTCCCCCATTCCCCTTCCTTCTCGTCAACAAGATTTTAAAAATGCCATCACCATACTCTACATCCGTGGCACATCTGAAAAAATAGCCACGATACTAAAACAATACAATCTACACACAGCATATAAGCCCCACCGCAAACTGGCTACCCTTATCCGTTCTACTAAAGATCAGCTCCCTCCTCTCTCTCTGCTTGGAGTTTACAAAGTACCCTGTTCCTGTAAGTTGGCGTACTTTGGACAGACAGGCAGATCAGCATCCATCCGTCTAGAGGAACACAAGTCTTACATCTTCAAACACAACTATGGCCATTCAGGCTTGGCTGACCATGTTTTGGACACCACCCACAGAGTATCATGGAAGAAAACCACCATGCTCCACCACAGCAAATTCAAGAAAGAGAGACTTTTCTTAGAAGCAGCAGCAGCTCTCAAAAACCAACCAAATCTCAATAAATATGGGTGCATTAAGCTTCCGAAGATTTGGGAAACACTCATCACCAGAGTTCCCACCTTACATTCCAGGCCACCTACTACTGCCCTTAGAGGGCGCTCTACGTAGATAGGACTTTAGTGTCACCCACGTGGTTGGGCTTAGTATTGTTTGTTATTTGTGCATATGTTACAGTAATTTCCTTGTAATCCCCGTAGATGTCCTAGTGACTAGGACGAAATATAGGAAGTATTAAAGTCTATTTTAATTCTTTTTGAGTGTTGTAAAATATCCATTAAGCCTCCAACATGATGTCCTCACAGCACTTAAGCCTCTACACACGTATTCTGTAATTCTTAGTTCACCCAAGATATTGCGCCGTGTTTCCGTTAAGTTTCTTAAGAACATGGATAAATTAAAGATCTTCTATTAAAAATTATCAAACGAAGGTACATATTAATAGATTGTAAAAAACAAGCAACATTACCTTCTTTCAGCAAATTGGCATACTTTATCAGTTGAAAAAAAATAAAAAGAAAAAGAAACAAAGAGAAAAAAAACCTGAACAGGAAATAATTTTAGTGTTTTTAGTGGAACAATTTGCATACAGATCCAAACTATCCGTAGTCCATTGAAAATTCAAGCAAAGTATAAAATGGAGGAGGAGGAGATAAATCGGTAAAGGCGATCAAAATTTTAAATCAATCCAAATTAAGCATACGATATTTTTCTAACCAAAGAGGTTAGTTCTATAAAATTTGGCTGTGTTAGATGAAACAGAATAACTCGAGAGGTGAATCTGGTAGCTATCCCGGAAAAGAAGTTTGGATCCGTACTTGGCCTGAGGTCTTTCCCTGTCAAATATATGGTGGCGTTAGATCAAACAGGTTTCGAAAGATAAGTAAAAGAATCGTAAAATTCAAGATTCAAGGTGTTCAGTCCGAACATATATTTGATGACAACAGGGTCCAACAGTTCCAAATATAAGTATAGAACCGCATAACAAGTCGGAAAGGGGTGATTTTCGTAACCAGAATTTTGCAAATTTGTAAACAAATTGATTTTATATGCAGCATATAGATTGCGACACGGTCATGTTTTATACCTTATGACAGACAGCTGTGCAATTGCCTTTATTTGAACAACATACACGCAACATTCATTTTTGAAATTAGTGTGGAAAAATCACTAAAATAAAATGTCACACACTTATGGCCTGAAGAATATATAAGAAACTCAAACTTTAAGAATAATATTCTCCCCCATCCTTTTGAAAGTCCCTGTGTGATTGAGTGTCGTACATATAGTCAACAAACCGCATCCCTAAATTTAAAGCGTAAAATTTAGTTGCAAAGAACGAAGTGGTTCGGAGTATCAGTGAATAGTGGCTTAAAGTCAACTGCTATTTTAGAAAAATATAATTACCGATTCAAATTCATTGGAAAATATGTTTCGTATACATTAAATAATTTTATGTTCGTGAGAGAAATCATGTGAGTCGTAGCATGACTAAATTCATTCTCATAAATCAAGAATCGATAATTTCCTAAATAATTACATCATTTTGAAACTGCTAAATACTTACTAATAGTTTTGGAAGCCCTTTAAAAGAGACGCTTTATAAACTTCCAAAGGGAGAATTTCTCCTCTTCAATATACCCGATGTTATCTGTCAGTTTGATGCCCAAACGTTGAAGATCTTGACGGTATTCGATTATGGCATTAATCTCCTTGTAGTGGTCCTTTCTGTCTTTCAGTTCTTTCTCAGAGCGACTGTAACGAATGACAGAATCGAGGAAATTTTAATAACAGTAAATGGAAATATTGAGAAATGTTACAATCAAAATTCAATTTTTCCAGTGAAATCTTTCACTTGTGATCAACAATCAATCAACAAACGTAGTATCCATATGAATCAAAGGATGGAAAGAAAGAAGTAAAAAAAAAATATTAATTCTGAACATCGGGAGTGAAGAATTTTCCAGCAAAACAAATGTCTTAAACGCTAGAGGCAATTATTCTCTTGAAAATATTCAGAAATATTGCAGGGAAGAGTGATTCTTTCGATTATTAGGCACACGATAGAAAAGCTTCTTCCGGATGGATAGCAGGGTAATCTACAATGTATTCCAGATAAAGCAAGGATTAAAGAATATTATGAACCAAGCAAACTATTTCGAACAGAAAAAAAGAAAAAAGGTTATCATCATAATTCCATTTTTAAATCCATTATAGATAATTCAAATACATAAATAAATAATAGCAATAATAAATCGTCTGAAGTAAATCAATGTGTCAGTTGATTCACTTTACGCTAGTTTTATCTCAGAATGGCCTCAAGATTTCCATGAAAAGATCTCTAGATAGATGGATACGAGACGTGTCGTTCCTCCTACGGTTTTCTGTTCTTTATGCACAGAGTAAACGTTTATTTGGTCGGTGCGTTTCGCACTGTACACTGAATATATATACACTTTTCAAAATTAAAGCTGAACAAAATGCTACCACAATCGTTATTACCATTAACAAAGCTTTTTTCATATATTTTTGTAAAGTAGTCATCGAATAGAATCATACTTACTGGAATTCCCTAACTCGATCTTCTCCGAAGGATACACGTGTTGGTTGATGGGGTTCAACAGGAGCTGAAGGTCCAGGAGCATCAAGCAGGATGGCATTATCTCCTGAAGTTGATGGATCACTATGAGTAGTTGAAGTCTCCTGTGCAGCGAGCATAGTGTTAGTTAATTCATAATCTCCCATTTCCTGAGTTCCTTCTTGTTTAGCAGAGGTGGAAAGACCAGCGAAATTATCAACATTATTGTCTGCAAATCCGACAATTTTCTTAGATTTGATATCCTCAAAAGAGGAAGGTCCAGGAACATCAATAGTACAATCTTTTTCTTCTGAAGCAACTCTCTTTTCTTCAGTGCATCCAAAAAGAGAAGATGGATGACTACTAGTGGCTGCAGGTTCTTGTGCAGGAAGCATGGCTGTTGATTCATAGTTCTCCATTACTTGAGTTCCTTCTTGTTTTGCAGAGGTGGAAGGAGCAACAACATTTAAAACTTGTGCATCTTGTGAACTGGCATATCTGGAAGTGTGTGATAGTATGCCACGTGGTGGTGGTGGTGGCGGCGGTGGAAAGCGTCGCTTTCTAATGCATGGGATTAATCCTGGAAGAAAGTGGAAATAGAATACTTTTAATAATAGAGATTGCGTTTATCCTAACAGTCGGAGAAATAAATTCTTAGTTTAGGCTGCCTTTTAGATAATTCAAATATTCAAAAATTAAATATAACAATTTAGCTAATTGCAATTCGATTTGTGCAATATATTTTAGTGCCATACACATACATAGTGCTTTAGAGTTCGTATAAAATAATGGAGAAAGTGCTGTGGATCCAGAACTTATGAGAATATTACCTTCGCTGGCACTACTTAAAAGACGCAAACTCTACCAAACGAGTCAGCATGTTTGTCTTTGATTAGTGCTGGAATTAGATTTTACTGGCATGAACATGAAACTTTCGAATCGTTGCTCCTCACAGAGGCGCAATACGTTTGTTCAAATTTCACAAGTTCCAAAAACTCGTGCATGACCTACGATGATCACTCCCTACTCATGTCACATAATTCCGAAACTGAATCTCTTACGAATATCTAGGTTCCACCAGAGAAACTCATCCAAAGCTCAGTCAGGTGCAGTCGCAGCCTCACAGAGCGTCAGCTCAGAGCGAAGGCAGGCAATATCTCACCGAAACGTGCCTATAAAATTAGCTTTGAAAACAGCAGCAACAATAATAATATATTAAGCACAAACTATATCATTCATGCCTACCATTTACATTACGGAGGTGCAGTCATTAATTCAAGTAAATATCTAGAGATCCTTGGTATAATAAAATAGGAATATTGGAGGTAGAAATAAGGAACAGGAGGATATAAGTTTAAAGTTATTAGAGTGTATAAGGGAACAGAGACAAGTTAAATATTTGGGAATTGACGAACAATATATGGGATATATATAAAATAAAGGAAATCAAAATAGAATAAAAACAATATTCATATTACAATGGCGCAGTAACAACAGGGTATAAATAGAGCCAGGATATTAATAAAATTAAAGATTATCAAAATAGTTAATAAAAACCTTTCGTTTACAGGATATTATTAATAAAATAAAGGATATAGGGACAATAAAAACAGCATTCGTTTACACCGCCATAATTTAATAACAGCTTACATTTACTAGGAAATGTGTTTTTACATTATGGAAAATAACAAGAATAGCGATCCGAACTTTACCACCTTTGCTGCGAGTTGTCCGGTATTGTACTACGTACTAGGATTACTTGCATTAGCTCACGCTAATAGTCGCCGATACTTCGATGCTTTTATAGTTTACTATATTCGGCTTGATACTCTCAGATTCCAATCTTTGAGTTTCTTATTCGGTTTTAAAACAATGAGGGATACTTTAATTTTCATCATATATTCACCCGCGCGCGCGCACGCACGCACGCACGCACACACACACACACACACACACACACACACACACACACACACACACACACACACACACACACACACACACACACACACAAACACACACACACACACACACACACACACACACACACACACACACACACACACACACACACACACACCATAATTAGGAATGCCATGACGCCTTGTACTGAAAATCGTGAATTACTGCTACCACTAAAAATGTATCAAAAAAAAATAATAATAATTTCCTGCCATGTATTTTCAAGAGGTATTCAGGCTACTATGACAACATTACAGGATTAAGTTTATATTATTACTAATCTTCGTCAACAATGTTATCCGAATTACTCTATTACTTATCAGCACTCCAAATATTATTACTAATATTTATTACTAATACCAATCAAGATTAATGCATTAACATACTTCCTGCAAGACAAAATTTGCAAATTAATCAAAGTGTGTCCCAGGTGACAACATCGTATTTCAATGCGAAATACTAAGTTCCATACATTCCGGTGATGTTTGGAAACACTCTCTAATTTACGTATAGGTACACTGTGGAGTTCGCATGTTTATGGAAAGGGTTGGAAATAAGAGAATGAAATAATCATAAATAATAACATTAGATATAACAAGCAATAACATGCAACTGTATTACGATGGCGAGCAGTTATCACCGCTGGAAGCCAATCTTCAATTATTCGGGAATTCAATTGCAATTCGAAATCGCCTGGAATAGAAGTTAAAGCACTTACTTCGCATAAACTTCATCTTCATCTTGACCATCTATGAAATCTTCTTAACTTTAGTTTTTATCAATAGCGCTTTATTTTAAGGCAGCTTAGTAGATCTATTCCTAGCAGGTGAAGCAAATACTTTACAATGAATCATATGAACAAAAGCTAATTATTTGTGTTAATGACTTGATAACAATCGAATACGTTGTTTTGTTGTTTAGAATTGGTCTCATTGTTTCCTTTCATCAAATTAGGTTCCTCTTCTTTTTTTTTTTTTTATTGTTTACGAAATTATATCCAGGTAACTGTTGCAACTGAATTCAAATTCTGTACGAACAGCCACATTTCATTACAAAAAACTTATGTTAGGACAACACATTTTGAATCCAAGTTCATACCAACGCGTACGTTTTTTTTTAATTTATAATTTTTTATTTTATCATCATTTTCAATAGAGAAATGTGTTTGTTTTTCTTTGTAATTTTTCACTCATTAAAGAGTAGGAAAAACTTATTTTTATGTTTAAAAAAATAACAAAAATAAAGAATCATTTGTGACAAAACAACCATGCTTAATATTTTTTGCATTTCGCAATTAAAAAAGTCTTCCAGTAGACTATCTCCGTATAAATTGTTTGAATTGGATATTACTGTCTGGGATGTTTATGTATATGAAATAACAAAAAAAAAAAAAAAAGAAGAAGAATCATTAACATGAAAACTGAGAAATTATTTACCAAAATAAAGTGGCAATAATAATAATAAGTGAATTCAATTTCGAAGCAACTCCAGATAATCTGGTGTATCTTACGTATTCAGGACTGGACAGTTTTTTCATTGCCATTTTAACTCATCGCCAGTCAAAGCAATTAAAATCTCAGGTTGATAACAAAGAGGGTGTTTGAGCATCTCAATCACTAGCTTTATAATCGTATTCTGTACCTAAAAAAAAAAAAATAAAGAAAAAGGTCCCAATGAACTTGAACCTCACATTTCCGATATGCAAATGTTTGTAATTACAAACAGCTGAATATGCACAAGAGAACACACACACACACACACACACACACACACACACACACACACACACACACACACACACACACACAAAAATATATGCAAAGAGAGAGAGAGAGAGAGAGAGAGAGAGAACGATTTATATCTGTTGGCGAACACTAGATGGATCAAAAACAAAGGATTGGAGTTTGTACCTTGGTTGATATGTTGGGACCTCCGATTGTAGGTATTAGTGAGACCTGGTTATCAGAAGCAGACACACTAACTGGTATCGAGTGCAAAAGGGTACAGTAATTTTAGAAAGGAGAGGGGCATGCTGCTACGAATGACTTGAATTCGTTTAGACTTGATACCTCTGACTGAAGTACTAGTGAGGATTCTTCATGTAGCAGTGAGTTTGAAGCCATCTGGTATAAGGTGGAGTCTAACGAGATAACCGAGACAACACTCCGCTAACATAGTGGGGTGTCGTTACAGACCTGGTGGATCAGCTGCTAGTAATGAAGAAATGCATCATTACTAGCAGCTGATCCGCCAGGTCTGGAAAAGAGTAATCATAAAGGGGACTTTAATTATCCGAACATTGATTGAGCAGCTATGAAATCGCACGAGTAGAATGAAACTGAATTTATTGAGCTGTTTCGGGACAACTTCCTCAAGCATCATGTGACAGAAGAAACTCGTGGTCAAAGAGTGTCAGAGGGGTTTCGGTTAAAGACGTAACTATTCTGCCTCCGGTTGGTGACAGAGATCATGCGGTACTCACTTGGGAAGCGACTAAGCTTATGAATGTTCCAATCAGAATGTTAAAGGAGATTATGACCAACTGAGGGGTATACCGAGTTCAGTGGAATGGGATCGGTTGCTGGGTCGGAAGAATATCGATAGTAAATGGGAAGCATTTAAATAACACTTGAACGATGCGATCTCAGAATGTGTCCGGAGAATTCGAAGAATAAATGGAGTAGGAGTGAAATGGATGTGTAATCTTATTAACAAGAGATTCGTAAGCAAAGGATGTTGTAGAAGGAATACCGTTTGCATAAGGATGATATACGTTACGATAATTATAAGGAGGAGGCCAGAAGAGACACAAGTGTTGCAGGGAAAGCTAATGTGCATGAAAAGAAACTCAACCTGCAATTTAAAGACAACCCAGGAGAATTCTACCGTTGTTCTGCAAATAAAAGAAAGAATGAATTTGAAAGAATGACTATAGTGAATGCAGACGCTACCCCCCCCCAGCTGCGCCACTGGCCTGGTTTATTTAACATGCGATACCTCTTTACTGTATGAGGAAACTCATGTATATGAGGGGAAGTACTAGAGCTGTTGTACAACTGAATACGAATTCTGCAGTAAGAACTGGTGAGCTATCAGTCCATCCCATTCAACTGTTATTTCCTATTTAGGATGTTTTTTATATATATTTTTTATGTTTTTTTATGGTATTGACACTAGTAAAATTTATTTGTAAGCTTCCTATAATAGTACAAAATGTTGAAAATCATATGTGTAACCTAAGTGCAACAGCTCATTCAACTTTATGCATATCGTAACTTAATTACGATATGCATAAAGTTACAAAAATGTATGTAATGCATTTTCTTTATATATACATATGTACATTCATATAATATACATATTACATATTAATATAATATCATTACATATTAAATGAGGCATGCTAATATATACAGTGAAAGTTGCATAACAATTAATTAGAAACAAAATAAAACAAAGCAGTTAAATAACATTTACATTTTTACGTTTTACCCATAAGACTGGATCTTTGAATACAAATATGCTAAAAACCAATAATTTATACAATTATTTTGAACAAAGCTTCCTCATTTCTGTGGAAAAATAAATACTCTTTGATTAGAGTTTTGCGTTTGTTTGGGTTAGTTTCATTTCTTATTGTTAAAGGTAGTTTGTTGAATACTTTTGGCGCTAAATAAATATAATGTTTGTGTATTGCTTCTTTAATTGCTTTTGGAACTATATATTTTAGGCCTTGATGTAAGGAAAGTATCTTGTTTGATATTTACGTATTCGTTGTCGTTTTATATGAATAATAGTATCCTATAGACGTATAAATATCTAAGGGATAGTATGTTTAGTATGGTGTATTTATTACGCATTGCAGTATCCTTATATTTGTTTCTAGTTAAGATTTTAATTACTTTATTCTGAGTCGAGACTAAAGGTTTCAGCATAGTGCGATAAATTCCTCCCCAACTTAATATACCATATTGTAGTGCGCTTTGAACCCAGGCAGAATATAACATTTTTAGCATATTTAAATTTTCTGCTATGTTGACTACCGTGATGTGAATCATGGTTAACCTTGGGCATTATGACCTGTGGTGAGGAACCCATCTCTTCCACATATTTAAAGTATTCATGGCTGTAAATCCGTGCTTGTTCACTGAGCCTGCGTGCTTGTTCACTGAGCCTGCGTGCTTGTTCACTGAGCCTGCTTGCCTGTTCTGGGAGACGAAAAAACTCGATTTTCCAGGTGAAAAAAACCTTCTTATGAGACCGCCTAACTCGCCTTTCGTCGAAGGTCCTCACCTCATTGAGGGGAATCGAACCCAGGTCTTTCCACCAAATGGCTTCATCTATACCAGTAATGGCGAACTTATGACATGCTTGTCAGCACTGACACACTTGAGGGTTTCAGGTGACCCATCTTGGATGTTGAAAAATATTGGTATTCTGATGAAAAAACTGCAATAAATCGTGTAAGATCGCTCTCAGTTAAGGCGAAGGTAGGTTTGTTCATTGAAAGAACTTTCTACCAGTAGTCAGCAACAGAAAAGTCATTAAATGTAATGTAAGTTTGTAATTTCAGTTTATTAAATTAATTGTATAATATGAATTCATAAATTTTATATCAATGTCCTATTAAATAAATAGCATAATATGATATGTATAAGTCACCATCTATGATTTTGTAGTTACATTTATAATGCATGTATGCAAGTGTCACATCAACAACGTCAATATTTAAAAAAAAAAAGTTTGACACAACTGGCTAAAAAGGTTCACCATCACTGGTCTATACCGACCGAGCTACAGAGGCTCTGGGATATGAGCACGGATGCTGAAATTATGTTCAGCTGAACTGGCTATTCCTTTGACCAGGCTATATAATTTGAGTCTCAAGACAGGAGAGATTCCACAAAAATAAAAAGAATGTATGGTAATTCCATTGCCCAAGAATGGTGCAAAGATCGATATATCCAACTATCGACCAATCAGCATGTCAGGAGGGTGGTGAAGATTTTGGAAAAGTTGGTTAAGACTCGCATTCAGAAATGGGTTGACAGTGAATCTCTACTTTGCAATGAACAGCATGAGTTTACTAAGGGAAGGTCATGTTTTAGCACCTTACTCACATTCTGTAATAATATTACCACTGAGTTAGAAAGGGGGGATGGATACCCCATGATGCTTTTGGGTTTTGCTAATGCTCTTGATAGAATGCAATGTGGAAGACTGTTGCATAAATTGGAGAATATGGGTTTGGATTATAAATTATTGGCATAGTGGTGATGGTGATTTATGGTTTTAATGGTAGAAGAGCAGCAAAGGTCATAATGCACCGTATCAAAGTTTAGAGCAGTGATGAGACAATCACAAGCATCTATGCTCACAGCATAAGTGTCTACGCCAATTGTGCACTAGACAAAAATGACTAATTGTCTTGCTTGCTTGCTTGCTTTAAAGAAACACGCGTTTTTTTTATTTTTTTTCCCTAAAAGTTATCAGTATCAGTTGGAGGTGACATCACTAAAAGATATATGCAAAAGATGAGCTCGCTCATCTCCACGAGGCTGAGCAGGCAACTTCTGGAGGAGAGGGGAGAGACTAGGTGATGATGGGCTTAGGTGAGGGAGCTTTTCAGGGAAGACATTTGTCACCCTCTTGACAACCTTGTCACTTCCACCACCTAATGCTATTTTTTCCCATCCCAACAATTTCGTACATACGAGTGAGAGAAATAGTGACATGATCTAACATCAAAAACACGTTTTGAAGATAAAATACTTAACATAATAAGGACAAATAATATAGAATACCCTTCAATCCACAGAGATAAGATTTGCCTTATAATGTCTCAAAGTAAGATAATCTCACATCAACATCATATCCAACAGCATGTAGAAACATGTCCGTGAATCATCTGTGCAAAAGTTGCATTTTTGAAGGAACAGTCAGGGATAAGGGTCAGGTAAACAGTACTATAAGGAAAAATAAACAAGACAAGTGTCTTTTCAGTTACAACAATTCGTTCATCCTGTGAAGTTATCGTATTGTGTTGTGGTGATTGGTATCCAGAAAAGTAAAGTAAAATAATGGGTGAGCCACAAAAGTCATTGAAATTTTCTTTCTTCAGGAAAATAACACGAGACAAAACTCTTCACTTAGCTCTAAAAAGATGGAAACCGATTATTATTTTAGAAGACACATACATTGTGATGTATTTATCCAGGACCACTTGGGAAATGTAATGCAGGAATCCTTGGCTACTTGCAAAGAAGAGTTGACTACGAAATGGATCTCGATGAGTGTTATATTCTGAAATGCCAAGATGGGGAACTAATACTTCATGATACAGGAGCTGATGGAAGTAAAGTTTTTTCTATTAGTTGTGAAGAAGCTGAGAGATTTTCACCAAAAATGTACAACATTGATAATCATTTACTATTTTTGGAAACTGAATTACCATCTATTCATATCATGGGGAAAATTATCACTAATCATTTAAATTCATCAATGGTAAAATTAAACTTTCAAGATTTTATCCAATTCAATAACGATTCTTTATTTTGAGACATTTACGAACATTTTACGAAAATTTTGTTTGTGTATATTTGGTGACAGAAGAATACACAGAATGTTTAGGGAGCATGGTGTCATTTCCAGACTGACACAATATCAAGTGTATGGATCTCTGCTTACCATGGTATCTGATTTAAAAAGTCTTTTGTGTGAGCAGCTATTTTGATGTAATTTAACCAACAAACACTGAGTAACAAAAATTTTATTCATTGAACCTTTTGGAGAATGTTAAGAGTCTAAACTAAATATTGTGAAATATTTTTAGGTAGTTTCATGTTTTTCGAATTTTTCTCAGTGAATATATTTGTAAATAATATTTCAGCAAAATAAAATATGCATTTATAAACTTAAATGAAGAAGGATGTGTGTTTTTGTTGTGTTTTTCCACAATGAATTTTTTACTCAGTTATTCTGATTAGAACTTGATATTTAAATCCACAACTTCATATCTTAATGCAATTCTGTTTAATTATTTTTTAAAAAAATCACAACTGTGGGATTAATGCTGGGATGGGGGGTGAGTTGAACAATAATATCCATGTATTGATTATTTTAGAAATTGTCTAATGCTACCTATTGACATTATTTAAGTTTTCTGAAAACAATTCGTTCACATAATCGAAAATCCGAACGGTTAGAATTTGATTGTTTTACAGAGAGAGAGAGAGAGAGAGAGAGAGAGAGAGAGAGAGAGAGAGAGAGAACACCTAATTAACCCAAAACGTGACTTTAACTCTTAAAGTTTGGTATAGAAAAAATGTACTCTCCAGATAACACATATACAAATTTTACCTTTCCCCACACAAAGTAAGATAAAAACATACCAACAGTATATCCAACAGCATGTGAAAACATGACATTGAGTCATCTGCACAAAAGGTTCATTTTTGAAGGAACGGTCAAGGTAGGACCTAGTAAGGGTAAACAGTACTATAAGAAAAAACCATAGAGTCAAGTGACTTTGAACTTAAGGTAATCGTTCATCCACTGCAGCTGCTGTTTTGTGTTGTGGTGTTTTGTGTTTGGTAATGTAAAAATAATGGGTGAGCCAGAAATTCTTTGAAAGTTTCTTTGTTTAGAATTTTGTAAACGAAAGTTACCATAAAGTATATGATCAGAGTTAATAATCAGTGAAATAATAATAATAATAAATAACTATTTATTTATTTGTGGTGCGATATGAAGTAATCTAAGAAAAAGAAGAAGAATGAAGGAAAACGATTATGAAAAATCCACAGTGGGTTAAAAATAACAATTTTCAGTTATCATTGCTAGAATTGATTGCCAATTTCTTTTGAATAACAGTTCAAATTTATTTCCTAAAGAAATTTGTATTTCTGATGGAATTATTGTAAGATATGCATTGACAAAATCACCTTGTCGTTGGAAAGAATTACCTGAAAGAGTTAAAAAACAGAATTCTTGGTCAATAAAATATAACCATCAGCTGAAGTGGGAAATTGGTTCACTATCTTTGGACAAACTAAGAAATTAGATGATAGAATCAACATGCAAATATCATATATTACTTGCCAAAGGAAGAGAAAAATCAAAAACATTAACGAGGTTAATAGGGAGGCCTGTTCTTGATTTAAATGAAATTGGATGCCCAAAACGTGAAAACATAACGTGTACTTTTAAATGCTTTTGGAAACATAACGAAAGATTCTGTGCTTTTAATAATTCTCAGAAGTATATGTATTGGTTTCAAAGAAATAAATATACAACTCTTAATTTTACTACAGTAATAAATTCCCAATGATCACCAAATGAAAATTAACTTTCAGATGAGAGTCGCATTGTCAAAAACCACACGATGGCAATTCCACAAGCATGGGAAGAACCTTTGATGTATTTTTCAATTTATTTATTTTCTGTACTGTTAGATTCAGTAAATACAATTTGTAAATACTATTTTATTCAAATAAAATGTGTAAATTTAAATGAACAATTGGGTGTCATTGATGTGTTATACAAATTTAAGAAGGAGGATAACATTTTTTTCCTTGTGAAATTTCATGCCACAAAGTAACCAGAGAATTTTTTTTGATTCATTGAATTAAAAGTCTTATTTGTTCATGCAAGCCCTCAAATATTTCAAGAAACTGTCAAATCTTGGAAGCAAAAGGAATAATCGGGTATTAAATTAATTGCCAGAATTTTAGTGGAGAAGATTTCACCTGAAAAGTTACAATACTGTAAGAATTTGGCTATTTTATTTTACAGACCCATTTGTTAATAATATTAGTCAAATAAAAGGTAACAGAAATTAACAAAGTATATATTACAGAGCTAATATTCATTTGAAATATTCAAATCTTGGAAGCAAAGGAATAATCGGGTATTAAATTAATAGACAGAATTTAGTGGAGAAGATTTCACCTGAAAAGTTACAATACTGTAAGAATTTGACTATTTCACGGAGCCATTTGTTAATAATATTACAGTCAAATAAAAGGTAACATAGAAATTAACAAAGTATATATTACAGAGCTAATATTCATTTGAAACAATAAGAAATAACTATTTATTTGTTGTGCTGGCAAAAGAAATTTCTAAAAGAAAACACAAAGAAAACTCAAAAACCTTGTTTCTTGCAAATATCCATTACTTAAAATTACTAATGCTAAAGAAAGAAAAAATAAATAAATTTCAGTTACAGAAATAGGTTAAGAGCACAAAGAATCGCAGGTGAAATTAATAGTCAATACTGGTTTAAAAAATTAAATGTAAGCATTAATTTACTACACCAATAAATACCGACAGTAACGAAGAATGAATAATTTTAGGATATGTGTCATCGCAAACATGTGAATGCTAAACACTTAGTCATATGTAAGTATTTGAGAAATATCCAAAGTTGAGAAAATGCTACCTTTTGAACAATACTGCAATTTAGGGATGTAACTCATGTTATCTTCATGAAATACCCTTTGAACAAAACCGCTCGCTTGGGGATATTACTCATGATGATAACATAGCATCTACGGTCTGTAATCTAAAGGAAGAAGTACTCAACTATTTCAGGTTACAGTATTTACAAAAATTTCGTTCTTTGTGGTTTTGTGTTTGTATTGTGGTGTGGATATAAAATTCAACTATTTTGGAATTTTTTTTTTTGGAATATTCGTATTTAGAAGAGCCATTCTGGAAAGCTGTAAGTAATTTTAAATTATCATTAGAATTTCTAGAATACATACAAAAGGTATTGTAATCCATTTAACTGTCTATATTTTAATTTATTTATTTTAAAATACTGTAGAGACACCAACATATAATTAAATTATTCAGAAAAGCATAGAACTAAGATGTTCCCAATCTGGAAAGAAATGTAAGTTATTTTTTTTTAACTTAAACATAACAATTGATTATTGTAATTTCAATAAACACTGCTCGTATGTTTTGGGAATATAGTATGCTATAATATATTATAAGAATAATCATAGGGTACATATTAGAGTAGCAACATGGATACATTAGCGACTTTTCATGTCTAATGTATATGTGTGTGTGTGTGTGTGTGTGTGTGTGTGTGTGTGTGTGTGTGTGTGTGTGTGTGTGTGTGTGTGTGTGTGTGTGTGTGTGTTTAATGACACCAGTATATAATTAAATTATTCAGAAAACCTAATGACACCTGCCATCATGACATACTCTAAGAATTCCCACCCTTTAACAGGAAAGAAATACCCCCATAATATATTGGAAATTAGTACACCCATCATTAGACAACCAAACAAAACGACGACAATGATGGATGTGTGTCACCCTGGGAAAATTCCAACATATCTTATCTCAAAAATATCGCCTACAATTCCATAGCCAAACCAAAATACCATGTGATATCACAGAAAGACATGTTCCCCAGAAATTTCAAACACATAACGTCACGATTCTTATCTCTAAATATCACCAAACACACCACGTGATGTCCCCGACATACAAGGGCCCCAGCGAAATTCCAAACATCCTAAACTCAATAACAACAAACATTCACGTCACGATTCCTTATCCAGTAATATATCTTACTTTTCCATTCAAAGCAACAATGTCACTTATTTACAACTAACAAATGACGTCACGTATCTTCATCTGATAACAACACACACCCACAACACGATTTCTTATCTTATCTTGATCTTGATCTTGTCACTAGTGTCCCACCCATCACAACACTATCCCTTATCTCTACCATCGCCCATAATACCATACACAAGAACTGAAGCCATTGACACATATGCCCCCAGAGAAACATTTCTAACTCATGAAACCACGCCCACGATAACGTCAGCCGATCACGTCACGATTCCTTATCTTATCTTGATCTTGATCTTGTCACTAGTGGGACTCATACTACTATGGTATATTAACTTTGTTGGTATATTTTCCAGAGTTTGTGTTTTAATGTTCTGTAGTTATCTATGTGTTTTAACTTTCTTGATAGGTTGTTGAGTTGCATGGGTATCTGATGTGATCTCACAAAAGAACCAGGTGATGTTGAAGTAATTCCTTGCAAGTGTCATGTAGTGTTTCAGGTTTTTAATGCTCAGGATTCTGTGTGTCGCCATGTGCTTGTCGGATATTGGTTGCGTGTAAGGTGACCAAATCACTGTTGACACAATTTTCCTGTGTAATGTTTCTAATTTTGTTAGGTGGCTGTTTGATGTGTTTGCCTGTTATATCTTATCTAAGTAGGGATTCGTAGCTACCGTGATATAGCAGTTTTTTATGTTGGATGGAATAATGTGTTTTACTTGGAAGAGTATTGCTGCGATGATCCAGAGTTTGGTATGTAGGTATTCTATATGTTTTGTCCATTTAAGGTGGCAATCTATATAGAGACCGAGGTATTTTGCATGTTTTACAGGTTTGATTTCGGGACATTGGCAGGTAATTTTTGTTGTTAATGCAGCGGTATGTGTGACAGAATATCGATAGTGATGTGGGGTGCATGAATCTTGGTTTGTGTATTATCAACATCTGTGTGTTTGGTGCTGTTGATTATAATTGCGTTTTGGTGGAAGTATGTTGTGATTTCATTCAGGTCTTCTTGTGCTTTGCAGAGAGCCGTGTTGATGTCTGTGTGCATTGCTAGTAGTACGATGTCACCTGCGTACTGAAATATTTGACTTCTTATGGCCATGTTATCAACATCGTTAATGTATATGTTGAATAGAGTGGGTGATAATATGGCACCTTGAGGGACACCGTGTTTTATTTTTATACCCGGCTGTGACATGTACCTATTTTTGTTACTTGTATTCTGTTTGAAAGGTAGTTCCTGAACCATGTATGAAATGTTCCTCTTTACCTATTGAGTATAGTTTGGTGAGTAGTATGTCATGTTCAAGTATATCAATTGCTTTGGTTAAGTCAAGTAGTATAAGGACGGAGTACCTGTTTTTGTTGAGAGCTTTGTTTATTGTGTCGGCGATGATTTTTTATTATTATTATTTTATTATTATTATTATTATTACCACGGGCTACTCCAGGAGTCCTTAGACTCATCGAGGGAGGCCCTAAACATCATGTTCACATAGCTGTTCAACATTCTCACAGTATCTATCATACCTTGCCTTGAACTCGCTCACTGTCATAGCACCCACAACAGACTCTGGCAGCTTATTCCACTCATTTACCACTCTAAAAGTAAAGAACCCAGCTCTAACACCCCTGCTAACCACGCTCTTGCCCAGCTTCCATGGGTGTCCCCTAGTTCTCCCACCACCAGTCCTGATCTCAAAAATATCATCTGAATTAATCCTATAGAATCCTTTTAGCAATTTGAATGTCTCGATCATATCTCCCCTTTTTCGCCTATCAACTAGTTTCTGCAACCCACAAATCTTCAGCCTGTTCTCATATGGTTCATTCCATAGACCTGCTATCATCTTAGTCACTCGCCTCTGGATCCTCTCAACCTCCTCCCCATCAAGAAGGAACCGAGGTGACCAAATCTGGGTACAGTAGTCGAGATGAGGTCTTATCAGGGCTCGGTACAGAGGTACAATAACTTGTTTTTCTCTGCTCGTCAAGGTATTTTTCAACAACCAAGTGAGTTGATGAGCTGATTTAGCTACTTTCGCAATGTGCCCCCTAAACTTCATCTCCCTATCCACCAACACTCCCAAGTCCCTGGCCTCATCAATCTCTTGGAGTACAGTTCCACCAATGTGGTATACTGCTGCTAATCTTTTCACTCCGAAATGCATAACCTTACAGGTTTAACAAATTACAGGTTTTCTAATAAAGTGATGGTGCTTTTTGTTTTCTGAAAGCCGTATTGGTTTTGTGAGATGATGTTGTACTTCTGTAAACAGTTCTATAGTCTGGTGTATGTGTGTACTATTTTTTCTAGAAATTTTGAGATGACTGGTAGGTAGCTATTGGTCTATAGTTTTAAGTATCGTTTCTTTTACCGTGTTTGTATATTGGCGTAATTAGTGCAGTTTGTAGTTGTTGTGAAATAATGCCTGTGTCGAATATTATGTTCACGAGTCTCAAAAGTATCGGAATTGATTTGTTCAAAGTGTGTTATAAGATCTGTGAGTCTTATTTTGTCTATTCCTGGAGTTGTCTTTGGTTTTAGTTGTAGGATTGCTTCTTTCAGTTCCTGCTTTGTTACAGTTGGAAAATACATCGTTTGTTGTTGACTTTGTGTCGGTATTTTTATTTTTTTTTTGATCGTTGGTAGTTTGTCTTTTTTGAGTTGTGTGATATTGTTTGTGAAGACATGGTTGAATGAGTTTGCTAGTTCCTGTTGGTTTGTGTCCTGACCAATGCTTTTTGCAAATAAAATCTTGTGCTAAAGCTTTCTTTTTTCGAGTTACTAATTCGTTGAGTGTAGCCCATGTTTGCTTCATGTTGTCGTTATATTCCATGAATTTTTGTAATAGTGATGTCTTTTTGCCCTACGAATTTTTGTTGTTAGTTGATTTCTTGTGCTTTTGTATAAGGTTTGTAAATGTGTGTTACTGGGTGAATTTTTGAGTTTTTCCATAGATTTTCTTTTACAGTAATACTATTTAGAATGTCGTCATTTATCCATGGATTGTTGTCTGTTTGTCGTCTCGTTTGTGTAAGCTTTGTTGCTTTTTTGTATTTTTCTGTGAACTTTAAATGAAAATGAAAATGAAATGAAAATTCTCGAATAATGTTACAGGATCGTTTATTTTAAGTAGGCAATTCCAGTCTGTATTTTTTTACATGGTTATCGACAATGCTCTTTAGTATGATCGAGTTTTTCGACTTTTTATGGTGGTTGGAGGGGAGGGGGTAGGTAACATAATAAAACGAAGTTGAGACAAAGTAGTGATCGGCAATTTTGACGTTAATTACTTGTGCTGCATATGTTTCGGTGGGAGCCCGTATGTTGATATGATCAATGCATGATTGTGTTAGTGAGTTATTGAGTATTTCTTCTCTTGGTATGGAGTTAATGGTAGGGTTTATGTTGTACTGACTTAGTATATCAAGATATGTGTTAGTGGTTGAAGAAGCGTGGTCAGAGTTTTTATACTGTAATGTGGTTCAAACTCCTGTTGTTAATTTAAAAGTGTCAAAAAGTGACCCTTCTTGTCACACTGAAGACAGTGATATATAATTCATCGAAATCGGCCAAGTGAAACCCAAATTTTGAGTGTGCTGAAAATTGAGCTGAGTTCACTGTGGTGACTAATGAGCATAGAACAAAGGACGTCGCCATCTTTACAGTTGTCCAAGGGAAGAAAGGTGAGCCATGAAGTGCAAAGAAGTGCCTGAAGGAATTTTCTTCCGACGAAAGTCATATAACTTGCAGAAAATGCGTTAGCAATCTTTGCTTTACAAGTTCCGGACTTTCAGAAAGCCCATGGCAACGCAAATTCAATGCGAAGCGAGAAGAATGGAAATGCCTATACTGTAGAGAGAACAAAGAAACGCTGCCACCCACGATGCAACTGATTTCGCTGGAGGCAGAATCGGACGATGAACTGAACACACAAAAAAAATACCGGTGAGTCTTATAATTTGAGTTCCGTAAATTTATTACTAGAAAAAGATTTAGAAAATATAAAAGCCAGCTTAGTAGATCTTGTCCAGGAACAATTTAATAAACAGAATAAACAAATAACAAAAAAAATAGCGAATATGAAGAGTTTGTTAAATTTAATAATACAAAAGTTGAAGAAGTCTTACAAACGGTAAAAGACATTAAAACCAGCATTAACGCACTAAATGAAAGGCAACACAAATTGATAAAAGACACATCGGAACTCCGTCAAGAATTTAATTCCCTGAAACTACAATACGAAGTTTTCAACCAACAAAAACATAAAGACCTTGTCATAAACGGTCTTCCAGAAACTGAATCCACAGAAAATCTCAGAGACGTAGTTTTAAGTTAGGCCATGAAATTGACAACCCCCTACAGCATAATGAAATTCAGACCATAAATCGGATTCCCAGGAAGAACAAAAACAAGGCTTCACAACCCACACCAGTAGTAATCCGTCTGACAAGCATGGCTACAAGAGACAATCTCATAAAAGCCAGCAGACTGAAAAAACCAGTAGTCAAGGATTTAAAAGCATCGCAAGACAATACGCCAATCTTTCTATCAGAGTATTTAAGACCTTTCAATCAGAATCTTTTGAACCAAGCAAGAAAAGAAAAAACAGAAAAAAGGTATCACTTTTTATGGATCAAAGACGGCAAAATATTCTTGAGAAAGTCACAGACTTCAAAGTTTATACAAATAAAAAGCTCGGAAGATATAGATAGGTTGCCAGAGCGACACAAAAGACTCCAATTTAGTTCAAAAAGAAGATCTCAACACAACAAAAATGAATGTGAACCATCAGATAGATGTAATTACACCAGAATACATCAGTAATTGTACTTTCAAATCGCTTGATGCATGGAAACAACACATAGTATAAGCGAGAGATCTCGCAATCTTGCATATTAACATCAAAAGCATCCGAAAACATTGATTATTTTTACAGGCTAATCTGAGGAATTACCCTGATATTATTGATATATTGATTCTAACAGAAGTATCCATAACTAATGACGAAGTGACTGCTTTCCAAATTCCAGGCTTCCACCAGTATAGATCATGCCGCCAAACAAAAAGCGGGGGTGGAATATTAATATTAATATTAATATAACGTTGCTGGATTTAGTATTATATATATGAAAAAAAAATTCCGTGCCTTGCTGAGTTTTCCTTTGGAAGGATCTTCAACTCCTATCCACGAATTTTTATGGCCCAGTGGATACAGAAATAAATTTTCAGAATTCAATTTAGAAAAATGCCAGTAGTTCAGACAAAGAGATTGGCTCCAGCCAGAGGCAATTTCTTGGTTCCTAAAGTTTCCTGCACGTGCAGAAGCATAATTGTGGACTTGAGACTAAAGGGAGATTAAAGTTGAATGAGAGGATTAAGGATAAAAGGCTAAATCAAAGAACGTATTAGGAGCTCGGAGTTACGACTGTTAATGTTAAAGTTAAGATAAGATAAGTGAAATAAAAATTAGGAATGAAATAATTGTAATAAAATTTTACAATGGTGCAGACAACAAAGATTTAATATAAACACTTAAAATTAACACTAGTAAATTCCATTACATGCTATCTCAGGTAGTTATTCCTTAGTAACTGCAAAAAATTCATTTCCTTCCTCCCATTTGTCCTCTCCTCCCTCTAATCATTGTGTCTATTTGCCTGTGCATACTGTCTCCATCATCTATTTCATCGCCTGGTCTATAGGAGCACCCAACTGCAAATTTTGTTCTGTTGACTTCAATCTCACACTAGATAGACTCAAATGTGCTATTTTCACTATCCTGAAGTTGAACATCTATTCTCTTTGGCTACAGTTCATCAGCTATCATCAATAACGCTCCTCCCCAATTCTTTTCTCTCTGTCTGTCCTGAACACACTATACCCTTCACATTCTATACCACTAACTATATCTTCTGTTAGCCATGTCTCACTAATGCCAATGACCTGTGGCCTGGAAGAACTAACTAAGGTCAAAAATCCTCCTTTTTATTCCGAATACTCCTGGCATTAGTGTACATAAAGTGCAGAAGTCTTCTATCCCCGCCCCATATTCATTCCTTATACTAACTATCCCATTTTGGTTTGTTATCCTTTGTCCTAACTCAGGCATATTATACACATTCTTACACTCAACTGTCTCACTGATGTCTGCATGTCCATTTAACTGCATCCCTGCCCACCCTAAAAGCTTTAGTTTTCCTCATTCTGCAGATCCACTTTCACTTCATTCAGCAACAATTTTTCCAGTATCCGAATACCAAATTCATTCAGATACAAACCATCCTTCTTGTATAAGTCCTTTCGCCCATCAAACTCACTCCACACCACGCCGCCTGCATAACCTATGCATAGAGTCATTCGCAATTATGGTTCTCCTTTTCAACTCTACTCTGTCATAACGCGGCAGCAGACTATCTTAACTCTCTCACTCTTTTCGTTTGCTACCGCTAGTAATTCTTTCAAGTCTTCTCATAGCAAATTTTTCGCCTTTTAAATTATTCGTTCCAGCGACTACTATCATTTCTTTCACCTTATGCTTCTGTGCTCTAATAGCCTCACTTACATTATTAATTTTCGCACCCGGAAAGCACTATTTTGGCAAACTCTGATCTATTACACCCTTTTATACTGAATCACCATATAATACTCGCTCCTTAATTATTCTTTCACTCCCGATCGTGTTCTCGTTTATCTTATCACGCACTTGCTTCTTTTTGGTAGCCGATCCATTCGGTACACATTTTTGTAATCGCTCCAGCTGCGCTTCGCCCTATGTATCATTCTGCGCAACCGAGATATCTTCCTCATTGCAGGGTACCTCTTCAATTTTTTTATCAATCAAACCATTCTCTCCCCTGTACTTTTACTTTCACCATCAACTGTATCGCTTTTAAATTCACTCTCTATGCTATTTGGCGTTACATCACAATTTTCTATCACACATTCAAAATTTTATGTTCTTGTTGTTGTTATATGAAATGTCTTGAAGGGAGGTATTCAGCTGTTTGTTGATGATGCAGATTTGGGTAGTGCCAAGAGAACTCGTGGGATTAAATAATCAGGCAATATGGGCAAAAGATAATGGATATCAGGTCAATGTGGAAAAGTCTAAAGTTATGCATTTTGGGATTAAAAGATTACCAGGTCTGTACCATATTAATAGATCTGTACTGCAAGAGATTGATGAGACTTGGGGTGTTGGTGGTTAGAGAGTTGAAGTTCAGAGTGCATATTGCTAATGTGTCCAAGATAGCTTGTAGGATTACTTGGTTTTTGAAGAATACGCTAAGACACAGAGATAAAGAAGTTACCAAAGGTTGGTCGATTGGTAGAGCCTCTGCTATTAATACTTAAGCAAGTTTGAGCGCGGTAAGTACTTGGACGGGGATCAATCGTTCGATGCTGTTGGCACACTTTTCCTCAACGAGTCCTTGGACTCCCTGGAGGTGTCACAAAATTGTAATAGTAATAGTAATAATTATTTCTCTTTACAAGGCGTTGATTCTTCTACATCTAGATTACCGTACTCAGGTCTAATCGCCGGGATTCCTTGGAGATGGGGAAATGGTAGAAAAGATTCAAAGGCAAGTGACCAAGTTGTTGAGTGGTGTAGGGAATGCTTCTACATTGATGGGTTGAGATTGGAAGAACAAGAGGTCATTCTTGGAAATTAAGTAAGAGTGTGGTTAACAGGGGTGTAATGCAGTCGTGTGTTGGTAAATTTTTAACAACCGGCTCGCTTTATGTGATCGTCACATAAAGCGAGCCGGTTCTGTTTCTTCAAATTTTGGCCTTTTAATGTTTAAGAAGTTTCGTAAATCGCTTTACCTCTTCGACATTTTGAAAAGCAAGGGCTGGAAAAAATTTTCTTAACATTTTTCTAATGGAAAGGCATCATGTTGTTCATACATACATTTTTAAAAAAACAGAAGAATATTTATTGTTGTTTATTTCTATTTCATTTTTTCAAATAACGGCTATCCGCTTTTTCGACTGCAAAACTCTAACCCTAATTAAAATTATTTTAATTATAAACAAAAAAAGCGAAATAAAAACATATGAAGAAAATTTTCCTATATTACCTACAACTTACGTATCCTATAACCTATTTACCTACAACGATTATTATTATTATGTATTATCAAATGAAATCCTGAACAAAATAAAAAAAAAGAGGCCTGTGTAGCTCAGTGGAAGTGGCGCTTGTGTCCTCTGCGCTAGATCGCTCGAAATGAGACTTCGGTTCAAGTCTAGTCGCCGACTGGAGGAACTTTTTCCAAGCCTATTTTCGACCGATTCCCGAGTTAGTCGATCTCTGGCACAGGCAAGCGGGTTTTTACTCCAGGAAACTCGGATTTTTCGTCCCGTAAACTCGAGACAATCGACCGTAGTACCCACATTATTTCAGACAGTAACATATCCTGTTAGGGTTAGGTACCAAGAAATGACAGCACTTGTTTGTTTGCCAGCCTCTTCATCGGTGCTGCCTGTAATTAGTGATAGACATGTGCCAGCTATCTCTGATTGGCCAGTGGTGGAGATTGAACTGCCCACTCAGTCTCCAAAAGCTAAATAGGGTATAAAGGCCTCGCCTACTCCCTATAAGGAAATAAAAGGTGTTAGTTGATTTTTATTTTTTTTACAAAATAAAAAAAATGTAACACTAATATTACCATTCGTTTATGACTGGCACAATTATACACTGTGAGTAGTCGATCAAATGACCAGAGACTGTAGCCGTCGCGACGAATTTTTATATTTATCAATAGTGCAACATGTTGCATTTCCAAGAAAAATAAGGCATTATTGTTTATTCAAATGCCAAGTATGGGAGTTTTGATAACGTGTTTGTGTTTTAATGAATACAGACATTATTATTATCATTAACATTCGACCTCCATGGAGTCAGACTCATCGTGGGAACATTGTTTAGTAAATAAAAACGTTTTCAAATTCCAGTTCATAAATTGAGTTTGTGTTTTGTGAATTCTCCTTTATGCATTTATTTTTGATACTGATAATAATAATAATAATAATAATAATAATAATAATAATAATAATAATAATAATAATAATAATAATAATAATAATATATGTAAGTGTTTATTATATAATTTCAAAATATTTACGAGAAAAAGTATATACTATCATTCATCATCTATCCTTTCATAAAGAATTTTAATAACCTGTTCACCCGAAAAATTTTAACAACCGACTCGCGCGAGCCGGTTCCAACACACCAATGGTGTAATGACTAGATTTTTCGCCTGGAGAGTGTTGAATGAATGGAATGCATTGCCTGACTTAGTTGTAAGTGCTTCGTCTGCCAATGAGTTCAAGAAGAGGTATGATTCATATTGTGCAGAGTTCGGGTCTCCTGCGATGAGTCTTCTGACTCCATGAAGATGCTTGTATATAATAATAATAATAATGTCATTATTATGTCAGAACACTCAGTTGACTTCACTCCTACTGTCTTTTCTTTATTACTATAAAGTGCATTTTTGGTAAATAAAATATTTACCTGATATTTTGCTTCCTGTTTGAGGTGCGAATAATTTAAAAAAAAAAAATAATAATAATCTGAAAAAAAAATCAACTAACGCCTTTTATTCCCTAATAGGGAGTAGGCGAGGCCTTTATACCCTATCTGTTCTAACTTAAATCATCTTATTCATGTTTTCGTACCAACATTCTATTGTGTGATCCTCAAGGTAGCGCTACTGTGAAAAATAAATAAATAGTGAAACGAAAAAGAAAGAATGAGTTTCACTTACTCTAAATCGGGGAAGTGTATGCTTTTATTTTGTTTGCTAATATTGAATGCATGTGAAATGTGTGACTAGTAGCAAAATTCGGTGTTTTGGGAAATGTGAGTTTAAGTATTCTGCTATAAATTATTTTATTTTTATTTTTAATAATATGTATATGTAATACAGGCGACAGCATGAATGCAGTATATCATGAGAACATCATTATATAATTAACTTTTGCCGTTTGACTTTATGTCTAATTTTCATATTGATTAGATGGGTAGTGTAAAAAAAAAAAAAATAGAGAGAAGAAGGGAAAAAAATCGGTTGTGTAGGAACTTGATGTTTATTAACTTAAGAACGTTATAAATAAATTGAACTACATACCACACATATTTAAAATACAGACTGGAACCTATAATAATATAAAGTATACATCTGAATTTGACATTGAAGTATTTTTGCCAGCAGTTAACAAAGTAAAGAAATATATTTGTTAAATTTTGAACTTGATTATTGGAGGTCATCACATCTCTTTCTTTCCTTTATTTTTTTTTTAATATTTTTGTTATCGTTTGAATCTTGTTATTTCAGGGAGTATGTGTATGTTTGTTTTTACCATATGAAGGAAATAAGTCCTGTACTCGTGAAAAATAAATATTTATTCTGTTGTGAGATGCTGAAAAAAAAAAGTAAGCTAATGATACCTATAATCGTAGGTTTTTCAAATTGTAATACCACACCAGTATAGCAGTGTTCATGAAGTTTAGCTATTATTATGCTTTAGTGAGTCTGATTAATTAATCAGTCCTGATTCTTTTGTACTGAATATAATTAACTTGAAAAATGCAGGTAATAAAGATTTCTATTTGTTATATTTTAATTAAAATTTACGATTGCCATATCTCTTTCCACGACATTGGCCAAAGATTCACATTATGGGATAGAGGTGTAAAAAAAATTAATTTAAAATTTTCCCCCTGATTTTTATTTTGATAAATCAAGCTTATACAAATTGTATAAATATTTCATATAAAAGTAAAGTATATAAGATAAAGATTGGATTATTATTATTATTATTTTATTTAAAATATGCAAAGCTTCAGCCAATGTTGTGGAAAGAGATATGGTAACTTGAAGGACTTGCATGGGAAGATCATTAGCAATAATCCCTCTGCTCCAAACAACTTTTTATGTTTGTCATAATCAACCATTGAGTTCCATATATACCACTTCTTAACTGAAATTCTATATAAAATGTTGTAGAATTTATATAATTTAATATAAATTCTACAACATTTTATATAGAATTTCAGTTAAGAAGTTTGATCACCTGCTGCATTAAGGCTGTTGATCACTTTCTCTGTTTCCAATTAAAGGCAGAGTGGTCACCTTGGATGTTATTCAACACTGAACTGATCTGTTGATGCATACCAAATAACATCTACATCTTCCAATAATAGTAACATATGACTGTTTTGCTTTGACTTCACACCTGACTGGCCTTAAATGCAACCCTTTCCATGATCCTACTACTACTGTCCTCTTGCTATTCCTCTATTTTTGTTGGTTGCAGTTTTTTTGCTTACTAAATATTTTCTTGAATGGAATAATTTTAGGAAGATAATCAAGAGGCAGACCAAAGAGAAGTTGGCTATAAAAGCAGCAAGAGCCAAACCATTTTGAACTTGCTAAGAAACACTCTTCTTATGCACAGTAATACATCATATATATATATATATATATATATATATATATATATGACAGAATGATCATTGACTCGGTTAACATACATAGTTTTATGAAAAAAATTGAATGACTAGAACCGGGATTTAATTAAAAAGGTTTTAATATAAACACACTACGAATAGCCTTCTTCAGGTGACATTATAAAAGAAAAAACACTAAACATTGAGGGTTAAAAGACTATGAACAACATAGACAGTCTTTATACATAATTAGCATGAAAACGTTGTATTTGTATTTGAAGCTGTTCTTTCATTTGTTGCATTGTTGGCAGAGTGCGTGCTTGCTGCATCACGTGAACGCCAGTACATGATTACAGCTGAATGACTATCTGGGAGGTTGTAGCTTAAGTTGTTATTTAGATGAACAGGATTGAAGATGATTTCTCTCGATTCCACAATTTTTCTCTCGAACATCTCAATAGCCGACATCAAAGTATTAAGTTTACTGCTGAGCTTGAAACGGATAATTCCTTGCCTTTTCTTGATGTCAAACTGATTCGCTCCTCTGGTAAACTAAAAATATCGATATGTAGAAAACCCACACATACCAACAGATATCTGCACAGTCAGTCCCATCATTTCCCTCCTCATAAGCTTGGAATAATTTCCACCTTGGGACATAGAGCCCGTTCTCTTCTTGATGATCCAAATGAACTGCTTACAGAAATAAACCATCTGAAAACTTCTTTCGAAGTTAATGGATATTCCAAGAAAATCATTAACAAATTCCTTCTTAATCCTCCTAGACATCACTCAGAAGAAACAAATAGATTCAAAGGCAATATTTCTATTCCTTACATAAGTACTGTTTCACATAAATTAGCAAAAGTTCTAAAAAAATACAATATCAGAACCTTGTTCACTCCACTTCCAAAGATCCGTTCCTTAATTAGCCACCCAAAACCTTGTCATCATCAACTCAAATACCCTGGCGTATATAAAATATTATGTGACTGTGATATTCCTTATTTCGGGCAGACAGACAAATCTGTCGAAATGCGTATGGAAGAACACATGAGAGACATTACTTACAAGAGACAGCGAGCAAGTGCATTATCAAGTCATATCCTTTTCTCGGCTAATCCTAATGATGATAACCAAAGTCACAAAGTCTGCTGGAAAAAATCTACAAACATCTTCCGTTGCAGTGACGAAATAGAGAGAAAAATTGTGGAATTGAGAGAAATCATCTTCAATCCTGTTCATCTAAATAACAACTTAAGCTACAACCTCCCAGATAGTCATTCAGCTGTAATCATGTACTGGCGTTCACGTGATGCAGCAAGCACGCACTCTGCCAACAATGCAACAAATGAAAGAACAGCTTCAAATACAAATACAACGTTTTCATGCTAATTATGTATAAAGACTGTCTATGTTGTTCATAGTCTTTTAACCCTCAATGTTTAGTGATTTTTCTTTTATAATGTCACCTGAAGAAGGCTGTTACAGGCAGAAACTAGTAGTGTGTTTATATTAAAACCTTTTTAATTAAATCTCGGTTCTAGTCATTCAATTTTTTTTCATATATATATATATATATATATATATATACACACACACACACACACACACACACACACACACACACACACACACAAAACAGATTCCTGTTGAGATCAGCTTGTTCTACCTCATTCAGCAACCAAATGTGTGCATAGTAGTCTTAGAGGCAGCCACATCATAGCCTTATGAAGAAGGATAACCTCCTAACTTTTTTATTACAATCTCCAATGCCTATGTAATTCTTTCAGCAATTTTTGTTCACTTTTATGATACCATTTGAATTCCACCTGCTCTCTAATGGAAATATAGGCATATTTGCATTCCATTATCCCAAGCACATAACTTTACATTTTGCCATATTAAACTGACAATGATTATCCAATCTTACACTACCAATTAATTTAAATCATTCTGCAGGATCTGTATATAACCTTTATTAAAACTATTTTCCTCTCTAGTTTTGCATCGTTAAACAAATGGATACTGTCCTCAGATTGTTCCTCTATATCATTGATACACAAATTAAACAGCATTGGCCCTAGCACAGAGCTCTGATAAATTAAAGATGCCAAGAAATTATATTCTTGGTTTAATCATCTATCCGAGTGAAAGCAAACAAAGTTTGCAACTGAAGTAACTTCAGGACTGGATAAAATTAAGGAGTAAACCAAGAATGTAATTTCTTGGCATCTTAAATTGGTAATGAGGTGTGACACCTTTTGGCTACTCATATATGGAAATATGACTTCTGCATTACTTCAACCTTGGTATTACTTCTGGGTCTAGCTCACACTGATGAGACCTCAAAGGTTGAAACCGGTCTGGGAAGTGACCCTTCCCATTATGTATGTCTGTTAGGATATGTGCTTTGCATTATGGGATACTAAAGCAAGTAATTTGAAGTCATTAACCTTATATATATATATATATATGAGCTGCCTAGTCCTGAAGTTACTTCAGGTGCAAACTTGGTTTGCTTATACTTGGATAAAAGATTAAACCAAGAATATCATTTCTTGGCATCTTTAATTTATAGTATAACCAAGTGGAAAAACTTCCAGCACAAAGCTCTGAGCTCCTTCTCTCCACAAGTCAGTCTTATTCTCTTGGATTTTGTCTACCACCACCATTCATGCTTTATATCAGCTTTATATCCATTCTCATCTGCTCAAATTTATATAATAGTCTGGTGTAGCATTCTGACAAATGCCATTATAAATTCAAATGTTACTGTGGTGTAGTCATTCCTCTTATTCAGCTTAGCTGCCACATATTATAATATGCAAGTAAATTATTATAACAGAACCTACCTTTCACAAAGCTGTACTCCCACTATAGAGTATCATATTCCTATCTACCTGTTTCTGAATTCTGCCCTCTGCTACTTTTCTGATACTAAGCTTTACCACTACTCTTGAGATTCTAATCAATCTGTGATTTGCTACTTCTTGGAACCTCTTATGTAATGAAACCATCTTGCTCTTTCTATTCCCCTCCCCACTCTTTGGAATCTTGTCCGAGATGAGACTTAAACAGCTTGGTCATAGGCACTGCCAGTTCGCTCATGTATTCTTGTAACACATAAGCCAAAATAATTCCATTCAGTTTCATTAATGTATATATTGATATTTCTCAGTGTACTGAACACCTCCAGTTTATCTATCTCAATTCATATATAAGTCATTGTCACACTGGCAAATCATCTGCCTGGATGATGATATTCTTACACAGTGATCACTTAGTAATTCAACTATTCAGAAGAAACAAATAGATTCAAAGGCAATATTTCTATTCCTTACATAAGTACTGTTTCACATAAATTAGCAAAAGTTCTAAAAAAATACAATATCAGAACCTTGTTCACTCCACTTCCAAAGATCCGTTCCTTAATTAGCCACCCAAAACCTTGTCATCATCAACTCAAATACCCTGGCGTATATAAAATATTATGTGACTGCGATATTCCTTATTTCGGGCAGACAGACAAATCTGTCACTTTCACATTCTTTATTGAATGCCACATCAGCATTCAATAAAGTTATTCTTCCTGTTACTTGTATATTTTGAAAAAACCCTTAGTATTTTATAAATTCATCACTAATTTCCTCTCATAATTTGATTTAGTCCTCCTTGCTTGCTTTTTTTTTACAGTTGGTATTGTTCATTATCATTGATCAATACTAATGAATCCTCCTTCATATGCATACATGAATATGCATTCTGATGCTCAATGACCCTTGATAATTTTTAATTCACTATTGGTGTTCTTCCCTTGTGGTTTGTTGTGACTGTTTTAGGCTGCTTAGTTTATCATAATTGCTGACCCTGTAGTTCTGCATTGGTTCCCTTAACTGAGAATTCTATATGTTTAGCAACCTTTCAAGACAAGACTGCACTGCCACTTTCCCTATTTAGAGACAGAGTGGCTTGATAACAGATTAATTTTCTAATGCTGTTACCAGAACCAGCACTTTCAAACCTTGGATCTTTATCATACACTGTTTAACCCTTTAGTAACTATAAAAATTCCATTTCCCTCATGCTATAAAACATTAGTGATTCTTCAGCGGTGTGGAAAGGACACTATTGAATTAGCAGTGAAAGTGAAAATTGTGTTTGTGTGGATAATGTTGATTTAATTATATATATGTAATATATGTATATATGGGGTAAGGTGTTGTACCACCTTACCCCAGTCCTGAAGATACTTTCAGACGCAAACTTTGTTTGCTCACACTTGGATAAAGGATTAAACTAAATTTATTATACTCTAACCAAGTGAAAAATAAACTTTCAACATCTTTCTCTAAATCCAGAGTAATTTATTAAAAAAGGGTGGCACACCATTTGGCAACTCTTATAGGTAGAGATGACCTGCTAATGCTTCTGCCTGGTATCTCCACTTGGGCCTGGCTCCCACTGAAGAGACCTCAATAAAGGTCGAAACTAGTCTGGGTTGTGGCCCTTCCCTTAATACATTAACATTAGACATATTTGCAAGGAGATGGGTTTTGCATTATGGGAGATACTGAGATAGGAGTGTTGGTAGCTTGCTCCACCTTTGCAAGGAGTGCCCTGGTGTTGTACCACCTTACCCCAGTCCTGAAGATACTTTCAGGTGCAAACTTTGTTTGCTCACACTTGGATAAAGGATTAAACTAAATTTATTATTAAATTATATATATGCTAATTTATGTAATATATATAATTTCTGACTAGCAATGGGATTGTTATAACAGAACTCAATCATACAGAATATTATGACAGTATAACATAAAAAAGCTATTATTACTAATTTCCTGCAGATTCTGCAACAGTCAGCAGAATCAAATTAGTCAAAAAAAAATTAAAAACATCTTTTAATGCAGCAGCGAATTGTATCATGGAGTACAATACAGCTTGTATTAATGTACTAAATCCAAAACAGTTTTAGTACTTTTTTTTTAATACTTCAGTTTCTATCCTTTTTCAATTTATTAAAAAATTCAAAGTGCATGCACAGCAGCAAAGAAAGCTTACCTCAGATACTACACTACAATTACATTACATGAAATTTAATTGCTTTCAAATGTGCTTGCACCTAAGCACAATATCTTTGTTAGCAGAGCCAAACAACTCATGGGCCAAATTCACATCTATCACCAGATCAAACACTAGAGGTCTAGAACAGAATTCAGAAAATAAAGGAAAGATATTCCATCCATTGATTCCTGGGACAGAATGGATGTGCAATTGTTCACCACAAAAGCAATTATAGATAACCTTTGAAGAGTGTTGCCTAAACATTAGCATTATCCGCCATCTTCCTTGAATTCCTGACTTTGAAAGGCAAGGCAAAAAAATATCAAAAGCATCAAGTTATGTTCGCTTCGAATAGAACTTAAGACCAGGTGACATCCACTATGAAATGGTTAAATATTTTTGGTATCCTCCTTGAATCAGTTGCTCTGTCTATTTAATAATTTTTTTTTAATAA
Source organism: Typopeltis vanoorti (assembly GCF_054136105.1). Taxonomy (NCBI): domain Eukaryota; kingdom Metazoa; phylum Arthropoda; class Arachnida; order Uropygi; family Thelyphonidae; genus Typopeltis; species Typopeltis vanoorti. The sequence continues at coordinate 32,256,451 of NC_143549.1, forward strand.
GAATCTAGCCAAAAGGCAATTATTGCCTTTTATGAAGCTAAGTGTAACATAAACCTACTTCAGGCCATACCAAAAGTTAGTTGCCTTTATCCATTCACCAAAAGATCTTCTGCATCACTTGGATCATCTTGGTATCTACAATATCCCTTGCTTCTGCAAACTTCATTACTTTGGACAAACTGGAAGAACTGCTAATATCTGTCTAGAAGAATGCAGAAACTTTCCACCATCTGCGCCAGCCATTCCTGGGTAACAGACCATGCCATGGATACAGATCACCATATTCAGTGGAAGAAAGCCTCTCTCTTACACAGGAACAGATTTAAATTGGAGTATTTTTGCACTTTGCTACAGCACTACATCAAAACTAAATGTTTATAGCTTTCTATATCAAATTTATTATACTTTCTCTCCTGAGGTAGTGAGAAAATTATTAACAGTAAGATAACACAGAAGAAATAAAGCTTTCTGTGAATTTGTGCATATTATGTTGGAACATCATGTTAATAATATCTTGAAGAGAAATCCAGCAATTTCATAAGAAAATTTCAGCCTGCAAACATTGGAAACCAGTTTTTTAATTATCTAAATTATAATTTTTTGCAAAAAACAGCATTTCTTTATGTTGTTAAAATATAGATGGCCTCTTTTAATAAAAAATATAACAAAAAGTGATCGTGCAACCTTTTTATTATTAAAGGTTGTTGAATAAGAATAATATATACACACACATACATGCTGCATATATCACTCATACATGAATGAGAGGCTACAAGGCCTATAGCAAAGAAATGCCACATGTGGGCCAGGAGGATTGAGAACAAAAGTAATCTGATCTTTTGAAGAGTGTAGTCTTTGGAGGAATTCTACATGGGGAGAAAGGTCTCCTACAGAACAGTGGTAGATGAAATGAAAAATGAGAGTAGCAGATTTGGTGAGTCAGCAGTTCGACTATCAAAGGATATTGGACAGCAATAGTAGATTTAGTAGAAATTTGGGCCTTAGATGCCATTTCTGCTACTGAGCAGTTCCCATGGAAATATAGAAGACAAAATATGGAAACTACCATGAGACAAGCTGAAGAGTTTTTGGGAAAAGAGTTCTCAGTCAACCGAATTACCTTCCAAACAGTAATGAGAATTTTTAGAAATTTTATGTGCATCACCCCAAATGTGAGGGCAGTGTTCCAAGGTTGGGCAGATATAGGATTTGAACAGAGATAGTGACTGGCAATTGAAAGTAATAACTTGAATGGGAAAAAAAAGATGCCAAGTGTTTTCAGAAGTTGAGAATACCATAGAAGCAATGTGATTATGCCAGGAAAGGCTAGAAGTAAATCGGTCTGAAAAGAATGATCTGTTCCTCACATGAGAATTATTAAGAAGTAGAGGAAGAACAACTAAGGTATTTTTTTAGAAAAAAGACAAAACTGTTTTGGAAGAATTAAAGTTAATGACTGTCCTTATTTTTTTGTGCAGAGTTGTAAATGATTGGAATGCCTTGTCTGAGAGTGTGGTGTCTGCAAGGAGTTTGAATGTGTTCAAGGCATGGTATGATGAGCTGTGTGTGTGATAAAAGGACCTCCCAGATGAGTCTTTGACTTCATGAGGTCTTGGGGTAATAATAATAATAATAATATTGTTCCATTGGACGATAGTATGGAGATCGGTATTTAGGGTACTTATTGGAATTCTTGAAGTTGGAGACATTTGAGCACTGCAATGTGTGTCATATGAATGGAGATTGCTGTCATTGGCAGAACTTTGGAGTGGATTTGAGGTCATTGAGAGAAGATAGTTTATGTATATATGAAGAAGAAGGTGGGTGAAGCCCTGATGAACATCTAAATTAGTCAAAAATCCAGAGACCTCCCCTCTCATTATGCACTTTGAATAACCCAAGAGAAACTGGCAATCCATTTACAGATGAAGACAGCTATAAGATGGCAGTTTACTGAGAAGTCTTCAATACCATCTTATCACGTGCAACAGTGTGGGTTTCCCTGAATCTTTTCATTGTACATGTTCAGAGTTGGATGATGTAGGCAAGGAGATCTGCTGTGGATCTTGATTGTTGAAATCTATAATGATGGTCATTAATTAGTTGATACTTTTCTGACAGCATACTTAGATTACTTAATGGAAGCAGTAGTTTAAGGATAAACATCACTTTTTTTTTTTGTAATTGCTATAGTGTAGATGCCAGCAAAAGATGGGGTATATTAGTTTGCAAGTACAATTGATGGGATACAATCAGGCTAAAAGGTCTTTTTTTTTTATATCCATGTTATTCAAGATGTATTTCTGGTGGAAGGACATTTGCCATATAATATTCCAGGTAAAGGAGATGATATATCCTTGGTCATCTGTGTGGGAGTTTAATGAGAAGAATGCTATGAGGTCAGCATTATCTTTAGGTGATATTGCAACACAATTATTTGTTTGAGACATTTAGGATAGAAATGGATAGAAATTGCACTCAGCATCATATGCAAGAGCCCAGAAGATACGACTCTTATTGGCATAAATAGAAAGTTCTGTGTATGTTTAGCCAGTCAGACGCTTAGTAGTACTAAGTTAGTACTATTAATGGTGTTGCGGACTTCATTGTTATCTATGAATAAAACTGGAGCTTGTCTCAAGCCATTTACAATAATCTTTCTTTTTTTCCTGCAATAAATTAAAGATACCAAAAAATTATATACTTGGTTTAATCCTTTATCCAAGTGTAAGCAAACAAAGTTCCTGAGGTATTTTCAGGACACTGGGACAACTCATATATAGACGCTAATGACTTCATATCTCTTGCCTTAGTATCCCATAATGCAAAGCACATATCCTTATGGACATAGCACATTGTTCCTCCAGTCCTGAAAATACCTCAGGTGCAAACTTTGTATAATCAAGTAGAAAAAAAAATTTCCTGCACTTCATGGGAAACCATGGGTTGGATATTCGGTAGGAATTTTGAACACAGTGAAGAATGAAGGTCCTCATTCCAACATCAATAACTGCTATAACAAGATTGCAGTAACTATTTGGATCTGGAGAATGGAGATAGTCTGACATAGAAAGGAGAAATAAGTTTTAGAAATCTTTCCACTTGGCATTTGATATAGTGCCATGTGACATTGTTGCTTTTTTAAAAATAAAAACTTTAATTATAATAATGGAAGTTTTTTCACTTGGCTATGCTACCAATTACATATTTGGTTTAATCCTTTATTCAAGTGTAAGCAAACAAAATTTGCTTGAAATATTTTCAGGACTGGGGACAACTCATGGTAAAGGTGGTATAAGTTCTGATCACTTGCCTTAGTATCCCATAATTAAAACACATATCCTTATGGGTATGTGCTTTGCATTATGGGATACTAAGGCGCAAGTGATCAGAACTTATACCACCTTTACCACGAGTTGCCCCAGTCCTGAAAATATTTCAGGCAAACTTTGTTTGCTTACACTTGGATAAAGGATTAAACCAAATATGTAATTGGTCCAATTATAATAAATTTAAATGGAAAATATGAAATCACTAGGTAAAACAGCTTTCACCTTTATCTTGTTCAAATGGTATTAAGTTTTGTATTCAAATCCATAAACTTTTTACATTCAGTAGCATCACCGTGTGTGCATGCACGCACTAGGTAAACAATATATTTCTCTCAATTTGCTAATTGAGAGAAATATATTGAATCACTAAAATTTGCTCTTAATAATTGTTTAGATCTCTGAATCCCAAGACAAGTAGTACCATGACATGCTTATGCATGTCTTTTACACTTTATTTCTGCAAAATATATTTTGCGTATTATCTGTCACCAGAAGCAAAAAAAATTAATGCTCAATATGCAAAAAGAGTGGATTATAATTTAGTGAGTTTGAAAAAATTCATTCAGTTTATTTTATGGGAAGTTACTTTGTTTATTTTATGGGAAAGATATGGGTTCGTTGCTTTGCTTTAAACACAGTATATACATATCACTCATTTGGATTGGGGTAAAAAAAAGTGGTTCTTTCTCCAAGTTTTCCCAAACCATTCCTAGATGTCCTGTTCATTTCCTTCTCTGCTCTGGCTCAAGAACAGCTTTTCCTCTCTATGTCAACTACTTTGTCTAATGACTCAAAGATATCTTAGTAGAATTGTCTGTGGAATCATAGGCACAAATAAGTCTCATTGTGCAGCAGTTTCCTATTTTGAAATGTCCACATTACAACTTGATATTGCCTGCCATTCAAGAAGTTAATTTTCATTTTAGTGGCTACCATAGCTACTCCTTCCTCTCCATGATCATCATTACTGGAATTTAACATCTGGTAGTTATTATGTAGTAATATTATTATTGCACTTCTCTAATTTTTAAATTCTTTTATACTTACGTTGGTATCTATCTTGAATTCTGTTGATGCTGAGTTGGAGTTTCATTACCTGACTTTTCATTCCCTGACAAAAAGAAAACTAAGCTATGCTTCAGCAGCCATGATATTCCATGATACTTTATTTTATTTTATTTTATTTTTTTTGCGATCCTTTAAAGGACTATTAAATTATTTAAGGAATTTACAACGTATACTGGAATATTAATTAAAAGAAACTTTAATAAATACTTCCTATATTTCGGCAACGTTGCATTGCTATCTTCATGGGAACATACAAATATGGCACGTGCACACAGGCACTACAAAAAGCAAATGAGGCAGAAGATAAGAAACTATTGTTGTTGTTCCTAAAGTTCTAATGGTGTCCCTTAGTAGGCTATATTGGGTTGTCTTGGCTGTTGGGCTGTTCTCATGATGCAAGTCTCCCAAATTTGGGGCAGTCTCATGCAACCAAATTTGTTGAGATTTGGCATGTTTCTTAGGGCTGAGGCTGATTCCATGAATAGCCTCTCAAATTTGAATTTACTACTGTGTATTACTGTGGCTTTCTTCCACCATATTCTGTGACGTATATCCAGAGCATCGTCTGCAAGACCAGAGTGTCTGTACTAGTGAAACCGAATGTAGTCCTTGTGTTCTGAAATCCTGATATTCACTGTCCGGTCTGTTTGTCCAAAGTAGGACAGTTTACAGCTGCAAGGGACCTGGTATACCCCAGGTAGGTCTAGGGGGAAGTGGTTAGTCTCTAATCACTCACCAGCCTGATGGATCCTTATTTTCTCTGTTTATAGAAAACCCACCTATAACAGCAGATACATTCACCAGCAATTCCCACCTTGTTTTAATTAAAAGAAATTAAAAATTCCTTTTAATTAATATTCTAGTATACGTTGTAAATTCCTTAAATAATTTAATAGTCGTGTTTCTAACGTATAAGCCTTTCTACAAGAATTCCTTTAAAGGCTATGTGAAAGTCTGGTCCTGTTTATCTTTAATCATTAAATATATATCTTTTATACATGGAGTTATTTTATGGATAGGAATGATAATCACTTAAGTTGTCTATCATTCAATGTATATTTATAGTTTTTCTACAAATATATAAATAATTGTTTCATTGTATTTATGTGTATACTCCAGATGATGACCTTAATGTGAAGGTCTAAATGTCGAGTGATTATTTCGGTTTATATTAAACTGAAGTTTTACTCTAATATGGTAGTTGTTTCCATAATTTCTAAGATGTATTCTGATCACTATGTAAGCATGAAGAAAAAAATTTTAAAGTACGTTAAATATTACCCAAGTCTGATAATTCTTTACCATTATGCATGCTTTTCATATTTACCTGTAATATTTGAAATAAGTTGATTCCTAATATAGCCTATCTCCTGCTATAGTCTTTTTGTGTAGTTATATCGTAGCCCTTCAAAATATTCTTTTCTATTTTTTGTGGTGCAGATTACTGTACCAGAAGAAAACAGAAAACCAGATAACTTCCATTATTTTAAGCTTTATTACATTTGGATTGTTTACAAAAAGTTTTTATACTTTATTTTTTCCATGTTTGGAGCAGTAAGCATGAAGTGGGGTGCTTGCTGCTTAGCATGTGGTGTCAGTACTTCAGTGAATAACAATATAGTCATTTATGTTTTGTTCCTTTTAGCTTTTTTTTCTTTGTTTCTGTAATCACTGCTATATTATTATAAATGATTTTAATAGTTCTTATTCCTATGTTACTTCTTACATTGTTTCTTTTTGAAAGTCAGATTCCTAATCCTTTTAAAATAATAAAGACCTAGTTGATATTGAACTTTAAACCAGTGCTTTTACTTATTTGAAACATTTCTGTTTCAAGATATCTCAAAATTATTGTATCTGTTAATTCAAGTGCAAGATAAAAATTACAAAGGTATAATTATTTCTAATTAGATTTAAGCTCAAATACTTCTGAAAAATGATTTGCAAATCTTTATTTATTCTTCAGCTAGTTTGGTTTCTGTTATGAAGTCAGAGGGGAATGTGTTCTCAAGTGCATGAAAATTGATTCCTGATATTTAAAGTAATTACATACTGGAAAGCATTACAAGAAAACATGACTACCTAGTAGCAACAAAATGAACACAGCCAGCAAATTAAAACAAACTAACCATATTAATTATCCAGCTATTTACATATCGACAGTGATTAATAATTTCATTATTAGTGACTTTGATCTTCTGCTCAGCCTATGGCATCACAAATTTACTGAGCATATAAAAGTTCTTTGCAAATAACAAATGCGAAACTGATTCTTTTATTAGAAGAATGAACTTCATATTCTTGCCAGCATTATAGGGAGTTATGATTTACAAATTGCATTTTCATATCTTTTCAGTGCTAAGGCTTGTTCTTCTCATTCCTCTGTAAGACTGCTTGGCCTTTTCTTGTAAGCTTTTCATCAGTTGCTTTTTTTATGCACATATATGGTTTGCTTGTTGGGCATTGTTGGATAACATTCATCTACATTACTAAGTACAGTGGTACCTCGACTTATGAACCGCTCGACATACGAACTTTTTTCATATCCCATTTTGACTTCTAGATATGAACCTAGACTCAAGAATATGAGCCGTGATGTTTTTCTTTTCAAATGAACTAAAGCCTGTTTTACATTATACTTTTTATGCACGTTTAGCTGAGTGCATGCTGAACTGTCTCTAGTGTAATGATTGTTGTTACTACGTCGTATTTATCTGAAATAATGAATTCTGCACGTATTTGCTTTTTTGTGTATCTATTTTGGTATTTGTGTAAACAAACAATACACTTTGTGAAATTTTTTTAGGTTTGTATTTATTATGTGTACTGTATGTATTTCTTTTTATAAGTGACGTGTTTTATTGTAGTTCCACGTTTATTTTCTGAATAATTTACCAGATGAGCATCATTTCACTGATTAGCATATTATTTTCAACATGGGCCAAAGAAAACTAAGAAAGAAGACTAGAAGGAAATCACAAAGGAGTCAGGCAAATTGATCTGTGCAAGCAGCTTGTCCAAATCTGCCATAGCTACAATTGTCAAGAAAGCAGATTCTTATAAGGAACTGGATCTCAAAACATGACCTGCTTACAAGCTCAAACTATTTACAAAGATCTTTCGCAGAACTTGCCATCCACTAGAGTAGCAAAGACATCGGCAAAGAGTTTAAAGCTAGCAAAGAATGGTTTGAGAAATTCAAGAATAGAACCAGTATCCATGGTGTTGTTAGACATGGAGAAGGTGCTAGTGCTGACAAAGAAGCAGCTGAAAGGTTCGTGAAGGAATTTCAGAAACTGATGATGTCAGATGGTTACAGACCAGAACAAGTTTTCAACTGTGATGAAACTGGGCTTTTCTGGAAGAAAATGCCTGAGGGAACATTCATCACTAAGGAGGAAATGGCATTGCCAGGACACAAGCCAATGAAAGACAGACTAATTTTGCTTTTTTGTGCCAATGTCAGTGATGACCTGAAGATATAACCTCTGTTGGTTTACTATTCTGAAAATCCTTGTCTTTAAAAAGCAGAAAGTTAACAGGCACAAACTCAGCATTATGTGGAGAAGTAACAGCAGAGCCTGGATAACCAGGCAATTCTTCTGTGAGTGGATGACAGAGGTCTTTGCTCCCACAATGAAACATTATCTACAAGAAAAAGGTCTGCCTGAGAAAGTTCTTTTTATAATGAACAATGCTCCAGCACATCCACCACAGTTGGAAGAAGATTTGGATGAAGAGTTTAATTTCATCAAAATTAAGTTCTTGCCTCCTAATACTACACCACTCCTACAACCAATGGATCAATATATTATTTCCAGCTTCAAAAAGCTTTATACCAAAGCTCTTTTCCAAAGATGTTTCGAAGTTATCACTGACACAGAATTAACTTTCATGGAATTCTGGAAGAATCACTTCAATAATTTTCATTCAGGCATGAGAAGATGTTTCTGTGAGAACTCTAAAATCAGCCTGAAAAAAGTTATGGCTTGACTGTGTCCAAGGAACTGCATTGGAAGGACCTGAAAGAGAAATTGACATTGTAGATAGTTGTCTCTCTGGGCAAGACCATGCATTTGGAAGTTGATGAAACAGACTTAGAGGAGCAAAACGTTGCGTGACCACTGAAGAGCTACAGGAGTTGAGAAGAGAAGAGGAAAAAGGATGAGGAAGAAAAGCAAATGTCTTCAGAGGACAGCAACAAAAGGGGAGCAATTCCAACAAGTGACGTAAAAAAAAAATCTTGCAGCACTGGAACGAATTGCAAGAATTGGTTAACAAGTAGCATCCAAATCAAGGAGTTTTTTTTTTTTGTAATAGATTTCATGGTTTGATATGAACACAGATGGATCCAGATAACCAAAAAAAAAGGAGGAATTTGAGATAGATTGAATATGTTTCTTGCTATTGACTAAATGTTATCAAATAATGATTACAAGTAGACATATTCTAAACAAAATTAATATTGTAAATAAATTTATTAATGCTTTCTTTCAGATTGCAGGCAGTAAAACTAATCATGCTAACTCCTGCTTTTGAGCTAAGTCAAGATGATAATTTTGTTAATATTCATATCAAGGTACCATTTACCAAGGTAAGAATTATAAATATTCACAAAATTACTGAAACAAAAATGTGGTTGCGAAAATTCATTTGGAAAATATAAATATTGCACTTTTTGTCATGTCTTCAAAGCATCTTGCTAATTATAGGATAATTACTGACATTATCACTAATATTTTGAAAGTTTTTTTTGTCTTGATGTTTCATTTCAACTAAGTGTGATTAAATTTCAGACTACTTTTAATTCTACTAGTTTATATATTCTTCTTAAATCATGCTATTTATTTTAAGGAACCATTTTTATTACAGATTTCAGAAACAGAAATTTATTTTCATGACTATGAGTTTGACTTTAAATCAAGGCCTTATTTATTGAGGTAGGTTTAAATTAACTTTTTTTTTTTATCTCTTTGAACGCTAAAATTTTAAAACATTACTTTAAATTTGTATGCTATAGTTTAGGAGTGTGTCTTTCAGTAAAGTTTATAGAAGATTATAGTTTCACTGAAGTTGGCAATAAATGAAAGTGCAGAGAGCATGTACTCTTTATCATTGAGAATATGGCATGCCATATCTAATTTCCACGTTGTTATGAACAAAATATGCAGGTTTTAGCATCCTCTGAAAATCTGCTTAATGCTATTATGTATCCTCTTCCAGGAAGTCCAAGGACATTTTAGTCACACATACTTAATTGATTTATGGAAACACTTACCAGGTTAATGTAAAACTTCAGTTTTATATAAACCAAAATAATCACTCAAGGTTTCAGCCTTCACATCAAGGTCATCTGGAGTATACTCATATATACAAAGAAACACTACAATCTGCATAGCATGCTAAAGTTACATTAATTTCGTCAACTATTAAAACATGAGCACACTTTACTATTTGAATTGAAAATCGGAACTCGCTTCCTTTCCTGGATGCACTGGTCATAAGTCTTCCCTCAGGCAGTCTATTTTTCACTGTCTACCTCAAGCCTACACATACTGGCCAATATATACTTGCTAACTCTTATCACCACACCTTCACAAACTTAGTCATTAACATCCTCAAAAACAGAACTATAACAATTTATTCTAATGAACAAGCTCTTCAACAAGAATTAAAAATTATTATCAATAAATTTATAAATAGCTATAGCAAAAATACTATCAATGAAGTTCTTCATAAAATTTCATCAAAAAAGATTACAGTAAAACCATAACTATCCCCGTACATTAAAGTAGTGTTTCTCAAATTTCAGATATCCATGTACCCCTTCTTAAATTTTCATTATTACCAAGTACCCCCTAAATTAATTAATAAATTAATTTATCATCATCATCAAATTCCTGCCATGTACCCTCAAGGGGTGTACAGGATATGACAGTACTACATGAAAAAATTACATCATTACTAACTTCCTATCTACAATTTTCCTCCAAATCAGTCTGTTACTTGTCAAGACTCCAACATTATCAGATCTTATATTTCTATCGTCTAAAGCACTTTGTACCGTATCAATCCACCTATATCTTGGTCTTCCTCTGGGTCGTTTTCCTGCCAACCTGGCAGAGAACACTTGTTTTGCTAATCTTTCCTCTCCCATTCTATTTAAGTGACCATACCATCTGAGATTAGCTCTGCTAACGCATTCCTGGATGCTGACAATGTCAAATTCTTTCCTAATATCCTCATTTTTAATATGATATTGCCATTGATGCCATCTGTTCACGCCTCTAATCTTTCTCAGGACTCTCATATCTGCGGTCTCTAGTCTTTGGTCAAGTGTTTTACTTCTGACCCAGCTCTCAGATCCATAAGTTAAAATTGGTTTCAACACAGTCTTGTATACAGCTAATTTAGTGTTCCGACTAATTTCTTTCTTATTCCATATGAATTTATTCAATTGACTTCCCACGATACCAGCTTTGCTGATTCTGTTGTCTATTTCTATATTTAGTTTACCATCTTCAGTAAAATTTGTGCCTAAGTAGCTGAAATGTTTTACTTGTTCCACAGGTTCTCCATTCACAACACAGTTGACATTTTCAATGATTCTACCTATTTTCATTTTCTTTGTCTTTTTATTGCTGACCTTCATACCATATCTATTACAACAGCTATTCAATTTAGTCAGAGAATCTTGCAGACTTGTAGCGGATTTATTTAGAAGTATAACATCATCCGCATAAAGCAAAGAGCTGACATTAACATCTCCAATTTTGATATCATGTTTAATACCACATTCCTTCATAATGTGATCCATATAGATAATGAATAACAGAGGGGATAATGTACATCCTTGTCTCACACCAGATTTAACATTAAACCATCTTCCTGTACTTCCTTCAATTCTAACTGCTGACCCACAACTCAAATAAAGACTAAGTATTGCTTGATATAATGCCCCATTGACACCATATATCTGCAGCGTATTCAATAGCTTCTCTCTTGGCACCTTGTCATATGCCTTTTCCAAATCGACAAAACTTAAATACAGATCTTTGTTATATTCCCATGCTTTCTCGACTATTTGTCGTAAAGTGAAGATCTGATCCTGACAGCCTCTATTTGGCCTGAATCCAGCTTGTTCTTCACCAAGCTTTTCTTCCACAATTCTTCTCAACCGTTTCTCAAGTATACTTGCATAGATCTTGCCAGGAACACTCAGTAGGGAAATACCTGTGTAATTCTCACATTCAGTTTTATTTCCCTTTTTATATATGGGTACTATGAGAGCTCTACTCCAATCATCGGGAATTCGTCCCTCTGTCCAGGCTTTCTGAACTATGCAGTGCAGCCACTGTAAGACTCTTATACCACCATACTTCAGCATTTCTGGTCGAATATCATCTACTCCTGCTGCCTTTCCACATTTCAAGCCTTTGATGGCTTTTTCTACTTCAAGTATGGATATGTATCCCTGACTGCATGCCTGGTCAGTGTTTTTTATCACTGTGCTGTCATCACTGCTTGTTTCATTTAGCAGTTTTTCAAAGTAATTACTCCATACTTCAATGATATCTTTTTCTCCTGTTTTCATTTCACCTTTATCATCTCTAATTCCTTTTACAGCACTCTTTCCTCCATTCCTAAGCTTCTTCAACAACCTCCAGAATATTTTGCCACCTTCTTGATATTTATTTTCTATATTCTTGCCAAAGTCCTCCCATGACTTTTGTTTAGCTAGTTTTACACACTGTTTAGCTTTCTTACATTTGTCTCTGTATTCTGTAAGAGTAAAAGCTGACTTATTTGCCAGGAACTTTTGATATGCTTTCTTCTTTTCCTTCACTGCCTCTTTAACTTCCTGTGTCCACCAGGGAGTTCTGATTTTTTTATCTTTGCACACAACCTCACCACATGCCTCTCTGGCAGAATCAATCAATGTTTCCTTCAGAGTTTGCCACTGAATCTCCAAGGTTTGATTCCTGTTCTCAAACTCTTTCATTTTCTTTTCAATAATATTTCTGTATTTTAGTCTATAGTTTACATCTGAGAGCTGCTCAACTTTTATTCACTTTAAAACTTTCTTACATGTTATTCTTTTCAATATGAAATTCAATTTTATCCTGCTCAAGACTAAATAGTGATCACTTCCAATTTCAAATCCTCTGTACACTCTGGTGTCCTGCACCAGGGAGAAAACATCACTATCAACAATAACATAGTCAATGAGACTTTTCTTATTCCTAGCCTCTTCTCTCCATGTGAATTTGTGCACATTTTTATGTTGGAACATGGTGTTAGTAATAACCAGTCCATGTCCTGAGCAGAAATCCAACAGATATTTGCCATTATTATTAGCTTTGCTCTTTTCTCCAAATTTTCCCAAAATATTTTTGTATGTCTCACAATCATTTCCTACTCTACTATTTAGATCTCCAACAAGGACCAACTTTTCCTTTTTCATTGTGTCAGTTGCTTTTTCTAAAGCCTCAAAAAATTCCTCCACTTCTACCTTAGTAGAACCTTCTGTGGGACCATAGGCACAAATAAGTCTCATTGTCCAGTTCCCCATTCTCATATTTGCCCACATTACTTTTTTAAAATATTTTAAATTAAATTTTAAATTAATTTAAAATATTAATTAAAATTAAATATCTATTTTATTTGAATTTATATGTTCATGTAAACAAAAAATATGATTTATTTTTAAATTTTGGTTCTCTAGAGATGTCAGATGACACACTTATCAATTTCATTTGATCCAGATGCAATATCAATATAACTCTAACTTTTTTTCCCAAAATGAAAGCTAAAAAATTGTGTTGTGAAATATGTGCTGGAATTTTTGAAAACTAGTTTTCAGAAAAAAACTGAAAATGGTGCGACTTAGCTATCACTACTTTTGGCATCGAGAACAGTTTCTTTGTGTGCATCGTCAAAGTCATCACCCAAATAGCATCATCTTCTTTCCCATTATTTCAAGCAAAAATTACCAGTAATTTACAAGACTTGAGATCTGTAGAGCAGCAAAGAACTGCATCATATGATTGGTGTAGTATTAACAAAAGATCACGCGAACAAGACAAATTAGCATTTCGAAAGTTGAATTGAAATGCTAATTCCCTTCAACCGAATTCCATAATATCTGAAAACACATTCACTATATATTTCTTAGTTTTAACACGTTAACGACATGGGGGTGTCAAGCAAAACCATATATTCCACCAGCAACATATGGTTTTGCTTGGTCTATACAGCAGTTTCTATTAGAGAGGGGATGTGATTCATTGGTTAGTGCCGTTTTATCCCGGTTGTCTCTAATTGCACTGTTTGTTGAAAAATATGACTCCTTTAATTATGCATAGCAGAAAATTGCCACGTATCCCCTAACGACTTTTCGCGTACCCTTGGGGGCGGGGTATACGCGTACCACACTTTGAGAAACACTGCATTAAAGGATTATCAGAAAAAATAAAATAGAATTCTACATCATTATAATCTTAATGCCACTTTTAAACTACCTATAAAATTAAAAAACATATTCAACTCTTAAGGATCCTCTCACCTAGTTGGCTCAGCTTGGAGTTTATCTATTGTACCCGTAACTTACCTTATATTGGGGAAACTAGATGCACAATTCCTATCCATAAAAAAAGAGCATAAACAACATAATTTTGATGAAACAGCCCTCTAAGATCAAGCCTTTAACACCCTACACCAAATTGATTGAAAAGTACCTGTTCTTTGCATCATACAAAAACCTGGTATGAATGTAAATTTAAAGAAGCCTGTGAAATTTTGCTCAACCATCCAACAATAACAGTGGCATAAAAGTTCCAAGAATTTAAATGGCACACATTCAGCCCACTGAAAGTTTTACAGTAAGTCCTGACTTTAGGACTAAGCAATAATTTCAGCTCTTATCGGTCACCATCCCTACTGTTTTGTTCTAATTTATATATGTACTTAATGAGAAATTATGTGGGAGCATGTTGCCCTCTAGCTTAATTTATTTTTTTGCAACCAAATGGATAATAACAGGTGTGTTATTATCCATTTGCTTGAGTATTGTAGAATCTTACTACATCAAACTGTTGATGTAGTAAAGTTTTTTTCACCAGAGGTCAGGCCACTAGTTTTAATGGTTGACCAAAAAGGCAAGTGATGTGAGTCATTAGCTTCTTTATATGAGTTGCCCCAGTCCTGAAAATACTTAAGGTGCAAACTTTGTTTGCTCACACTTGGATAAAGGATAAACCAAATTTATAATTTCTTGGTATCTTTAATTTAATGTAACTTTAGCATACCATGTAGATTTTAGTGTAGCTTGTTTCTCTGTATATGATGGATGGTCTTAACATGAAAGTCGAAACATTGAGTGATTATTTTGACTTATATTAAACTAAAGTTTTACCTTAACACAGTATTTGTTTCCATAATTTGTGTAATGAATGTCATACTTTTCTTTAACACATGCTTCTTATCCAGTTTTCTAGCTATAGAATTAATCTGTTCCATTCGGCCTGCAAGGATTCAGTATTAGGTAAATCCCTTTTCACTCTTTTTGTTGATGATGCTCCAACTTAGCATCATCAGCAAACTACTGATCTAGTCCATTCTGAATATCATTAATATAAAGTGATTATCAATGAGTACAGAGCCATGATACACTGCTGGTAACTTTGTCCTGGACTGACTCAGCACATCCATTTGTCATTTTCTAATACATGTTGGTGAATTACTTGCTTATCCATATCACAAATTTATTTGGAGTTTTTGTAGGTTTGTATGTGGAATCATGTCAAATCCTATGCAAGATCCAGAAGTATCATGGTATATTCATTACTATATATCTTATAAATGATTAACTTATTTTCATAAGATAAATATCTCTTCAGCTTAGAAAATTATCATTCTTATCTGAAGAATGACTTTTTCAGTTTATAATTCCAACTGAAATTTCATTTGCCATATGAATTAACTTTTCGTTTCAATTCATATATCAGTTTAATTTGATCAATTAAATCCCTATATAATTTAAGATTCAATTTAAATCCAAATTTAGTTTAATGTATTATATACTTATGGAACATTTTTTCCCCAGGTAGGGATTACCTAAAGTGTACTAAAACATGTACTATGTTTTAGCACACCACTTGTAAAGAACTCAAAAAAGAAATTGTGTTTTAATTTGACTAGTTTCATGAAAAAACTTTGTTTCACTTCATCAGGAAAGGGCACAAATAAATTCAACTACAAGCAAAGTAATAACAGTTAACGTTTCTAGTGAAGAATTTTAAACAATGAAAAGCATGCATTTGCTATTATGCTGGCTGCTGGTTCATGGGTTGCTGTATATTGCTAACATCATTTCTATTAGCTGTATATTGCTGTATACTGCTAATAGAAATGATGGATTTAGGAAGACCAGATTTTATATAAAACCAAGAGTATAAAGGAGCAGTGATTCTCCCATATATACAATCAATCACAGATAAAATAACAAGATTGCTTTGCCAAAAAAATCTAAAAGTTGCTTTCTTCACAATCAACAAAATCTGCAGTCATCTGAAACCATCCAAACCACCTCCACCACTTAAAAAAAAACCCAGATGTCTACAAGATCAGTTGCAGTTGTAGACCATGCTACATAGGACAAACTTGTAGATCTGGGGATATATGCCGATCAGAACACATCAAGGACAACGAGAATGATAAATCGTGGCTGGAAACACATACAACAGATACAAAGCATCTAGTAGAATAGCGACAAACTGAAATGCTCTTCATTGAAATGAAGTATACTCTACAGTGTAGCAAAAAACAGTGGATGATTTTACATCAGATCTATCATCATCAAATTCCTGCCATGTACCCTCAAGGGATGTATAGGATATGATAGTACTACATGAAAAATTTACATCATTACTAACTTCCTGTCTACAATTTTCCTCCAAATCAGGCTGTTACTTGTCAAGACTTCAATATTATCAGATCTTATATTTCTGTCGTCTAAGGCAGCACTTCCCAAACTGTGAGGAATCATTGTCAGGAAAAATTTCTCCTGATCTCTCCAAACAGTGAGCTGTCAGTTTGGAGAGATCAGGATTTCCCCAAATACAAAAAAGTGTTAGACATGTCTGTTCAGTCTCTTCAGTAAAGAAATTCTTCCAAGTCTGGAAGAACTAGATGTGGTAAAAATAGGAGGAAGAAATATAAATCTTTGTTATGCAGATGATACTGTATTGACGCTGAGAAAGATGATTTGCAGAAGTTAATAGCAAATAAATACAGAGTAAAAAAAAAATTATAGAACAAGACAAACATTACACTTACAGAGGAAGGAAAATTCAAAAGAGATTAGGAAAAGAATAGAAATTGAGAAATCAACCTTTAATAGGATGAAGAATATACTGACATCAAAAGAAATGAGCAAAAATACTAGATTAGGAATGATTAAAGGTTTTATTCGATTTACTTTTCTCTGTGGAGCAGAAATAGAGACAGTAAACAAGGGAAAAGTAGAATGATTAATGCTTTTGAGATTTGGATGTAGAAGAGCATGGATCTAGAAGAAGGGAATTGACATTTTGGAGATTTGATACTAAATTGGAACTAATAAAGAATATACAAAAAAAAATCACAATATTGTTAGAAATGAGTCCCCAAAAAGATTTATTAGAAGGAAGCAAAAGAAAGAAAATACAACACATACATGGTTTAAAACAAAAGCTGGCTGGGCCTGAACTATGCAGAGAATAGCCTAAGGCAGAAGTATATGATGAGCCAACCTCAAGTGGATGGAGATGACACTTGACAGGACAATAACTTTGTATAGCTCACTTTTTATATATGCTTGGTGTTAGCATATTCACTTTTCAACCAACAGTCTCTGGGGTTGAATCCACTGTGATTATAGATGTCATACAAATGTCTATAGGTATAGATGAATTTCACCTGGTGAGAGGCAGCCATTTGCTTATTGGTGACTTGAAAAACACATCATCATCTTTGGTCTGTAGAGTATGAAAGTTTCCAGATTATTTAACCCCTTAGCTATCCATGGTACTTATGCAAGTGTAGACTAAGCCATTCTTTGGAAGGGATTCAATTATGCATGCACAAAACAAGTAATGAAGATATTAGGTTGACTTATGTTTGGTAACTTTATTATTATTTGCTTTTTATGTAAAATATTTGTATTTTTTGTAGGTTAAAACTTCCAAGTAAAGTTGTAGAAAATGGACAAGAAAGTACTTTATATAATGCTGATTCAGGTAACTGGCATCTTTTAATTCTTGTTCACTGAGATTATAAAGTTTAGTGACTTATCATTACTAATCTGTTCCTTATATTAGTATTAATAATTTAAATGTAGTCTGAATCATTAAGTTTTAAATTAAATATTCTCAATAACAAAACTGGTAGTTTCTTTATGGCACCAACTACAAAAAGATGGTAAACTTATAGCCTGTGTATTGTGGATAGACTAAGGATGAGATGGTCTGGAAATCACTAATGATGCATACTCTCTTCTGAAGACAGGAAAAAAAGAGGAAGAATTATCTCATAAAAGGCAATAAAAATATCATTTAAGTAAAGAATAGTGACTAAAGGAATAATTAGCTTGCACTTCTGGTAAGTTCTAATGTTATTTTAAACAGATTGAAAATAAAATATTCAAAAATTTACCAATGAAGAGCCACATCAAGTTGCCATGGCAGCATGCAAAAAATCATCCTGTTTGCTGAATGTGCTGAGGAAGTGGTTGTGAAATGGCTTAGGATGGAGGATAGCTCTTCATGTTTATAGTGTAATGACTTCATAAACATTTTGGATTCTGCTGTGATTACTGATTTGTTTCTCCTCTCCTGGGTAAAACTAACATTCACCATTGAAATGTAGAAGAATAAGATAAAAATTGAAAAAAATATGATGTACAAGATTAAATGACAGTTTGATTCTACAATGCAAAATATTCAGAATTGAAAATAAACTTAGTTAAAATTGTATATTTATTTTTAAATAGTGCTTGACACTATAAAAAAGAGAATATAAAATTGAGTTTATTGTTAATTCTAATGGAATTCAAATGAAATGAAGAAATGCATTGCCAAATTGCCCTGATAGATACTAAATGAGTAATTTTTGTGGGTAAACTTCAATTATCTGAACATTGATTGGATTGCTTGTGCTCTTAGAGAATACAGACAAATGTAAGAAAGCTAAACACTGCGTAAAAAAAAAAAAAAAAAAAAGCTAAACAAAATTGGATTGCATTCCACGAGGATTGGATTGCTAAAAAGATTTCTAACAATGAAGGAGAATTTATTGAGCTGCTGCAAGACAACTTTCTCAAGCTGCATGTGAAAGAAGCAACTCAAGACCAAAGAACATCAGAGTTGTACATAGCATCAGAAGGTGGTTCAGTTAAGAATAACTGTTTTGATGACGGTGATCATATCGTACTGATCTGGGAAGTAACCAACTGTATGGATCTTCTACTTAAACAGAATACATGCTGAACTACAAAGCTGGAAATTTTGAAAATATGCTTAAATGAAGCAGTAGCTCAATGTGTCCCTTGAGTTTGAAGAATAAATAACGTGGGATTGAAATTGGTCTGCAGCCTTATTAAGCAAGAGATCCATAACAAGATGTGAAAGGAATGTTGCAAGAATAAGAGTGAAAGGGAGTCAAAGCCAAAAAACTGGGAGGAGACCTCTACATTGCCTTTCAGGAATGCAGAAAACCGACTGAAGCTTATGACCTAATGTCCAATATTCACCTTGGTGTTGATGGTGGTGTGCTCCATTAGTAGGTATATATATGTGTGTGGGTACTGAATGAATGAGGATGAACTGGCAATTTGGGACTTAGCAAACCAAATCATAATCTCTATTGGTTTAAACCACAAATATATATGATAATATTGAAAAGAATAACATGTAAGAAAGTTTTAAAGCAAATAAAAGTTGAGCAGCTCTCAGATGTGAACTGTGGACTAAAATACACAAAGATTATTGAAGAAAAAATGAGAGTTTGAGAACAGGAACCAAACCTTGGAGATTCAGTGGCAAGCCTTGAAGAAAACCCTGATTGATTCGGCCAGAGAGGCATTGTGGTGAGGTTGTCTGCAAGGATAGAAAAATCAGAACTCCATGGTGAACACAGGAAGTTAAAGAGGCAGTGAAGGAAAAGAAGAAAGCATATGAAAAGTTCCTGGCAAATAAGTCAGCTTGTGCTCTTAGAGAATACAGAGCCAAATGTAAGAAAGCTAAACAGTGTGTAAAACTAGCTAAACAAAAGCCATGGGAGGACTTTGGCAAGAATATAGAAAATAAATATCAAGAAGGTGGTAAGATATTCTGGAGGTTGTTGAAGAAGCTTAGAAATGGAAGAAAGAGTGCTATAAAAGGAGTTAGAGATGATAAAGCTGACATGAAAGCAGGAGAAAAAGATTTCCTTGAAGTATGGAGTAATTACTTCGAAATATTGCTAAATGAAACAAGCAGTGATAGCACAGTGGTAAAAAAAAAAAAAAAAAAAAACGCTCAACAGGCATACAGTCAGGAATACATATCTGTACTTGAAGTAGAAAAATACATCAAAGGCTTGAAATGTGAAAAGGCAGCAGGAGTAGATGATATTCTACCAGAAATGCTGAAGTATGGTGGTATAAAAGTCTTACAGTGGCTGCACTGCATAGTTCAGAAGGCATGGACAGAGAGATGAATTCCTGATGATTGGAGTAGAACTCTAATAGTACCCATATATAAAAAGAGAAATAAAACTGAATGTGAGAATTACAGAGGTATTTTCCTACTAAGTGTTCCTGGCAAGATTTATGCCAGTATACTTGAGAAACAGTTGAGAAACTTGGTGAAGAACAAGCTGGATTCAGATCAAATAGAGGCTGTCAGGATCAGATCTTCACTTTACGACAAATAGTTGAGAAAGCATTGGAATATAACAAAGATTTGTATTTAAGTTTTGTCGATCTGGAAAAGGCATATGACAAGGTGCCAAGATAGAAGCTATTCAATACGCTACAGTTATATGGTGTCAATGGGGCATTATATCAAGCAATGCTTATTCTTTATTCGAGTTGCAAGTTAGCAGTTAGAATTCACGGAAGTACAGGAAGATGATTTAATGTTAAATCTGGTGTGAGATAAGGATGTACATTATCCCTTCTGTTATTCATTATCTATATGGATCACATTATGAAGGAAAGTGGTATTAAATATGATATCAAAATTGGAGATGTTAATGTCAGCTCTTTGCTTTATGCGGATGATGTTATACTTCTAAATAAATCTGCTACAAGTCTGCAAGATTCTCTGACTAAATTGAATAGCTGCTGTAATAGATATGGTATGAAAGTCAGCAATAAAAAGACAAAGACAATGAAAATAGGCAGAATCATTGAAAATGTCAACTGTGTTGTGAATGGAGAACCTGTGGAACAAGTAAAACATTTCAGCTACTTAGGCACGATTTTTACTGAAGATGGTAAATTAAATATAGAAATAGACAACAGAATCAGCAAAGCTGGTATGGTGGGAAGTCAATTGAATAAATTCATATGGATTAAGGGAGAAATTGGTTGGAACATTAAATTAGCTGTATACAAGACAGTATTCAAACCAGTTTTAACTTATGGATCTGACAGCTGGGTAAGAAGTAAAACACTTGACCAAAGACTAGAGACTGCAGATATGAGAGTCCTGAGAAAGATTAAAGGTGTGAACAGATGGCATCAATGGCAATTATCATATTAAAAACGAGGATATTAGGTAAGCACTAGACATTGTCAGCATCCAGAAATGCGTTATCATATCCTGTACACCCCTTGAGGATACATATCAGGAATTTGATGTATATGATGGTTCAACATAATGAAATTTCATTCTAGCTGGTGCATTGCCCAGTTAAACAAGGCCCCAATGTTTTTGTCAAAGCACTAGGGCAGACAATGAAAAGTCAGTTACTGGAACAAACTCCAACTCAACATCTAGAAGAAGAAATAAAACATCGGAAGAACTGAAGATAGAAACCATCGCAGCATAAGAAGTATTAATGGAAAAGAAATCTAACTTGCAGAAGAATTGGAAACATACCATACAGAAGTAATTGGCATTACCAAGACAAAACAAGTGAGAAATTACTAAATAAGTTTATTCAGGCAATAATGATCAAGGAAAGGAAGGAATAGCATTTAACACCAAACATGAAGATAAACTTCTTGATTTGGAAGGAGTTTCAAGTAGTTATGTGGGCAACTTCAAAATAGTAAAATGTACAATGAAACTGATTTGTGCCTATGGTTTCACAGAAAGTTCTAAGGAAGAGATGGGGGAATTTTTCAAGTCATTAGAACAGGCATCTGACATAAAGAAAATGGAAAAAGTGGTCTTTGTTGGTGTTTAACAGCAGAGTAGGAAATAAATCCTACCATGCATATAGGAACATTTTGGGAAAATTCAGAGAACACATCAAAACTAATACTGACAGTAAGCATTTGCTGGACTTCTGTATTACATGAACTAGTCATTGCTAACACCATTTTCCAACGTAATGAAGTACATAAGTTTGCTTGGAGAGAACACCAGAAATAAAAGCCTCATTGACTATCATTGTTGATAGTGGTACCTTTATGGTTCAGGATACAAGAGTGTACACAGGATTTGAAATTTGAAGTAACCATTACTTATTGTTAAGCAAGTTAAAAATAAATATCACATTGAAAGGGACATTTGAAAAGTATGTAAGAAAGTTTTAAAAAGAATTAGTTGAACAGCTTTTACAGTAAATGGTAGACTTGTCTGTAAAAACATTATTGAAGAAAAAAATGAAACAGCTTGCAAACAAGAACCAAACCTTGGCATCTCATTGGCAAACTCTAAAAAAGATGTTGATTGATTCAGCTAAGAGATATGTGGTGCAGCTGTTTGCAAGGATAGAAAAATAAGAACCCTGGTAAGAATATATAGGATGTCTCAAAAAAATGTATACACATTTCAACAGCTGATAACTCATTTAATTTTTGTTATTTTGCAGGTTTGAATGGTTTGAAATAATGGCTGAAACCAGACGCTTTGAGGAAAGAAAATTTATCCTAAAATGCTACTGGAAGTATGAAAACGTAGTGGAAGTGCAAAGACAGTTTAGAAGAGAATTTCAACAAGATCCACCTACAAGACTTACTATCACTCGAATTAGAGATAAATTTGAAGAAGATGGAGCTGTTCAAAATGCCCATAAGCAACTTTCAGAAAGACCACGAACAGGTACGAGGCCCGCAACAGAAGAAAGGTTGATTGAAACATATTGTCAAAGTTCAAGAAAATCTGTGCAACAAGTGTCTCATGAGATAGGAGTATCAAAATCAAGTGTCCATTGCATGTTGAAGCACAGTCATTGGAAAAGTTGCATTCCAAGAAGAGTACGCGCTCACAACGAAGATGATCCGGATAGGAGAATGCAGTTTTGTGAGTGATACTTGGAAAAATGTGAAGAGGATGCACAATTTCCAAGACAAATTGTGTGGAGTTGATGAGGGCACATTTAAATTAAATGGGTCAATTGACTGGCACAGTTGCACTTACTATGAGAATCCACATGTTATGGAGGAACATTATGTAAATTTACCAGGAGTGACAGTGTGGTATGTGCTGATAAGCCACACTACACTGTCACCAGTTACAGTACCACTTCGACGGTACTGTAACTGGTGCCAATTACTTGAACTTGCTGCATGACGCTGTCATACCATGTATTCAAGAGTGAGCCCTCATCAAGATGTGAGGGCCTATCCTGTGATGAGAACTCTACCCAGCAGATGGATTGGAAGAAGAGGTTCTGTAGAATATCCCCCCCTCCCCCCACATTCACCAGATCTCATGCCAATGGACTTCTTCTTATGTGGATTTATCAAGGATAAAGTTTACACTTCAAAACTGGCAACAGTCGACAACTTGAAAGCAGCAATCGAAAGAGAATGCACCCAGCTACAAGACAATGATTCTCAGTGTTTGCAATTCCATTGCTGCACATTATCAGCGGTGCCTGGACCAGGATGGCCATCAGTTTGAATACAGACGTTGAGGGATGAAAAGTACATTTATGTAGTGTACTTTACAATGTGAAAGTTAAGTGTATTATAATAAATACCAACTTTATAATCGTTCAGTGTGTATACATTCTTTGAGACACCCTGTAGAAAATAAATATCAGGGCTATTGAAAAAAGCTTAGCAATGGAGAAAAGAGTACTGTAAAAAGAATCAAAGAATAAAGGTGACATGAAAACTGAAAATAAGGATATCCAAGATATCTGGAGTAATTACTCTGAAAGACTTAAATGAAACAAATGCTGATAGAACCATACTAGAAAATTTTCAAAAGAAATGCAAAAAATGAGGTAAAAAAACATCAAAAACTTGAAATGCAGAAAGGCACCACTCTATTTTATATCATCTATAAAATAGAGTGGTGGAATATCATCTATAAAATAGATGATATTCCACCAGAGCAGTGGCTGCACTATTTGCAAGTTTTTTTGAAACTTGGTTATATTATAAATTAAAAATGCCAAGAAATTATATTATTGGCATTCTTTAATTGAAATGTTCTTGGTTTAATCCAAGTGTAAACAAACAAAAATTTACATGCAGAGTAACTTCATGTTTTACTTACACTTGGATAAAGGATTAAACCAAGAACATAATTTCTTGACATCTTTAATTTATGTTCTTTACTAATTTAATTCTGTATTAATTTCTCTACTAAGTAATAGCATCTTTAATTTCTAGCATAACTAAGTTAAAAAAAAAAAAAAACATTTAAACATCTATCTCTAATCCAGAGTATTTTAGTAAGGTGATACCTTATGACATTTGTATATGGAAATATGGTTTCTGCATTACTTCAACCTGGGTATTACTTATAGGTGTGGCTCCCACTGATGAGACCTCAAATGTCAAAACCGGTCTGGCTGGTGGCCCTTCCCACAATGCATTATGGGATACTAAGGGAAGTGATGTGAAGTCATTAGCCTCTATATACAAGTAGCCCAGTCACGAAGTTACTTAACATGCAAATTTTTGTGTGCTTACACTCAGTGGCATATTTAGGTATTTCCCAACCCTAGGCCTGTAGAAAGTGCCCCCCTCTCATATTTAATGAACATGTTGATTTACATGCATGACCTATTTATATCATAAATTTATAATATATATATATATAATTACAAAAATGAGAGCCCAGAAATTGCTGCCGCTCCTCAAAATTTGCTGCTCTAGGCTCGGGCCTATACCTAAATACTTTGATAAAGGATTAAACCAAGAATGTAATTTCTTGGCATCTTTAATTTGTGGTTCCACCTGCATAATTCAGAGTGCCTCGTTAAGTCAAATTCCAGATGATTGGGGTAGAACTCTCATAGTTCCCATCTGTTTTAAATAAATAAATAAAAAAAAAAAACCTGAATGTGGAATTACAGAGGAATTTCTCTACTAGTGTTCCAGATAAGATTTATGCAAACATACCCATGTGTGTCATAAACTGTGCCTAAATAGCTGAAATATTTTACTTTTTCTATAGGATCTTCATTGAATGCAACTGGAGTTTTCTATGTTCCTGCCCATTTTCATAATATACATGCTGATATCCTATTGTTTTATTCTTTTTATAGCTGATTTTCATGCCAAATTTGTTAGTTATTCAATTTAGAGAATAGTTGCAGAATCTTGGAGATTTGCACTTTCATCTGCATAAAGCAAAAAAAAAAAAAAAAACCAAGTTTTACATATCCAATTCTGATATCAGGCCTAATACCACTCTTTCCTAATGTGATCCATATATTTTATGAAAATAGGCAAGAACATAGAAAACTCCAGTTTCATTCTGAATGAAGATTCTATAGAAGTAAAATATTTCAGTTATTTAGGCACAGTTTTCAGTGAAGATGGCAAGTTTAAATATGGAAACAGACAACAAAATAAGTAAAGCTGGTATGGTGAGTAGCCAACTAAATAAATTTATATGGAATACTTGAGAAATTGGGAAATTCTGCCATTGATGCCATGGGTTCATACTCCTAATTTTCTCAGAACTCTCATTATGGCAGTATCATATTAAAAATAAATACAGTCATCCCTCAACTTGCGTCCAGGTTCCGTTCCATCCAGCAAGTTGAATCGGACGTAAGTTGATACATTAAATCAAGAGTTATTAACAGGGTTAGGGACTTAACCATAATAAGTATACTGTCATTTTAATTTTTAAAATTATACTGTGTTACCACCACTAGAAAACAGCAGAATAATCGCCCAAATCTTCCTCTCAATCACATCTTCATTATTACCTTCCCTGTGTGAACGATCAGATCAGGCTGTGGCTCTTCTGGTATAACCTTTGTTTTTTTTGATGAAAATGGCTTTGCTTATTCCTCTTTTTCTTTTCATCATAAATTTGTTCATAGCAAGCAAACGCATCATGTACTTTATTTTCTATTATTAAATAGCGATCAACATTGGAGTCCATTTCTTCAGCCATTTTGAGAACATCTCTAACTGCAAAGAACATTTCTGCAAGACCCTTCACTGTGAATTGTTTAACTACCTCTTCCCGTTTCTCTTTTCCCTCTTCTTTTTCTCGTTTTTCCTCTTGTGCAACAGTTGTTCCTCCAGTTCGACCCATTCTTTGTTGGTCAACTCTTCAGGGAAACTTTGAGTTGAATTATGTCATCATTCACTTCAAGATTCAGATTGTTTGCTAGGCCCACTATTACAAACTTCCAAAATCATTCACAAACCTTTTTAATGTCTTTTTCCATATGCCACCCATATGTCATTGAAAGGTCACTTCGTCCCAACCCACAGCAATATTTTTAATAGCATGATAAATATTGAATGTTTTCCAGAATTGCATGAGACTCTGGTCATTTCCTTCAGTAGCAGAAATGGCTTGTGAAAAATCCCTGATCCATCGGTTAGATCAGTGAAGTAGTGTTTGGTGGGAGAAACATGACCTTGAACTTGGTGAAGATCATTGCTATAAGACGGATGACCTGGAGCATTATCTAGAATTAATAAAATTTTAAATTCTACATTTTCTTTCACACAATAGCTTTTTATTTCACTTGCATAACAATTGATTAAGGCATCCTCAAACAATTTTTGAGTCATCTACGACTTCTTATTGCTCCGATGATGAACTGGGAGTATGCTTCCTAATGTTTTTGAAGATGCATGGATTTTCACTGTGCCATATCATCAATGGTTTCAGTTTATATCTAGCCACATTACCCGTAACAGAATCGTAACACGGGCATTAAGAGCTTTATAGATTTTAGCTTTTTTTGTGGATGAATGTCCGCTTGGGCATTTTTTTCCGAAACAAGGACGTCTCATCCATATTTGCAGTGGAAAATAATTTTCTTCCATAATAATTTTATCCAATTTTTCCACAAACTCCTTGACAGCCACCCTTCTCAGCACTTGCAGATTCCCATACATTTTCACATTATGCAGCACAAAATGCTGCTTGAATCACATGAACCAACCGGAAGAAGTGCCGACTTCATAGGCATAATCGGGTTTTGCTTTCTCCTTCATCATGTTGAAGAGACTTAGTGTCTTAGCGGTTATGGTCACAGTGCTAAGGGGTATGCGCTTTTGGTTCAGGTCTTCTATCCATGATGCAAGTAGCTTTTCCATATCACAGTCCTATCGGTGATGGGACCTTGTCATTGCTTCGTCACTATCATCGATTTAATGGAAGCAGATCCTTTCACAGCCTCTACGATTTTATCCTTATTTTTCAGACTGGTCATCACTGTAAAATGAGACCATCCGAAATCATGTGCGATCCCATTGATGGGTTTACCACCTTCATGTTGCTTTATAACTTGCAACTTCGTTTCAAGATCAATTGCTCACAGAAAATCGCCTCTTTTTCTATGATTCTTCACTAGGTTTCTTGATTATGCATGTAGGGGCCAAGTTGCACAAAACATCGTGAAAT
This sequence comes from Typopeltis vanoorti, assembly GCF_054136105.1. Classification (NCBI taxonomy): domain Eukaryota; kingdom Metazoa; phylum Arthropoda; class Arachnida; order Uropygi; family Thelyphonidae; genus Typopeltis; species Typopeltis vanoorti. The sequence goes on from NC_143549.1 coordinate 32,283,881, forward strand.
ATTTAACGATAAATACACAAATAACCTCTTTCTCAAACACAAAATCAACAGAGGAACTGTTGAAGACACATGCTGACTGCAGAGGGAAGTTGCTGCTGAAAGTGCTGTTGCCACCATGCATGCTTTGCCTTATGCTCGCTTGCCTCTTGTTCGAAAGTATAGCCGAAAATGGTATTTATTCCCTTATGAAATCATGGACGTATCTTCGAACGGACGCAAGTCAAGGGATGACTGTATGTTAGAAAGCAGCTTGACATTGTTAGCATTCAAGAATGTGTCAGCAGAGTTAATCTAAATTTAAATAGAATTAGGGAGAAAAACGTTAGCAAAATGGGTATTTCGTGCTAAGATGGCAGAAAAGCGACGGTCTAGGCAGATTGATTCAGTCAGAAGTGCCTTAGAAGCACGAAATGTTAGATATGACAGTATTGGAATGTAATAGATTAATTTGAAGAAAATTGTTGAAAGAAGATTAATAATGTAAACTTAATTATGCAGTGCTGTCATAGTAACCTAAACACCTCTTGAGGATATATATACAGGGTGTTCGGGATAAATTTGACATATTTATAATTAATTATATTTTTCCGTAAGTTACATGTATTAACACACACTTCTCTTCATTTAAAAGTTTGGACCCTTCTTCATTCATATACAAGATGTCAGAAAGGATGGATAGCTGGAACCCACCTGAATCATGGAAGAGAATAACTTGTATCATGATGATTCGTGCCCGCCATCAAAATAAGGATATTACGACTGCTGCCCAATGCTCCCTGAATACAGTAAAAACAATCAGGCATGAACTAGAGACTTGCAATGGTGACTACGAGGATGTAGCAAGAAGAAAGATCCCTAGCAGACGATCTGATTGCGTTCGTACAGCAGAATTCCTCGCAAATCTGCAGGAACAGGTGTTGAAGAACCCTGGCATTGGAATTCGGGCTTTGTTCGTGGAGTTGCTAACTGTAGTCAAGCCCTGGATAACAAGGGTAGCCAATGGTAGGCCGTATGTATGGCAGCAGGATTCGGCCCCTTGCCACACCTCTGGGAAAAGTCAAAAATGGTTGTCTGAAAATTTCTACGACTTCACCAGTCCAAATGTTTGGCCTCCAAACTCCCCAGACCTTAACCCCATGGATTATTTTGTATGGGGCGCAGTTGAAAAAGACACCAATCGCACTTCCAGTAATACAAAAGCCCAGTTAATGGATAAAATTAAAACAGTTTTTGCGGCCCTTCCCAGGGAGACTGTAGCATCAGCTTGTTCGAGGTTCCGAAGCAGAATTGAAGCTGTGATCGATGCTAATGGTGGTTATTTTGAGTAAATCTTGTTGATAGTATTGTAATTAACTCTGCCTGTAATGTTTTTTTGTCAATTCATTAAATTTAATAGATACAAAGAAGATTTTCTTTTTCCTTACGAAACTGTCAAATTTATCCCGAACACCCTGTATATGAGGAAATTCATAAGAGCGAGAGGAATTATAAAGTATATAAAGTGCAGGCCAGGAAAGTTAATAGTATTGTATGGAAAGCTAAGTTGGAGTATTAAAAGAAATTGGCTGTGCAGGCTAAAGGCAATCCAAAAGAACTTTATTTTTTTTGCTGTAAATAAAACAAAGAATGAATTCAGGAGGCTAACTTTACTGAATGCAGATATTACCCTTATGTCAGAAGCAGTAGTTAAAATAATGAGGTTCATTTTGCTGAGATCTATCTGTATGTAAATATAGTGCACATTGCTTTTGCTAAATCAGATAAAGTGAAAGAGGTGTATGAGAGAGAGGTTCCAGAGCTGTTGCATAATTGGGATAAGAATTCTATAATGGAATATCAGCATCTATGTTAATATTCAGCTGAGCTGGCTGGGCTCTTGGCTAGTGGACTTGCTTGCAAGGATTCAATGGTGCTGCAGTAAATCTCTCACCACATGGTCTGCAGTTGAGATCCAAGGTAGTTCCGGTGTTCCACTTCCAAGTGCAGTCATTTGCCATCCATGTGTGACTCCATGGTAGATGGGGAGCTCTGTCACTGAACCAAAAATCTTTCTGAGCATGAATTCTTTGTCCTCAAGCATTTCAGGGTCCTAACAAAGTTCCAGCCAAGTACTGATACCATAAATACAGCATTTGGTAACAAAAGTAAAAAAAAAAAAAAAGATAGATGATACTAGTGTAAATGTGCCAGTAGGGAAAATATCATCCTTTATTCAGAATGGTTTAGGACTGACAGGCTCTCCCAAACCTGCTAAGAAATTACATTCTAGTGATATCCTTGTGGATACATGTCAGCAACATTTTGAGAAACTACTTAGAGCAACATCAGTGGATGGAATACAAATCACAGTAACACCTTGTAAAACACTCAATTCTTATAGAGGAGCAGTATCAGAATGGGATTTCCTTAATGTTCATAATGAGAAGATATAAGGCTGAAAAGTTCTCAACCTCGACAATAGATGGCAACACTATCGGCAAGAGATTTTTTTGCTAAGTTGGTATATCTGTCATAAGCATCCATGTGAAATTGCAAGTCATTCTATCAAGTAGTTTGTTTTATACAGCTGTCTGAAGCAAAAGTGTTGCCTGTATCCCTTGAAATGGATAAAATTGAGTATCATGCAGTTATAAAATTCTTTGTAAAAGAAGGTTTAATGCCAAAAGAAATTCATTTGAAGTTCGTAAAGGTTATGAGCACTCTTCTCCTTCATTTTTGACAATTAAGAAATGGGCTGCCAATTTTAAAGTTGGCCGCACTAGCCTTGAAGATGATCCACATGAAGGATGTCCAAAAAGTGTAACAACACCAGAAATCATTGATCAAGTGCACAGTATGGTATTGGATAACCGGCGAATCAAAGTGCATGAAATTGCTGACCCTATAGGCATTTCGACAGAACGTGTAGGATATATTTTGCATGAAGAATTGCAAATGAGAAAGCTTTGCACAAGATGGGTGCCGCACTTGCTCACAGCAGATCAAAAACGCACTCACGTGAAAATTTCTGAATGGTGCTTGAAGCGTTTTAACAAGAATAAAACTGATTTTTGCTTTGATTTATTACTATGGATGAGACTTGGATTCACTATTACACATCAGAATCCAAACAGCAATCAAGGCAGTGGACAGAAGCCAGTTGTTCAGTGCCAAAAAAGACAAAGTCTGTTCCATGGCATCAGTGTTTTGGGATGCTAAAGGCATTTTGTTTATTATCTTGAAAAGATAAAACAATAACTGGGAATATTATTTCGATCTTTTGACTAGACTAGACGAAAAAATTCGTGAGAAAAGACCCGGTTTGCAGAAGGAAAAAAAATCATCTTTCATGAGGAGAATGCACTTGCCCACAAAGATGTTTTGGCAATGGGAAAATTAAGGGATCTTCATTGTTGGGTTATTGGAACATCCACCCTATTCCCCAGATCTGGCTCCCTTTGACTTCTATCTCTTCCCAAAACTAAAACTCTTACTTGTTGGTCAGCATTTTTCTTCGAATCAAGAGTTGATTGCAGCTGTAGAGGAGTATTTTGTGCTTTTGTTGTGTTGATCATGTAAATGAGTGATTTTCATGATCACCGAATTCGTGTGAAGTTTTGCATCAAATTGGGAAAATCTTGCATGAAGACATCTGAAATGTTAAAAACCACATTTGGGAATTAACGTCTGATTCAAATGTACAAGTGGTAGAAACCTTTCAAAGATGACCAAACTTCAGTCAACGATGATCCCCCATTTTAGACAACTCAACATTGCAAAAGTTCATGAAGTCATCCATTCTAACTGCCGATCCATCCTAAACATTTCAAAAACTGTCATGAAATTCTTATGCAGAATTTAGGCATATATCACATTGCAATCAAATTTGTGCCTTGCTTTTGACTGACAGTCAAAAACAAATTCAAGTTGATGTGAACCAAGAGCTTTTCATTTGATCTTTTATAAGGATGAATGAAAACTTTTTTAAAAAAAAACATCATTATCAGGGCTTATGCTATGACGATGAAACAAAAGTTCAATTGTCACAAGGTGTCAAGAGTCACTACGATTCAAAAAGCAAGACAAGTACAGTCAAAGTGATAACTTTTTTTTATTCCACTTCGGAAGGAGTGGTTCACCATAAATTTCTTCCACAAGGCAAAACAGTGAACAAGGAGTATTATCCTGAGTTAACACAACGTCTTCCTGAGGCTGTCAGGAAAAAAGCCTGATGCGTGGAGGGAAAAGCTGATGGATGCATCACGATCATGTACCCACACACGATTACTAATCCGTCAATTCTTGATGAAACACGAAACAGTGGTCATTTCACAGCTGCTTACTCACCTCACACAGCAGACTTTTTTTTATTCCCCAAATTTAAATTGATGTTGAAAGACCAACGTTTTGAGTCGATTGACTCGATAAAGAAAAAAAATCTAGCAGAATTGTGCAGTATCTCAAAAGGAGCAATCCAGAAATGTTTCAAAAGATGGAAGAAACACTGGTACAAAGTGGAGGAGAGTACTTTGATGGCGAAAAAGTGAATAGCTTCTGAATTAGACAGGAAAATCTTTTATTTTAAAAATTTGGGAATTTCCCAGACAAACCTCCTACATAAAAGCAGGAATGAAATAATTAAGTATTTATAACCTGATGTTTCATCAACCTGTGCTAGCATTATCAAAAGCACTTTGAAGATTCACACTGCATGAAGACTGAAATTACAATGACCTCCTGAATAAGGACAATCACATGTATATACAGCAACAGTGGTGCTCTCTGTAGTGAAGAGATAAACTCAGTCTGAGGAGAGGAAACTGAATTGCAAAGGCTTAGCTAGTAGACCATAAAGTGAACAGGGTTCACAGACTCTTCATTGTGGAAAAAATTTGCTAGAAAATTGAAATATTGCATTGATACCAATATATGAAAAGTAAATACAGTGCAAGATAAATTTTCACAAATATAGTTTTTTTATGTATTTGTTTAGATTTTTGTAATATTTTTATACAATGAAAGTAATATTTATTGATCGGTGAGTTTCCTAATTTCTGTTTCGTTGTAATTTTTATTCATTTTAACCTGGTTCAGAAATCCTACTCAAATTCCATGACCATAACATGGAAACCACTCAAGCCACTTCAAGTCTCCAATAAGCAGTACTGTAGTCTCACATCAGATGACGAAATTCATCTCTTACCTAAAAACAATTTCAAACATCCATGCCCATTGCGAGTTTCAAACAGAGGGGCACTATTTAGTCGGTTGTTAACGATGTGATATTTCTGATTACGGTTTATTTTTTGAACGTTTCACAAGCGAAGTATTATAATTAATTATGTGTTCCACTTTGGGAGCATGTATCTAACATGTCACCTTCTGAATTAGTTCAGATATAAAAAAAAAATACCTGGATGGGTGTCTAAGTGCAGAACAGAAAAATAGTGAACGATTAGAATAAATATTCTTAAATATGGTGCACTTTCTCCCTAACCATGCTATCCCAATTTTGTAACAATTAATATTCCATTTACAGAGCCTATAGTAAGAAAGAATATTAATAACTTTATATGGAATAAAAAAATTTCAGAAAGCTAAATTATTATTAAGAGAGACCTCCAGGGAGTCAGACTCATTGAGGGAGGCTACATACTACACACACCAGCTATCATACTTATTCTTGAATTCATTCACACTGCTTGCACTCACAACATCCAATAGCAATCCATTCTAATCACGCACTACCCTCTGAGAGAAAAATCTAGCCCTCACACCCTTCTTGGCAGCCTTCATTCTCAGCTTCCAGGGATGCCCTCTCATCCTTTCCTCGCCATCTAAATATAATATAATCAAAATATTAAATAATATATAAAAAAAAAATTTCTTATATGGGAAATCTAAGAAATGGCCTGGATTTGTACCCACAGCCTTTTGGCTGGAGAGCAGATACGCTAACCGTTTGACCAACCAGGCCGGCAATTCAAGAATTTTTCTGCGATTAATTTTTCCCATGATAAATTTTCTCTGAGATGAATCATCAGTGATGAATTGTCCAGACACAGGCGAGCAGACCTCTGTAAGACCTGATCAGGCAACCTACAGATGTCAAGAGTAACAGTAACCATGTGAGTTTCTCCAAAGCTTTCCATTGCTTGAATCCATTGATAAGCAGTGATGGCTGGGAAATAAGCTGTGGATTGAAAGTGGTGAAATCTGTATTGCTGGTCACTAATTAGCTGTTAAGCTTCCAGGTTGATTACCTTCTCCATGATTTCTGAATTGGAACTTGTCACCAATCCCATTCCTGGAGAGATCATCAGCACCAGATGACACGTATCTGAACTGTTCAGGATTCATATGGTTTCTTAGGGAGCTAGGGAATCATGCAATGAATTCTTGGTAAATTGAAAGAGGCCAGTTTACATTAGTCTTCACTGCAGGAGAGAGGAGAAATATGATACTAGTAGATCATCCTTGTTTGGATAATGTCACTATAGTGCCATCTGCATGTGAGAGATACAGAAACACGGATAGATAGAAGTTCAGCCAGCTGGTCTTAGTAAGGTGCAGGTGCTGTTTGAACATGCATGTAATTTTTGGATGTGGCTCATTCAGAATCAGATTTACATTTGTTGTTTTTGTTGTAGGGAGCAGTGGAAGCTGCATGTAATGGTGATTTATTCTTGAATCACTTGCAATATAGGTCTTTCTTGGGCTATTTTGTCACATTCTTTGGTCGAGAACCAAGACTTAGTCGTTGGGAATTTTTGGCAAAGTGATCTAACCTAACATCTTACAGAAATGAAGGCCTTTATTTCTGTAAGATATGATCTAAGTAGATGTTTGATTCAGGTGAATGGTAACTTATCTGATCATGGAAAGGAAGAGGAGAGATCATGGACAGTTATTCCATTTGGCACTTTTGTAATACCAAAGAACATGAGACCGACAGTGGCTGGATAAAGAGTGTCCAATATTAAAAATAATCGGTTATAGTCTGAGTTACCATGTTGAGAAGCGAAATTTGCAGTGTATATGGAAAGGGATCTGGTCATGAAAAGTTTGCTATTCTTGTTGTAGATGGACTACCTAATGTTACTTAAGTTATTGCTAATGGCAGGGGGGGAGCGTGACTGACATTTCTACTGGCTTCATTAGTGGAATTAGAGATGGGAAGCCAATTGTGTTGTGAACATTGAACTCCCCAAGGAAAATTACCTCACTGTTAAGGTATCTTGACTGAAGACAATCAGAGGTCAGAGTTCAGAGTTAGGAAACAGCAAATGAATTCTGTTCCTCATCCTGATCAAGTTAAGGAAAAAAAGTATAGTTCGACCACCGATGCAAGACCCCCTTGACACTTCTGCACATGCTAGAAGGAGAGTCCATTCCAATAATAGGATAAGCAATCAGTCTTGTGGGATGAGTTTTATTATTATTGCATGTCAAAAAAATTAATTTCCTCTATGAACATTCTAGTTTTTAAAGTGGTAACTATTTTGCTTGTATAACAGTTGAAAATTTTTATGTATAAAGCATGTGATCGGTAACGAATATGTATGTCGCCTTATTCCTTTCTCCCCTTTAACATGAATTGACTCTTCTTGGCACTGTGCCAGTTACGGTTCTCTCGTTTGTGGGCAGACTGTATATATGATAATGACAGTATTGGAGCTAAGAAGTAATCTTTCAACAACTTTCCTCTAAATTAGTTTATTTGTTAGCACTCCAGCATTGTCATATTTAGCATTTCAGTTTTTTAAGGCACTTCTGACTGAATCAATCCACCTAGGTGTCGGTCTTCCTTTGGATCTTTTTCCTGCCATCTTGGCATCACACTTATTTTACTAACCTTTCCTTCCTAATTCTGTTTAAATGACCATATCACCTTAGATTAGCCCTGCTCGTGCATTTTTTAAATGCTAACAATATCAAGTTTATTCCTAATGTGTTTAAGATTCTGCTATTGATTCCATCTATTCAGGTCTCTGATTTTTCTGAGAACTATCTGCAGTCTCTAATCTTTGATAAAGTTTTTTTTTTTTGTTTTTTTTATAACTTAAAAGTGGCTTGAAGACTGTCCTGTTTATAATTATGGACAAAACAGTCTTCAAAATGAATCACTATTTTTTGAAAGATTTTGGGAAACTTGAAGAAAAGAACAATACTGATAATGGTACATTTCCTACTATTGGTTATTGGTTTATTTTTTTAGTTTAAGACATGAACTATTTGGGGTAGATATATCGGAAATGCTCAAATATATATCTTGGTCAAATTGCAAATGTTTTGCAGTAGAACTCTCATAGTACATAAAAGGAAATTGCATCAAATGGGAGAATTATAGAGAGATTACCCTACTGAGTCTTCAAGGTACGATTTATGCAAGCTTACTTAAGAAACTTGGAGGAATAAGTTTCAGTTTAGGGGGTTGTCAACTTCATATTTTTTTGCTTTGACAATTTAGAAATTGTAAGGTATAATATGGATTGCCATTGAAGTTTTGTAGATATAGAAAAACCAGATATTAAAACCAGATATTAAGACCAAAAATGTTCGTTTACTTAAATGAGGCAAACATACATTATATAACAGTAATTTACGGTCTATATTCTGTATGTATCTATATGAATATGTTCAAGCAATATGGCATTAAATCTGATATTAGATTTGGAAATATTCTTGGCTCCAAATTGTTTTGCAAATGTTAATTCCTAAATAAATTTATTGCAAATCATTCAGTATTTTTGAATGAAATTGAATAATTACTGTAATAAACTTTGCATGAAAATAGGCAGGAAGAACGTTGAAGACATTTTCATTCTTGATGGTAAACTTGGAGAACAATAAGAAAAGCTGGCATTATTAAGAGCTATTTGAATAAATTTATATAGAGTAAGAAATTAGCCAAAACACTAAATCACTAAACTAGATTAAATTAAAAAAATAAAAAAAAAAAAAAAAAATATATATATATATATATTCAAAGACCATAAGTACCAGAGTTCGTGAAAAAATTAGAATATTGGTGGCATCATTGGCAAAAAATTTTATGAGAAATAGAAATGAAGGTATTGCAAAGTTTATGTGAGGCTATATGTTCACTTAAATAAAATGGAAGAGGAGTAAGTTTTAGCAAAACAGATTTAATACCAGAATGGAGGAAGCAAAAAAAAAAAATGGAAGAAAACCAAGAACTAGATGGATTGCTATAGTTAAGTGTATTTAGAAGACCAAAATATAGCATCTGACAATATTGGTGTCTTGGTAGATGAGACTAATTTAGATGAAAATTTTTGATAGGAAGTTGGTAACGTGAACTTGATCATGTAATACTATCCTAGGACCCCCATCCATATTATTGCTATTTTTTCCCTAGCTCCAAAAATTTTAACCTAGCACTTAGCTCCAAATTTAGCTCCTTCAGAACTAGTTTCAGCTCTTTTTAGTTGTTTTTATAACTTACTGTTAAAGAAATTGTTTTAAAACGTTTTTTAGATGTTTGCATTTGATAAGAAATTATATTATATGTTTGGTGCGAGCATCGTACACATTTCAAACACATAACGTCAGTCAGTCACGTGGCCCCAACAGTCTGCCATTTTTTCGCCTTAAAGTTGATAACACCGCTACAAGTTAGTCTTTGCACAGTGTTCTGGTTGGTAATTATGATAGCGAGTGGGAAGTTTTCAAAGACTGATCATAATTTGTTGCAGTAAAGAGTTGTATACCCTTCTTAAAAAATGAGCAAAGAGAAAAATATTTTCAAGCTTACAAGAAAAAATGAGTGGTTGCAAATGGGAATGTTTAGTAAATGGTTGTGTGAAGTTCTTGGTGACGCTACAAAAGTACACCGTAAGTTTTGCAGATGTGATATAGCTGCTAATTATTGTCAGCTTGTAAAGCATAGTGAAACTAAGAAACATCTTGCTGTAGTTCTATATAAGGCTGTTCCTATTACAAATATGCTTGTGAAAAAGTCTGAGACTGCAAACTTTGAAGGTAGGTTAGCATTATTTCTTTGTTGTCACTCATCATTCAACAGTTGTGATCATTAGATCTTTGCAAAAAATATCATCCCAGACAGTCAAATTATGCCAAAGGTAAAAATGCACCAAACTAAGTGCTCTGCAATTGTAAAGAATATTCTAAGTGAGCATTTTGAAGAAGATCTAATTGTGTACATTGGAGATGAAAATTTCAGCTTGCTAATAGACGAATCGAATGATATCACAGTGAATAAGATTTTGGAAATGGCCATCGTTTATTATAACAAGAAATTCAACAAAATTATACATACATTTCTGAGCATGGTAGTTCTAGAAAAGTGTGACTCTAGTGGTGTTGTGGCTGCACTGAAAAAAGAGCTCTTGACCAAAAAATTGAACATTAAAAATCCCATTGCAATTGGTACAGACAATGCCAGTGTTATGGCTGGTGTCAATAATGGCATTTATTAACAATTGAAGGTATATATTCCCTCCTTAATTTTAATTAGATGTGCATGCCATTCATTACAACTGGCAATGTCTCACACTTGTACAGAATCTCTCCCAAGAAAATTAGAATTTTTAGTTGCTGAAACGTATAAGTGGTTTTCACATTCTTCTTCAAGACAAGCAGCATACAAAGAGCTGTATCAAACTATCAACAAAAATGTTGCTCCTCTGAAAATTGTAAGCAGTTGTACAACAAGGTGGCTCTCCATTGAACCTGCAATAGACAGAATTCTCAACCAGTGGTTGGAATTAAAAACTCGCTTCGAAGTCGTGAGTGTGACTGAGAAATGATACAAAGCTCAAATTTTGTGGGAGATGTACAAAGATGAAAGGAATCTGTTGTAGCTTTTTTTTTTGCATCCTGTTCTAGTTAAAGTTCAGCAAGTTAACAAAATTTTAGAATCTAACAGTGTGGATAAGATGAGATTATTTGAAGACCTTTCTCATTTGATTCGCTAAATTGCTAATATGTTAGTGCTACTATCATCCACAGTCGACCCTCTAGAGTCAGAGATTGATGACTATTTGGATCCCAATTCAAATCTTGGTTGCAGATTTGAAAGAAAAATTTCAGAGTTGATGATACAAAAGAAAATAATGCAAAATCTTAGAAGTAGAGCAAGACAGTTTCTTGGTCTCTTCAAACAGCTTAAACAAAGGTTGCCTGAAAACTTGAATATTTTAAGAATGATATATTCTTTTTCTGTTGACAATACCCTAAAACATATAAAAGAACCTGTTACTCCCATCTTAGAAATAATGCTGAAAACAGAAAAAGATGCTGAATACCAGTACATTACTATCCATTTAAATAAATGGGCAAATATAGAAAACATTGAGCTATTCTGGACTGAAGTACTAGAATATAAAAATGCATCTGGAATGAATCCATTTAAAGAAATTACTCAGTGTGCAATAAATTTATTAATACTGCCAAATTCTAATGTGGAAATTGAACGAATTTTTAGTTCCATGAATGTAGTTAAAACTAAATTAAGAAATAAGATGGAATTGCCAATGCCGACAGCTATTTTGTCAGTCAAGAATGGCCTCGGGCATAACAAGAAGTGCTGTACAGAGTGAAGTACGAGAATATAAAAATGCATCTGGAATGAATCCATTTAAAGAAATTACTCAGTGTGGAATAAATTTATTAATACTGCCAAATTCTAATGTGGAAATTGAACGAATTTTTAGTTCCATGAATGTAGTTAAAACTAAATTAAGAAATAAGATGGAATTGCCAATGCCGACAGCTATTTTGTCAGTCAAGAATGGCCTCAGGCATAACAAGAAGTGCTGTACAGACTATCATTTACCAGCATCTACACTGAGTAATATTGGAACGATAGCCACGTATAATAAAGCTGAAAATCTAAGTGAAAACGTGGGTGAATTAAGCGCAGAAGACCACATGGAAGATGTATTTAAGCCACTTTTATGCAAGTATCACTTCAACTTCAATCAAGTAAGTAACTTAAAAGTATCAGCTACCTTCTAAAATTTTAGCTTCAAATTTTTATTTTGAACTTCTTTTCAGCTCTTTTTTTTTTTTTTTTTAAGATTTAGCTATTTTTAGTAATTTTCATTTGGCAACACTAATAATGATAATCATTTAAAACAGAATGGGAACATTGGTTTCATAGTGAATTGTTGCACTTATTTTTGTTTGGAGGAGAAAACACATATAAGGATAATGACTTAGTTATTGACCGATATTTTGCCTTGGTCACCAACTGAAAAACTCAACTAGAACTTTAGGATCTGCCTGTTAAACCTGGTCTCTGTTTGCCTTCCTGCTGATGGGCTAATATGCACACATCTAAAATTTAAATAAAGTTAATGAATCATTATCCTTAGATGTTTATCTGAACAACATAGATGTTGATTATAACTCATAAGTATTCGTACCAGGTTAAGAATTGTTTCATTGATACTTTCAGTTCTGGTGGTGTGGATCAAATAAAAATAATCCAGGAAGGAAATGAAGTAACTATAATGAACAATACAGATATTGTTAGTGTCCCAAATAATTCAAACAATTTAGCATAGATTTCTTTGCCCAGAGCACACTCAACATACATTATATATCTATTTAGGATTGCTAGTGAGGAAGAAGAGATTTAAAGTGTTTGGAGAGTGGTTAGGTTATATGGTATTCTTGTAGTCATGTGATCATTTTCTGCAAGATTAAAGAAAGGAAATAAACAAAAAAAAAAAATAAATAAACGTTTCAGAAGGGTTGGTGTCATTAGGAGAGTGATAGGCAAGGAATTTGATAAAGTGAGACAGGTTGTTTTTAGTCGAAGATCAAAAAGGAGATTCTAAGATACCTGGCCTGTTGTATTAAAGAAAACATGTACAAATGCTGGCTTTTAAAGTGGTGGTATGTGATTGGCAAAACTGATGGTTTGTTCATTATGAACTTTTTTAAGGAATTATTATTTTTACTGCTATTTTGCCTGCTTTTGTTTTTTTTAAGGAAGTGTAGAATCACAATACATACTTTCTACTAGAAATAGTGGAACATGATGCAAAGCAGTACTGCTATTGCATGTGATACTGCTATAGCCAAAGACAGTACAAATGTATTAAATGATGTTCAGCAAAGATTGTGTGAGAGGGAGAGTAGAATAACTGAAATGTAACAGGTTGCTTCATTTGTATGGCTTTTTTTTTTTCCCACTTCAGTAACTAGTCTTGGCATTGTCAGAAAGGTTTTCCTGTCACAAAGCTAGCACACCAGAACATAAGCACAATTAACATACAGAAACAATAGTTTTTATATTTGCATATTAATGTTTTGAAATGTTATTTAAAATCACATTTTCATGCTTGACCAGAAATGTAAGTACATATTAGTATTTGTGTGTGTGTGAAAGCTGCTTACTATAATCTATTTTTTTTGTTTCCATGTTTAGGATCTTATAGCATCAAGTTGCCTAAATTAATACCTGGAGAACATTTTGAAGGATTGGATCTCTTAACCAAATTATTAGCTCCTCGAAATAAACCATCCAATGAACCACTAATTGAAGTAATAGGTATGATAAATTGTCTTCTGCCTTCATTGTCATTGCAACTAACTTCATTGTCAGATGATTCAGAAGCAATTATAAAACATCAGCTTTATGATTATAACAAAGTATCCACTTTAACAAACTTTTTGAGTTTGCTATTTTTGGTTGTCAACGTCACTGATATGTGGTACACAAGATACTATAATTCTATGTTTATCGCTAACTTTCTAATACAGATTTTTTTCCAAATCTGTTATTTGTCATGGCTTAGCATTGCTTCATCTTATGTTTTGGCCTTCTAAGGTGCTTCTTAATATATTGTCCATGTAAATGTTGATTTCCTCTGAGTCTCGGGTTGCATTGGACAAATTAGCACAAGAACACAATGATAAGTATGAATTTAATAGCCAGATATTTCAATCTAAAAATTACAGTTTGCTTTAAAAATTGAGTTACTCTGCTGATTTTTCTCATAACTCAAGTATACTTGTATAAATCTTATCTAGAATACTTGGATTAATTCCTTTTGTAATTCTCACATTCAGTTTTACTCCCTTTCTTTTATAAATAGGAATTATGAGAGGAATTCGACTGCCTTCTGAATTATTCTGTAGTTTCTTTTTTTTTTTTTTTTTTTTTTAATCAATAAGATTTATTGATCAAATTTATTATTTAAAATTTAAAAAAATATTGATAAGATTTGATTAATAAGATTTATTCAGCTAATTCCCCACAATACTAGCTTTGCTCATTCTATTGTCTATTCCCATAATTGTTCTTAATTTCCCATTTCAACTAAAAACTGCCTAAATACCTGTGATATTTTACTTGTTCTATAGTAGATTTAATTATTATTATTTCCGGCAACTCCAAGGAGTCGACAGACTCATCGAGGGAGGCCCTAACATCATGTCAAGAACAACTATTCGACATTCATACAGTATCTATCATACCTCGCCTTGAGCTCATTCACAGTCATAGCACCCACAACAGACTCTGCAGCTTATTCCATTCATTCACCACTCTCCAAGTAAAAAAAACCTAGCTCTAACACCCTTGCTAACCACATTCTTGTCCAGCTTATGGCCCCTAGTCCTCCCACCACCAGTCCTATTCTCAAAAATATCTTCTGAATTAATCTTATAGAAACCCTTCACAAATTTGAATGTCTCAATCATACCTCCTTTGCCTATCAACCAATTTTTGCAACCCACAAATCTTCAACCTGTTCTCATAAGGTTCATTCCATAGACCTGCTATCATCTTGGTCACTTGACTCTGGATCCTCTCCACCTCCTCCCCATCAAGAAGAAACCCTGGTGCCCATATCTGGGCACAGTAGTCCAGATGGGGTCTTATCAAGGCTCGATACTAAGAATACAGCTGAAGTTTTCAAGTCATTTGTCATGAAAGATGTTGGAAGTTTTTTTTCGACTTGATTAGACTATAATAAATTTAGCTTAATCCTTTATCCAAGGAGATGTGCTTTGCATTAGGGGAGATACTCAGACAAGTGATGAGAGCTTGGTCCACCTTTACCACGAGTTGCCTCAGTCTAGAAGATACTTCAGGTGCAAACTTTGTTTGCTTACACTTGGATAAAGAATTAAACTAAATTTATTATTTGTCATGAAAGTCATTCTTAATTATTATTCTGATTTTTATTCTTCTGTTATCCAATTTAGAGACTCCTGAAGACTTGCACTGGATGTTTTTAGAAGTAAGTTATCATCTGCATAAAGTAACGTGCTAAGTATATCTCAGATTCTAATATGTCGATTCATTCAATTTAATGTCTCAGATTTAATGGCACTTTTTTCATAATGCAATCCATATAGATGATGAATAGCAGTGAAGGTGATGTGCATTCCTGTGTTACTCCTGATTTTACACGAAACCAACTTGTATTTCTCTTCAGTTCTAACTGCTCACTTAAAATTTAAATAACCTATATATTTCTCTATATAATGTTTCATTTTCATCCTGTAACTGCAAGGTTTTGAATAGCTTTTCTCAGAGCACCTTGATCTACAAAGTGCATACAAAACTTAATTATACATCCTTGTTATATTCCCATGATTTTCAACTATTTGTCATAAATTTAAAATATGATTTTGGCAACCTGTGTTTGGCCTGAACTCAGATTGTTCTTCTCCAAGTTTCTCTTCCACAATTTTTCTTAATCCTTTTTCAAGTATACTTGCATAAATCTTACCTGGAATACTTGAATTAATTCCTTTTGTAATTCTCACATTCAGTTTTACTCTCTTGCTTTTATAAATAGGAATTATGAGCTGAATTAGACTGCTTTCTGAATTATTGAGAGAGGCCTACTGGCTTTCAGGCATTTTGGGTCAAATATCTATTCCTGCTACTTTTCATATTTTGGACTTTTCTTCAACTATTGATGTACTCCTGTGTGCCTCTTGTATATTTTCTACTATTGTTCTGTCATTGCTTGTTTTT
Source organism: Typopeltis vanoorti (assembly GCF_054136105.1). Lineage (NCBI taxonomy): Eukaryota > Metazoa > Arthropoda > Arachnida > Uropygi > Thelyphonidae > Typopeltis > Typopeltis vanoorti. The sequence continues at coordinate 32,299,848 of NC_143549.1, forward strand.
GTCTTTCCAAGCAATTACTGCTGACATCTAGAATATCCTTATCTTCAGTTTTCATGTCATCTTTATCATTTTGGATTCTTTTTACAGTACAGTAGTCCTCCCTTATCTGCAGGTTTGCTTTCTGCAATTTGTTACCAGCAATCAATTCCAGTCTGAAAATAATAAATGGAAGATTCCAGAAATAAACAATTCATAAGTTTTAAATTGCCACTCCATCCTGCCAGGGACATGAATCATCTCTGTCCCTCTTATCCACACTGTACTGTATATGCTACTTGCCCATTTTATCTCTTAGTAGCTGTCTCAGTTATCAGATTGACTGTTGCAGTATTGCAGTGCTTCTGTTCATGTAACCCTTATTTTACTTAATAATATCCCCAAAGTGCAAGAGTAGTGATGCTGGAAATTTGGATATGCCAAAGAGTAGCTGTAAAAGTGCTCCTTTTAACTGAAAAGGTACAATTCCAACTTCATAAGGAAAGATAAAAAAAAAAAAATTGTGCTGAGGTTGGTAAGATTCCATTCACATAACTTTTATTATAGTATATTGTTATATGGTAATTGTTCTATTTAATTATTAGTTATTGTTAATCTCTTACTGTGCCTAATTTATAAATTAAACTGTATCATACATATGCATGAATAGGGAAAAAAAAACATTTATATAGGGTTTGGTATTATCTGCGGTGAGTACAGTAGTCCCCCCCCCCCATAGATAGATAGATAGATAGGGAGGGACTACTGTACTCTTTTCTGTACTGTATTCTTTTTCAATAGTCTCCAGACCATTTTACCACTTTCCTGATATTTTCTTCTATGTTATTACTGAAATCCTATGAATTTTGTTTAGGTACTTTTATGCGTAGCTTGACTCTTACATTTCTCTCTGTATTCTTTTCACTATGAAATATATCTTCTATGATAATAACATTTTCATAGTGAAAATTTATGTTTACACTATTCAGATAAAGCACAGAATATTTGAAACGGGAAGTGATCAATATTTAGTTTTTAGGACAAAAGTAAACATCATATTGAAAAATATGTGCAAAAGTTATGAAAAGAATCATTCAGAGGTGAGCTATAGATTTAAATATGTTATTGGAAAACAAGTCTTTCAGAGGATCACAGCTTGAAAATGAGAACAGAGACTTGGTGGCAAAATCTGAAGAAAACACTGATCCAGTTATAGGGTGGCACATAGTAAAGTTGTTTTCAAGGATAGAAAAATCAGAACATCATGGTGTACTATACATTAGTGACTGTTCTGGAAGAATAAATAGTATCTAAAGTTCCTGTAAATAAGTCAGTAGATGTCAGAGTAGGGTATAAAAAGAAAGGTTAAAAGGAATCAGAGTGATAAAAGTGAAATAAAGATATTCTTATCAAAAATAGTTTTAAAGAATCCTAATTGAGATAAGCAATGATAAAAAGATAGAAAGTATTCTAGAGAATTCATTCGGGAGTGCATATCAACACTTAAGGTACTAAAGTCATCAGAAACCTGAAATGTTGCAATATAGTTGGATTAAATAATACTTAACCGGAAATTCTGAAATATGGAGGTTTAAGTTTTATGACGACTATATTGCATAATTCAGAGGGACTGATTTATATGCTAAATTCAGATGATCAGAGTGGAGCTGTTAGGATATAATTCTGTAAAGAAGAAAATAAAGCTGAAGGCAGGAATTTCTCTGCTAAGTGTTGATATGATTATGACTGGCATACCTGAAAAGAGGCTAAGAAATATTGTGGAAGAGAAACTTTTGAAAAAGTGAGCTGGGTTCAGGCAAAGTAAGTGATGTCAGGATCATATTTTCCTTTATGACAAATAGTTGAAAATCCATGAGAAAATAACAATCAAAAAATGTTAAGATCTTTTCCCGTGATCTGGAAAAGATATTGATAACATTACTTAAAATTATAATAATGAAATCAAGTAAAATATTATTTATTAGTAGAATTTTTGCCTGAGTATGACAGGCATCTTCAGTACATGTGAAAAGCTAATTAAACAATAACAGACAATTCCAAAAGGTGCCACCTAAGTAGCTAATATAAGATAACTAAAAAGGGTCATTAAATTATTTAAAAAATAATTTAATGACTTAATTTATTTTTTTAAAAAAATAAATTAATTAAAAAAAAAAGTTAGGAAAGATTAACTGATCTGAAAAGTACTATATCTCTCAAAGGGGATAGACACAGATCATCAGATCTGCTTGAGTTAGGAGAGTGAAGTAAAGTTTTGCATGTTTCTTTATAAAGTCATTCCATGAGGAACCAACTTTTGTCTTGTTCCAATGAACTCTGTCTAGAGTTGCAGAGCATGCCATCAAGTCCAGACTGTTCTGGTTCAAGGTATTGAATATATGACTTGTGTTCTTCTAGCTAAAGAACTTTTGCTTGAATACTCGGGAAAAAATTCTACCAATAAATAATATTTTACGCGAGTTAATTTCGTTATTATAATTTTAAGTGATGTCTATTCACAGTATTTCCTTACTGAAACATATTGATAACATGCCATTAATAGTCTATAGTATTCTGTTGAATATACTGCTTTTAGATAGTGTAAATGGAACATTATACAGAGCAATGTATTTAGCCAGTATTTAAGTTTTCAGCAGTTAAAATTAAAGATACAAGACAAGGTATACACTACATCCACTGTTATTCTTTACTATATGATCATATGAAGAAAAATGGCATTAATTATGACAGGAAATTATATTCTTGGTCTAATCCTTTATCCAAGCATAAGCAAACAAAATATGCAAATGAACTATTTTCACAGCATTTACTTGTATATATATATATATACAGGGTGGCTTCATATAATTTTCCTCAGTGGTATCCCATAATGCAAATGGAAAGGACTGCTATCCAAACTAATTTTGACCTTTAAAGTCTCATCAGTGGGGACTGGACCCAGGAAAATATTAAGATTAAATCAATGCAAAGTCATTTTCTACATACAAGTAATAAAATGGTACATCACCATATTATTCACTACTCCTAATCAGAGATAGATGTAGAAAGTTTTACCACAGTTGTGGTAAAACTTTCTGTAACTTGGGTTACAACTGTCTCTAATCTAAAGTAAGATCCAGTTCTACAAGCTAAGAGAATGCAGTCTTCAAAGTTTGGAGTAATAGATGAGAGTGAAATCTTTAAAGATACCTGTGGCATGACTATAAACAGTAAATTACACGATAACCACAGTAATTAACTTTAATGAAATGAAAGTAGATATTTCATACTGAAAATAACAGTACATCATCAGTGCGTGCATAGAAACAAGCAAATCAAAGAAAGAGGAATACAATGTACATACAATAGTCAGTGGTGTATACTGGATACATCCCACAGTATCTAGCGGGAAGTTAGTCTTCTCCATGATGTAAAAGGGCTATGCAACTTTCTTTGCATAGCCCTTTTACATCAGCCAAATCGGAATCAGAATGATTCTCCTCCTCCTCCCCCCCCCATCCCCCAAAAGTTTGGGAGATTCTTATTTTATATAACCAAAAATCATTTTTAATAATATTAATTTTTAGCACATGGCAACAGTTTTTAATTGGTAAACCACAAGCTGCTGCATATACCTTGTATTCCCGTTTCTTTGATTCGCTTGTTCCTATGCACTGATGATGCACTGTTATTTTCAGTACGAAATATCTACTTTCATTTCATTAAAGTTAATTACTGCGGTTATCGTAATTTATTATTTTTAGGTGAGAGTGAATATCGTACATGTTGATTAATGAATCATAGTGTAGATTACTAAAGTTGTGCAGCTTGTGTTTTCCAAGGCAAACCGAGCATAGACTAATCTCTTCTTACAAACTTTCAAGATACGAACAATTTGTATTTACGAATGCCATGCAGTCTAATAAATTATAACCCTGATTCATTTAACAAACACAGACTGCTTAAATTTTATGCCTGAAGCTCACTGATATAATGATGAAAAAAAATAAATTCAACTTGCAAATGCATTTCAAGGAACGTATTATGTTGGTAAATTGGAGTTTGCCTGTAATGATGTTAAGAAGCTTATGATGATTTTTTTTTTCACATGTGTAGTGAATGTACAGAATGAATTGCTGGTGAATGCTTTTATTTAAATATATAATAGGTATTTATACATTCCATGACCTGGAAGGGTCCTTGATAAGTCCTGGAGGAAACTATAATAATAATAAATTTTATCCTATTCAAAACTAAATGATCACTGATTTTAAATCCCCTTTATACTAATTATCCTGAATTGCTATAAAGATATCACTATCAACAATGCCATATTCAGTAATGCCTTGTTTGACAGTAAGACATACTGCTTTTAGATAGTGTAAATGATGTAAAATTTCTCATGGCTTTCAACTATTTGTCTTAAAGGAAAGTATGATCCTGACATCACTTACTTTGTCTGAACCCAGGCTTAAGTGCTGGGAAAAACTCGTGTTAGTCTTATTAAAGTGAAACCGCACTGAGAAAGAACTAAAAATAATGTTTAATTTCAGTATTCATCTTATTCACTGAAACATTATCAGGAAGTACAATATTGACTTGTAACAAACACAAAAACAACCTAAAAATAAGTCAGACGTGTGGACGAAAGACTATGTCAGGACTGTTAGCACCCTAAGATGTAAACTGGGATCTCAAAGTATTAATGTTTCCCATATTTTGGGAAGTATTATGCAACAATATTTATTCAAATTAGGCTGATTTTCTGAGAGCAGCTATAGATTCTAAAAAGAGTCTCTCTTCTAAATTGACTGCAATGGGGCATGGTCTTTTTCTGGTTGATTCTGTGTGCCATATCCAAAGCAAGGTCTGCAAGACCTGACTGACCATAGGCATGGCTGCAAATGTATATTGTATGTTCTTCCATGCAGATCTTCCTCTATAGTAGGCCAACTTGCAGGAACGGGGAACTCTACACTAGGAACTAAGAAATAAGGGGTTTGGTTCTTAGCGGAACAGGTAAAGATAGCTAGAGTGTGGGGTGGGGTGCAGAAGTTGTTTTAAGATTTGCTATTTATTCTGAAGTTGTAAACATAAGGAATGATGTGATGATGATAGCATTAGTAAAAATCCTTCTGAAGAGAAGATAGAGGTTTGGAGGAAGGAATGATTATTTTTCTGATACTGTGGAAACTGTAGCCATTAGATAAGATGGTGTGGTGTGTATGATTAAGCTTTGCTGCAAGAGGCCTGATTGGAAAAGAGTTTTAGGCTCTATTGGTTAGTATTTTAATGATGCTATATTGTTGAGGGGTGGTGGGAAAATTTATAAATGCCTGTAGTAGATGCTACTGGTAATGTAACTTGCCTGTTACTGGTAACAAGCAAGTTACACCTTGGTAACATGTCTAGAAAGACTAAACTGTTAGGTTTCTTTTCAATTGGATTCTAGGATGAAGACTTGAGGTGAAAGAAAAAAAGTCTGTATCCGGCCATGAGGTCAAATAGCAAACATATCTTACCAGATTTGAAAAGGGCTTAGTCAAAAAGCTTGTTTTTCAAAATATTCTATACATTGACAAGGATGGGGATGAGAGAGAGGAGGTACCTCATAAAGGTACCCTATATCTGTGTATAAATTTTGTTCTTCCAAGAAAAATATCCAGAATGGATACCAAAAGAAGATATCTGTGATATCAGGAGGGGAAAAAAAATAAGCATGATAAGGTGGGATTTAAGGGAATGTTGATGAACAGTCAAAAATTATATCGTGTGTAGAATTTTTTTATATAGGATGTAATTTTTCCAGATTATAGCATGAGGAATCAGTAGCATCTACTATTGGTCTTGAGGGGGAGGGGGGAACAGATTTGGGTTTGTGTATTTTTGGCAAGCTGTATATGTCTGTGGAGGATGAGGACTCAAAGGTTAGAGTTTTTTGTGATTTCAGAAGGCCAGGAAGAAACCTTTCTTTGAGTGGACTAATATTTTGATTTGAGATTTAGGGAAACATAGTCTAATAGTCTGTAGGTGGAAGTAGACTGAGAATGATGGCCATTTTTCTATTGTATGACCTTTTATAGTTCTTCACTGGCATTAAGAATAACAGTAACACTCCCTTTTGTTAACTCTGATGAATATATTATTGTCTTTGCATAGTTTCTTGAGGGCATTGAGTTGGCAAGGTGATTGATTTCTTTTAGGAGGTGAAGATCTAGAAAGAATACTAGCGATGTCAAACCTAATGTTGTTATTTCAGGAGTTGAATTACAAATACAGCATTCGATGTTGAACATTAGGTCTAGTGGTACTTGTTTCAGAGCAATGGCAGAATTTGATGGCAGCTTCATTGAGCCTTTTTTGATGTCAGGTTAGCTGCTGTATGAAGAGGTTGAATTTGAGACACAGGTTTAGAATCCAAAAGATCCGTTTATTTTTTATTTTTAAGAATTCTTTCTTTCTGAGCAGAAGCTTCTGAAACATTAAAGAAAATGGTATAGTGCTCAGTGATGACTCATTAGCTCTGACTAATGAGTTGATGGCTGTCTTGGTAACATCAAGGAGATATGGAGAGTTTTTATTTGAACTCAACTTAACTTGTTCTTATTCTTATCTCTCCTTGTGAATTGATGAATATCTTTTAGAACATAATGTTAGCAATGACTAATCAGTCCATCCCCCAGAAGAGAAGTCCAACAGGTACTTATCATTATTATTATCGTTGTTCTTTTTCTTTATATTTTCAGTGAATCTGCCATTGTAAAAACATATGGTAATATAAAGTTTTTCTTTTATTTATAAGGTGATAATGCTATAAGTAATGAAGAAAATGAAGTGGAAGAGGAAGAAGAGTTTGATTGGTCAATTAAACTGCCACGACGAATAAATGAGATGTGCATTACTGAAGTAAAATATGGATTTGCTAACAGATATTCTCACATCTTGTCTAGACTAAAGGTATGTATATAGTTTCAGACTGGTGATCTTATTTGATGGGTAAAACTGTCAGTACCTGGTGTAAATATAAGTTTCAAATGATTTTTAAACAAATAATTTTGATAATACGATTTAAAAGGCCAGTTATCTGTGGTAATTGGGGAACTCTAGAGCTTGGATCATTGAAAAACAGTTAATTCAAATTACATTTTATTGAGTTAAATATACAGTAACCAAAAAACTGTGTGCTGTTTTTGCTGCAATTTTGTAGTAGTTTGCAGAGCACAATTTTTTATGTGCATCATGAGGCACAGATATGCATCAATCGGTGCATTCTACCTTGGTATGTATTCTTTTTCTGTGACTTTTAAACCCTTCTAGGATGTCAGTTGAAGCTGGTGTAATTCAGGCTTGTTAGCCTTACGAATTTAAACTTACTTTGAAGGCTTCAGAAGCATCTCATGAGATGTGTCTGTGGCATTTGGAAACGATGTGGTAGCAGAATGTACTGCATAGAAATGATTTTTCTGGTGATGGATCACTTGAAGATGCACTGTGTTCAGGAAGACCCTCCATTATTAATAATGAAGAATTATGTGCCACTGTTGAAAATAATTCTATGTTAACATGTCAATAACCTTTAAGTTTTACTGGAGTGGTGAAACAATTTGTTTACACTTGCATCAACTGGGGAAATTATGGAAGCTAAGTAAATGGGTCCCATGTGCATTATCAGATCGATCAGTAAACTTCAAAGGCTATCAATTTGTTCTTTACTTCTTTCACGTCATAAAAATGAGTTGTTTTTGGATCATTTGCTTACTTGTGATGAAAAATTAATCTTTGACTTTAACAGGAAGCAGATTGTTTAGTTATGCTTTGTGTGTGTGTGTGTGGTGGACTGGAGCTGGTATTGTCCACTATGAGTTTCTTGCTGCAGGCCAAACAATTATGGCTATCTACTCAATGACTCGAGCATGTGTAGGATGCATTACTTCAGAAATAGCCAGGACTAGTTAATTAGAAGAAAGTGCTATTCTTACAGGACAACGCAAAACCTTGTACTGCAAAGCTTACCCGTTAGAAGATTTGTGCTTTAAGATGGGAGATACTCCCTCATCCTCCATATTCTCCTGACATTTCTCCAAGTGATTATCACCTTTTTTTTTTGGCACTAGACAATCACATGTGAAATACAGTTCTGTAATAAAACAGATTGAAGACGATGTTTTATAAAAGTCGAATTTACAAACTTGTATTTTGTTGGGAAAGAGTTGTAGATTGTGAAGATGCTTATTTTAATGAATAAAACATTTTATGAAAATTTCTGCACTTGGTTAATTTTTATTTTGAAAAACCACAAAAACTTTGGTTACCTGATACATAACTATAAAAGCATCAGATAAACATTCTTGTAGTATGTAAATACAAAACTGAACATTTTTAAACTTACTTAGATAGTCTGTTTTTTGTGCATTATTTTTCTTATACATCCATGAAATTAAGCAATATTTCTTCAGCTCTTAGGCTTTCATTACAACTTTGTAAGCTGGTTGTAGTTTCTCATCGAGAGAAACACTTGATCCTGCCATTGGTGTGATTTCTACATTATTATGAGTTTCTACTTTCAGATTATTTTCAGTGATAACAAAGTTATTGGGCAATATTTTTTGAATGATTTTTCAGTTATTTCACTAACTTCTCTCCAGGCTGTAGACATGTTGTAGATAGCATCTTTAATTGTTAGGGACTTCCAAAATAAGATTTTTTTTTCTCTTCTATAATGAAGTCCAACAGCAGAATGTTTCTATACAATCATTTTATGGCCTCAGTTACACCTTGGTCCATACATTAACTATGGATCAAGGTATAATTGAGCTGGAAGATAAATGGCAACAATATTGCAATGTTCTGCAAAAACTTGATGTTCTAGAGGACCACGGTTAATCTAACCCCACAGATAACTGACATTTTCCTGTATTTAAAATATTGTTCTTAAGTAAACCTGCCATAATGAAGTAATGAGAATTCCTGTCTTGGGTGCTGTTTCAACCTTATTCTTATATACATTCAAAACATTTCCTATAGCAAAGGGAAGCATGAAGTAATTCCTCAGTTTTCACTTTATGAACATAGAACAAAATATGTCTATATTTTGAACAGTCTCTACAGCATAGCAATATTTAATCTTATTGTAATAGGTGTGTCATGTTGTACCATCATTTTTTTCATGTAGTACTATCATATTCTGTACACCCCTTGAGGGTACATGGCAGGAATTTGATGATTGATGATGATGTAATAGGCGTGAAAGGTCACAACTTTAGAAGTAGCTCTGCTTGATGGTAACACTGACTGCTGTATAAACTAACTGTTCAGAATACATCTGTTATTAATAATACATTGTAAGAAGTACTTTGCTTTATGAAAGTTATTATGGTGTTTTATATTAAAACACTGAGCTAGTGATTTTAATAGGTGACAAGAACTCAGATTTTACCAGTTAAATCCCCAAGAGCTTGGGTGAGACAGTTGTAGTTAGTCTTATGTTTTAAATTGCAGTAAAAGGAAGTACATGCCAAATTTGATGGCACCTCCATTTAGATAAAATCTCTAAACTTGATTTGTGGGTAGGATGGGGGATAAAACCTTACCTATGTTCTGTATGTACTTCCAGTGTGCATTATTACCAACTTCCTCATCATTTTCCTCCAGATTAGTCTGTTTTTTATTTTTATTTTTTTTTATGTTGGGCACATATACAGGAGGTTGGCTGGTCAACCTATAGTATGCTAGTACCGTATATGGGTGGTGGGTTGTGAAAGGAGAAACTTGTTTATATTTGATTTGAATGCCTGTATGTTGTATTCCTTGGGAAATACATCTGGGAGAGTACTTTTCCACAGTACTGCAGTAGCAGGGATGAATGAGGAAAATAAACTTGTTCTGTGGATTTCGAAGTGTACTGTGAAAGGATGTTGGGCGGCAGCTGTACGTGTTCCAATGGGGGAATTATTGATGCTGTTTCAGATGAACATTTCCCATGGAAATATTTATAGAATATACAGATTACAGAGACCAAGCGTCTATGTGAAAGTGGGGAGAGTGAGTTGGTGAGGGATGGGTCATTTATTAGTCTTATTGCTCTCCTAAATATTGAGTCAAGCATTTTGAGGGAGCTTTTTGGAGCCCCACTCCAGATGTGAGAGCAGTATCAGTATATGAGAGCTGGATGGATTTGTGACTTGTATAGTGTTAACAGCTGTTTAGAGGTGAAGTAGCATCTTGAGCGAAAAAGAAAATCTAGTTTTTTGGAAGCTGAGGATGCAATGGTTGTGATGTGTTTAAGCCAGGAGAGGCTTGATGTCAAGGTAATTCTGAGAAGAGAAATTTCATGTTGTCTGAGAATTTAAGTGTTATTGAAAACAATGCTGGGGGAAAATGTTTCTTTTTTTGTGAGAAATAAGAGAGAACTGGGTTTTACTAGCGTTGAAGTTGACAAGGTTATCTGCGTCCCATTGGCAGATGGCTTGGAGGTCGGAAGTAAGGGCAGCAGTGGTTGATGTTCTGTGGGTTGAGGTGAGTTGTGTAGAGTAGGGTTTGTCAAATGAAAGGGAGGAATGTAATGTGCTGTAATCTGCAAAACTGTGTATTGAGTTAGAGGTCAACTGAAGTAGGTCATTGATATATAGAAGGAAGAGTGTCGGTGAGAGAACTGAACCTTGTGGGACCCCAGCATTTAATTTAGTTGGATGGTGAGAGGATAGAGAGCTGTCTACCATCACACATAGTGTGCATCCAGACAGGATTCTGGCAATCCATCTGCAGAAGTCCTGAGACAGTCCAAATGATGGGAGTTTGCTTAGTAAGCCTTTGTGCCAAACTCAGTCAAAGGCTCTGGAGATATCGAGTGCAACTACTTGGGATTCACCGAATTTCTCCATGGCGTTTGTCCAGTGATGGCTGATGTATGAGAGTAGATCTCCTGTTGAACGGCTTTGACGGAATCCATACTAGTGGTCGCTTAATAGCCGGGTACTTTCAAGGTAGATTAGGAGTTGAGAGTTGATGATTTTCTCCATTACTTTAGATAGGATTGAAGTGAGTGAGATAGAGTGGTAATTAGATGGCAGTGATTTGTCGCCCTTTTTGGGAATGAGTTGAGCGTAGGCCAGTTTCCAGGTTTTGGGATATATACCAGTGTAGTAGGAGAGTGTGTACAGGTGACATAGGATAGGAGTCAGTTCCGATGCACAGACCTTCAGGATAATTGGAGGAATGCTGTCAGGGCCAGGAGACTTTTTTTTGTGTCTAATTTAGACAACAGGTTTGTGATGTCTTTTTGGCAAAAGGATACAGGGCAGTTGGAATGACTGGAGGGTATTTGCCATTGTCAGTTATGTGTGCATTGGAGGCAAAGTGTGATGCCAGGAGATTAGCTTTTTCTATGGGTGATGTTGCAATAGAGCGATCTGGGTGTTGATAGAGGTGGGAATAGTGTAGGGCAAAAGTTACTGCCAATTGCCTTGGCAAGAGACCAAAAGGCATGGCTGCCATTTGGGCAGGCTGCATGCTTCCTGCTTTTGGCCCATTCAAATTCTGTTTTGGAAGTATTGATAATTTTCTTGCATTTGTTTTGCCTGAAACAAATGCAAGAAAAATTTATTGTGATTCCATATTGTCAGATGTTATAATTTATTACTCTTCTAACATTCTTCTTTCCCCAGTTGAATCAGCAGTCTATAAATGCTTTCCGTCATTTTTTTTTATCTTTGCTATTGTTAGTTTAGCAAAACTTCTCCCATAACTGCATCAGTCCACCTAAATAGTGGTCTTGCCATCAGACATATTTTTTTAATTTCTTCTCCTATTCTGTTTAAGTGACCATACCAAATTAGATTATTTCCATTCACGAATTCTTGAATTCTATCTGAAGGCTCTTCCAGTTTTTTCATTTTTCTGCAGTTAATTAACAGCAATTATCGCAAAAAAAAAATAGTGTATAGTCTTTTCTTTAATTAGGCAGTTTTATTGTTTTATTTGTAACCCAGATATGAGAATAAGTTTAAAATTGGTTTGAATATTGTTTTGTATACTATTGATTTAGTCTGTTGTTTAATTTATCTGTTATTGTATCAATTGCATTAATTGACAAAATAAGAGATAAAATAAAGTACCATCTAAAAATTGTGCCTAAGTTAGCTGAAATATTTTACTTGTTGTATAGGTTCTCCATGTAGAATGAAATGCTTTTCTTTTCATACAAACTTTGTTATGGTGGTTATTCAGTTTAGTTTTAAAAAAAAAAATCCCAAAGGACTTTTGTCCTAACTAAATCATCATCTGCTCAAAGTAAAGCTTAGTTAGATGCACACAAAAATTATCTGATTTTACATCTTCCTGTATAATTTAAACTATGTATTGCTCTGTTTACTTCACATAATTATAGCATTTGAACAGCTTTTCTCTTAGCATATTGCCATATACCTTTTCCATATCTACAAAACTTCATTTCAGATCCTTATGATTACCCACTTTGTTTTAAATTGAAAATCTGATCATGGCAATTCTTATGTGGTTTGAACCCAAATTGTTTTCTTCCAAGTTTCTCTTTTATAATTTTTCTTAGCTTCTTTTCAGATATTATACATAAATTTTATGAAATACTTAGTAAAGAAATTACTTTAATTCTCATATTCAATTTTATTTCCTTAAGTTATGCAGTTTAACCACAGTAAAAACTTTTTATACCTCTATATGTAAGCATTTCTGGTCAAGTACTCTTGATTGTAATTCTGCTGAATAATTTCTATCACTGTTCTGGCTCTGCTTTCATCATTTATTTACTAAAAAAAGATACTTTAGCAGGTATTCAATGATTTTCAAAGTAATTAAAGTAAGGAAAGAAAAATCAGAACTTCATGGTGGATTCAGGAAGTTTAAAGTAGTCAAGGAAAATAAAGTCTGAAAGTTCCTCATGAGTAAGTCAGCATGTGTTCTGAGAGAATACAATAAAAAATGAAAGAAAGAAAAGTATTGTGTAAAACTAGCTAAAGTCATGGGAAGACATTGGTAACAACAGAGAAAATAAATATTAGGAAGGTGGCAAAATAATTTGGAGACTAGTGAAAAAAGTTTAGAAGTGGAGAAAAGAGTACTTTAAAAGAAATCAAAAATGATAAAGGTTATGTGAAAATTGAAAGAGAAGAAAAACATTCTAGATGTCCAGTAATTATTTGAATGATTGCTATATGAAACAAGTGGGAGTATGGTGGTAGAATGATTCGAGAGGAATGCAAGGAGCATATATCAGTTGTTTTTATAACATTTGGCTTCCACCCAAAAAAGGATATTTACTAAGGTTTTTTTTTCTAATTTTATTAATTTTATTTGTTTGTACTTTTAGTACCTGTGATAGAAAATATCATCAAAAACCTGAAATGTAGAAAGGCAACTGGAGTAGATGATATTTGTCCAGATATTCAAATATAGAGATGTGAAAGTACTATAGTGGCTACACTTGCCTAATTCTGCAGTCAAGGAGTTGAATTCCACATAATTGAAGAAGAGCACCTAATACTCATGTATAAAAAGGGAAATAAAATTGAATGTAAAAATAAGAGAAATTTCTCTTTTGAGTGTTCTTAGTGAAGATTTATGCAATCATACTTGAGGAAAAAACTAAGAAAAATTGTCGAAGGAAAGCTGGATTCAGGCCAAATAGAGGTTGTTATGATCAGATTTTCACTTAAAACAAATAGTTGAGAAAACATAATATAACAAGGATTTGTATTTAAATTTTGTAGATCTGCAAAAGACATAGGACAAGGTATCAAGAGAAAAGCTGTTCAAAGCACCACAGTTATAGTGAAAAAGAAATGAAAAGAGGAAAGAAAAAAAAATGTATATTCTTTGTTTTTTTTTTAGCTTTGAAAATCCATTGCCAACTTGCTGGACCTGTCGACAGCTTCAGCGTAGATAAAGCAACCACCTGGGAGTGAAGGTACACTCTCACTACAAGAGATGGAAAAAAAAGTAGGAAAGATTGATCTATAGTCCTCAAATACTTTAATAGCATTGGAGGGAAGCTCACAAGAAGAAAAAGAGTAGGCAATAGTCTAAAGATAATGTACAGACATACATTATATGAAGCAAGGTGGGACCCAGCATCGGGCATCCCTTGGATTTGCTGTTCCCATACCATTAAAGTGAGCCCCTGGCAAAAGCAAGGAAAGATAGAATAAGAAATGTAAACATTGGGAATGGTGTAGGACTTGAAAAAATAGTTAAAGAAATGCTTATGAACTCTCACTTGATACAATTTGGACATAGAATTAGTTTAGAAAGAATGCATGAAATGAAAAGAAAATTTGAGAAGAGGCTAAGAGGAAGATCACAGAAAAGGCAGGAAGACCAGATAAGAGAATAGCTAGAAAAAAGATACCTGAACTAGAATAGTGTTTATAAAAGAAGAGTTTGTTATAATTGAAAGAAGTGGAGAGATTTGATCCATCCGACCTATTTCTTTTGGAACCATTTGTAGATAAAGAAGAGAAGATAAAAAAAATAGTTTTATTTACTAATAAAACTGTCTCACAGCCTACCAAGAAAACCATGTACCCACTAGCAGATCACAGACCACACTGAACTCTGATATTGAAATGACAATATTAGAGTTCTGATGGATAACAGATAATTTGGAGGAAAATTATTAGGAGGTTAGTAACAATAAACTTTTCATGTAATGCTTTCATAATATCCTGTGCACTTTCAGAGAGTACATATGGAATTTGATCGTGAATCAAAGTAATTATTCCAGACATCCAAATATGTTTTTCAGTTTTTATTGCATTTTATCATATGATTCCTTTTACAGTCTCTTCTCCATTGCTTAGCTTTTTTTTCCACTAACCTTCAGAAGAATATTTTACGACTTTAGTGATGCTTATTTGCTGTCTTCTTTCTAAGACTAGTTTTACTATTTTTACACACAGCTATTTTTCTTTTCTTTTTTTTTCTTTCCTGTTTGTTAAAAAAAAAAAAAAAAATAGCTAAACAAAAATCACAAGATGACTTTGGACTTTTATTTTTTATCCAAACACAAGTGATACCGTAGTATTCTTGTTGAGAGGCTTACACGCTGGTTATACATGATAACTAATATTTAAGGAATTGACAGCGTATATTAGAAATATAAATTAAATAAACTTTAACATATACTTTCCGATATTTCGGCAAACGTCACGTTGCCATCTTCTTGGGAACTTAATACAAAGACACGTGCACGCAAGTACTACATAACAGCAAATGAGAACTGAAGCTAGGAAGCTAACATTTTCCTAAAGTCCTGATGGTGCCCCCTGGTGGGCTATATTGGTGTTTCTCAGCCTTTGGGCTAAAGTTCTGATAAATGTTTCCCAAATTTGGGGCAGTCTCATGCATCCAAATTTGTTGAGGTTTGGCATGTTCCTAAGGGCTGAGGCTGATTCCATGAATAGTCTTTCATACTTGAACTTGCTGCGGTGTATGACTGTGGCTTTCTTCCATCTTATTCTGTGGCAAGTATCCAGAGCGTGGTCTGCAAGCCCAGAGTGGCTGTACTGGTGAAATCTGATGTAATCCTTGTGTTCTGAGATTCTGATATTTGCTGTCCTGTCTGTTTGGCCAAAGTAAGACAGTTTACAGCTGCAAGGGACCTGGTATACACCAGGTAGGTCTAGGGGAAGTGGTTGGTCTTTAGTGGAGCGGATAAGGGATGCCAATTTTCTATGTGGTCTGTAACAAGTGGTTAAGTCATGTTTTCTTAAGATTTTGTTGATTTTTTCCGAGGTGCCTCGGATGTAGGGAATGGTGATGGATTTAGAGTAATCTTTTTTTGTGAAGGGGAGGGGGTTGTGGATAACTGGGTTAAGTATTTTCTGGATTTTTTTTGGGGGGGGGAGGGGTAGCCATTGGCTGAGAAAGTGTCACGGATGTGATTTAGTTCAGTGGTTAGTGCTTGTTCATTTGAACAGATTATTTTTGCCCTGTTGAATGGTGTCTTAATAACTCCATATTGTTGTGAGTGGGGGGGATGATGGGATTGTTGGTGAATGTATCTGCCTGTATGGGTGGGTTTTCTATAAACTGAGAAAACCAAGGTTCCATCAGGTTGGCGTGTGACTAGTGTGTCTAGGAAGGGGAGGTTATTGTTTTCCTTTTTTTCCAGGGTGAACTTGATTCTAGGGTGTTGGTTGTTTAAGTGTGTTAGGAAGGAGAGGAGTGAATCCGGGCCATGTGGCCAAATAGCAAACACATCATCAACGTAGCGAAGCCATATGGTAGGTTTTTGTGGGGCTGAGTTTAAGGCTTTCTCTTCAAAAGTCTCCATAAAGAAGTTGGCCAAGGGTGGGGAAAATGGTGAACCCATGGCTGTCCCCTCTATCTACAACCAGGCAAGCCAGGCTTTACTTTGGGAGCAAGTTACCAGCCACACGTGGTTCCCTAGCCGACATAAACAGAGCTATTTTAGCGCTAGAGAATGAGCTTTCACGTACGCTTAATCACGAGCTTTGGTCAGTCCTACATAACGTCTCGTGTACAGCAGCTAATAAAGAATTCGAACAAATACGGAGCCGACATATCAACAAGTTTGATAAATTAATAAAGAACTCGGCGTCCAAACTTAAACTACAAACCAACACTGTAGTTAACCTTTCTTCAGTTATCTTGAAGCCTGACGCACTCAACGCTCTGTCACGTGGTCATAACTTCGCCATTGCACCTAAGAAATTACCGGCCGAGGAATTAATGATCCAAATTGAACGCGGAATTCGCCAACGATATTCGATTTGATGTAGCCTGTGTTCTCAAAAAAGCAAAACCTCCAAAATAAAACATATCTATTAGTGAATACAAGTCACTACAAGAATTGAAGAGAAACAAAGAAATAGTGTATATCACCAAAGCAGATAAGGGGAACGCCACTGTGGTACTCAACCTTAATGACTACACAGGTAAGCTCAAGGCTTTGCTATTAGATCGATCCTCTTACCTCCCCATTAATTACAATCCCACCAACTCACAAATTAGAAAACTCCATAGGCTCTTTAAGAAGGTTACTTCTTGGCCTGCGGAGGTTACCAACAGACTAAAACCCTATAACTCGAGACCCCCCCACACACACACACATATATGGGCTCCCAAAAATACATAAAGAAAATGTGCCATTACGTCCCATAGTGGATGGCATTGATTTCCCCACTTACAAACTAGCCAAGCATTTAGCCAAAGCGCTCTCACACTATACTGGCAACACACCATCACACATAAAAAAAAAACTCAGCCCACTTCAAAGCCAGTATAGAAAACCTTACACTGCAACATAATGACATAATGGTGAGTTTTGATGTCTCCTCCCTATTCACGAACGTACCCCTCAAAGAAACCCTAGAACTAATCCAAGCTAAATTTCCTCCCGATATCTCAGCCCTATTTCAGTTTACAATGAACTCAGGCTATTTTGTTTGGCAGGAAAAATTCTACAAACAGATAGAGGGGACAGCCATGGGTTCACCACTTTCCCACCCTTGGCCAACTTCTTTATGGAGACTTTTGAAGAGAAAGCCTTAAACTCAGCCCAAAAAAAAACCTACCATATGGCTTCGCTACGTTGATGATGTGTTTGCTATTTAGCCACATGGCCCGGATTCACTCCTTTCCTTCCTAACACACTTAAACAACCAACACCCTAGAATCAAGTTCACCCTGAAAAAGAGGAAAACAATAACCTCCCCTTCCTAGACACACTAGTCACCCACCAACCTGATGGAACCTTGGTTTTCTCAGTTTATAGAAAACCCACCCATACAGGCAGATACATTCACCAACAATCCCATCACCCCCCCTCACAACAATATGGAGTTATTAAGACACTATTCAACAGGGCAAAAATAATCTGTTCAAATGAACAAGCCCTAACCACTGAACTAAATCACATCCGTGACACTTTCTCAGCCAATGGCTACCCCCCCCCCCCCCAAAAAAAAAAAAAAAAAATCCAGAAAATACTTAACCCAGTTATCCACAACCCACCATCCCCTCCCCTTCACAAAAAATATTACTCTAAATCCATCACCATTCCCTACATCCGAGGCACCTTGGAAAAAAATCAACAAAATCTTAAGAAAACATGACTTAACCACTTGTTAAAGACCACATAGAAAATTGGCATCCCTTATCCGCTCCACTAAAGACCAGCCACTTCCCCTAGACCTACCTGGTGTATACCAGGTCCCTTGCAGCTGTAAATTGTCTTACTTTGGCCAAACAGGCAGGACAGCAAATATCAGAATCTCAGAACACAAGGATTACATCAGATTTCACCAGTACAGCCACTCTGGGCTTGCAGACCACGCTCTGGATACTCGCCACAGAATAAGATGGAAAAAAGCCACAGTCATACACCGCAGCAAGTTCAAGTATGAAAGACTATTCATGGAATCAGCCTCAGCCCTTAGGAACATGCCAAACCTCAACAAATTTGGATGCATGAGACTGCCCCAAATTTGGGAAACATTTATCAGAACTTCAGCCCAAAGGCCAAGAACCACCAATATAGCCCACCAGGGGTCACCATCAGGACTTTAGGAAAACATTAGCTTCCTAGCTTCAGTTCTCATTTGCTGTTATGTAGTACTTGCGTGCACGTGTCTTTGTATTAAGTTCCCAAGAAGATGGCAACGTGACGTTTGCCGAAATATCGGAAAGTATATGTTAAAGTTTATTTAATTTATATTTCTAATATACGCTGTCAATTCCTTAAATATTAGTTATCATGATACAGTAGTAGTGGTACAACATTATGTACAACAAATTAGGATACATTACAAATGAGAACAGCTTAAATTTGTAGGTAATTATACAAGGAATGATAAGTAAAATATGAAGAAGGGAACAAGAAAGAAGGTGTTCCTTGGACTGGGTTGTCCCACACTCATAATTATCTAGTCCAGTAAGGTATCCCCATTTGAGGTTTTGTCATTCGAAATCTATTGAGGCTTTTCCAAGTATTCCAGTCCAAATGGGCACCATGTGGAAGATGTTTGGCTGTTGTAATACCAGTATTATTCTCAAGGTATAGTGTAAGCAAGTCTTGTCTCTGGAGGGTTTTTAGGTGGCTCAACAGTTGCTAGGAAGCTATGTCGGGATCTTAGTCTTTGGGATACCGTGGTCTAGCCGAATAGTGGGTGCTGTTCATCATTCATTTGTCTTCTTTCGTCAACTGAGAATGCACATCTTCGAATTGAAGGGGGTGCAATACCAGCCAAAGTATACAGATCTTTTAGTGGTGTTGGTTTCAGACATCCTGTAATTAAGCAGCAGCTTTCATTCAATGGTGGGTCAAGTTTTTCAACATGGCAGGATCTGGACCATACAGGACAGGCATATTCAGCAGAAGAATTGCAAAAGGCCAAGGCAGAAGATCTCGGTGTGCTAGGGTCTACACCCCATTTGGAGGAGGTATGCTTTCTGTGTTGTTTCTTGCATTCACTTTTGTTTTTTCTATGTATCTTTTATATGAAAGGGTGTGATCGAGAGTCACACCGAGATAGATTGGGTTCCAGGAATGTTCTAAATTAGAGCCTTCCCAAGAAATCTGTAGCTTCCTGTTGGCTTCCTTATTGTTATGGTGGAAAAGGCTAGTCTGGGATTTCAAGAAGTTTGGTTTTAATTGATTGCTGCTATAATATGTGGTTAGACTAAGTCCTTTGGACTAAGGAATCTTGACTGTATATCATATTTCATGTTAACTGCTTTTGTTGGTATAACAAAGTTTTGGATACCTGAGCTATGTATGGGATACCTCTGATCAAATGTTCACTG
Source organism: Typopeltis vanoorti (assembly GCF_054136105.1). Taxonomy (NCBI): domain Eukaryota; kingdom Metazoa; phylum Arthropoda; class Arachnida; order Uropygi; family Thelyphonidae; genus Typopeltis; species Typopeltis vanoorti. The sequence goes on from NC_143549.1 coordinate 32,319,624, forward strand.
CTTTAAGAATAAAATATGTTTAATACATAGAAATGCAGTTTAAAATTTAAAAGAAGCAAAAATAGTGAAAACTAGAATAAATTGCATTTTGACATTGTTATAATGCATTGTAAGAAAATAGAGTATTGTGATGAATTCATATCATGCAGATGTGATAGCTTGGTTTATTTAAAAAGCAAAAGAGAAATTTTTAATTAAATGCAGAGTTTGAATCTTTAGAGAAAGTTCATTTATAAAGAATAGCATTTGATCTATAAATTATTTGAAACAAATGACCTTGTCTAAAATATAGCAGGCAGTGGGATGGGGATTAGACCACTTCTGCAAATTGTAACCGTCTGCTGTTACTGAATATAGTTGTGCAGTTCTCTGGAAAGTTGAGATAACATATTTTATTCACTATTGTATATTTAATCAATTTTTATCTTCATATTCTGTAAATTCACTTAACAATCATGCATATTTAGTTTCTTGCAAGCTTCTGCAAGGAAGGAAAAATTTTTGTGATTTCCAACAGTGAAAGATTGTAAACTATAGTACTTTAGTAGTATCATGGGCAGGCTAAAGATTTTTTCCTATCTTTATTAATTTTATATATATACATTCTCATAGAAAGGTTTAGACGTTGGTTATACATGCTTATTAAATTACTTAAGGAATTTATAACATTCAAATGATATAAATTAAAATTAAACTTTAATCTATATTCCAATATTTCAGCAACGTCACATTGCCATTTTCACAGGAACTTAAAATAAAGACACGTGCACGCAGGCATTACACACAGTAACTGAGGACGAAGCAGGAAGCTGTTGTTTCTCCTAAAAGTCCTGATGGTGCCCCTAGCGGGCTATGTACATATTCTCGGCCGTTGGGCTGAAGGTCTTCTGATGTAAGTCTCCCAAATTTGGGGCAGTCTCATGCAACCAAATTTGTTGAAGTTTGGCATGTTTCTTAGGGCTGAGGCATTCCATGAATTTACTACAGAGTATTACCATGGCTTTCTTCCACCGTATTCTGTGGTGAGTATCCAGAGCATGGTCTGCAAGACCAGAGTGGCTGTACTGGTGAAAATGGATGTAGTCCTTGTGTTCTGAAATTCTGAAGTTCGATGTCCTGCCTATTTGGCCAAAGTAGGACAGCTTACGGCTGCAAGGGACCTGGTATACACCAGGTAGGTCTAAGGGAGGTGGTTGGTCTTTAGTGGAGCAGATAAGGGACATCAATTTTTTATATGGTCTGTAAGAAGAGGTAGAGTCATATTTTTTTAGGATTTTGGTAATTTTTTCTGAGGTGCCTCGGATGTAGGGAATGGTGATGGATTTAGAATAATCCTTGTTGTGAGGGGGGGGGGGTTAACTGGTGTCAATATTTTTTTTGGGGGGGGGTAGCCATTGACTGAGAATGTGTTGAGGATGTGGTTTAGTTCCGTGGTTAGGGCATTATCATTTGAACAGATAAGTTTAGCCCTGTTGTGTAGTGTCTTAATAACTCCATATTGTTGTGAGGGGAGTGAGTTTTCTATAAACTGAGAAAACCAAGGTTCTATCAGGCTGGCAGGTGACTAGTGTGTCTAAGAAAGGGAGGCTGTTATTTTTCTCCTTTTCCAGAGTGAACTTGATTCTGGGGTGTTGGTTGTTTAGGTGTCTTAGGAAGGAGATGAGTGTATCAGAGCCATGTGGCCAAATAGTGAACACATCATCAACATAGCGAAGCCATATAGTTGGTTTCTGTGGGGCAGAGTTTAAGGCTTTCTCTTCAAAAGTCTACATAAAAAAGTTGGCCAAGGGTGGGGAGAGTGGTGAACCCATGGATGTCCCCTCTATATGTTTGTAGAATTTTCCTTGCCAAACGAAATAGCCTGAGTTGAACTTAAAGTCACTTCTTGGCCTGTAGAAGTCACTAACAAATTAAAACCATTTAACTCCATACCCCCTGTATATATGGACTCCCAAAAATACATAAAGAAAATGTGCCATTATGTTCCATAGTGGATGGCATTGAATCCCCAACATACAAATTAGCTAAATTTGGCAAAGCACTCGCATACTGGTAACACACCATCACACAAAAAAAAACTCTGCCCATTTCAAAGCCAGCATAGAAAACCTTGTACTGCAACATATTGTCATAATGGTCAGTTTTGAGGTCTCCTCCTTATTCACAAATGTCCCACTCAAAGAAACTTTAGTGCTAATCCAAGCTAAATTTCCTCCTGATATCTTAGCCCTATTTCAATTCACTATGAACTCAGGCTATTTCACTTGGCAAGGAAATTCTACAAACAAATAGAGGAGACAGCCATGGATTTACCACTCTCCCCACCCTTGGCCAATGTTTTTGCCAAGGGTGGGGAGTGTGGTAAACCCATGCTCTCCTTCCTAACACACCTAAACAACCAACACCCAAGAATCAAGTTCACCCTGGAAAAGGAGAAAAATAACAGTCTGCCTTTCTTAGACACACTAGCCAGCCTGATGGAATCTTGGTTTTCTCAGTTTATAGAAAACCCACTCCCCTCACAACAATATGGAGTTATTAAGACACTACAAAACGGGGCTAAACTTATCTGTTCAAATGATAATGCCCTAACCACGGAACTAAACCACATGCTCAACACTTTCTCAGTCAATGGCTACCCCCCCCCACCAAAATAAAAAAAATCCAAAAAAATATTGATACCAGTTAACCACAATCCCCTCCTCCCTTCACAATAAGGATTATTCTAAATCCATCACTATTCCCTACATCCGCGGCACCTCGGAAAAAATTACCAAAATCCTAAAAAAACATAACTTGACCTCTTGTTACAGACCATATGAAAAATTGGCGTCCCTTATCCACTCAAAGACCAACCACCTCCCTTAGACCTACCTGGTGTATACCAGGTCCCTTACAGCTGTAAGCTATCAGAATTTCAGAACACGAGGATTTCACCAGTACAGCCACTCTGGTCTTGCAGACCATGCTCTGGATACTCACCACAGAATACGGTGGAAGAAAGCCATGGTAATACATCGTGGTAAATTCAAATTTGAAAGGTTATTCATGGAATCAGCCTCAGCCCTAAGAAACATGCCAAATCTCAACAAATTTGGTTGCATGAGACTGCCTCAAAATTGGGAGACTTGCATCAGAAGACCTTCAGCCCAGCGACCGAGAATACGTATATAGCCTGCTAGGGGACACCATCAGGACTTTTAGGAGAAACAACAGCTTCCTGCTTCGTCCTCAGTTACTGTGTGTAGTGCCTGCGTGCACGTGTCTTTATTTTAAGTTCGTGTGAAAATGGCAATGTGACGTTGAAATATTGGAATATAGATTAAAGTTTAATAAGTATATATATATATATATATATGCTCTGAAAATCTTGTTCTTGAGACCAAAAATGGGGATTTGAACCTGTAGTCTGGTTTAGAGAGTGGAGATGCTAGACCACTTGGCCACTTATCATAGTTATGATCCTGGTCAAGATCAAGTACTGTATATTAAAATGCAAGTCTTCCATTTGCATAAATGGTGCTAACAAATCGGAATCACAGTATTGATAGCTTCAGAATTTAGAAACTCTGTCTATTTTGGCTATTTAAGTTGCCAGACTATGAATTAATGCTATCCGCACTTCTTTTCCCTGATCACTATTACTAAATATAGCATCTTAATCAATTAGCAGAATCTAATCTGCTTTAGTCTTCCAGTAACACCAATTATTATTATTATTATTACATAACACCTCCAGGGAGTCCAAAGACTCGTTGAGGGAGGGCACCTGCTCTACAACTCTCCATCCCTACCACTCCACTAACAGCAACTACCTTCATCTACACCAGCGCCATTTACCGCCGACCACCACCACTATTTTCATAGACAATCACTTATATTATGTGATTATGTATTACAATTATGTAACTGGTACTTCTCTAATTTTTGTTCCACTTCCTTTTTCATTGATATGTGTAACATTAATGGTGCTTGTCTTTAATTTTGGCAATGTTGAGTTTGTTGTAGTATCTGATTTCACTTTTTGTCCTCATTCTTTCATAAAAACACTAAGGTAAGGTTCTCAGTTTCTCAACCTTTGTAATTTTTAATAGTTGATTTTTCATATCATTGACATGGTTACCTCATCTTGAATTAACTTATTAGGATTTTCAAGTTAATTTTGGATTTACCTTAAATTTTCTGATAGAAATCTGGCATTGCATAGTTATCAAGGATATCATATTTGGTATTTAATTTTAAGAATTTTATATGCTGTTAATTTTTGTGAGTGCCTTTCGAAATGTGGCTTATGTATAGATTCTATTTTTTCTGATCTAGGCTTTCTTGGCTTCACTCACAGAATAATCCCTTTCCATTTCAGTTAAAAATTATTTCTACACACCCTATCTTTCTGATAGGCATTATTTGTTGGATTTATCAACAAAATATGCTTTCTGTTTTGGAAAGGGGGGAGTTGTTCTCCCCTCTCCTAACTACATCCTTATACATATAGCATTGTCGCATAGGTTTTGCAACCCCTCATGTTTAGGGGCTAATACAAATAAATAAATAAAATAATAGTTTGACCAGATTCCACTTTGAATCTCACTGCAGCATCAGTGTCTTGAAATCAGGTGTAAGATGCTATTCTTTTCCTTCTAATTATTTATTTTGAATAAAATATGCATATATTTTTAGATTGAATTTTCATCTATTATATGAATGTAATGGTTTGCTGATTGTTAAATTTAAATATTACGTAGGAAGAGTTTTCAGGTGCTATGGATGTGCTTGATCCAGATTCAACATCAGAAAGTAGACGTAGAGAAGAAAGACTTCAAAGTGAAAAAAGAAAATTTGCTGATAATCATTACCTGTAAGTTTGTTTTAAAACTTTTAATCTTGGCTATATATATATCAGTCCAGTCCTCTGTCATATCTCCTATTTTTTGTCTATTAATCAACCTCTTCAACTCCCAAACCTTCATTCTGATAGGGAGCATTCTACAATACAGATTACTTATATTGATCACTTGCCTCTGTATCAAAGCCTTATAAAGAAGAATTATAACTTTGCTTGTTTTTGTGTTTCTTGCAAAAACTGCCCTCTTTTTGCAGTATCATCTCTGAACTTCAACACCATATCCTCCAAGACTGCCAAAATTCCCAGATTTCAATTTTCTCAAGTGCATTTGGAGTGCAAAAGTGTACGCAGCTTATAATTTTTTCATCCTAAAATACACAACTTGATACCCCCCCCCAATTAAACTGTTATCAATTATCCTTCAACCACTCTTTTTCCTTCACACAATTTCTTATATCATTAGAGTATAAATTAAATTCCAGCAAAGAGCCCTGTGATACACTGCTAGTCACCTCTTCCTTCTCCTGGATACTGTGCTTCCACATACAACTTTTTTTTTTTTTTTTTTTGTAACTATAGATAGTTACAAAATTATCTTGTGTCCAACCCCATTTGCTCCTATTTGTAACAGAGTTCCGTGTTGTATCCTACCAAACACCTTTGAATAAATCTAGCAGTATCATTGCATAGCCATGCCTTTTATTTAACTTGGCTGTCACTATTATGACAGCTGAGTTGGATAAGGGACATGGCTATACCCAAAATGGTGAATGAATTATTGAGGCATGACCTACACCTTGCAGAACTGTGCTCTTTCACATAGAATATATTCTTATCCACTCATTCCTGAATTCTGCTTTTGACTAATTTCTTCATTACCTTTATCACCTCTCTCGAGGTACTGATTGGTCTATAATTTGCTACTTTTGTCTCAGATTCTCTATTATGCCACTCATTTTACTTTCCCACTGTTCTGGGACTTTATCAGTACTGAGACTGAAGTTAAACAAGCTAGTCAGAGGTAGTGCTAATTCTATTGCATGCTTTCATAATAAGCAAACTGACCTGATCTAATACAATAGTTGTATTCACATTGAGATTCTGCAATATCCAATTCAACAACTTCTATTCCATCATTAATTCTTGTCTCCTAAATATATACACTAGTGGCCAAAATTGTGGAACCTTTTGGAAAAGGTGTTTTTTTATGGCTCATAACACCACTATTTTTTGGTGTAATACCATAAAATTATATATCAATGGAAAGATAATTTAACCAACAATGTAATGCAACAAAGTTTGTTCAATTATCTGTATTCTATGAAAAGTTATAGCCAAGTAACTAGAAAAAAGAAGCACAACTTGCTTGGGTTGATATGAAGTAGCTTCATTTAAATGTAGCCAATGAGCATGAGTGTTTAGAGAGCCAATCAGGTGTCATCTTGTTTTGGCAATGAGCCAATAAAATCACAGTAGGATTCAGCTATTGATGTCATGTATTGGAGCCAAGAGGAGGACGTTTGTCAGTGTGTTATCTGCACCATTTCTTTAATAAAATTAAAGAAATGGTGCAAAGAGTTAACTGGTCACCCAGAAAGCAATGTAAAATAGTACTATTAAGTGAACAAGGCTACAGTTATGAAGAAATTAGAAGAAAATTGGTGGAAACTTAACCAAAGGTGGCATTTCTAAATTTTTGAAGAGGTATAAGGAGACTCAGTCACTACAAAACCAGACTGGTAAAGGTGCACAACAGCAAGTGATAATAGAAGAATTGAGTGACTGTGCCTACGTGACAGAAGAAAATCATCTGGGTGTATACAAGCTGAAATGCCGCAATACAATGTGAAGTTGAGTGCAAGGACTGTTCGGTGCAGACTGCAGGAATTTGATCTAAATGCTAGAATTCCAAGAAAAAAGCCAGTTTTATCTCTCAAACAAAGGTTGAAAAGATTAAACTGGGCTAAAACCCATGCTAACTGGACAGCGGAACAATGGGACAGTGTTATTTGGAGTGATGAGGCCAAAATCTTCCTGTTTGGTAGTGATGGCATAAAATACGTAAGGAGAAGAATCAGAGAAGATTTGCATCCTGATTGCATTACACCTACCGTGAAACATCCACTTAGCGTTATAATCTGGGGTTCTATGACATTAAAAGGTGTGGGCAGAATTTGCATGATTAATGGGATATACATGCCCAAAAATACATAAATGAAATACTTGAGCCCAAACTGAAGCCTTCCACACGTGATCTTTTCCAAGATAATGAAGCATTTATATTTCAACGGGATTCAGCTCCATGTCATGTTGCTGCTGTGTACAAAAAGTGGTTTCAAGATGATCATATTCCACTGCTGGGATGGCCTGAGAATAGCCCAGACCTTAACCCAATCGAAAATCTATGGAGCCGACTAAAGAAACTTGTTGGTCAGAAGCAACCCAGCAATAAAACCCAATTAATAGAAGCAATAATTCAATCTTGGTTTCACATTATAACAACTGCAGAACTAAAAAACTTGGTTCACACCATGGGAAGGCGTTGTAAGGCCGTAATGAACACTAAAGGTTACCCAACTAAGTATTGACTCACATTGTGAGAATTTTTGTATATCTAATTTTTTCTATGTGTTTCACTTTTCTTCTTTAACTGCTGTTCTAATAAAAAAATCCTTCATAAAGGTTATGGCATTATATTCTTGATTAAATTATCTTTCCATTGATATATAATTTTATGGTATTACTCCAAAAAAAAAAAGTGGTGTTATGAGCTATCAAACCTCAGAAATACACTTTTTCCAAAAGGTTTCCACAATTTTGGCCACTAGTGTACACTGGATATTGCAAAGTGTCACTCATCATCAACTATTTCATCTACTTTTGTCCCACCTCTGTACCATCAGCAGTCCTTATTCTTTTGTAGTTATTCTTTCTTTTAAACATGTCGCATAGTGAAAGAACTCTAGATTTCCTGTGATCTGCTTAGTTAATTTATTTTTCTCATCTGATTTTTTTATGTTCTTTACCATCCATGTTGGATGAAGGTGACTTACTTATTAAAAGAAGCATCAGTTAATTCTCTGAAGATGGGAAAATTGTTAGGTATAGATGGAATAACTTCAGTACTGGTGAAAGCAGTAGGTCTGAACATATATCTTAGATACCCTGTTCAAAATTTGTCAGAATGTGTGGAACAGTGAATCATGGCCTAAAGATTGTTGCACCTCTCTTCTGATTCCTCTTCCTTAAAAAAAAAAAAAAAAAAAAAGTATAAAATGTAGCACTTATAGAACTATCAGTTTAATCGGTCTTCCAAACAAAATTTTCCTAAAAAATCTTACTCTCTGAGATTGAGAGGAAAATAAAGTATACTTTCAAAGAACCAAGCAGGATTCCAATGAATAAGAGTACAATAGATCACTTATTTATAGTATATCTCATTGGAGAAATATATTGAACATAAAACTATGTCAAAATACAAAGGCCTTCAATTGAGTATGGCATGAGGAATTATGGAGAATACTGAACCAATATGAAACAGATAATAAAATAATATGCCTAATTTAAACTCTTTGCCATTCCTCAGAAATGTTAATAGAAATCATTGACAAGTATAGCAAGCCTTTCAAAATGGAAAGAGGTGCGTATCAAGACTGCATACTTTCAGCGGTGCTTTTTTTTTTTAACACGTTCGCTGCCACGCTACTTCGGCATAGTCTGTTCCCATACGCCGAGCAATTTCACTTCTTCAAGGTCAGTACCGTAATCTCGTTGCTGGCGGTAAGCGTCATACGAGTATACTCATAGTTGGCTTGTGGAGAGCATATACCATCTATGAGAATACACAGTTTTGAAGCTAGCTCCACAAGCCAAGCATTTTCACCTCTTCAAGGTCAGTACAGTAATCTCGTTGCTGGCGGTAAGCGTCCTACGAGTATACTCGTAGCTGGCTTGTGTGGCTGGTTTACCAACTACGAGTATACTCGTAGTTGGAAGCGAATGTGTTAATCTGTTTTTGGAATATATAATAAACTTAGTCTTGGAAGACAGTGGTATTGGAATTACAGTTGGTGGCAAAAAATCAATCTTAGATTCACCAATGACATTGACTTAATAGCAGAGAATGAACATCAATTAGAAGAATTAACAGAGAGAGAGAGAGAGTTTAAGGTATTTAGTGATTATGAATTAAAGATCAGCATTCGCAATAAAAAACAATGTCTTCAGGCAATAAACGCATGAAAATTTCACTTAATGATGGAAAATTGGAAGAAGTAAAAAGATTGACCAGTGCATACCAACCATTGAATTAGAAACCTTTATGCAGATATTTATAAATGTCACTTACACAGTGTGTATGTAAAATACTTGGTCATGTGCATCACCATGTTCTAGAAATGAATTGTTAGGACTGTCAACTATTTAAGAATGCTGCTCTCAATAATCATCAGTAGTATTGATCATAATGGAAAAAACAAAGGATATTTCAGAGTTCGATAGAGGGCTTATTGTGGTTCAATTCCAGTCACAATTCTGTTTTCAAAACCTTGGAGATGGAGCTATGATTTTGAAAACAAAAGAGATGACTGGTTTCTCAGAAGGTGAGATATTCCTGGTGTTAAATCGGTGAAAAATAACCTCATTACTTGTCTGAGGCATAACTGTGGTCTAAAGACAAGATTGCTGTCATCTGAGAAGGATTGTATGGACAAACAAAGCTTCCTAGGCCCAGCAGTTGACCGAAGCAAGCATTTAATGAAGGTTGTTCCTGACCCCTATCTCATCAAACTGTGCAAGGAATTGAAGACAATCAATATTGGCAGTTGCATGCCTATATGGAAACCACTGATTTCTGCACAGAACCAGGAATGGCATCAGGAACACCATGACTGGAGAAAAGAGTCATGTCCATTGAGTCATGGTACACTTTGTTCTGTACCAGTGGTAGGCAGAGAGTTTCAGGAGCTCCATGAAGCAGTGAACGCAGCCTGCCTTGCAAATACAACTAGAAGTGCAGGAGGTGGTTTCATGTTTTGTTGGTATGGAACAAGTCCCCTGATATTGCTAGGTTGGGTGTCTTCCAAGAAATATCTGAACATTTTTGCCAATCAAGTCCATCCTGCAATGTTAATTTTTTTTTTTATTCAGCAGGTGACACTTGTTTCATGGACATCAATGCTACTGTCTGTTGTGTGAGAATTGTTCAGCAGCTTCTTCCATCTTCCCTGGCCACTACAAAGCCTGAACACTAAGTCGACAACATAGATGCAATCCAACAGCCTGTAGAATCTATGCCAGACCACATGTGCCGTAATTTGGGCTAAAGGAGGTCCAATACGGTATTAAAAAGTTTGATTCAGTGCACCTTCTTATGTACTTGGGATGCATACAATACAGAGATGGTCAGTCTAAACATGATATTCAAGCACACATTGCTTGCCCTTCAGAGATCACAGCCACTTTGGAAGGATGTTAAAATACAGCTTTAAGACTTATTCTTGTTAACTGTCTTACTATACAGATGTCAGAGTTGGACATTGTTGAAGAAAAGACCATTGCCTTGGAGATGAAGTGCTAGAGAAAATTTTGAAGATACTATACACATAACAAATGATGAGGCTAGAAGAAAACTCCAAGCAAGCATTTATTTACTCCAAACAAGAATTCTTGACTTGTAAAAAAAAAAAAAAAAACTGGGGGTGACCTAGAATCACCTGGATAGATACTAGAAACTGGACTAATTCTTTGTTTTTTACCTTCTGAAGGAGATCCCAAGATGGAAACACCTGGAGAGAGAGAGAGAGAGAGAGAGTATATTGGAGCTATCACCATTATAGTTAGTCCCCCAGCTGGATGAAGAAGACCATCCATGTTGATAAACCTTGCCTGTGAGCTGGGGGGGGGGGAAATCTTAGTTGCAATGCTTGTGGCATAGTTGTAAACAACAATATATCCTGAGGCACTTTACACTTTGTATTGACTACTCAATTCAATTTCATTGCATCAGGTTAGTTATGCTTTTTTATAATGGGCAGAGTATTACTTAAACAAGACTTTCCCTTACCTGCACTTGTTTTCTTCAGGGAACCAGGATCTGAACATCAGCTGAATTCTAGATAGGCATGACAACATAGGAAAAGAAGTTAAACTGGCAGAAGAACTAAGTATCACATGGACATAATTGGTGTTATTTAGCCAACGGAGATTAACACAGGCGAGATTCTACTAAATAATAGTGATCAGGGAATGGAAGGAGTAGCGTTAGTATTCACCACCAAACAAAGAAAAACTTCTTAATGGGCATTCAATTTCAAGTAGTTATGTGATAAATTTCAAGATGCAGAATTTGATAGTAACTTCTTTGTACCTAAGATTCTTAGGAAGAAGTGGAGAAATTGAGTTATTATAGCAAAACAAAAGCAATTAAAAATTATAAAGGAAAAATTCTCCTTGTTGGAGATCTAAACAGCAGAATAGAAAATGAATCCTAGACATATAGAAATGTTTTGGGAAAATTTGAAGAAAAGGATAAAGTTAATGATAAATGTCTGCTGTCTTTCTGTTCAGATATGGGCTAGTTATCACTAATTTGTTTCATCATAAACATGTGCACAAATTCACATGGAAAGAAGACAAGAAAAAGGAATTCTTATTGACTGATTTCAATGAATGTTTGAAAAGAAAAATATAAGAATTATAACAAGAATTAAAGTTCAGAGCTTTTTTTATATGTGAACTATAGACAGTGCAAGTATTCAAGAAAAAAATGAGTTCACAAACAAAAACCAAACCTTGATTAATTCAGTAGGAAGACATGATAGATGCAAGAAATTAGAGGAAAGCCTAGGAAAGAAGAAAGCATATTGAAAGCTTCTAGCATGTGTCAGCTGATGCTCAATGAACAATATGAGACAGCTAAGCTATGTGAAAAAGTAGCTAAACAAAAGTCATTGGAAAGATTTTGGTAAGAATGTAGAAAATAAATAACAGAAAAGTTGTTCTGGGAACTTAAAAAAGTTTAGAAATAAAGGAAAGAGCACAATGAAAGGAATTACATGATAACTTTAGAGAATATAACTTTAGGAAATGATATCCTATGATAACAGGAGAATACTATCTTTGACCCCCATGGTGTCACTGAATGGGAAAGATATTAGCAATGCATGGGAATCTTTGAAAAAGTGCACAAATTAGGCAGTATCTGAATGTTTTTCCTAGAGTTTGAAGAATAAATAGAGTGGAACTGAAGTAGCTGTGCCACCTTATTAAGCAAGAAATGCATAAGATCATATGGAAAGAATATTGTGAGAATAAGAGTGACAGGATTTATGAAATATATAAAGTGTAGACCAGAAAAGTAATAAGTATTATGCAGAAAGTTAAATTGGAATATGAAAAGAAATTGGCTATATAAAAGAAAGAATGAATGTGGAAGCTTCATTCTTTCTAGAATGCAGATGGTATTCTAGTGTTAGAAGCTAATGAAATTGTTCAATTAATGAATGCTCACTTTGTTAAGATATATCAACCAGGTGTATGAAACATAGTGTACAGTGTGGCTACAACTACTAGCAGCACTGTGCTAGTAGTTAAAATAAGGTTAAAATAAATCTAGCTTTTGCATAACCTGAATAAGAATTCAGCAATAGGAACAGATGGAATATTAGCACATATGCAAAAGCATATTCAGCTCAATTGGCTAGGCCTTTGGCATGTTGTATAACTTGAGGTCTCAGCTCAGGAAAGATGCCACAGGAACAGAAAGAATGTATGATAGTACTATTGTACAAAAGTGATGCAAAAACCAATGTATCTAATTACCGACCTATCTCTGTCACGGTGAAGAAGAATTTAGAGAAGTTGGTAAGAACTCGCATACAGAAAGAAATGAATAGGCAGATTGGCTATACTCTACAAGGAACAGCATAGGTTTACTAAAGGGAGATAATGTTTTAACAATTTGCTCATATTTTATAATATTATAGACAAGTCGAATTGGATAAATGGAATGGATACACAACGATACTGTTGGATTTTGTTAAGGCATTTGATAGGATACCACATGAAAAGATGTTGCATGAACTGGAGATTATGGGTTTGGAATATAAACTCTTGACCTGAATAAGTGAATGGCTGACAAGTATCAAATGTGGGTGTACCATTCTTTATGAAGATAGCACCAGAAAAAGCAGTGCTAGTGTAACAGGGAGACAGCTGATTAAATTTGTGGAATAAGGAGATTTAGGAGTGTTGGTGGATAAGGAATTGAAATTTAGGGGACACATTGCAAAAGTGACCAAAATAGCTCATCAAATCACTTGGTTGCTGAAGAATACGTTGACAAGCAGAGACAAGCAGGTTATTGTTCCTCTCTATCGAGCCTTGATAAGACCCCATCTAGACTACTGTGCTCAGATTTGGTCACCTAGGTTTCTTCTTGATGGGGAGGAGGTGGAGAGGATCCAGAGGCGAGTGACCAAGATGATAGCAGGTCTGTGGAATGAACCGTATGAGAACAGGTTGAGGATTTGTGGGTTGCAAAAATTGGTTGATAGGCGGAGGAGGGGAGATATGATTGAGACATTCAAATTACTGAAGGGTTTCTATAAAATTAATTCAGAAGATATTTTTGAGAACAGGGCTGGTTGTGGGAGGACTAGGGGACATCCATGGAAACTGGGCAAAAGTGTGGTTAGTAAAGGTGTTAGAGCTGGGTTCTTTACTTTTAGAGTAGTGAATGAGTGGAATGCGCTCCCTGAGTCTGTAGTGGATGCTGTGACAGTGAATGAGTTTAAGGCGAGGTATGATAGATACTGTACGAATGTCAGATAGTTGTGATGAATATGATTTGGGGCCTCCCTCGATGAGTCTAATGACTCCCTGGAGTTGCCCATAATAATAGTAATAGTAATAATAAGAGAAATTAACAGGAACGCTAAGTGAGCAGTATACTAAAGCCTTCAAACTACTTGTGTGGATTGAAGTGTAATAGAAATAAAAGTCGATCCCATATCTAGAGATCTATGGGAGTTCTAAGAAAAATTTTGGGATTGAACAGATAGCATTAATGACAGAATTATATCAAAAATGAAGATATTAGGAAGGAACTTTAAATTAAAGATGCCGAGAAATTATATTCTTAGTTGAATAAAGGATTAAAGTGTAACAAAGTTTGCATCTGAAGTAATTTCAGGACTGGGCAACTTGTATATAGGAGCTAACGACTTCACATCGTCGCTTGCCTTAGTAGCCCAAAATGCAAACCACATATCCTGACAGACACGTATAATGCTATGCATTATGGGAAGGTTTACTACTCAGACTGGTTGACCTTTATTGAGTTCTCATTATTGGAAGCCAGACCCAGAAGTGATACCATGGTTGAAGTAATGAGAAGTCATATTTCCATATATGAATAGCCAAAAGGTTTCACAACTTAGTATTAAAATAATCTGGATTAGAGATAGATGTTGGAAGTTTTTCCACTTGGTTATACTATAAATTAAATATGAAATTAAACCAAGAAATTATATTCTTGGTTTAATCCTTTATCCAAGTGTAAGCAAACAAAGTTTGCACCTGAAGTAATTTCAGGACTGGGCAACTTATATATAGAAGATAATGGCTTTTTATTATTATTGCATGGACACTTCCATGGAGTCCTAAGATTCATTGTTGGACTTCACGTCACTTGCCTTATTATTATGCATTATAGGATACTAAGGCAAGTGATGTGAAGTCATTAGCTTTTATATACAAGTTGCCCAGTCCTGAAATTACTTCAAGTACAAACTTTATTTGCTTACACTTGGATAAAGGATTAAACCAAGAATATAATTTCTTGGCATCTTTAATTTATAGTATAACCAAGTGCAAAAACTTCCAACATAGGAAGGAACTTAACATTGTTAGCATTCAAGAGTGTATAAGCTGCATTACTCTGAGCTGGTATGGTCGTTTAATTATTATTATTATGAGCAACTCCAAGGAGTCCTTAGCCTCATCGAGGGAGGCCCTAACATCATGTCAAGAACACCTATTCAACATACACAGTATCTATCATACTTTGCCTTGAACTTATTCACAGTCATGGCACCCACAACAAATTCTGGCAGCTTATTCCACTCTCCAAGTAAAAAACCTAGATCTAACACCCTTGCTAACCACACTCTTGCCCAGTTTCCATGGATGGACCCTAGTCCTTCCACCACCAGTCCTGTTCTCAAAAATATCCTCTGAATTAATCTTATAGAAACCCTTCAGTAATTTGATTGTCTCAATCATATCGCCCCTTTTCCACCTATCAACCAATTTCTGCAACCCACAAATCTTCAACCTGCTATCATCTTGGTCACTGCCTCTGGATCCTCTCCACCTCCTCCATCAAGAAGAAAGCCTGGCACCCAAATCTGGGCACAGTAGTCTAGATGGGGTGTCTTATCAAGGCTCGATACAGAGGAACAATAACTTGCTTGTCTCTGCTCGTCAAAGTATTCTTCAGTAATAAAGTGATTTGATGAACTGATTTAGCCACTTTTGCAATATGTCCCCTAAACTTCAACTCTCTATCCACTAACACTCCCAAATCCCCGGCCTCATCAATCTCCTGGAGTACAGTTTGCCACCAATGTGGTATATATACTGCTGCTAATCTTTTCACCATGCCAGAAAGGTATTGTTGGGGCCTGCATGCAGCCCGCGGGCCCCCCAGTGTGACACCCCCTGCCTTATATGATAGTGTCATGTGCCACATTATTTTAACAAAGGTTCAATACAATATTATTACAGAAAAGATTATTTTAGTCCAAAAATTAACATTATTCAAAGCACATTCTCCTAAATAAAAAAAAATAAAAAATAAAAAACGTAAAAACAAACATAAGTTACCAAGTCTCATATCGTGAGAGATTTTACAGTAATACTAGAAAGAGCATAAGATTTGAGTGGTTTGAGTAAAAGCATTTCATAGTACAGGAAATTGCACAAGGTTATGAATGAAGTTACTGAAAAGAGTGGTCATGCTTCAGGGATCAAAAATCAGTGATTTTTTGAGAATTTGGGGAGTAGTAGAGATAGATAGCTGATTACAGAAGATCAAATCAAGATTTTAGATTTCTCATTCTCTGTTATGAGATCACATAATATAGATGCACAATATAGTTTGGACAATTAAGATGTATAACATCATGTAGCCAGTTGTTTTTAACACTAATTCCAGACAATCAACTTCAGGCAAGTGCATTTTCACACAGTATATATAGCATTTTGGCTGTGACTATTTGTAAAATTAGCATTTGAACTGTCTTAATATCAAAAAATCTCAACTACAGTTTAAACTGATTAAGTTATATATAAATATACATCTTTATATGCTTTAGAAAATTTGTTTTAGTTGTTTGATTTCTTCACTAATGACTGCATTGTAAACAAGTTGTACTACATATTTTCTGTAACTCAAAATTTGAAATAGGATGCCAAGACAAATATATTTAGTTCTGTGTTTGGCACAACAATGAAACTGTTTTTATATTGTATTACTAGAAATTATCTAGTAATACAATAATACTACTTTTTTTCCCTGCTTCAACAGTATAGTTTCTGTTGGGAATATTTTTTCACTCTATAGAAACATTTCCATTCCAGTCTTTGTAAAGAACAGACATAGTAAGTAAAAATCCATCTATTTCTGAATAAAAATGAAATTTTTCCAGGAATAGAATAATGTGAAAGATCTCTATTATTAACTATTGATAAGACAAGAGCTGCTGACACGAGTAGAAAAATGTAATGACTGTAGGATATACAAAAGAGTGGTTAATTCCGATAATGATCAGAAATTATTTATGTATGTATTACCATGTGAAAAGCATATATTGATCATCAGTAAGAAAATTCTTAAACTACAAAGGTGGCTTATAAATAAACATAGAAATAAATACACATAAGCACAACAAATTATACAAGATGATTTGCTATTCCATCAATCTACATGTATTCCTGCCACACCTAGATGAATCACCTGATGGACATCATTAGTTCATTAGCCTCTCCTATAATTCTCGTTAGCCTCTCTTATTTATTATCTAAAAATGTATACAGATATTGTTCATTATTGGTTGGTTATTTATATTTTGCAAACAAAACTCTTTGTTTTAATTTTTATCATAAATAGGCTGACCATATATGTACCTTTTTGAACGGGACAGTACAATTTTTTTTTTTTTTTTTTCGTATTTCCCAGCTATCCCATCATTTTAATAAAAATGTCAATTTTGTCCTGTTTTTAATAAAAACTATAAATATACTTTAAAGTTGGTCAATCATAAATTATTATTCGTAACCTATAATCATATATCAATATCATGGATACCCAGTAATTTGTATAACCATGGAGTCGCATTGTTCCATACTAGATATCGATATCTGAAGTGATTTCTTCAGAGAAAATAAAAAAATACATGTTGGCAACGCTTGCGCATCTGAGATGTGCCATCTGTCCTGCTGTAGTGTTGGTTTTTGTTTTGCCTGTATGCTAACCAGTGGCTTTGTTATTCAATGCTGGTGGTTTAAATTTCATATTTTTTTAAAGTTTTAGTCTTAATTTTTAAAGCTTTAAGTCTATCCTTGCAATGTCAAAAAGGCAAAACTGTAGTTTTAATGATGATCTCCAGAAAAAAATTATGAACCAAAATTTTCTTCAGTATGTACTAAATCAGAAGCAATAATTACCAATGTTTTACCACCATACATATTGGGTGAAGTCATAGAGGATTTCAATAAAATAAAAAGCATTGCAGGTAGTTTAGATGCATCAAAAGACATCAAACTTTTTCCAATTGTTGTGCAGTACTTTTTGCCAAATTGTGGTGTTCAAGACAAAATTATAGACTTTATTTCCTAACCTGGTGAAACATTTGAAATACAGTATGTGCTATGTTGATGGAAGTAAGTGACAAATTTGCTTTACAGAACAAAATTGTTGCTTTGTGTGCAGATAACACGAACACCAATTTTGGTGGTTGCAAAAAACTTGGCAAAAACTTAACTGAACTGAAGAGGCAGATTGTTAAAGATACCAAGCAATTTAAAACCTGGTTTTACTCCATTTTTCCCAAGTGAGCAAACAGACAAAATTTCAGGTTTGCGCCTGCAATTGATGCAAGACTAGCTGATCCCACAGGTAGTGCAAGACCAAGGCAACTCGTGGTAAAGGTGGAGCAAGCTCTGATCACTAATCTTAATATTTACCCTTAATGCCAAAACACATCTCCAAGAAGGGGATGTATGATGTTTTGTATTAAAGGCAAGGGGCCACTACCCAGACCGATTTCGACCTTATGAATAAGTAAAGCCGTCTCTAAAAATTCGGACGATCCCTAGGCCACTCAATTGTGGGCCAAAGACCGTCCATCTCTGCGTTGGCTCCACTCAGTGATGGCCTTCCACCCACACGCCACCACCGAGCAGAACCGCTCAAATTCCGAAGAAAAGCATTCACCAACAAAACCCCTTAGCGGGCCGTGCCGGAGAACACTTTCCCCGGAGACTCAAATTGCTCCCTTAAGGCAAAAACCTTAAGAGAGCGAACTCATAATAGCCCCCACCGGTTTCGACCTTTATTGAGGTCTCATCAGTGGGAGCCAGGCTAGAAATACCAAGATTTAGTAATGCAGAGCTTATAAGTATTTTACCAAAACAAGTTACCATAAGGTGTTTTAACCTTATTAAATAAAAATCTCAGGAGGAGATCTAAATGTAGAAAGTATTTTTAACTTGGGTATAATTATGTTAAAGATACCAAGCAATTTAAAACCTAGTTTTACTCAATTTTTCCCAAGTGAGCAAACAGACAAAATGTCAAGTTTGCGCCTGCAATTGATGCAAGACTAGCTGATCCCACAGGTAGTGCAAGACCAAGGCAACTCGTAAAGGTGGAGCAAGCTCTGATCACTAATCTTAATATTTACCCTTAATGCCAAAACACATCTCCAAGAAGGGGATGTATGATGTTTTGTATTAAAGGCAAGGGGCCACTACCCAGACCGATTTCGACCTTTATTGAGGTCTCATCAGTGGGAGCCAGGCTAGAAATACCAAGATTTAGTAATGCAGAGCTTATAAGTATTTTACCAAAACAAGTAAAAATACTTTCTACATGAAGAGGCAGATTATTGGTATTGGTTGTGGAGCACATATTATACACAATTGTCTCCAGTGTGCTGTCGACTGTTTACCAATTGATATCGAATATTTAGCAGTGAAAGTATACAAATACTTCAATATATACACAGTCAGAGTTGAAGAACTGAAAAACTTTTGTGACTTTGCAGGAAACAATTATGCCAAATTGTTAGAGCATGGAAATACAAGATTTTTGACCTTGGGTCTATCAATTGACAGAATTTTAAGCATGTTTGATGGGCTTCATTCTTATTTTCTTTCAAGAAAAATACCTTGTTATGTTGTGAAAATTGTTTGAAGATCCCTGTTTAAAATTGTGGTTGTCATTTGCAAGAGATCAAGTCATCATGAGTGTATGTTTCAAACAGAAAAAGATATTTCAGCTACAGAAGTAGCCATGAATGCTGAAAATCTTGTAAACAATTTTAGTCCAGAAAAAGTGAAGTGTTTGTAATTACTTATGTCAAAAAACAACTGAAAATGTTAATAGATTCAGGAGAAATTAACGAGGCTAAGTTTTTTGAGGTAGTTGAATTTCTATGAAACCAGCTTAGAATATGTCAACAAGTGGATGTGCAGTTTAGGAAACACTGAGAACTTCAAGTGGGTGCTACTAAGAAAGACACCTGAATGGAAAGAAATGCAGGACAGCCTGAACGAGGAACTCATCACACACAGAAACAGAAGAAACTCGTGTATTCAATCAATAGACCCTAATAAAATCTATAATTGTGAGTCGGTTGGATACATGGAATAAAGAAAACATTCCTGCATCTGATAGATGGGTACAGATTTTTTCTAAAATGAGTGAAAAATGCTTAGACTTTCAAGACTTTTGCAATATTGTAGAGTTTATTCTTTGTCTTACAAGAAGTACAGCATTTGTTGAGAGAATATTTTCTGTTATGAACAGTATGTGTGGTCAAAGGAGAAATCTAGATTAAGTGTTGAGACAATGAGGGCTATGTTAGTTGTAAGACAAAATTGTGTCACGGAGTGTGAAGTTTTATGATAAAGTGTTGAAAGACCAAAATTTGCTGCGTAAGATCATTTCATCAGAGAAATATTCATGGTGCAGTCGTGGTGAAATACAGTCCCCCTCTATATCTACCTAAATTTTTGTATGGGTTCTTTCACTGAAGAATAATGGTAAGCTCAATATTACAGAATATTACATAACACCCATGCCAATGTCCCGTTTTTGTCTCAAGGAAATATGGTCAGCCTAATCATAAATGCATTAAATGAGCAAATACCCCATTTTTGCCATCCCAATGTCCCATTTTTGTCTCAAGGAAATATGGTCAGCCTAATCATAAATGCATTATAATAAATTTAGTTTAATCCTTTATCCAAGTGTGAGCAAACAAAGTTTGTGCCTGAAAGTATCCTCAGGACTGGGGTAAGGTGGTACAACACCAGGGCACTCCTTGCAAAGGTGGAGCAAGCTACCAACACTCCTATCTCAGTATCTCCCATAATGCAAAACACATCTCCTTGTGGATATGTCTAATGTTATGCATTAAAGGAAGGGCCACGTCACTTGGGCCTGGCTCCCACTGAAGAGACCTCAATAAAGGTCGAAACTAGTCTGGGTTGTGGCCCTTCCCTTAATGCATAACATTAGACATATCCGCAAGGAGATGTGTTTTGCATTATGGGAGATACTGAGATAGGAGTGTTGGTAGCTTGCTCCACCTTTGCAAGGAGTGTTCTGGTGTTGTACCACCTTACCCCAGTCCTGAAGATACTTTCAGGTGCAAACTTTGTTTGCTCACACTTGGATAATGGATTAAACTAAACTTAATATACTCTAACCAAGTGTAACTTTCAACATAAATGCATTAAATGAACAAATATGATCACGTTATTTGCTCCAACCAGCAACTTATAGGATGACATGCACACTTATGATAATGTAAATTAATAATTAATTTGTCAGTAATGAAAGCATTTCTATTCATGCCTGTTCTTTCCCTCCATTATGTTTGCCATTCTCAAATGGGCTCATTAATGTTGATTCACTTAATTACATCTTTTAGTAATTTAGTAAAACCAAATATAGTATTCTCCTCGATTGTTTTCTAATATACCTAAACAAACACATTACGATTAAACCCATCACAATATGCAGTGTGTATCCGTTGATATGTAAACACAAAATTGTGGTTGTAGCACTGCTACAAACTTATCATATTGCCATATCAGAAGGTTAAGTTGGCAGCAGAAGTTTTTCCAATGCCCTGGTGTGAACATGTTGAGTTTGGTCAGAAACAGTCCTAATTTTCAATGTCTGAGTGGTGGTGGTGAAGGTTTTGTTTGCAACATATGCCACGAATTTTTTGTTGAAGTGTGGAAGTGATTTTTTTTTCATTTTTAGGTGATTAGGGGAGTGAACAGATTAGTATTAGTGGCACAATTATGTCTACTTGATATTTACAAATTTCTAATTGGAGGAAATGTCAATTAGACATTTCTTCCAACTAGGAAGATATTTCTTTACATCAGGAATGCTCGCTGATTTTTGCTATATCAGCTGTTTGGTGGAAATGCACTGCAGCCCGAAAGGTAGAACTTGCATTATGAAGGAACTTGACATTGTTAGTACTCAGGAAAGTAAGTAGAGCTAATCTCACTGGTGATACAGTCACTTAAATGGATTAAGAAGAAAGTTAGCAAAACAAGTGTGTTGTCATTTCAGGAAAAAAGACTTAGAAGGAAAACCAAGATCTAGGTGAAACGAATAGTTAAGTGCCTTAGATGACTGAAATGTCAGCTGTGACAATATTGGAGTCCTGATAATTAACAAATTAATTTGGAGGAAAATTGTCAATAGGCCCCCCCCACCCTTCCCAAAGGGTTCGTGTTAGGAATTTGATGTTTTCCTATAAAAATATAGCAATGCTGCAGTTTTCTTTCCATGGTAGAGAAAAGTTTTGCAGTGAAAAGAGATTCTCTTTGAACAGGCTGTCCATCTCCTCGCCAAGAGTAAAACAGTGTTGTGCACAAGCTGATTTGGGATAACTCATGATGCATACCATCCTTTTGGGTTAGAATAGAAAATCTTTTCCTTTTGGTCTTATTTATTATCAGCCAAATTGAGGAACTATATCTTTCACTGGAGTGTTCTAAGTTCTTTGAAGTGTCATGCAGCTACATGGTGGAGAGAGAGAGTAGAAGGTAGAACCCTTGAACTCTACCCCAAACATGGTATTCATTGAACATGCATAAAGTAAGATGGTGTTTCACCAGGCAGTGAGGACATTCTACATTAGTAGATGTGTGTGTACATGATATTTACAAATTTCTAGTTGGAGGAAATGTCAGTTAGACATTTCCTCCAACTAGGAAGATATTTCTTACAGCAGGAATGCTTGCTGATTTTTGCTATATCAGCTGTTTGGTGGAAACACACTGTAGTACGAAAGGTAGAATTGGCATTATGAAAAATGTTTCACCTGTATTAGTGATTGATACTGAACATTTTTTTGTTTTTACATATTACCAAGCTGTACCTAACTAATGGTATTGTTCCTTTATATAGAAATACTAATGTTTTAAATTGAACTTTTATATCAAGCCTTAATATTTTGAATTCATTGTCTTTTTTGCTAGAAAACTAAAAAAAGGTACATTTTTCTGATAAGTATACCATTTTATTTTTATTTAAGGGCTGATCTTTATGAAGATGAAACAATTCAGTCACTTCTCCAGTTTTCTCCTCCATGGGAAGAATTACACAAGGAAATACTGTCAGATTCCCATTATGTTGTTGATAATATTGGTATGGATTTTATCTTCATATAAGTTCAGCTTAAATGCAACTTGCTCATGGTATGTTAGTGTACTCTAGGTTTTGAATCATTCCAAGTTTAAGGAAGCTGAAGCTGCATAATTATTGATAAGAGTTAATAACCCAGTCTTTGAGATACAAATTTTTTTTTTCTTGGTATCCTATTAACATCCCAACTGGCCATGACATCTATAGATATCCAGCAAAATCTGGATACGATTCTGTAACACCTATCGAATAACATGGATAAGAATTGCAATTAAGTCTGAATTTTTACTACTATTTCAATGCTCAGTATGTATTTTTTGATTTATTATATTTGTATTTCCAAGCAGACTATTTTTTTTTTTTTTTAAGATGGTGGCCATCAGGTGTTCTGCAGGCTTTTCCTCATTTTGTACTCTATCCTGTGCACCTTGAATCCACCACACACTGCTTGGAAAGAAGTCCTCAGACACTTATGGGCACAGTGCATCATGCCATGTAAAGAGTCGCATGTTTGTAGCCAGTATAAATTGGAAGAATATGATGTTCCCAAGTCACTGCAACTGTGTCTGGGTGAAATGGCTGCAAGAAGGGAACTGATGGAGTTTGAAAGAGGCATTGTGATAGAATTCCATGTTGCAGGCCTATCTTTTTGACAAATTGAGCCATCCCAGGTCAATAATTAGTGACACCATGTGGAAATGGAAGCTCAGAGTCAACTGCAAGTGCCACCTGCAGTGGACGACTCACCACTCACTAAACTTGACTGTAGGGTGCTACGAAGGATAATATGTAAAAGCAACCATTCGTCAGCCTGACTTGTTGAATACGGAGTTCCAGGCATCAATTGGAACATGAATCTGCACAAAAACATTCAGAACCAAAGCTCACAACATGGGTTTCCTTGATATGACCACAATATGTAAATCCCACATTACCTGAATGAACATGCAGTGTTGCCTACAGTGGTATAAAGAGTGTGCAGAGTAGTTGGAAGCTTGGAAAGCTGTGTTATGGAGTGACATATCATACTACAACCTCTGCCAAGCAGATGGGCAGGTGTAGGTGTGGCGAATGCCTGGTGAATGTCTCTTGCCAGAGTATGTAACCCTATGAAATTCGGAGGTGATGGTGTTGATGGTATGGTCCTGGTTTGGTTTCAGACCTCTTTGGATGGTATGGTCCATGAACATTGCAGTCCAAGAGGTATCTGAACAGTGCAATTCTTCCTGCTTTGTGGTGTTTCTACAGAACTGACTTTTGTTACTTTCTCAACAAGATGATATACTCTGCCATAATGCTGCTGCTGTAACCATGTGGTTTGTGGACATGAATGGAGCCACATTTGATCTCAACCCTATTGAACATCTATAGGGTGAACTGGAGTGTTGGGTGAGATCAAGAAATGTCCACCCCCTCTACAATCCAGGACCTCATTACATGCCCACAGAAAGAATGGTCCAAAATCTCCATGGATCACTATTGTATGCTGTGGAATGGAGGTCCTACATGTTATTAAGGTGGTCACCATGTCTATTTGTTCCTCACACTATATTGTTTCCTTTAACTTCTTACCAAGCTATGTGTAGTGTAATATGTATGCCCAAACTCACCTGGATTAAAGCCTAATTTTTATGCAAAAAAAAATTGCTTAGAATTTAAAAACTAACTTTTAAGCCCAGGGTGCTTAAGGGTCAAAGCTGTATAGCTGAGAGGAGACCTCCACATAGCCTTTAAAGGAATGCGGAGAACCGACCAGGGCTTCTGACCTAATGTCCAATCCTCACCTTCTCGTGGTGCACCCTGTTGGGTATCTACTTGGATACTAAACAAACAAGGATGGGCTGGCAATTTGGGATTTAGCCAACCAAATTGTATTCTTATTGGTTAAATCAAAATAAAAAATGATGGTACGACATGACAAAATTTCATGCCGGCTGGTGCGTCGCCTCAGTTAAACAAGGTCCCCGTTGTTTTCGCCAGGGAACCAGGGCGAACAGCCTAAAGTCAGCTACTGGAACAAATCTGAAAACAAACCCCAACTCAACATCACCAGAGTTAAAGATCAGTACTATCAACATAAGAAGCCTGAATGGCAAAGAAATGGAGCTAGCTGAGGAATTAGATAAGTACCAGATTGACATAATAGGGGTGACTGGAACAAAAAAGACAAAAACTGGTGAGATCTTTCTGAGCAATAAATACGAAATGTTATATTCAGACAATGACAATCAAGGAAAAGGAGTAGCCATAGTGTTCAACACAAAATATGAGGCTAATCTTGAATGGCAGTCAGTCTCAAGTAGACCGATGTGTGCAAATATGAGAATGGGGAACAGGACAATGAGACTTATTTGTGCCTATGGTCCCACAGACGGTTCTACTAAGGTAGAAGTGGAGGAATTTTTTGAGGCTTTAGAGAAAGCAACTGACACAATGAAAAATGAAAAGTTGGTCCTTGTTGGGGATCTAAATGGCAGACTAGGAAATAATTGTGAGACATACAAAAATATTTTGGGAAAATTTGGAGAAAAGAGCAAAGCTAATAATAATGGCAAATATCTGTTGGATTTCTGCTCAGGACATGGACTGGTTATTACTAACACCATGTTCCAACATAAAATGTGCACAAATTCACATGGAGAGAAGAGGCAAGGAATAAGAAAAGTCTCATTGACTATGTTATTGTCGATAGTGATGTTTTCTCCCTGGTGCAGGACACTAGAGTGTACAGAGGATTTGAAATTGGAAGTGATCACTATTTAATCTTGAGCAGGATAAAATTGAATTTCATATTGAAAAGAATAACATGTAAGAAAGTTTTAAAACGAATAAAAGTTGAGCAGCTCTCAGGTGTGAACTGTAGACAAAAATAGACAAAGATTATTGAAGAAAAAATGAAAGAGTTTGAGAACAGGAATCAAACCTTGGAGATTCAGTGGCAAACTCTGAAGAAAACATTGATTCTGCCAGAGAGGCATGTGGTGAGGTAGTCTGCAAGGATAAAAAAATCAGAACTCCCTGGTGGATACAGGCAGTTAAAGAGGCAGTGAAGGAAAAGAAGAAAACATATCAAAAGTTCCTGTCAAATAAGTCAGCTTGTGCTCTTAGAGAATATAGAGACAAATGCAAGAATGCTAAACACTATGTAAAACTAGCTAAACAAAAGTCATGGGACGACTTTGGCAAGAATATAGAAAATAAATATCAAGAAGGTGGCAAAATATTCTGGAGGTTGTTGAAGAAGCTTAGGAATGGAGGAAAGAGTGCTGTAAAAGGAGTTAGAGATGATAAAGGTGACATGAAAACAGGAGAAAAAGATATCCTTGAAGTATGGAGTAATTATTTACTGACCAGGCATGCAGTCAGGAATACATATCCATACTTGAAGTAGAAAAAGCCATCAAAGGCTTGAAATGTGAAAAGCGGCAGGAGTAGATGATATTCTACCAGAAATGCTGAAGTATGGTGGTATAAGAGTCTTACAGTGGTTGCACTGCATAGTGCAGAAAGCCTGGACAGAGGGATGAATTCCTGATGATTGGAGTAGAGCTCTAATTGTACCGATATATATAAAAAGGGAAATAAAACTGAATGTGAGAATTACAGAGGTATTTCCCTACTGAGTGTTCCTGGCAAGATCTATACATGTATACTTGAGAAACGGTTGAGAAGAATTGTAGAAGAACAAGCTGGATTCAGGCCAAATAGAGGCTGTCAGGATCAGATCTTCACTTTACGACAAATAGTGAGAAAGCATGGGAATGTAACAAAGATCTGTATTTGAGTTTTGTCGATTTGGAAAAGGCATATGACAAGGTGCCAAGAGAGAAGCTATTCAATATGCTACAGTTATATGGTGTCAATGGAGTATTATATCAAGCAATACTTAGTCTTTATTTGAGTTGTACGTCAGCAGTTTGAATTGAGGGAAGTACAGGAAGATGGTTTAATGTTAAATCTGGTGTGAGACAAGGATGTACATTACCCCTCTGTTATTCATTATCTATATCAGTGCTTCCCAAACTTCTGGATGTCAGGGCCCCCCACTTTGCAAAAATTAAAATATTTCACGGCCCCCCTCGAAAAAAAATCGTAATAGAGAGATATATTATTATAATATTTACTGTATTTATATTCAATACAAAACATACACAGCGAATATTGCAAAAACCAAATGCATATATTACATTTTTTTGCCTCTTACCATTTGGTTCTGAAGACGATGCGAGCTGTTCTGGTAAAATATGAAATACTGTCCTTTTTTTTTTTTTTTTGAGTCTGTTTCTGCTTCTTCTGATTGTTCGCGGGATTTTTTTTTATTTTTTATCAGCCAATTATCCATCTCAGGGTTAAATTTTTTAACGTAGAATAGATCAAATAATAGCACCACTTACAGATACTGGCACACCACAGACTGACAACATGAAATTAGTGAATATTACCTGAATAAGGGAATCCCCGGACCAGGAACATTTTTCTCTTTTGTGACTTTTCTCCCTTTAAGGTAATTAAGCCTAACGCGAAACAGACAGCGAAGGCAGGTTATTAAAACGTGCATATGATTGGTGCGGTATTAACAAAAGATCGCGCAACCGAAAGATAAAATTAAAATTTAAAATTTTTGACACCCTCTTACTAGGGTGACTATAAAGCAAAATTAGTATCACCCTGTTATTTACATTAACAGAAAAATGAACACCAGTTATTTTTTTTGTTGGCATATTTAGTATATCAAGGCATTATTTTTTAGGACCTCCACAATGGTACCAAGTAAGCAAATTACTGTCACCAGTAATTTAGCTATGCAGACGATGTAATTTCATATTGCTCGGGTTTGCCACAGTTTGAAGTGTGCTTATAAAATTTTGTTCTTTTTAATCAAATTTACTTAGCTAATGAAGAAAAATAACTGTACTCCCACTTGTTTTATCACATAAATTTCTCTTGAACGTAAGTGACCTGCTGTCACCATTAATCCTATTCATTTGACAAACCATGATATCCCAAGCTTCAAGATCACCCATAACCAATCTCTTGAACATTGATCTGTGTGCTCTCCTTCAATGGGTTGAAGGATAGCAAGCAGATGGGGGTGAGGACAATAGGTTACCTTCCATGCCACCAAAACAGTCTTGTTTGTACACATAACATCCACTGGCAATCAATTCCAATCATACACCACCCTGAGAAAAAAATCTAGCCCTAACCTCTTGAGTGCATTCATTCTCAACTTCCAAGGGTGCCCTTGTGTCCTTTCTCCACCCTCAAATTCCATTTACTGAAATTCTGTGTAACTCTCAATCATATCATCCCATCTTTCTCCTGTTTGCTAGTGTCTGCAGCCTACAAATTTGCAATCATAATCAGTATTTTACAATCCTGATATTATTTCTGACACTCTTGCACTCCTACTCCACTATATCATCACCATGGAAACCAGTCTAGATCTGTGTGTGTGTGTGTGTGTGTGTGTGTGTGTGTGTGTGTGTGTGTGCAGTAGTCCAAAAGAGGTCTTAACAAGGTCTTGTAAAGAGACAGGTGTACCAAGGACTGATCCTTTTGATACACCACAAGTTACCTTAAATCTTGCCGATTCACATCCCCTGTATTCCACTTTTTGATATGTCAGTCAGCCATCTTCTTATTCATGCTAATATTTTATAATTCAAATCCATATTCTCCAGTTTATGCAACAGTATCAAATCCAAAAGTATCATGGCATATACATTCCCCTTGTCTAACTCTGTGGCAACATTATTATAGAATTTGAGCAAGTTGCTAAAACATGACCTTTCCTGAATAAACCCATGCTGATCATTGCAGAGTAGAGATTCTCTCTCAATCCATTTCTGAATGTGAGCCCTTACCAACTTTTTCAAAATCTGCCACTCTTGAAATATTGATTGGTCAATAGTTGGATACATTGATCTTTGCACTACCCTTGTGCAATGTGATTACTATACATTGTTGTGTCCTGAATAAGCATTAAAAAGGTTTATATTAAAATATTCAGGTCACAACATTAATTCTACTCAGGCAGAAAACATGGAACGTTGGCAATAGAAAAAATAAGTTGTTTGTGAATACAAGTCAAGATAAAGTTTGAGGAATTGTATAAAATTGTATAAAGTGTTTAAATATAATCTGTATTAAGTGTGGGCCTGATAATAGAAATCCATGTAAGCTGGCAAAATTCATTTGAAAAAACCAGCCTCTTGCACTGAAATAGTAAAGCCTGTGAGTCGGGGTTCAAGGGTCACATTTACCGTCCTGCATTATGAAAGTATTGGAAAGGGAAACCTAAGCGTCTTCCAGGAATAGGAGGCAGACACACGTGCGAAAAAATAATAGAGGGAGCTAATGAGATTGACGTGGACACATGTGACCGAGTTGGCGCGTATCGCAAATATCGAGATTTACCGAGAGGAGAAAATTAAACAAAAAGGCCTTGCATGAAGATTTGAGATCTTTTTTCTTCCTGGATTCCTGATCTCTCGGAGTGGTCCTGCTCGTCGTAGGAGGGAAGTCCCTGGCCAGTCGCGGAAGGCACTTAGTTCGTCCGTCGTAGCATTCGTATTGGGCCAAGCTATGTCCGTGCTCTAGGATAGCTGTGATGTTGTCGTATGACGGAGGGACTAAATTGAGCTGTCCATTCAAGGCGATGTTACCGTGCCACCTCCCACGTTTCCCTCGGAGATTCTACTCGCACAGATCTACAGAAGATATCCTCCAAAGTGACTACATTTGAAGGCCTTGATGATTAGACAAGGCGGAAACAAGTTTTAAGAATTCAAGGACAGAAATGGTAATGTAGAAATACTAATTCCAGTTCTAAGAAGAGAGTGAATTTCCTGTGTGAACGTTTAAATTGGACTGAATTTAAAGAACTGTAAGAGTAGCCTAGATACTATACAACTAGATACATGTCCGAAACAGTGTTAAGAATTGTTTGCCCAAGAGGCCGAATAGATACAAGATTATGTTAAACTAAAAGTGTAATTGTGCTGATGTGTTCACTGATAGCCGCGGGTATCCGAATGGCTTAATGATAATCTATGAATTTTACTTTATGATTGTATTTAAGGTTATTAAGATTTATTATGTGTGATAAGTACAAGTTAATTAGAGCTTTTGATCTGAGTTGAGTGCAACCATATTATCCTGTTTTGAAATGTATTATAGTGTATCACCTTAAAGCTCATTAAATTGTTTCATTCATGTACTTGCCTGATCTGCCTATGTTATATGAATTCAAAACTACTGCTCATAAAAATAACAACGAACCAAGCGGGATAAACCCATGCTTACTAATGCAATAAGTAAGCCACGACTGTAAGAAAAAAAAGGACAAGCGGGGGGGGGGGGGGGGATAAATTTATGCTTGATCAAATAATCATTAACTCTCTAAAGGGGTCACCCTGAACAAGAATCCTTTCTACCTAGGTATTAGCTGGCGCAGCATAAATATAAATGTGTTAATATTTATAGGGTGAACTTCTTCAGATTGTTTGTTTAGGACATAGAGAGGCAAATAGGACTGCAAAGCACTGAAGGAGAGAATGTTTGATTGTAGAATAAAATTAGTTTAATCCTTTATCCAAGTGTGAGCAAACAAAGTTTGCGCCTGAAAGTATCTTCAGGACTGGAGTAAGGTGGTACAACACCAGAGTTTAAATTATAAGGGATAAATGTGTATAAGTAAGGTACAGTGTTAGACGAGTTTTGAATTTAAGAAAGATAGAATATTGGGTTAGTTAAGAAAGGGTAGATAAAAGGTAAACAACTAATTAAGTAAAGAAATAGCAAACAAGATAAGAAAAGGGCAATAACATAAATGACGGAGTCGAGAGGATAGTAAAGACAAAGGATAAGAAAAAGTCACAACATAAATGGCGCAGCTGGCAGGATGTAATTCGATCCCGAAAACTAGCAATAGATCAATCACAGTGAGTTGGTTTTTGAATTCATATCAGGCAGGAATTAATATAGTAATTAGAATATTTAATAACAATTTAGTGTGAGCCAAAGTACCAACATGTCTGCCTACAAGTTCTTTCATTCTTTCCACTTCTATGAAATCTTTCTTGTTCTTAGATTCAAATTATAGCCTGATAAAAGGAATGGCCAGTTCAGCTGAACACTCTTTCAGCATCTGTACTAGTATCCCATCAATTTCTATCGTAGTATTCTTATTCAGTTTGTGCAACAGCTCTGTTACTTCCTCCTCATACACATGAATTTCCTCATATAGTAAAGAGGTAGAAGTGAGTTCAATGTTGCATATACCAGGTTGATAGCTTTTAGCAAAATGGCTTCTCATTAGTAAGAATTACTTCTGCATCAGTAACCTGCATACCATCTGCATTATTATTATTATTACATGACACCTCCAGGTAGTCCAAAGACTCATCGAGAGAGAGTTGTGTGCCAACAGCATCGAATGGTTGATCTCCTTCCAACTACTAACCGCACCCAAACTTGCTTAACTTTTTTTTGTGAGCCATTAGTAGCAGAGGCTCTACCAATCAACCAACCTTTGGCTAAATTCATTAGTTATTCTTTCAAATTCGTTCTTTCTTTTACTTACAGTATAACAATAGATTTGGGTTGTCTTTAACATGCAGACACAGTTTCTTTTCATAATCAGACTTAGCTTTCCACAAAACATTTGACTCTTCTGGCCTGCTGCTTATAATTATCATAACTGACATTATCATCATCCTTATGCACATGATATTCCTTCATCTTTTATTCTTACGTCAGTGTTTTCTTCAGTGGCAAGCCCTGAAGGAAACACTGATTCAGCCAGAGAGGCATGTGGTGAGGTTGCGTGCAAGGATAGAAAAATCAGAACTCCATGGTGGACACAGGAAGTTAAAGAGGCAGTCAAGGAAAAGAAAAAAGTATATCAAAAGTTCCTGGCAAATAAGTCAGTATGTGCTCTTAAAGAATACAGAGAAAATGTAAGAAAGTGAAGTCATGTGTACAACTAGCTAAACAAAAGTCATGGGAAGACTTTGATAAGAACACAGAAAATAAATATGAAGAAGGTTGCAAGATGTTCTGGAAGTTGTTGAAAAAGCTCAGGAATGAGTGCTGTAAAAGGAATTAGAGATGACAGAGGTGACGTGAAACCTGGAGAAAAAGATATTTGTGTGGAGTAATTACTTCAAAAAAATTGCTAAAAGAAACGAGCAGTAATAGCACAGTGGTAAAAAACAATAAACAAGTATGCAATCAGGAATGCATATCTATACCTGAAGTAGAAAAAGCCATCAAAAGCCTGAAATGTGGAAAGGCAGCAGGAGTAGATGATATTTGACCAGAAATGCTCAAGTATGGAGGTATAAGTCTGGCTGCACTGCATACCTCAGAAGGCCTGGGCAGAGGGACGAATTCCAGATGATTGGAGTAGAGTTCTCATAGTATCAATATATAAAAAGGGAAATAAAACTGAATGTGAGAATTACCATGGTGTTTCTCTACTGAGTGTTCCTGGCAAGATTTATGCAAGTATACTTGAGAAACGATTGAGAAGGATTGTAGAAGGGAAGTTTGATGAAGAACAAGCTGTATTCAGGCCAAATAGAGGCTGTCAGGATCATATTTTAACCTTATGACAAATAGTTGAGAAATCATGGGAATTTAACAAAAATCTATATTTAAGTTTTGTAGATCTGGAAAAGGCATATGACAAGGTGTCAAGAAAGAAGCTATTCAAAACACTATAGTTGTATGGTATCAATTGGACATCATACCAAGCAATACTTAGTCTTTGAGTTGTAAGTCAACAGTTAGAATTGAAGGAAGTACAGGAAGATAGTTTGATATTAAATCTGGTGGCTGACAAGGATGTACATTATCTGTATGGATCACATTATGAAGGAAAGTAGCATTAAACCTGATATCAGAATTGGAGATGTTAATCTCAGCTTGTTATATTTTTAAATAAATCCAGTGCAAGTCTGCAAGATTTCTTGACTGAAATGAATAACTGTTGTAATAAATTTGGTATGAAAATCAGCAATAACAAGATAAAGAAATGAAAATAGGCAGTAACGTTGAGCATATCAACTATGTCATGAATGGAGAACCTATAGAACAAGTAAAACATTTCAGCTACTTTGGCACAATTTTTAGTGAAGATTCGTTATTATTATTATTATTATGTGACCTCCAGGGAGTCCATAGACTCATCGAGGGAGAGTGTGCCAATAGCATCGAACTATTCTCAGCCATGTTCAAGCTTGCTTAACTTTTTTGTGTGAGCCATTAGCAGCAGAGGCTCTACCAATCGACCAACTTTCGCTGGCAAATGGTAAATTAAATATGGAAATAGACAAAAGAATCAAAGCTGGTATGGTAAGAATTCAACTGATTAAATTTATATGGAATAAGAGAGAAATTAGTAAAAACACTAAATTAGCTGTATACAAGACGGTGTTCAAACCAATTTAACTTATGGATCTGACAGCTGGGTTAAAAATAACACTTGACCAAAGACTATACCACAGATAGGAGAATCCTGAGAAAGATTAAGGGCATGAACAGATGGCAATGTTGTATTAAAAACAATATTAGGAAAGAACTTGATGTTGTTAGCATCCAGGAATGTGTTAGCAGAGCTAATATCAGGTGGTATAGTCACTTAAACAAAATGGGAAAGGAAAGATTTCCAAAAAAGTGTTCTCTGCCAGGTTGCAGAAAAAAGATCCAGAGGAAGACCAAAATATATGCGGATTGATACAGTAAAAAGTAATTTAGAAGACAGAAATATAAGATCTGATAATGTTGGCGTCTTGACAGATAACAGATTGATTTGGAAAATTGCTGATATGAAGTTAGTAATGATGTGAGATTTTCATAATATCTTGTACCTCTCTTGAGGGTACATGTCAGGAATTTTGTTTTTCATCCTTTATCCAAGTGAAAGCAAAGTTTTTGAGATGAAGTCACATCATGACTGGGCTGCTTGTATATAGAGGCTTATGACTTCACACAAATTGCCTTAGTATCCCATTATCCTTATAGACGTATATTGTGGGAAAGGCCAGTTTAGACCTTTTGTATTTAGGTATCAGCAGTGGGAACAAGACCCAGACTATTGATACCAAGGTTGAAGTAATGCAGAAGTCATATTTCCATAATGCAAGTATCCAAAAGATGTTACACTTTATTACTAAAATACTCTGAATTAGAGATGGTTGAAAGTTTTTTCACTTGGTTATACTATAAATTAAAGATGCCTAAAAATTATATTCTTGGTTTTCTCCTTTATTCAAGTATGAGCAAACAGAGTTTGTGTGTGAAGTCACTTCATGACTGGACTACTTGTAAATCTCTATATTGGTTATACTGTAAAATTAAAGATGCCTAGAAATTATATTTTTGGTTTTCTCCTTTATCCAAGTGTAAGCAAATAGTTTGTGCATGAGGTCACTTCATGACTGGACTACTTGTAAATCTCTATATACAAGTATTACATTCATGACGTGACTTCACATGCAAACTTTGTTTGCTTACACTAGGGTAAAGGATGAAACCAAGAATATAATTTCTTAGCATCTTTAATGCTTAGCAACTCTAATGTTAGCATTGGAAATAATCCAATCCCAAATGTCTTAAAATGTGGAAAAATTTGAATGAAGAACTATTAGACTTCTATACTTTCAATAATTTTAAAATAACCAATACTTTAGAAAAAAAAAAAAAAAAAAATGTGTGCGTATTGGAATGGCAGAGGAACAAGATCTATGATTGATTATATCGTTAGTAATCAGAAATTAGTTCTACGTGTGAGATGCACGTGTTTACTTGAAATGAATAAAGAAAGAAAATAAGAAAGATTACCTAAAAGAAGCCAAATCAATGAAGGTGTAGAAGGATGGAAAACTTTAATAGAGATAATTCTTAAAACAGCCTCTGAAGTACTTGGAAAGAAAAAGAAAAATGTTAAAAATCTGAAACACAAATATAGAAAAACAAATGGCATACAAATCACTCCTTCAAAAACAAATATATAGAAAAGTAATATAGCTAAAACAATTAGATGGCATAAATACAGAGCTTTGGAAATATGGCAAAGAATATTTACATCAGATTCTTAAAATTAATAACTTGGAGGAAATGTGAAGTTCCATCAGATTGGTTAAAAGCTAAAGTTATATCCATATTTAAGAAAGACAGATGATTGTGGAAATTACAGAGGAATAAATACAGGTTACAAAATTTGAATTAAAATCCTGAATAAGATATATGAAGAGCCAAAGGCTTCAATTCGGCGACATATGACTTGTTTAAATTAAGGGATATGACATCCCATATTGTTTCATACCGAATATAGTAGAAACTATATAAAGTTCGGCGATTCCAGGTGTAAGCAAATACCTGGATACTGCAGCAACTGACCCTTAAGGTAATGCCAGCTGAGGCAACTCATGTCTAAGGTGGAGCAAACTCCAATCACTATTCTTGATATTTACCCATAATGTGAACTTAGCTCCTAAGAGCTGTATTACTGTTCTACATTATGAGAGAAGGTCACTACCCAAACCGGTTTCAACCTTTGAGGTCTCATCAGTGAGTGGGTAGACCTAGTTAATATCAAATTTGTAGCGAACAGAACTTACAACCTTTAATATCCATTAATTTAAACAAGTCATATGTCGCCGAATTGAAGCCTTTGGCTCTTCATATATCTAATAATTTATTAGGACACCTCTCAGCAATACTCATAGAAGGGTTGTAAGTTCTGTTCGCTACAAACTTGATATTAACTAGGTCTACCTACTCACTGATGAGGCCTCAATAAAGGTTGAAACCGGTCTGGGTAGTGACCTTTTCTCATAATGTAGAACAGTAATACAGCTCCTAGGAGCTAAGTTCACATTATGGGTAAATATCAAGAATAGTGATCGGAGCTTGCTCCACCTTAGACATGAGTTGCCTCAGCTTGCACTACCTTAAGGGTCGGTTGCTGCAGTATCCAGGTATTTGCTTATGCTTGGAATCGCCGAAATTTATATAGTTTCTACTATATTCGGCATGAAACTCTTTGAGTTTCTTATTCCTGAATAAGACTTTGCAGTGTTTCTAACACTACTCTCAGAAGAACAAAATGGTTTCAAACATGGAAAATCATGTATAGACAAGATTTGTATTAAAACAAATTATTGAAAAAAAAGACTAATTTAATTTAGAGACTCATATGGCCTTTATAGATTATGAGAAAGTTTTTGATAAAATACAGAAAAAACTATGGAATATAATGAAAAAACAAGGATATCCGTTATATTTGGTAGAAGCTATACAAAGTTTATATAAATATGCAAAAATACAGTAACAGTTTGTTAATAAATTAACAGAAGAGATTGAAATAAAACATTGTCAGAGGTTGTAGCTTATCTCCAACTCTTTCAATGTGTGCGTGTATTTGATCAGATTATTAAAATATGGAAAACAATAAAACAAAGTATCCAGTTAAACAGAAGAACTGTCATCAATACTATGTTGTATGCATATAATCAGATTATATTACAAGACAATGAAGATGACCCTCAAAAATCAGTTTTATGAATTAAACAAAATAAGTCAACAATACAATTTTAAAATTTCAGTCAGGTATTTAAAGATTGGGATCATATTAGATCAAAAATAATTATAGAAAATTAATGTGGACAGTTAAAAAGAAAGATGAAAGTAAAATACAGGCTACAGAGATGAGATTTTTAAGAACAAAATTTTAAAAGAAAATTTTAAAGAATGCACAAAATTGGACCATGTAAGAAATGAAGACATCAGAAAAGAACTAGATATTTGTAACCTAAATGAAAAGTTCAAAGGAATATAGAGAAATGGAAAAAACATCTGTCTAGGAAGGATAGATATTGGCTATCAAAAGAGGTGGATATAAGCCAAAGGGTGGTGGTGGGTGGGAGACCAGTGAAACTGGAATAGGCAAATGCCTAATCTTGATGCTATTTAATTTATAGTATAACCAAGTGGAAAAGCTTTCAACTTGCATCTCTAATCCAGAGTATTTTAGTAATAGGCTGTGACACCATTTGGCTACTTGTGTATGGAAATATGACCTCTACATTACTTCGACCTTGGTATCACTTCTGGGTCTGGCTCCTACTGATGAGGCCTCAATAAAGGTCGAAACCGGTCTGGGTAGTGGTCTTTCCCATAATGCATAGCATTGCACATGTCCATAAGGATATGTGCATTGCATTATGGGATGCTAAAACAATCAAGTGGAAAAACTTTCTACAAGCTTATCACATGTTTTACTATTATTTCTGTTATTTATACTGTTGACTCGGTAGTCTGTTTTTGTTTTTCAGCTCATATATTTAAATGCAATCTTTAAATACATTGTCTTCCAAATTTAGTTTCATTCATAATTTTTTTCTTACACAAGTAAAGATCATCATGCATATCAAGGATTTAGGCCTAGCATGGCCTGTTCTGGCCTTAGAAGTCATCGTTTAAGAGGATGCCCTGGTTTTCTTTTTTCCTAATGGCTTGTACTTTAAGGCTTGTTTTGGTAATCTTTCTGTTTTCATTCTTTGAACGTGTTCCATCCATTTATGTTTATATTTTTTACTTTTTTCTATTACTGGTTCTTGGTTTAATTCTTTCATAATATCTTCGTTTCTTTTGTGATCAAATAGGGTATATTTTGCAGTTTTTCTCATAAACTTCATTTCTGCTGTTATTAATCTTTGTTTGTCTTTTTGTTTTATTGTCCAGTTTCACTTCCATACATTAAGACTGGTAGGGCTAATGTATTGTATACTTTTAGTCTGGTTTGTTTTTGAACTAGGTTTGGTTTAAATATAGAGTTAATTACACTGTTATTTTTAAATATTTTGCAATTTTTATGTTTATATCTTTTTCATTTTCATATGTGATCATACATCCTAGGTAGTTAAATAAATTCACCTGGTCTAAGATCTTGTTATCTGTTACTATTTTAGTTCTTGCTGGATCTTGTCCTTTAAAGGCCATAGTTTTTGATTTTTTTGTTGATATTATCATACCATAATCTTTGGCCATCTCATTTAGATCTAAAATAGCTTTCTGTAAGTTATCTTCAGAATTTGTAATTATTATTTGGTTGTCGGCAAAAAGGAGAGTGTAGGAGAAAGTTGAATTCCTTGATGTAAATTTTTATTCCATTTTATTATTATTTCATTTAAGTAGATATTAAAAAGAGTCCCCGAGAGGGGACATCCCTGTCGGATCCCTTGGTTTATCTCTCTCGTATATGATAGCTCGTGATTTAATCTCATTTGTATTTGATTATTTTCATATATACTTGTGATAGCTTTTAGGATGTTATTTGGTATTTGTCCTTTTAATATGTTAAATAATGTTTCTTTTAACTGTGTTAGATGCTTTTTCAAAGTCGATAAATGCAATAAGTGTTTCTAAATTGTATTCTCTTCTTTTCTCTATTATTAATTTTAGGCAAAAGGCCGGGTCTATATATGATCGTCCTTTTCTAAATCCATTCTGTACTTCTAAAATAAAGTTTTTGGAATATTTCATTAGTTTGCTCTTTAAGATTCTGCTATATATTTTGTAACAGGAATTTAGTATACTGATACTTCTATAGTTTTTAGGGCCATCTCTATTACCTTTTTTAAAGATAGGCATCACAATTGCTTTTTTCCATTCTATTGGGGGGGGGGGAGATACCAGTTGAATAAATTTTATTTAAAAATAATAAGAATTTTTCTTTGAATCTTGTTCCTGCATATTTATATAGTTCTGAACCTAGCTTATCTTCTCCGGGTGATTTTTCCTTCCTTGTTTCTTTCAGGCTGATTTCTAATTCTTCTTTAGTTATTTCCTTTTCATTTTCGTTAATTGTTTGCCAGTTGTCTTTTTTAAAATATTTATCCGAACAATTCTGTGTAGTAAATTAGAAATTCTTCTAATTTCAATTCGGTGTTTAATTTTATGTTTTCTTCAGTATCTGCATTTAAGTGTTTCAAAATCTTATGTACATTGGGTCTTTTTTTATATAAATCATGTTCTGAATTAGAAACAAATTTGTTCCATGATCCTCTGTCTTTTTCTGACTTCTCTTTTAGCTATGGCTCTTATTCTTTTATATTCTATTTCATCGTCTAATCTTTTATTGCTTAATCATTTGTGATAGGCTTCTTTTCGATTATTTCTTTCATTGTATCATCCCAGATCTTCAGTTTTTTTTCTTTTATTGAATTTTTTGGTCTTTCCTAAGCTTTCATTTGCTGCTGCATTTAGTATCGTTTATATATTAAGCTATTCTATTTCTTCATTTTGTTTTATTTTATCTAGATACTGGTTAATTCTTTGTTCATATAGCCATTGTACATTTGTGTCATTCAATAGTCTAGTTTTATAAACAAATGTTTCAAATTTTCTTTCTGTTCTTGTTACTTGTAGCCATTTAGGTGGTAATCTTAATTTTATTTTAACAAGGAAGTGGTCACTGCTTATTTCATATCCTCTGTGAACTCTAACATCTAGTGAAAATTTTGTCTTTTCATTTAATATAAAATAATCTAAAATTGATTTCCTTCCTCATGCTGCCCAAGTATATTTATGTATGTCTTTATGTTTATAGAAGGAATTCATTATTTTTAGGTTATTATAAACAACAAAGTCAATCAATTTTTTACCATTCCTGTTTAGAGTATGTTCTCCATGTATTCCTATATTATTATTATTAATTTTCGTGTTTCCAATTCTTGCATTTAAGTCTCCTGCTAAAATTACGTAATCATTTTTATTTATTTTATTATATATGTTTTGTAGTTGATTATAAAAATCAATATTATCCTGTTCTCTTTCTTCTTCTGGGGCATATAAACAAATTATTGTTAAATAGCCTCTATCTATTTTTATTCTAGCTTCTATTATTCTTTCATTCCATAATTTATAATGTTTTAACTGTTTTGAAAGGGAGTTATGAATCCAAATCATGACTCCTGCTTGTGCTCTTTAGTCTTTGTCGACTCCACTGTATATCACATTAAAATTTTCAGTTCTCATTGTTCCTTTTAATTTCTGTTTTGTTTCAGTGATTACTGCTATTTTAAAAATTCTTTCATTATGCTATTCCTCTTACATTCCAGTTTTCTATGTGTATTATATTTTGTCGTTTCCATTTTTGTTTTACCTTTTATATTCCAGGGTCGTTTTCTAGATTCAATCTGATTATCTTTTTCTGTCAGCTTACAAGTAGAATTATATAACAAGTAAAGATATGTCAAAAAAAAATTTGGTTTTTGTGTTCCACATTGTTTCTTAATCTTGTATATTATTAATTTAAAAATTTTCAGTTAACCAGTAATCTTAAGCCTGCAGGTTATGAAAAGGGGTGGTCCCATTCCCATAAAGCACTTAGGTTTTTTTCCCTCCTCCTTACATCAGGAGCTTACATGGCTTATGTTTCAGATTTTAAATTTTAAAAAGTTGCAATTAATTAAAAACTTTTTTGACATTGTAAAAATTTTGTAGATCTACCAAGTTAAAATGGCCATGGTAAATAATTGAATATCACGAAATATCTAAAATATTTTCTTACAGTGATAGAGTAACCAAATAATTTGCTTTCATCAAAATTAAAAATACACATCTTCAATTTAATTTGATTTCTCCACTTTTCTTCTGACTCTTCTGCAGTGTTTCATAAATTGAATGAAATTATCATTTTAGTCATTTTTATGGTCCTTATCTTTTTGCTGCAACAATACTTTGCTTTCAGTAATAAAATTTGAATTTAAAA
This sequence comes from Typopeltis vanoorti, assembly GCF_054136105.1. NCBI lineage: Eukaryota > Metazoa > Arthropoda > Arachnida > Uropygi > Thelyphonidae > Typopeltis > Typopeltis vanoorti. Next base: position 32,360,217 of record NC_143549.1, read on the forward strand.
CTATGAATATAGATTTATAAATTTAAATATGTATATTGTTAAAGAATGTTGTATTATACGCTTTTTGCATATCAAAGAAAAATAGAAAATTGAATTTTTGCTAACAGTTGAGAAAATAAATAGGTGCAAATAGCCCCTTGTAAAACTGAGTATTAAATGAAAGGCAATATATTTCATTGGTGTTTTCTTTATAATTACAAAACAGGATTTAGTATTTACAAAATTGTAAAAGATTGTTATATAAATAAAACAAACTTGCAAAATATTATAAAAGGGTTATGGTTTTATATTTCTAGTTCAGTTCCAAGAACAAGAGAAACAACAAATGAGAAGACTTCCTAACAAAGAATATATCCTTTTTTAATAATAGTTTCAAACATTTGTACTAATTAAATATGAATATTGTTGCTTGCTTTTTTCTGAAGAATGAATCAATTACTGTCTCATTTGTTTTCATTAGAGTACAAACTGAATGATTTTGACTTGGCTTATTTTAAAACTTATTATAATTATCTGAGACCCTCCCCCTCAGATAGTCAAGGAACCATTGGGATAAGGTAGAGGGTATGACCAGCTGTCATCCCTTCTCTTCAACTCGTCACACTAGATGATTGCTCATTGCTCTGTGTAAGAGAAAATCTTGTTCTTATTCCTTTCTTAGCCATGCACAAACTTTACTTCTGTAGACACCTCATGTTCTTTCTCCACCTTCCATATACAAGAAATTCATCAAAAGATATCATATAATACCCATTCAGAAATTTTTATCACTATTTCCTAATTTGCCAATGTCTGTAGTCTTATTCTCAATTTGTCCTCATGATCTACATTCAGTATTTCCAATATAATCCTGTTTGTTTCAGCACTGCAGTTATCCTCTCCATGGTATTGCAATTTTTGCAATGTGACCTTTGAACTGTAAATTCCTATCCACCTCCAAGATCCCTATTCATTCAGTTTCTCATAGCATAATCCAACCAATGTAATATGCTGTTGGAAATCTTGTCACACCAAAGTGTATAACTTTACATTTACTAACAGTGAACTGATAGCCATTATTATTTGCCCAAATTTCCAGCTTGTTTAATTTCTTCTGTAAGTTCTGGATATCAGTAGCATCCCTGATTGCCCTGCCTGCCTTTTCATCATCAGCAAACAATTGAACATATGTCGGATCCTTTCCAATGACATTAAGATATAGATTGAACAATAATGGTCCAAGGACTGATCCCAGGTGTATACACTGCTATATCCCTGGGATCACCTAGTTGATAGATCTTATTGAAGCACGCACTCATTATTTGAATAATTGCATCAACATCTGACTTGAGGGTACTATCTGCACTCAGCAAAGTTATTCTTCCACATTCATTTTTTTTCTTTTACTTGTGGCATAATGATAAAATTCTTTTAAGATTGCATTTAGCCTGCACAAACATTTTCTTTTTGTACTTCAATTTAGCTTGCTATACAATACTCATAACTTTTCCAGCCTGCATATTACATATTTCATGACACTCTCTCTCTCTCTCTCTCTTATTCCCACAATATTCCTTCCAGACCATCTTTTTATGGATATCTTAATAAGATTGCACATCCATTTTACTCCCACCTTATTTCTTTGAACTTTAGGAACAAATGTTACCTCATTTAAGCCTTTTCAAAGTGTCCTTATGCATATCTTTCTCATTCAGTAACTGAGACGGTAATAGAACTATCCCTTGGACCACCCTTCTTAATTGGATCACCAAGTGCTTAGCTACTTTCCAAATCAGTATGATATGATCACTGTCACCAGCTAGTGGCAAAGTCATATTCTTAACTTTCTCATACTGTGATCAAATCTAACACCTTTTGACCTACTTTTTTTTTCTTTCATGTACTACTTAAAAAAAAAGTTGTCTTTAAGAGCACAATAAATTCTCCATTCTTTATCATGAGTTTTCTCTGCTGCTCAATCCATGTTCAAATATAATGCAAGTTACTCCTAAGAATTACATGTGTAGTACCTATCAAGGTAATTTGCTGATTCATTTCTTTTTCTAACAAGTGAACTGCCAGGTATTTAGCAACACTCTACGATATATTTTATCCTGTTAGCTTCTGCTTCTCAACCAGATAGTCTTCAACTCACTGCTGCATTGGATTATTACTGTTATTGCTTTTTTGCATTTTCACCCTAACTGACCTGAAATCATCAAATGTCATTAATAGTATCCCTCATTCTCCTGTCTGTTTTGTCTTTTCTAAAAATACTATATCCTTTACTCTTGATCCCAGTAACATCTAACTGGTAGTCTGGTTTTACTAAAGTAGTCCAGTAATCTTAGATGACATTGTATTAACCAAGATAACACTGAACTCCCTTGTTCTTGATGCTCCTGGCTTTTTCTTATACTTACATCTACAGTGTGCTTGGCTCAGTTTGGCAACTTTCTCTTTTCCTTCCCAGATACTCAGTCTGAACCCAAAGCATACATATACACCCCCTTCATCAGATGCATTACCATATTCATTGATGTTCATATCATTATCATGTTTATATGTACATATTTGAACTAAAGTGCAGGACATCCCTCTTATGCAAGTTTTTATTTCCTACCATCATACTCACTCCACACATACAAAAACTTACACCCATTTCTTCTATACAGCCTGTACATTGAATTGCTGTCATATCTCAGTAATAAACTGAATTAGTTTTTTTTTCTCTTTTTTATTTCTCACTTCTTCCAACAATTCTTTCATCTCTTCTCATATAGGTAATAGATATTAATAATAGTACTTAAGTATTACTTAACTTAAACTAGATAACTTAAAGTTTCATATACATATCATAAAAAGAATACAGAGAACTGGACAATTTTTGATCAGGTGCCCATTCTTTACAATTCTGCAGTTTTGCTCTAAGTATCACTTAGGCTGCATGAAAGGATAGGTTGAAACTGTGACTAGAATATATAATAATCTATATTACATACAACTCAAATGAGTGAAACATAATGCAAGTACTATTTTAATCAATAAACCATTGTTTTTTTTTTTTTAATAATTTTTTTTTTGTCGGCAGGAGATGGGAGTATGCTAATTTTAAAATATTCTGCCTTAAAACTCATAAGTTGGTCCAAGAATAAGCTGTGAAAGACCAAAACCAACAATAATACCTATAAGATGAGTTCTTCATATATTGAGAAACAAGAGGAAAGGATTATGTATAATATTCCCTGTTAAACAGGATGAGCTGTATGAATAACAGGAAGTCTCACCTAAATTTTTTTTTTTTATTTTAATAATGTGAATATACTCATAAAGTTGTAAATCTGTTATACTAGTTGGATGGTGCTGAGAGTTAAAGTTCTAGGGACAAAAATAAAACTTTCATGGCACTTGGGGGTCTCCTCTTGCATAGTCTACAAATACTTCCATAGCCAATATTTATCTGAACTGCCATCAATAATTTCTCTGCCCTCTGTTAAATCCAAACCCACTGAAAAAATTTCTGCTTTTCATTTATCCCTTCTAGTGCTACTCTCTGAACATTTGAATTGTAGAATTCTACAACTTGAATTGTAGAATTCAAGAAATCTACAATTGGAAAATTGTAGATTTCTTGAATTCTAGATATTATAGATTTCAAAAGTTACTATTCATCACTGCTGTAGAGCTTATACAATCTAGATATTAAAACTAAATGTGAACGAGTATCTTCTTACCTATCCATGGTAATAACCGACCTGGTTGGCAGAGTGGTTAGCATATCTGCTCTCAAGCCAAAAGGCTGCGGGTTTGAATCCCGTTGTGGGCATGGATGTTTGTGATTTTCTGTAAAAATACTAGTGGTGGTGGTCGGCAATAGATGGCATTGGTGTAGATCAGTGTTTCCCAACCTTTTCGATGTCGCAGACCCTTGTAGCGAATGTTAATTCATCATGGCCCCCGTAAAATTCAAAATGGAAATTTTTTTATATTTTGCATATCATTAAGACGAAGTAATAAATTACAATTTTACAACACTAAATGTGTCATTTATGACAATGCCATACTGTTATAAATGGAGATATTCGGAAGAATATGAACATATCAATTAGGCCTAATATTATGAATTTAACACTCGCCTAATGTGATGGCTGGTGCTGTTTTTCAGGTGTCAACTTTCGCATGTCAGGATCAAAACTGGATATTTCAGACATAGATCTGGCTCCACGTTAACTCTGTTCCTGTATTTATTTTTCATATATACAAGATGAAAAAATGATGTCTCGCACAGATATGTAGTGGCAAATGGCAACAGATGTCTTACAGCCCTTTTGGAAATTTCAGAGTAAACAGACTTAGCTTGGAACCAAAACTCTAGTAACGGTAATGAAGGAAACAGCATTTTGAATGTCAAATCACAGGACAGCTCGATAAAATGTTTTCCTTCGACAGAAGGAAGTTCATATTCTGAGTCTAGAAAGAGTTTTCATCCAGTTGTTTTATTTTTATTTATTTTTTTTTTTTAGGACAAAGTGAAAAATACAGACGTAGTTGAGACACCAATGACCTGATATGTTCAATCATACTTTCATCAACATCACTAGAAAGGGGTTGTTCACTGAAATCAATGAAATCACTCAGTGTGTGTGAAAGGAATCGTATTTTCCTTTCTTGATACGGTTGCACCGCAAATTTAACTTCTTGATTATTGCCTCTATCTTGTCTTGCACAGGAAACGTAGTGACAGATGGACTTTTTGAAGGCTCAAGTTAAGAGTATTCAAGATGTTAAAAATGTCTACCAAGTAAGCAAGAGATGAGAGCCATGTGAAATCATTTAAATAGCGTGTTAACTCAAATTCGGAGTTTATGAGGAATAACCTTACTTTGTCACGAAGCACAAACAGCTGCGTCAGAACCTTACCCCGGTACAGCCATTGGATTTCTGAGTGCAATAATAAGTGTTTGTGATCACTTCCCCTTTCATTACAAAGTGCAGAAAATAACTGGCTTGTAAGAGGGTGGGCTTTAATAAAATTGACAATTTTTACTGCCTCGTCTAGAATGGTTTCATTTTGGAGGGCATACGGCATGTAGCTAATACTTTGCAGTGTATACAACAATGTGTCCATTTCACAAGAGGTGCGACTTTCTGGATACGTGCAACCAAACCTTTATGTATTCCCGACATTGCCTGAGCACCATCTGTGCTGATACCTACACATTTTTCCCATTGAAGTTTATTTGTAGTTATGAAGTCATTGACAACTTTGAAAAAGGCTTCAGCAGTTGTATGAAGAGGTAACGATTCACAGAACAAAGTCTTCACAAACTTTATTTTCGTGTTCATAATGCACAGAAGCTAGCAAATTAGCATTATTTGAAATATCGTGGCTTTCATCCAACTGCAATGCAAAATATTCACTATGATGTAACCGTTCTAGCAAAATATCTTTCACATTTTGAGTCATCTCGTCGATTCTTCTTTTCACAGTATTGTCAAATAACGATATTCGAGACACCTCTTTGATATGTTTTTCACTAAACAAATTCTTTATTGCTTTTGTCACAGGCAAAATTAAATCTTCCCCAATTGTATGGGGGTTCTCCATTTCTAGTGATCAGAAGGGCGACTTCGTAAGAGGCAAGAACAGCCTTTTCATTTTTTTTCCCCCCACACACAATGTCCTTAACTAAATTCTGTGAACCACAAAGTTAGTTTTTTATTTGAAAATATTCTATTGGCTTATTAACTGATTCGCCATGTTTTGTTTCAAGGTGGCATCTGAACTTCAACGGTTTCATAGATTCATTAAATAACACTTCACAACAAAGAACACGCTGTGGTCTGTCTTCGCCGTCTTTATTCAGAATGGAAAATCCCATTTGCAACTTCGATTTGAGGGAAGGAACTTTATCTGCACTAGTACTATTTTCAACAACATTAGATCCACTCAGATTATCGTTGTCTTGCATTTCAACAATCCACACTTTAACCACCGGTCCAGATCTAAATAAGATCGTGAACAAATTGAAAATCAGAAGTTTCATTGTGAACTCAATTATTTGAACAAAAGCAGAAAAACTGAATATTAAACTGAGAAAAACACACTTGTATAATATAAAAGTTATTTATAATATAAATTATATTATAAATCTCAAACCCAATATAATATTATAAATTATAATTTATTAAATTAAATTTATAATAATTTATTAAATTAAATTACAAAGGGTTCGTTATTCACCTCTGCTTTACAAAGGGAAGAAGTAACGGTACCAACATTCATGTTAAATTTTACTTAAACCATGGGCCTCAAGAGCCAGAGATGTACATTGTGAATATCCCAGGTGTGAGCAACATGATAAGATAAAGTTTAATGAAAATAAACTGTCCTGTGGACCCTCGGGATCTGTAGACCACAGGTTGGGAAACACTGGTGTAGATGAAGGTGGTTGAGGGAGACAGAGAGTTGTAGAGTAGGTGCCCTCCCTCGATGAGCTTGGGCTCCCTGGAGGCGTCATGTAATAATGATAAGGTACTCATTCACATTTAGTTTGAATAACTGTAGATTGTATACTTTGCCCAACTTGTGTATGAAATTGTCATTAAAAAAAAAAAAGCTTTAATTGTGATATATTTGTTGGAGCCACTGATAATTAATTACAACTTTATTGTTTGGCTACCACAGTATATCATTTTTCTCATGTGAATTTGTACTGAATTTATTAACAGTATACTAGCATTTGCACAAACTAGAGAGCTCAGTTGAATATCTTCATTTTTGATATTGATGAATAACATTGGAAATGTTCACCCTTGTCTCGCATCTGATTCTCTGCCTCCTTGAATTCTAATTGCTGACGTATATAACTCTGATATTGATTAGGTATACCTTGATATAATGTCCCATTTACAGTATATATTTGTAGTGTTTTCAACAGCAACTTTTCTCTTGGCACCTTGTCATGTACCTTTTCCAGATTTACAAAATGTAATGCTGATTCTTGTTATATTCCATGATTCCTCAACTATCTTAAGTGAAAATCTGATATTGAAAATCCCTATTTGGCTTGAACCCAGCTTGTCCTATAAGCTCCCCTTCCAAATTTTCTAAGCCTATTCTTAAGTCTGCTTACATAAATCTTATCCAGAATGTAATTCCCACCTTCTGTTTTATTTTCCTTTCTGTGGATTGATACTATGAGAGCTCTGCTTCAATCTTTTGACCAGACATTCTGAATTATGTAATATAGCCAATGTAAAATTTATATCTCTATATTTGAGTATTTCTGCTCTAATATCTACTCTGGATGCCTTTCACATTTCACTTTTTTTTCCCTCAATGTCGACATTATTATTATTACATGACACCTCCAGGGAGACCAAGGACTCATCGAGGGAGGGCACCTAATCTACAGCTCTCCACCACTCAATCCACCAACTACAATGAACTTCAACTACACAGCGCCATCTACCACCCACCACTGGTATTTTCACTGATAATCACAAACATCCATGCTAACCATTCAGCCAACCAGTGCCTCTTGAATTTTCTACTACTATTCATCACTGTTTCATTCAGCAGACTTTCACTTTCATTACTCCAGACATCCAGAATAATTTTAATCAGTTTTCACCTCACCTTTATCTTCTATATTCTTACTAAAGTTTTCCCATGACTGCTTTTTATCTAGTTTTGCACATTGCTTATATTTTTCTTTGTATTCTCTCAGCATATCCCAACTTGCTTAAATACCTTTTTGAATTAAAGCAGAATTTTAAAATCTTCATAACATTTCTAATGTCTTTTTTACTACTTTCCCAAGTAGTAAAGTAAAAATTAATAGAAAAAATTCTTTGACGATTTATACATTTATTAGAGAAATCAGATAAGCAAGCACTGTTGTTGGGATTATTAGATATTCTCTTTGGCTATGCTTATAATGTCCGTACTACAGAAGGTGAAAATACGGTAATTATTTATTTTTTATTTATTTATTTTTCCATTTCAGTAACTTTATGTACCATTTACATACTTGGAAACAGTTTATAGTAAACATCTTATTTGTAGTTCTGTGATTCCACAATGTTACTAAACAAGCACTGTTGTTGGGATCATTCATCCATCTTTAGGATTAAGATTCTTAAAAAGTAATAAGCATCAGAGCTGTATAACTGAGAGGAGACTTCCACATAGCCTTTAAAGGAACGCAGAGAACCGACCAGGGCTTCTGACCTAATGTCCAATCCTCACCTTCTCATGGTGCACCCTGTTAGGTATCTCCTGGATACTGAACGAACGAGGATGGGCTGGCAATTTGGGATTTAGCTGACCAAACTGTATTCTTATTGGCTTAAATTACAATATTAAATGATGGTACAACATGATAGAATTTCATGCTGGCTGGGGTGTCGCCCAGTTAAACAAGGTCCCCATTGTTTTCACTAGGGAACCAGGGCAAACAGCAAAAAGTCAGCTACTGGAACAAATCCTAAAACACATCCCAACTCAGTATCACCAGAATTGAAGGTCATTGTTAGATCCTGAATAGAGAACTTGGAAAAGGAAACTATTCATTCAAGATTTAACAAGTTTAATATAAAAGCTGTAGGAGAAACTTGCATTCCAGCAGAAAATAAAAGAAATGAATAAGTGTGTGTAACAATATATGTTCCTTTCATGTAAATTATTATAATTCTATGTTGTCTATTCAAAATTGTTAAGTAGAGAATTTATGTGTAAATATTAATTTCATTAAGACAATTTTGTATACAGTAAATCACTGAGTAAGTTATAAACAGTAGTCCAAAGGTTGCCTGCGAGCCGTGCAGTTTGAGCATAGGGCCTCGGGTGGCATACGTGGAAGGTAACTTTAGTTCGCTTTCCGGGATTCCCGTATTCTCCTAGAGTAGAAGGAGAATACGAGATCAACCAGGGGGCAAGATCGAGAAGTGCCGTGTGAAAAAAACAGAAGGAAAAAGAAGGCGAAAGAAGTAGGAATAAAAGGTGATTCATGCCATTTTTCAAGGCTTTTTACTCCTGGGATTTTGGTCTTTTCTGATCGAGATGGACATGAGACGGGGCAGTGATATCGGACAGCGAGCCTATTCCTGAAGATGTTTGATAGATTTCAGATGGAGCTGAGCGTGAGATGCCTGCATCAGCAGTTACAAGCCTTCACTAAATATCCCATCGGACAGGAATGGCGAACGTCTCCTGAGAAGCGGCAGCAGATACGAGTATGTCCAGCAGCTAATCAAGGACAACGCCAGGTGCGAAGCATAGCCTATTCAGACGGCAACCAGACTCTACACGTGGACGAGATGGAAGTACCGAATCGTGCTTAACAAAAGGTAGACGTATCTGCCAGACCTGATTTCCAGCATAGAGTTGGTAAAGTACAGAAATTTTGTTATATGTTATTCAGTTACATTAGAGGAAAGAAAGTAGTTGTGTAATGGTTGAAGTTGGACAGTTTACTAGAGAATTCTAAGTGATTATTCTAATTTGTAATAGCTGGTTTCTATTATACAAATAGTCTGGGAACAAATATATATGAGTGTGATAGAATTCAATGTATGAGATGAGTGTAGTAGATAGAATCTGATTGGAATTTCTTTAATGTTAAATCTGTGTATATTAATGAGTAACTTATTGGAAGAGAATTATTGCCTATATAGTACTGTGTTTATTTCCTTTGTCTAATATTGTTTAGTATGACCTTAGAATTAACTTAGTATGAATTGATTTTGCATGACCTTGAGTCCATTGAATGTGCGATATATTATAGTTGTATATGTGTCTTAAGAGCCAAATAAACATGTTTTGTTTTATACCTGAGTTTTGCCTGAATATGAGATCAAACTACCACTCATAAAATCTGAACCTAAGCAGGAGGGAAGTGAAAGTTTATAGAGTTAGATTAGATTTAGATCACGAAATGTTAACATCAACTGTTAGCTGAAATTTACATACTTTTAGTGAAGAGTTTTGTTAATGAGCATATGCATGAAATTATGGGAATGTCTCTCTGATTAAGAGTCCCTTCTATTATAGGGTATTGACTGGCGCAGCTCAAAAATATAAATTTGTCAATATCCGAAAAGGAGACAGCCCCAAAATTAGATAATTCTTAGGTCCAATTGTGGAATAGAAGAATAGAGATAAAAGTAAAATATGGGAGAAAGCAATGACATAACATGGTACTATCAACATAAGAAGCCTAAATGGCAAAGAAATGGAAGCTAGCTGAGGAATTCGATAAGTACCAGATCGACATAATAGGGGTGACTGAAACAAAAAAGACCAAAACTGGTGAGCTTTTTCTGAGTAATAAATATAAAATGTTATATTCAGGCAATGACAATCAAGGAAAGGGAGTTAGCCATAGTATTCAACACTAAATATGAGGCTAATCTTCTTGAATGGCAGACAATTTCAAGTAGAGTGATGTGGGCAAATATCGGAATGGAGAACTGGACAATGAGACTTATTTGTGCCTATGGTCCCACAGAAGGTTCTCCTAAGGTAGAAGTGGAGGAATTTTTTGAGGCTTTAGAGAAAGCAACTGAAATAATGAAAAATGAAAAGTTGGTCCTTGTTGGGGATCTAAATAGCTGAGTAGGAAATGATTATCAGACATACAAAAATATTTTGGGAAAATTTGGAGAAAAGAGTAAAGCTAATAATAATGGCAAATACCTGTTGGATTTCTGCTCAGGACATGGACGACTGGTTATTACTAACACCATGTTCCAACATAAAATGTGCACAAATTCACATGGAGAGAAGAGGCAAGGAATAAGAAAAATCTCATTGACTATATTATTGTTGATAGTGATGTTTTCTCTCTGGTGCAGGACACTAGAGTGTACACAAGATTTGAAATTGGAAGTGATCACCGTTTAGTCTTAAGCAGGATAAAATTGAATTTCATATTGAAAAGAAGAACATGTAAGAAAGTTTTAAAACGAATAAAAGTTGAGCAGCTCTCAGATGTGAACTGTAGACTAAAATACACAAAGATTATTGAAGAAAAAATGAAAGAGTTTGAGAACAGGAATCATATCTTGGCTATTCAGTGGCAAGCCTTGAAGAAAGCCCCAATTGATTCAGCTAGAGAGGGATGTGGTGAAGTTGTCTGCAAGGATAGAAAAATTAGAACTCCATGGTGGACACAGGAAGTTAAAGAGGCAGTGAAGGAAAAGAAGAAAGCCTATCAAAAGTTCCTGGCAAATAAGTCAGCTTGTGCTCTTAGAGAATACATAGACAAATGTAAGAAAGCTAAACACTGTGTAAATGACTGCCTGCCCTTCTTGGACACACTGATCACACGTCTTCCAGAAGGTTCCTTATCATTTTCGGTTTATAGAAAACCCACACATACAGGGAGATACTTACACAAACAATCACACCATCACCCTTCTCAACAATATGGTATATTAAAAACACTAACCCATAGAGCTAGAGCAATCTGTTCCAATGACATTGCTCTCACTGCTGAACTTTCTCACCTACGTCAGACCTTCTTAATCAATGGTTATAATCCCCACAAAATAGATAACATACTAAATGCTACCCATAAATCCCCTCTATCTACCACAGAAGACTACAACCAAACCATCACCATCCCATACATTAAAGGCACATCTGAAAAGATATCTAGGGTGCTTAACAAACACCAACTGCGCACAGTATTTAAACCTTATATAAAATTAGCAACTCTCATCCATTCACCTAAGGACAAATGTACTCCTTTATCACATCCAGGTGTCTATGAAGTGCCCTGTTCTTGCCATCAAGCCTACTAAGGACAGACAGGAAGAAATGTGGACATCCGCCTCAGTGAACACAAAAAATATATCCGACACTTTCGCTATGGTAAGTCAGGTCTGGCCGACCATGCTTTGGATACCCCTACACACAGGATCAATTGGAAAGAAACAAAAGTAATGCACAGAAGCTTCTACAAGTCAGAGAAGTTGTTCCTGGAATCAACAGAAGCCTTAAAACATACTCCAAACCTTAACAAGTATGGCTGTATAAATCTACCAAAGATTTGGGAGACAGTCATCCTAAGACCAAATTAATATTTTTTAATTTATATTTTTTCAATTTGAATTTTTTTTTTTTGACTACTATTTCAAAACTCTGATTTTTTTTTTTTTTTTTTTTTAACCTAGATGGCGACATATTAGGACTTTAGTCTTGTGTTGCACGCTGCAATCACTTATACTAGCCCCCACTGTTACACCGGATTGTGGTTGTCTTACATTTGTAACAAACTTTGTGTTGTGTGCTCTGAAGATGTTGGATATAATACCAGCGAAATATTAGCTTTAAGTTAATAAATAGTTATTTTCTTAACCATCTGTGTTCTTATTATATGTTGAAACCTATTACAACTGTGTAAAACTAGCTAAATAAAAGTCATGGGAAGACTTTGGTAAGAACATAGAAAATAAATATCAAGAAGGTGGCAAAATATTCTTATATTATGGAGGTTGTTGAAAAAGCTCAGAAATGGTAGAAAGAGTGCTGTAAAAGGAATTAGAGATGATAAAGGCGATATGAAAACTGGAGAGAAAGATATCCTTGGTTGTAAATCACAAAAGAACCCAAAGAATTTGGTCACAGGAACACAACATTTGGACAAATGAGGATTGGGCTCGTGTACTTTCAGTGAAGAGTCCAAGTTCAGTCTGCAACCAGATAACCAACATATCTTGATATGGTGTAAAAGTGGAACAAGAAATAATCCACAGTTTGTTTGTGAAAGACCCCAGCATCAAGGTGGGAGTTTGATAGTATGGGCTGGAATAAGTATAGGTGGCCAGACTGATCTCTATTTTATCAGAAATGGTTCCTTAACAGCCGTATCACGATGAGATTTTGGAACCTATACTTCACTCATACACTCATATGCTGCTGCAATTGGCCAAGAATTCATTTTTATGGATGACAATGTTCGTCCACACCGTGCAAATTTGGTACAAGAGTGGTTTGAGGAAGAAGGTATTGAACAAATGTACTGGCCTGCCTGTTCACCAGATTGTAATCCAATCGAATATGCCTGGAATGCTTTAGGTAGGTACGTTTCTGCTCGACTGTTGCCACCACATTTACTTCAAGAGCTCGAAATTGCTCTCACAAAAGAGTGGGGAAATATCCCACAAGAACTGTTTGATCATTTTATCCAGTCCATGCAATCAAGATGTACTACTGTTTTGGCTGTTAATGGAGACCATATGCCCTTTTAAAATTAACAAAAGCATATTTGACTATTCTTGTTAAAATTATTTCATGCTAAAATGTTAAATTTTAATGAATATTGATTATTTAAACAATATCCCCTACTCATAAGTAAAAAATGTTTATTCATGTATGAAGTACCCAATTTATAATTATTTACAGAAATTTATAATTATTCGACAAACTAAAATATCCCCTAATTGTTTTGAGCAGCGTAAATTAGATACCAAGAAATTATATATTTGGTTTAAATCTTTTATCCATGTGTAAGCAAGCACTCCTGAAAATACTTCAGGCACAAACTTTGTTTGCTTACACTTGGATAAAGTATTAAACCAAGTATATAATTTCTTCCACTTGGTTATAACCAAATGGAAAAACTTCCGACAACTGTCTCTAATCCAGAGTATTTTAATAATAAGGTGACCTTTGGGCTACTTGTATATGAAAATATTACTTCTGCATTACTTCAATCTTATTACCACCTGTGGGTCTGACTCCCGCTGATGAGACCTCAAACAAGGTCAAAACCAGTCTAGGTAGTGACCCTTCCCATAATGTACAGCCTTATACATATCCATAAGGATATGTGCTTTGCATTATGGGATACCAAGACAATTGATGTGAAGTCATTAGCCTAGATTTCAGGTGCAAACTTCCTGATTAGCCTAGTGAATACTTTTCACCCTCCAACAGTTTGCATTGCTCTGTGTGAAATCACTACCTTACATTATTGTAGACCTGAAGCAGCTTAAAAAACACCATGTGATTTCACATTTTAAGCTGCTTCGACTTTAAGCTATTCCCTGTAGATATTTTTTCTAGTTGTTACTGAGTATAAATGTTTACATTGCAGGTGGAATCAGCATGGACAATTCGAAAACTGAGTGCTACTCTGTGTTGGTTAGATGTAAGTACAAATTTTTGTAGTAATAATAATAAAAATTCTTAAGGTTTTAAAGTTCTGCTACATTCTAAAATGGTAATTAAAATAGTTATAGAATTATTTTTATTAATTCTTATTAAGAAATGTTTGCATCATCTATTCCTGACATGAATCCTGAAAGGATGTATAGGAAACTCAAATGATAATGTTACATTTTATTTTATGTTGCTCCCACCATGAAAGGTTTTTGTACAATGGGTAGGCTGAGGATTTTTTTCTATTTTTAACATTACATATTGTTATATATATGTTGGCTGAGTGGTTAGCGTATTCTCTCTCCAGCCAAGAGGCTGTGGGTTCGAATCCCATGTAGGCATGTATGTTTGTGATTATCTTCTTCCACCTTCATACATTCATTTGCTCAAGTATGATACTCTCCCAATATGGACTGGGTCACCATGGGAGTAGTAGATCCAAACCTCCCTCAATGGGAGAGGCCTATTTTTCTACCCTGCAGAGGGTAGAAAAATAGGCTGTTCATCATTATATATAGATAGATAGTCCGTATACTCTGTTTTAGAGACATAAACATGGAATTGGTTTAATCTACTTCAGGCCTCCAGTAAGCAGAGTGGTGGTCTCACAATGGGAGATGAAATTTTTTTCTCATCTGAAGAAGACATTCACAAACATCAAATCCTAATGCAGGATTTGAACTTGCAGCCTCTTTTTGACATGTTCATGTCAGGGCTGATAGTAGCTCACTAACCATCTGGTGAAGCAAGCAAAATTACCTGCAGTTTGGTTCCTGCATGTTGTCAGATGTGCCACTTTTCATCAGTTTGTAACTAATCCCGTATTGAGAAGAGGGGATAGGTGAAAAGGAATGTGCGTTTCAGAATATATTTTAAAAAAATAATTAAAGAGGATATATTTGAATATTAGTTACTATACTTGATTTACTAAAAGATGTAAAGAATAGCAAATAAAAAGAAGAGAAAGAATAGGCATGAACAAAAATACTCTCAGTACTGTAAAATGGATTATGAATAATTTGCACTTGTGATATTATATGTGCACTTGTGTTATAAGTATCTTGGGGTGAAGTGAAGAATACATGATCCTATAAACTCTAGACTTCCATGTTTGCATTTATGATGGACATAATTTTAAAATTAATAAATAAAATAAATACTTATGAATAGATGGAAAGGGATTTGTTTGCAAAATATAAATCACTAACATCCACTATACTACAGATGCAAGAAAAACAAATAATACAGTTAGAGACAAGTGGGATAAAAAATGCGCTACCTAATGAAACACATCACCTGCCACAGAAACTATGCTGCATAGAGCAAAACTATTTGTTGTATCACCAAAAAAAAAAAAAAAGCATCTAACTAAAAACAGTTGTCTAGCATTTTGTTCAAATTTTCAATTACATGAAATAAGTGTTTGATTGCATTTGAAATTTTCAATGTAATTGAGACAGATCACAAATGCTAACTTCAAATGAAGTAACTAACATGCTGCATAAACCTTGTGTCAGTGAGGCTGCAAACAAGCAGCAATAAAATTCTGCTGAAAGAGTTGCAACTAACATGCCTTATAAACTTTGTGTCAGTTCAGCCTGCCCTCATGACACGGAAATGGCACACAAACAGTAATGAGAAGTCATTACTGTTTATGTGTTAAGTGACTGCCTTTAGATTACCTCTGCTCATACATTCTTAAATACCAACAATTCTGGGTTCCTTTTTTAATGTCTTCATTTTTAATATGAATTCTATAATTTTTCAGATAACTTTTTGGCATCTAATCTTTGGTCAACTGTTATATTTTCAACTCAGCCTTCAGCAGATATCTAAATTAGTTTGAAAACTATATATATATATATATATATATATATATATATTTGTGTGTGTAGTATTTTGCTTGATTTCTTTCTTCCATATAAATGTATTCAATTGATTTCCCAATATATCAAATTTCTTATTCTATTATATATTTTCATATTTGTCCTAATAGTTGAAATGTTTTACTTGATGTTATTATATTGTGATTATAGTTTTCCATATTCTGTCTATTTTCATAATTTGTACTGTTTGATTGTTATATCAGCCAGTACTAAAAGTTATGAAAATAGACAGAATATGGAGCTTTCAGTTAGTCTTGAAAATTTACATTGAATATATTTAAGTCACTTCCCTGCAAATGCATTCTGTATATATAAATGAGTGGAGGGAGAGATAGTGTGTTATATCTGATTTTATATCGCTTTTCCTGTACATCCTCTAGTTGTAACTGCTGACTTACAGCAAAGCATATATAATTATGCATCCATTGCTATAAGCACATATTTTTCTGTATAATATCCCATTTTTAAAGCTTTCTTTGTACCTTATGTTTCCCAGATTTATAAAACTTAAAATTAGATACGTGTTAGTTAGCTTTCATTCTATCAAACAAACTCGCTTGCTGTAACTACCTACTCCCCCCCCCCCCCCAGCTAGCACAGTTATTCTAAAGAAAATTTAACCAATGCACTTCCTCAGAGTTTCTATAGTTACTCGACTATATATTCCCATGATTTCTTGATTTTCTGCTTTTGATAATCCCTGAGGAGCCTAGTTTGTGGTCCAGTTTTTCTTCCTTTTTTTTTTTTTTTTTTTAAATCTCTTATCAAGGTATACTTGTATAAATTTTATGTATAACACTCAGCGAGGAAATTCCTGTGTGTTACACTTATTCAGGTTCATCTCCCTATCTCCCTTTTTAAAGAGAAATGAAATTTAACCTTGTGTGAAGGCCCAGTGATGAAAATTTAGCCCATATATGTTCTTTCCCTGGTTTGTGACATGATTCATAAAATAAGGGAATTCCCTTAATTAAATTAGATATAGCCTGTATAACATTGTGACAAGTCTTCAAGGGTAACAATGTCATTAGAATGAGCAAATATGAGATTCTTCCCATTGATTTCCATCCTTGTTCTTTAATGACTTTGGTGAGAATCTTCTTAGTGAAGTCCAGATTGTATTTCAAAACTTGATGAATGTTCCTGTAGATATGTACATTGCAAAGTGTGTAGCCGTTACTTAGTCATATCATTTATATATTTTTGTGATATTCTAAAAAGTTTCATTGCATCCTATAGTGTTTTATAATTCACAAATCACAGATGTAATTCTTTATCAAATTCATTATAAGGATTGTAGGGGAATCCTCTTGCTGCTTTGGTGAGGACATGATTAGTCATTGATTAACTAGTCATTCTCTCTTTAGACAACAGCAGACTTGTAATATGAATTAGGGAAGAAGAGAGAAAGAAGGAACACACCTTTATTATAAATTGATCCTATAATACAAAACTTTAAAACACTAAAGGAAAGCAATTGACACAATGAAAAAGGAAAAGTTGGTCCTTGTTGAGAATATAAATAGCAGAGTAGGAAATGATTCTCAGACATACAAAAATATTTTGGGAAAATTTGGAGAAAAGAGCAAAGCTAATAATAATGGCAAATACCTGTTGGATTTCTGCTCAGGACATGAACTGGTTATTACTAACACCATGTTCCAACATAAAAATTTGCACAAATTCACATGGAGAGAAAAAGCAAGGAATAAGAAAAGTCTCATTGACTATGTTATTGTTGATAGTGATGTTTTCTCCCTGGTGCAGGACACCAGAGTGTACAGAGGATTTGAAATTGGAAGTGATCACTATTTAGTCTTGAGGAGGATAAAATTGAATTTCATATTGAAAGAATAACATGTAAGAAATTCCCAATGATTGGAGTATAGCTCTAATCTACAAAAAGGAAAATAAAACTGAATGTGAGAATTACAAAGATATTTCCCTACTTAGTGTTCCTGGCAAGATCTATGCAAGTATACTTGAGAAACGATTGAGAAGAATTGTGGAAGAAAAGCTTGGTGAAGAACAAGCTGGATTCAGGTCAAATAGAGGCTGTCAGGATCAGATCTTCACTTTACGATAAATAGTTGAAAAAGCATTGGAATATAACAAAGATCTGTATTTAAGTTTGTCAATTTGGAAAAGGCATATGACAAGGTGCCAAGATAGAAGCTATTCAATATGCTACAGTTATATGATGTACAATGTGACATTATATCAAGCAATACTTAGTCTGTATTTGAGTTGTAAGTCAGCAGTTAGAATTGAAGTACAGGAAGATGGTTTAATGTTAAATTTGGTGTGAGACAAGGATGTACATTATCCCCTCTGTTATTCATTATCTATATAGATTACATTATGAAGAAAAGTGGTATTACACATGATATCAGAATTGGAGATGTTAATGTCAGCTCTTTGCTTTATGCGGACGATGTTATACTTCTAAATAAATCCGCTACAAGTCCGCAAAATTCTCTGACTAAATTGAATAGCTGTTGTAATAGATATGGTAGCAATCAAAAGATATATTTGTCATTCTACCTATTTTCATTGTCTTTGTCTTTTGACAAAGACAATGAAAATAGGTAGAATTGTTGAAAATGTCAACTGTGTTCTGAATGCAGAACCTGTTGAACAAGTAAATCATTTCAGCTACTTAGGCATGATTTTTTGTCAAGATGGTAAATTAAATATGGAAATAGACAACAGAATCAACAAAGCTGGTATGGTAGGAAGTCAATTGAATAAATTTATATGGAATAAGAGAGAAATTAGTTGGAACACTAAATTAGCTGTATACAAGACAGTGTTCAAACCAGTTTTAACTTGTGGATCTGAGAGCTGGGTCAGAAATAAAACACTTTTCCAAAGACTAGAGACCGCAGATATGAGAGTCCTGAGAAAGATTAGAGGCATGAACAGATAGCATCAATGGCAATATCATATTAAAAACGAGGATATTAGGAAAGCACTTGGCTTTGTCAGCATCCAGGAATGTGTTAGCATAGCTAATCTCAGGTGGTATGGTCACTTAAATAGAATGGGCAACAAAAGATTAGCAAAACAAGTGCTCTCTGCCAGGTTGGCAGGAAAACGACCCAGAGGAAGACCAAGATATAGGTGGATTAATATGGTACAATGTGCCTTAGACGATAGAAATATAAGATCTGATAATGATAATATTGGAGTCTTGACAAGTATGACTGATTTTGAGGAAAATTGTTGATAGGAAGTTAGTAATGATGTAAATTTTTCATGTAGTATTATCATATCCTGTACACCTCTTGAGAGTACATATCAGGAATTTGATGATTATAATTTCATGGACTGCCTTGAATTTTATGCTTATACCAAGTTTTGAATGGAATGAACAGGTGCCTTTCCAGTCAGTTCTGTGTAAAGTATCCAAGACATTATAGACCAGGTGCATAACTGTTAAATATGTCATTTATGTTCCTTTTCCTGGATAGAATTGTGCATCCAGTTTCATCTATATAAGACAGCATGGAGTATACTGCATTGAATGCAGTATACTCCAGGAGGAGGGAAAAGAAGAGTTGAATAAGTTCTTTAATTTTGCAGGAGGTATAAAGGTGACATTAAGATGTTTTTGTATATCATCTGTTTATTTTATCTGATATCTCTTTAATGTATAGAATGGCTACATTTTATTGTGATCTATAAAACTATAAAATTTATAAGAATATTTTTGCTATTGCTTTTTTTTAGAAAATATTGCTGATAATTTTTAATTCATGCTTAAGCTTGCTCATTGAAGCAAATCTTTAAGTCCTGTTCTTAGTGTTAATGAGACTTTGTTGGGTGATGGTAAAAGTTTATCTGTATGTGTAGGCTTATAGTAAACAATGAAGGAAAGATGTGTGTGACGTATTCAGAAATGGAAGTGTGTTCTGACTTTCAATTTCAGTTAAGTGACTGTGTGTTGTTTGTTCAAAAATCATATTTTGGTGAATGCATTTGAGTAAAGGTATGATAGTTGGTGTGGGTGATATGTGACCTCCTTCATAATATTAGGAATATCTGGAATCAGAGCCCTGCATTCTGTTGAATGTTCCTTCAGTGCAGGATAGTAAGAGGCTCTTGAATAGACACCTCATGGTATTGCACAACATGAGATTGAAACCAATCACAATATCCTTTGGACTGTGGCTTGCCCTATCCATTGAAGCAGTTTTAAATTAAATAGGAACCCTTTTTCAAAGTTCTGAAGCCATGTTGGACCAGCCAAAAATTTGCCAGATTCTCATCCTATGCAAATATCAAAAATAAAAATGATTTATTATACAGTTGATATATGTCATAGTGTGTGACATTTGCTGTTTTTGGTTAATGGATTGTTGTCACCTTGTATGTTGCTTCTTTGTTCAACACTGTACTGTTAGTTCCAGTATGAAATATTTCTGCTAATTACTGTTCTCCCTCCCTTATTGTATGCCCCTGCTATGTAAGTTTCTGATATTATGATACATAATAGTGATAAAAGAAGAAAAAAAATTCTGCACATTAGCTTCACCATCAGTTGTATGCATTTAAATCTGATCTCTTATTACTTACTGAACCTCATTTAGAACTACTACAGTCCATCTTAACTATCCTCATTACACTTGGAATGATCGTTTAACAAGAGTAAAACATGTGTATTTGTCAGATCTGATATTCCAAGTCAGAATACTCTCTCAATCTCATTTATGTGACTTATCTGTTTTGGCTCAAGATTTTCTTTTCTTCGGTTTGTTGCTTTTACCTCTTGTCTTTATTGCTTTCCTAATTCTGATAAGTACTCTTGTGATTTATTTCCCTACCAATTAAAATATCAGATAGACTTCATTGGTCTCCAACATCCTGGACTTTTTTAAACCAGTTCTCCCACTAAATTACACTGTTACAATATTTTAGCTCTCCTTTTGGCAACTTGTCTGTCTCATGTGGAGGAATCAGGATTTACACAGAACTTATATTTTCTATTGTACAAAACAGGCAAACCAGCCAAAAGAGCATGCAAATTTAAAAACAACACACATACACTTGTCTCGTACCTTCTAGTTGCTTTGGCCATAAATCCAAAGCAGAAAAACAACTAACTTCTTAGAAACTGATTGATTATAACCATGTCCACATTCCTTTTCTACAGATCAACCCTCTCCCAGCTGGCTCAATACCATGTCCTTTAGTATTACAATGGTTCTAATTGGGATGAATTCCAAGATTTCAAAGCCTCATTTTTCCTATGGTTCTGCTCTCCTGATCAAATCTTCTTTCTCATCTTGATGGTGGGTTGAGTCGCCTATTAACTAATTGCTGCCATCTCACTTATCTCTAGCCATTTGTCATCTCACACAAAGACAATGAAAATAGGCAGAATCATTGAAAATGTCAACTGCGTTGTGAATGGAGAACCTGTGGAACAAGTAAAACATTTCAGCTATTTAGGCACAATTTTTACTGAAGATGGTAAACTAAATATAGAAATAGACAACAGAATCAGCAAAGCTGGTATCGTGGGAAGTCAATTGAATAAATTCATATGGAATAAGAAAGAAATTAGTCGGAACACTAAATTAGCTGTATACAAGACTGTGTTCAAACCAATTTTAACTTATGGATCTGAGAGCTGGGTCAGAAGTAAAACACTTGACCAAAGACTAGAGACTGCAGATATGAGAGTCCTGAGAAAGATTAGAGGCGTGAACAGATGGCATCAATGGCAATATCATATTAAAAATGAGGATATTAGGAAAGAACTTGACATTGTCAGCATCCAGGAATGCGTTAGCAGAGCTAATCTCAGATGGTATGGTCACTTAAATAGAATGGGAGAGGAAAGATTAGCAAAACAAGTGTTCTCTGCCAGGTTGGCAGGAAAACGACCCAGAGGAAGGCCAAGATATAGGTGGATTGATACGGTACAAAGTGCCTTAGACGATAGAAATATAAGATCTGATAATGTTGGAGTCTTGACAAGTAACAGACTGATTTGGAGGAAAATTGTAGATAGGAAGTTAGTAATGATGTAATTTTTTCATGTAGTACTGTCATATCCTGTACACCCCTTGAGGGTACATGGCAGGAATTTGATGATGATGATGATTTGTCATCTCTCTGAAGCTGAATAATTGTGACCATTTTATTTTCTTCAATGGTTGTACCCAAGTTTTTTTTGTGTTCCTCTTGCTAGTCTTCCTCCACTGATTCCATTCAAGGCTATGTTTGATAATCTGAGTAGACATTCTCTGGAGATGTCCAAACTATCTTAATTGTTAAATAATTATATCTATGATATCTTCTCTTTAGTTTAGTTCATTTTTCACTTACTCATTTGTTTTGTGTTCTGACTAAAAAAAAATGCTTAATTTTCTTAAGCATTTTATTTTGAATGCTCTGATTTTCTGTATTTCTTTTTGAGTCTTCATGTCTCAGCTGCACATCTCATGGAGCTGAGACATAGATATAAATAATAGTTTTATAGGATTTGCTTGAGGCTTTTTGAAATGTTATATTTCCATATTTTGTTTAATTATTTCATATTAGACAATCTGACATTAAGTCTATTTCTATGTTGTCAAGGTTACTAGTTAATGAGACTTCCAAGATATCTAATGTTGTTACCAGTTTTCAAGTATATGATTTTCCAAGTTTATTGAAAATTTTTCCTCCTCTCCTTGTTTTTGTTATTTTTATTTTGCTTAAATTGATTTTCATTTCATAAATTTTTCATTCTTGGTTTAAAATTTGTCTTTTCCAATTCTCTTCCAACTATATAACTAAAATAATCCTCTGGTATTAAGGACTTTCTTTTCTCGTTGTCAACTCCATGCAATGGCCACTATCCAAACCTCGGTTCCCTGATAAGTGTGCCAAATTTCAAAAAACTTGCCTCTTGATCAAACAAACAGTTAAACTTTCTTGGTCCCTTATTCACACTACTCCTTAATTTCTTCTTCCATGCTTCCATCTCGCATCCAGATGATGAGACCTAAAAATGTGACCTCTTAGCATCATTCTTCTCCAATTCTAAACATCCAAAGAAAATCACCTCCCACTTTACCATAACTCACCACATGTCTGATCTTTTGCCAGAAGACAAATCTTCTACAATGTAGATAAGATTCCTAGTTCATTGTGAAAGCTTGTCCTCAGAAATGAAATTAACACCCCTCTTCTATTACATACAATCTGCATATTCATTTGACACCTAACAGCATTGGAAGCAAGACTTTTTCCAGCCTGTGTCAAAAATAATAGAAAGGGTCATTAAGAGTTGAGCTTCTTGACAAACCAGAGGCAAGTCAGTTAGTTATCAATATGTATATCATTACTTGTACTCAGGGCCGGTTTTATCATTAGGCGAACCTAGACAGTTGCCTATGGGCGCCAAGACTTCGGGGCGTCTGATTTTGCTACATATAAAACTAACAGGAACTCCTGTATTCCATAAAATTCATATATGTAAGCATACCATTTCTTTACTGGACTTATATACACATCCAGCATCCCTGGATAATATTCTGCCCACCTGCTGAAAGAACATGGATAAGAAGTGTAGTTTGACAGTCATGTCCATTAGAAAGGGCAATAATCCTTTACACTGAAAAGAACACTTAACTAGATTACTTGGCGTATGTTCAGTTGCCTACAGCAAGAAACGCAGTTGCTTGCCGTTTGCTCGGTAACCAGAATCTGAGTTATATCAGACTAAATACCTGAGTTGTATTCATTTTTCTGTTTGTTTTTATCATATAATTATAGTTTTTAATGCCTGTGCAAAATAAGAAATCCTTTCATACTTTCTTCACTTCATATTGTATCACTTTGGAAGATCAATGTCACTATCAATTTTTTGGCTAATTACTTTAATCACCAATACATTTTAAAATTCTCCCGAAACTTGATTGAAGATAATTATTTTTGTCAAACGATTATTTTATAAATTCATGAAAATCCAAAGTAAAAATGAATATAGCCTCCATCTGTTCCTAATTAAGTTTTCTTTTTTATTCATAATCTTAGTTCGAAGGTTAGTTCACAGATTGCGCGAAGGTTCGCACTTTTAAATTTTGCTTTATAGAGAATCATATGTAAATCTTGAATCATATCATGTAACGCATAATTTTTATAAACATAATCTGTAGTTTTTTGCATTTCAACTTTCTTGGTTTTCCCCAATCACTCCCTACAAATCGAAATAAACGGCAGTTATGAAGTCAACTGTTATGTACATGTTTTCGGTATTATGCGACAGTTTTGAAGTAGTGATATTTTCCCTACACTTTATCCTTCGTAACATGTAAGTGTATGCATCAGAATGAAATTTTATTTCCAAAATTTTCATAATATAATTAATTCGCCTTTAATGGCTAACCCCCTCCCAAAATTATCATCCCCCACCCACACACACACACGAAAAAAATACTGCTAGATAACATATGTGCACTTTCTTTTTGTTTGAATTCGTTATTTTTCCAAAGTAATTGTATTGTTGCAGTTTTAAGACAAAGGTGAAGAATCTGATAAAATACCATTGGGTATAAATTTTTGATATTAAAATGACTCGCAATCAGAAACCCTGAGTAATGTTTAGCATCATTTATTGTTCATTAAAAAAAAGTTCCTAAAATTGAAATGTGCGACCCTATAATTTTATTTTCAAGGAAAGAAAGCAAAATGTCATGTTTATTTCAATAAATGTTATTTAAAAAATATAAATATTTGACATAATATTTCCAATGCAAACAAACGTTTTGATTATTTAATTATGCACATGTGAAATTCGTTTTTATTTGTTCAGAGAGACAATAAATAAATTGTGCAACAAAAAAGGGTCAAATATCATAAGACAGTAAAGAAATTCGAAGTAATACGGTGCACATAAAGACAGTAATCCGTTAATGGAGGGGGGGGGGGGTTAATTGTATTTTAACAGATAGAATGCTGATGAAGTTTCATCAGCATTCTACATTTTTATTAGATCAAAGGGATTTTGAGTATATTTGCGAACAGATATATTCAATAACTTAGTCAGTTTTGTTGTAGAAAGTGCCGCATTTGCAGAAATATTAGCAGCATAATAATAAAATAGCAAAATTCATGATGCTTCAGAATAACTTGATAATTTTGATAATATTAAAACAAGATGAGACACAATCTGTAGAAATTATTATTATTAGTCCTTTTAATTATGAACTATAAATGTATAATAAATTGGTTGTATTTTTGTGTTTTTAATTGAATAAACTAGTTTCATTTTGTCACAGATGGTTTTCGCTTCTGAACTACCTGGTCTATTGTTCTTATCAATATTATTAAATCCCAATCTCCTTCTCTGGAAATTTACTCTAATAAATGTTTGACTTGTATTGACTAACCATTGAGTGACTCAGCAGTTTAATTCAGAGATTAAATATATGGTCAGTTTAATCCATTACATTCTTAAGAATATTTCACCCTGTGATTTCCCAGAATCCTGTTAAGAAAGAACAGATAGCCGAGTATTGAACTTGCAATCATTTTGAAATATGTTCCTGAGACAACAGGGCTTTTTTTTGTGTGCTGCTGCTATTTGTATTAATTAGTTGGGTAAGAGCAGTTTCTATATCACATAAACAGAGCATTTGATTTTTCAGTTAATTTTTTCTGCATCTTTTTTATTATCGCAAATTCAAAATTTTTATTTTTAGTGAGAATATCTGAACTTTAGAGTTGATGAAGTTCCTATTTTTACCTTGATTAGTAAGCTTAATTGGAGATTGCATTTAATTTCTTTTCTTTTCTTTTTTTTTTTTTTTAAAAACTTTTATCCTTATACTAAATTATTACCATACCTTTTAATATTTTTTCGGTATTCAGAATTTTTTTAGCAACTATGATGCTTGTCAAACAGAATCAATGTTCTCAAAATCAACAATCAACACTGCAATTGAAATCTTTCGCAGAAAGATTTTGGATATAAACGTAGATATAAAGAAATTAAAGAGGCATTACTTGTACTATCCATTTCTCCTCATGAAAAACCTATTTCTAAATTAGAGAGCTCATCATTGGCTGAACATTTTGAGAAACCAGAAACAGCAATTTTAACAGTTGTGTGGGACAAAAGTTTACAACAAATAGATGCTATTAGTAAATCTCTACAAGATCCCGATATGGATTTGTTTTTAGCTAATAATTTGTTAGTCTTTAGTTGGTTTTATTTTAGATATAAGAAATAGTTTTGCTGCTGTAAATGAAGAAGCAAATTTATTATCAGATGAGACAAAATTTAGAGACGAAAAGGAAAGAGTTAGAAGAAGAAAAAAATGAGTGCAAAGTTCCGCAATCTAACAATGAGATTATGTTACATGGGAAAGAAAATTTCACTGTGAACACTTTTAATGTCATTTGCAATAAGCTAATTTTGGAAATTAATGAAAGAACAAAAAGCTATTTTGGCAGATTTGATGGTTTTTTTTTGGTTTTTTTTATAAAGAAAGATATAGATTAACATAAGTACAAGAATGCTATTAATAAAATTTTACAAACTTATGGGACTGATGTTCATCCAAAAAAATTTACTGATGAAGTTAAGCAATTTTTAATAATGATGAAGGAAGAAAATTCTTCAATTAAAAATATGTACAAATTTATAAACGATGGGTTAAGGTCTAATTTTCCGAACGTAGAAACAATTTTAAAAATGCATTTGAAATAGGCATCAAATATAAGTGCTGAATGCTCGTTTTCAGTGTTGAAACGAATAAAAAAATTATTTAAGAAGCAACTTGCACCAAAATAAAAGAAGTGACCTGTCGTTATGTATCGATTCAGATGTAATATACTCGATTAATTATATCATTTTAGATATTTGCTAAAACCAAAGCCAGAAAAAAAAAAAAAAACTTTTAGTTATTAATTTTTTTAATTTAAATTTGAACTGATTTATTTTTATACGTTTTTTAAAATGCAAATATATGTATACCAATGGTGTATTGTGTTATTAAAATTAGTTATGGAAATGTTGACTTATTTTCAATAAACTAAAAAAAAAGTGCTTATTTTTGAGGCCTCATAATGATGTTGCGACTCGGGCCTCCAAAAGTATAAATGCGGCCCTGGACATTGCCTGTTTGTAATGCTAGCGGTGAACGCTCATTTTCTGTACTTAAGCACGTTAAAGATATTTACACAATTCATTAAGTCAGATGCATTTGAGAAATTTGTCAATTTTGTTCATAGAAAATGATATTGTTGAATTATTAGATTATAAATGTATGATAGATAAGTTATATAGTTATAAGGTATATAATTGATAAATACTTCATTAACTAAATGTATAAAAATTTATTTGTGAATTATTGAATAGTTTAAAGTCCATGTTTTTTATAATTAAGTTTATTTTTATTTATAAATTTTCAGTTACTGGATTTTGAAAATGGATAAAAAGAAATCAGGTTTTCAATATCGCAAACTTAAAGCGGAAAAGGAAGAAAGATTGAAAAAACAAGAAGGTGCATTTTTAAAATATCTTTGCCAAGAAGATCGTAATCACATACAAGAAGAAAATCTTCAAGATTATTCGTTGGATAATTCGTTTATTGTTTCGATTAATGAATTGGAGATTCTACAGATACCAAAAATTGTATTAAAACATCGAAGGAGAAATCTACAGATCATATGAGTATTGTTGATTCTGAAGCTGGTTGTTCTACAGATCCAATCATAAAAGGATTTGATTTTACAAATTTAAATTATAATGATCCAGTAACTTGGTGTCCTGTAAAATTTTCCAATATCAATCAATTACGTCAACTATTAGTTGAACATAGACCTGAACAGATTCATAATTTTGATTTTCTGGAAGATAACAATAATAGAAGATTTTCAATGACTCGTTATACTCGAAGACTATTTAACAGCGAGACAATGCAGCATCTGTGGTTATTGTACTCAAAATCCATAGATTCTGCATTTTGCTTCTGCTGTTTATTATTTTATCAATGGCTAATTAACCTTGCTGATTCTAGATTGAGTGACTGGAAAAATGCTTCTTCTATTTTAGCTGCGCATGAAAGAAGTCAGACACGTTGAAAATTACCATAAGTGGAAAGAATTAGAAATTCGAATAAAAGAAAAGAAAACCATTGATGCAGAGAACTTGCTGGTTATTAGAAATGATGGTATTGGGAATTGCCAGTATTAGAACAACTCTTTGCTGTAATTCAGACGTTAGCTATTCAGAATTTATCATTTCGAGGAACAAATGAGACATTGTTTTTGCATGGAAATGGAAATTTTTTGAAATTTGTCGAATTTCTAGCCAAGTTTGATCCAATAATGAATGAACATCTTCGAAGAATAAAAGATAAAGATACATATGTGCATTATCTTTGAAAAGATATTCAAAATGAAATAATAAACATCTTCGCCAACGTGATAAAAAAAAAGAAAATTTTAGAATCTGTTGTTGCCACAAAATATTATTCCATATTTCATTTTTAGCGATACTTGTGACATAATGATTAGAAATATATAACGTTAACACAAGAATGTTTAATTTGCCAAATATTTCGGTCTGAATATTACAGACCATCTTCAGTGGCTACATAGGAATAGTTTTAAAAAACAAAGTGGAATACAAACAATTGATCATTCACACATAGAATGAGCCGCGTGATGTCATATCACTAAGTATTAGAAGAGCAAACATTTTTAAAGTCATAATTAAAGATATTAATTCAGAATTCCAGAAAATACTTCATTAGATGTCCTGTCATACATATGCAAAAATAATTTAGAAAGTAGTGTTCCAAATGTGTTTATTGCTCTGAGAATTTTTTCGACATTACCAGTATAGCAAGTTCAGAAAGGAGTTTCTCGAAATTAAAACTTACAAAAACTTACACTCGCTCTACAATGGATCAGGAACAACTCACTGGTCTAGCAATAATATCTATAGAGCATGAAATTGCATCTACAATCAATATAGATGAATTAATTCAAAACTTTGCCAAAGCAAAAGCCCGAAAGATTAATTTTTCATAATATTTATATTCAAGATTAATTTTCTTGCTATGCAGATATTAGAAGTAATGATATATGTATACAAATGTATTGGTTTTGATTAATAAATTTTATATATAAACTTTTATATATAAATGTTCTTAATGATATTATTTTTATAAATATCCACATGTGTAGGAGTACATGTGCTTGTGCAAGTATGAAAATATATATACAGCAATCCCTCGATTACTGCGCCTAATGCGTTCTTTAAAACAGGCACACTAATCGAATATAATAACCTATGGGGAAAAAGTATAATTCGTTTCTCAAATTTCTTTTTTGAACCTTAATTTTTTTATAAAAGAATGAAGGTATGTCTCAGGGGCCTAGTTAAAGGAAAATCATGAAGCTGGAAGACAATAAAACATATTCGGAATATAAATTTTGTTATTTTACTTCTTAACAAAAAGAATTGAGCTAAATTTTGTACAAAAAATATTATACGCCGCCATTTGTTGTAATCGGCTTGCAGGCAATTTTTATGATTGGCCATAAATAGCAGTATTCTCTTTCCCGATTGTTAAAAGATTTCAATGTGTGAAAATTAACAATAATTCATGAATATTTCCATGTTTAAAAATATGTCACTTGGTCACTGACATTTGCTACACAGATGTCATTTCCTTCAGTTTTGAGAACAGAGGATGCCACCGATTGTTAATCCGCTTGCAGGCAATTTTTATGGCCAATCATAAACAGCAATATTCCCTTTCCCAAATGTTGAAAGGTTTTGATGTGTAAAAATTAATGATGCATAAATATTAGGTGTTCTGGGTCTAGCTTTTCGACATATTCTTGAATATTATTCTCCTCAGAATATTTCCACTATAAAATATTTATTCATAAAAAATGCTTAGAAAACTAAAATGACAAATTCCAGGAACTTCTCGCAGAACACAGTTTGGGAACCCTGGTACACTGATTAGGCACACTAATCGAATTTGGGTATCGAAAAAATGGACTAATTACTGCATAGATACAATATATAGGGGCGCCTAAATTTTCTTTGCCTAGGGGTGCCAGATACTTTTGCACCGGCCCTGCTTGTACTTCACATACAGCTGACTCCTAGTCGATCTTTTCTGCTTTTGGACAGAGATCATAAAAGGTTTGAAGAAACTCATTCATCAATATTTTGAAGGGTTTGATTATGTCATTCAGGCATAAAGCCCTTAATTAGCCAGTACCATTGTCTCTAATCATTCCTTGCATGTCATTATTGATGGGTTTCTCTTTCTCTCTCATTGCTATGGTGCTACTTCACCCACACTCTTCCTTTTATACATCAATGATTCCATTAACCTCAAATCTTGTTAATGGTTTTCTTGATGAGAGTATCCTTTTTGTTTTCTTCATTTGAGGATTTTGTAGTACTCTTCTTTTTAATTTTCCATAATGAGGGTTTAAACACTGATCTCAAAATTCTCAAGTTGAAGAAAATCTGTTTGATATACAATTGCTTCAAAACACAATCTTCTTTATTCTAGCCTTCATTTAAGATCAATTTTCTGTAAGTTAATTTACACATCTAGCATATCCTTGGTCAAACATGTGACATCCACAGCCTCCAAAAAACTTTGTTTTTCATTCAAAACAATCTCAAAGTATTTTAACGGATGTTAGAATACTTTATCACTTTAAGTATTAGAAAGCTCCTTTAGAATGCTTAATATCCAGAAGAAAGCATTTAATAGAGGTTTATTTTCTCAGAAACTGCCTTCATTTGCTTTCTCATAGATACTTTATGCGTTGTCTTTTTTATGGGTATATTAGTGAGTGCGACCATTCCTCTACATTCTAATCATATGAGAACCTGAGGTGGTTGCTAGTCAACATCTGCACACATTTCATCTTTAAACTTATCATACCACCTTATCATCCTCTCTCACTTTGTTTTCCTCTGTTCTTTGGAATAGCCTTCTCTGTACTGTTTTTTTCCAATGAATATAATCCTTAAAATAAAAAAAAAAACTCAAGATTCCTTCTTTCTAATTACTTGCTTGTACATGATACTGTTATGTTATAGGTTTATGACCACTCATTTATTATCATTTTACTTAAAAATTATTTATAGTAACAGCATATATCAGTGCCTTCAAATTTTTGGGAAGCGGGGATGTTAATTTGATAATACATCCTTTAAAAAGCTGCAAGTAAATGTTAGAGGAGAAACATGAAATTTTAAGCCTTCATGGATCTGGAATAGAAAGTAGTGGAACTTGAATTTATACTTCAAACTGTATTCCTAGTAATATAACTTCAGTTTCATGAAATGAGGTTACATGGAAACTGGAGTTCAGTTTACAATGCCTTAACAATTTTTCCAGGAACTCCAATTGTTTGGAATTACAGCCAGAACACACACACTTTGACTCCCTACACTGGCTGTGAGGCCATGTACAGAGTCTGCATGTGCATATTTTTGGCAGGTTGACTTGCAGAAGGGAAAACCTAACTTCTGTAAAAAATTCTTATAAACGTTCTTTGCATCCTGTACACTCAAACAAATCCTTTCAACCAAAAGGTAATACTAATACCAAGCTATAGAGACTCCAGGTATTACTAGTACTTAGCTGAGCTTAATGTGGACTGAAACTTGTGGTAGCACTTATTCACATTAAGCCTAGCTAAAATGTGCTAATGTTTACCGTGCAAATTTTGCATGACCTCTCAGTTTGGCTCAGGATTGGCGGGCTTTGTCTGAAATTATCTCTGACTGGATTTCTTGTTATATCAGTTAAGAGAATGTTGATATCATAATAAGATTTGGTTTTTAGGTAATGATGGTATTGTTAAGCGAGACTGAAATAATAATTATATAGATGGTCAGGGGGGAAAAAAAGTAATAAGGTTAGCATAATCACAAATTAGGTCAAGAAGGTCTGGTAAGTCGAGACATACTGGAAGAGCTATTGTTATGCAAGCAATAATCTGTTAATTTTATGCAACTTTTGGCTTACATTATCACTAGAACTGTTTAATTTTTTCAATTGACAGAGGAAAATAGGCTCTAAAGTTGAGTTTGTACAGTCACTGCTGATCATTTTTAATGGTTTGATAAAGATTTGGTTTAGAAATTTTGTAAAATAAAAAGATGAAGGTAGATACAGTGAAACTAACTAATGGATTAACCTGAGATTTTTTCCTCACTTTGTTTTTAAATTTTGAAGATTCCAAATTTAAACAAATGTAATTCCTTTACTAATATGCTTTAAAAGGTTATATTAGTCACATAAACACCATGAGTATTTCTTATAGTGAATAGTTTACATTTTGTTTACCGTAGCATTGTACTGTGATATAGCATTATACCTTTGAAGCATTGGTTAGTATTTTCAACAGTTTCTTTTGCTGTAGTATGAGTTGGCTGTAGAAAAACCTCTAGGGTTTCCATAAACTATGGTACTGCATATTTAGATTTTAACTACATAGGAAAACTGGGCTTATATATAACATATGTTTTCAGTCATTTTCAAGTTTGAAGGAAGTAATAGTAAGCAGTGTTCGTCGCAGTTTATGCTATCCATTATATCGACACTGGAACCTTGCTATGGTTATACTAATAGATGTCCAAAAGATCTTATCTTTAGGTAAGTTCTCTTTCTCATCGCACGTGTGTGCGTGTATGCACGCACAAACTATACTTTTAATTACTTCTTCGATTTTGCTTATGTTAAGTTTTTTTATATATATAGCTTAAAATAGGAAATTAAGCTGGTTTAAACTTTCAAATTATAATCAAATTCCTAAATTACTTATCAGGATGCAGGATAAATTAGATACCAAGAAATTATATACTTGGTTTTACCCTTTATCCAAGTGTAAGCAAACAGACTTTGCATCTGAAGTATTTTCAGGAATGGGGCAACTCATATAAGGAAGCTAAGACTTCACATCACTTGCCTTAGTATCCCATAATGCAAAGCATATTTCCTTGCAGACATGTGTATAATGCTATGCATAGCATTATCATGCCATTGGTTCCATCTGTTCTCTAATTTTTCTCGGAAATCTCGTATGGTATCCATTCTTTAATCAGCTGTTTTGCTTCTAAGTTAACGCTTATAACTGCTAGATTAGTGTTCTGACCAATTTCTCTTATATACCATTATACGTTACACTTGGATAAAGGATTAAACCAAGTATGTAATTTCTTGGTATCTTTAATTTATAGTATAACCAAGTGAAAAAACTTCCAACAGGATAGTATGCACTTATCAGGCATGCAGGATACAAAGGCAGTATGGCATGAAAAGTCTACATTATTACTAACATCCTATTGACAATTTTCATCCAAATTAGTCTTATCTATGACTTCGATATCATGAGATCTTGTATTTTGGTCTTCTAATAAAATTCTGATGCATCAATCCACCAAGATCTTGGTTTCCCTCTGGTTCTTTTTCTAGATACAATGTCCCTTCTTTACTAATCTTTTATCTCCAATTCTCTGCTCACACATTCCTGAATGCTAACAATGTCAAATTTCATTCTGATATCCTCATTTTTAATGATCATGCCATTGGTTCCATCTGTTTATTCTCTAATTTTTCTCGGAAATCTCATGTGGTATCCATTCTTTAATCAGCTGTTTTGCTTCTAACTTAACACGTATAACTGCTAGATTAGTGTTCTGACTAATATCTCTTATAAATTTATTCAGTTGACTCCCTGCCATACCAGTGTTGCTTCTCCTATTGCATACTGTCGTACTTACCTTCTTTGCTAAAAATTATGCCTAAATAGCAGAAATGTTTTACTTGTTCTATAAGTATTCCTTTCAGGATGTAGAGTTTTAGTGTTCCTACCTGTTTTCATAGTCTTTCTATTGCTGATATTTGTACCATATTTGTTATAGTAGTCCTCAGTCCAGTTGAAGAACTAATCCTGAAGACTTGCAGTGGTTTTATTTAGGAGTATAGCATTATCTGCATAAAGTAAAGAGCTGATTTTGATGCTAGGTTTGCCACTTTCCTTCATAATGTGATCCATATAAATGATAATGATAATTAAAACTATATAAAAATGCAACAAGAAAATAACAACAGTACAATAGTGCAGAATAAAGTTAAATTTACAGTTATTTAACAAACTGAACAGATTTTATGATTGTGTAATCTGTATTAGAATCTTAAATACTGTTTAATATCAAATGTAGACATAAATCACTTTGATTTCATGGATTTTTTTACATTTGTAATAAAAAAATTTGATTACTTAAGTATTAATTTCATATAATACTTAAGTAAAATATTTCATATAACAAGAATACTAATTATTTTGAACATGTCTTCCTCAAACCAAAAATTAATAGTTGGGTTTAAATGTTCAATGTCATGCTAAGTCATAAAATCAGTTGCTACCTATAATTTGCTGGCAGTTGATGAGGATATTATATGAATATTGTTACCAAACAATAAAATGATCTAGGCATACTGGATGACAGATGAATTTATATACCAGTATAAATATTTGATGTGTGTATAGCAATTTGATTGCTTTGTTTATCATCCTGAAAGCATGTGATTGTGATGCTACATTAATATAGGTAACTTTTGCTACACTTTGGTAATTGATATTTTATTTAAATAGGTGTCAAATATGTTTTGAAGTGCTTCTTGGAAATCCATGCACTTTTCAATGAGACTTCTCCTTGCTACATTTTAAATAACTTGTACATTACAGATTACTGCATATGGATTCAGACATTAAGGTAAGTAATCAAACTTTAAATTCATATAGAAATAATTGCTAATAATTAAGCCTTTCTATCATTTGCCAGAATGTATCATTTATACTCAATCATGGAAGTGATTCGGATGAAAAGATGATTATGCGTTTGCCCACATCAGATTTAATATGTGTAACGATGTCTAAGTGAAACTTAAGATGTAAATAGAGATCTGAAAGTTGTTGAACCGAGTCCTGCAGACTACAGGAGAAAGTATATGAAAAAAGCCCAGGGATAGACTTATTGTGTCTGTACATGAATCTCAGTCATATCAGACAACAAATGGATAGTTTGTTGCTTTGGTGAATACATTTAACCTCAGGTTGTAAGCACTACTAACTGGTATCAAGTGCAAAAAGTGCAGTATTTAAGGAAGAATAGACAAGGAACAAGAGAGGGTATTGATGCTAATAATATCAATTACTGATTTGAATCCATTTAGGATAGAAGACTATAATTGCAATATTAGTAACACTTTACCATGCAACAGGGAGTTTAAAACTATATGGTATGAGATTGTATCTAATGAGATAAGATACATTGTGGGGTGTTGGTATAGATCTTGTTGAATCACTTACTAGTGAAAATGAAATGCATCACCAAATAAAAACTTAATGAGTACTAAACAATTGATCATCGTGGGATGACTTTAATTATCCAAGCATTGATTGAAGCATTGAAATCTCAGAAGAATGAAACTGAATTTATTGTTGCAAGACATCTTCCTTAAGGAGCATGAGACAGAAGGAATTAGAATTCAAAAAACATTAAACCTAATTAGTGTCAGATGAAGTTTCAGTTAATGACATGGCTGTTCTGGTTCCAAGTTGGGGACAGTGAAAATGCTGTACTGACCTAGGAAGTAGTTAAGTATATGGATATTTCATCAGAAAAGGTTATGTGATGAACTACGAAGCAGGAGTTTATGGCTATCTGAGGAGAATACTAAGTTTGGTCCCATGATATCGGTTGTGAATAGAAAATATTTAAAAAATACACGAATGATGCAATCAGAAAATGTCTCTAGAGTTAACAGTATAAATAGGTAAAGGTGTAGTGGATGTGCAGTCTCAAGCAAGAGATTCTCAAGAAAAAGATGTGGTGGAATATTGTATGCATAAGAATGGCATCGGTCACAAACATTATAAAGCATAGACCAGAAAAGTTGATAAAAATATTGTAAAGAAAGCTAGTGTGAATATGTAAATTAAGCAACCTAAAAACAACTCAAAAGAATTCTATTGTCATTTTTGGGTTATAATATGAAATTTTCCAGGAGCTAAAATTAAAATTGGAGCACATGCAATTCAAAAACAGAAAAGTAAATGAGATCGTAATTGTGGTAAATACTAATGACTTAACTAGTGATTAGTCCAGTATGAGAGGGGACATGAAAGGTTGCTGGAAAAGGCAAGAGTGAGAAAGTGAAAATAGTAAGTATATTACCTCAGTATGATAAAAATGAATTAAGAAGGGCTATGATGGCAGACAATTCAATGTGTATGCTGTGTAGAAGGAATGGATGAGAATTTTTGGATGTGTGGAGTGAGTTTGAGGGAAGATTACATTTGTATAAGAGGGACAGCCTACACTTGAATGTATCTGGTGTCAGGAGTCTTAAACTAATAACTGGTATGAGACCTAACACAGAGTCAGGGAAACTAGATTATTAATGAGATGAATGGTGAAAACATGAGTGTAAGAGTGACAATATTATGTAATTGTGATAATGATGGAAATGGGCATTATCATGAAATGATTACGAGGAGAGAACAATTTCGACTTTGTGTTCATCTGGTTCAGACACATCAAACGTGCAAAGATGTCCATATGTATAAAGTACTAGAGAAGAATAGAGATTTGTAAAGTGTCCAACTGTAATGCAGACTGCAGACAAGAATGTACAAAATAACATTTAGGTATATTATATATATATATATATATATATATATGAATGCTAGGAGTATCAGGTAAAAAGGGGCGGAGTTTGTTGCCTTGGTCAATATGTTGGTACTCCAGATTGTAGACATTAGTGAAACCTGGTTATCAGAATCAGACATATTAACTGGTATCAAGTGTAAAGGATACAATAATTTTAGGAAGGATGGACAGGATAAGAGAGGGGATATGCTGTTAATCATATGTCAGGTGACTTGAATCCTGTAAGTGTTCAGAACTATGATTGTAGTACTAGTAATAATGTTTCAGGTGGCGGTGAATTTGAAGCCATCTGTTGTGAGGTTGAATCTAACAAGATCAATTACATAGTGGGGTGTTGTTACAGACCTGGCGGATTGGTTGCTAGTGATGAAGAAATGCATCACCAAATAGAGATGATGGTTGCAAAAAGAGTAATCATAATCTATCCCAATGGCTTGAACAGACATTTAAGGCCCACAACCTTCCAAGCATGCTTGGATTTCGTAACCGAAATACGAGGATAGAATGGTCACTCCTATGCCTCAAAGTATTCTTGACTGTATCCCTGTGTGTTCACAGGGCCGGTTTGCCTGCTTGCGGGATGAAAAACACCAGATAAACTGGCGGAAAAAACCCTACTGCCTGCGCCCAAGACCTGCTAACTTGGCTATGGCTGAGGAAGATCCTTCAGCTTCTCACGTCTCCGACGGGAATCGAACCTAGGACACTCCTTCCCCAGGCATATGGTTGCGAAGTGCAAAGCCACTAGGCTAACCGCACGGAGTAATCATAATGGAAGACTTTAATTATCCAAATATTGAATTGGATAGCAGCAAAATCTTATGAGAAGAATGAAACTGAATTTATTGAGCTGTTGTGGGACTTACTCAAGCAACATGTGACAGAAGGAACTCGAGATCAAAAAAGTGTTCGATTTGATTATAGTGTCAGAGAGTGTTTCAGTTAAAATAGGATTAAAGATTAGATACTGAACTACAAAGTAGGAAATTATGACCATCTGAGGAGTATACTGAGTTCAGTGGAATAGTAATAGTTGCTGAATGGGAAGAATATCGAGAGTGCATGGTAAGCATTTAAAAAAATACTTAAATGATGCAATATCAGAATGTGTCCTGAAAGTTAGAAGAATAAATACTATGGGAGTGAAATGGATGTGTAATCTTATTAAGCAAGAAATTCATAAACAGATGATGTGGAAGGAATACCGTCTGCATAAGGATGCTGTCTGTTATGAAAATTATAAGCAGCAGGCCAGAAGAGTCAACTGTTGTACGGAAAGATAAGTCTGAGTATGAAAAGAAGCTGGCTCTGCAAGCTAAAGACAACCCATAAAAATTCTGTTATGCTGCAATTAAAAAAAGAATGAATTTGAAAGAATAGCTCTACTGAATGCAAATATTGTGTGAGAGTGACAGATGCAGAAGAGGTTGTTCAACTAATGAGTGCTCATTTTGCTAAAAGCTATCAACCCAGTGTATGCAACATAGTTCACTGCTACCTCTTCACTGAATCAAAAAACTCTGGTGTATGAAGAGGAGATATTAGAGCTCTTGCACAAACTGAATAACAATTCAACAATAGGGACTGATGGGATATCAGCAAGGGTGCTAAATAAGTATTCAGCTGAATTGGCTATTCTTTTGACCTGGCTATATAATCTGAGTCTCAGAACAGGGAAGATACCACCAGAATTGAAAAAAAATATATATGGTAATTTCATTGCATTTCATGTTGAGGGTGGTATCTTCTTCTAGCCCTTTATGTAATCATTTATGGTTATAGGCCTCCCTCATAATCATAGTCTCCATCTTTCTCTATTGAAGATATCCTTCCATCTTCTCTCTCCCTAGTCATCCAGGCATTTGTCTTCACACATATTGATGCCACTGGGTGATAGTCTATTTATTGCTTTTCATTTGTGCAATATTTTCTGCCTATCTATTTTACTATTAAAATCTCTTCCTATATGTCACACTTTTTAGTGCACTGGTTGAAAAATTTGGCTATTTTCTCGTTTTTTTTATTTTACTGCACAAGAATTTGTTTACCAAAAATCACCAACCTAGCTGGGTTTTTTTTTGGAGGAGGGGGGGGGGTGGATATCTATCTATATGTTCACTGGACACCCACAGATGCCATATGGATGCCACTCACTAAAGTGCTCAATGATG
Source organism: Typopeltis vanoorti (assembly GCF_054136105.1). Lineage (NCBI taxonomy): Eukaryota > Metazoa > Arthropoda > Arachnida > Uropygi > Thelyphonidae > Typopeltis > Typopeltis vanoorti. Next base: position 32,399,157 of record NC_143549.1, read on the forward strand.
TTCACACCAGGCCTTACCATGTAGTCCTGTTGTTTGCTTTTCTGGAGACTTCAATTCTTTGAAGATCAGTTGCTCCATACATGCCATCCATCTCATTAATGGTCTACCCCTTCTTCTTTTTCCAGGAACGTTACCTTTTATTACTGTTCTGAGAAGTCCTTTCAATGTGTCCAAAATATTTTAACTTTCTTTTGTCAATATCCTTAAGCAGCCTTAAAGTTCTACTGATCTTTTCTAACACCCATTCATTTGTACTCCTTTCAGTATATGATATCCTCAACAGCCTTCTGTAACACCACATCTCAGAAGCAGATATCCTTTTCTTATCTGACTTCTTTAGGTTCCAAGTCTCACATCCATAAGTCACTGTTGGAAAAACAACTGCATCTAAAATCCGCAACTTTGTTCCCATGGAGATAGATCCATCCTTCCAGATTTTAGACAAGTCTCTGACTGTTGTTTTAGCCATTCCTAACTTTCTTCTGATGTCTTCTGAACAGCAATTCTTCAGACTAATAATGGATCCCAGGTATTCTCAAACTTGTTGACTTCCTCGATTCTTTTTCTATTAAAGCAAGAGCTTCCCTGTTTGTATTTCCTTTGAGAACCATAATCTTTGTCTTCCTAGGATTTAGTGAAGTCCTCTGTTATTACTGATCTTGTTAATTATGTCAAGAATTTGTCCTAGTTCTTCCATATCATTACAAAGGAGTACTGTATCATCAGCATACCTCAGATTACTGATCAATATACCTCCTATCCTAATTCCAGTCTTGAGCTTATCCAATGCTTCATGCATAGTGTCCTCTATATATACTAAACAAGTGAGGAGAACGTAAACATCCTTGCCTTGACTGAAGCCAATCAGTCAATCCAACACCTGTTCTTACTGTGACTTCTTGCTCCTTGTACAAGTTGGCTATCAAACAGATAGTGTGTTGAGGAAAACCCATTCTTTTCATTACTTCCCACAGTTTCACATGCTCAACACAGTCAAAAGCTTTAGAGTAGTCTAAGAAACACATTATCAGAGGAAGTCTAAATTCTTAATATTTTTCTATGATTTTTCTAAGGCAAAGGATCTGATCTCTGGTGCCCTTACCTTTCCTAAAACCTGCTTGTTCCTCAGGCATCTCTGCCTCAACTTTGGCCTCAATCCTATTTAGCATGATCTTCAATAAAATTTTGCTTGCATTAGATGCTAAACTAATAGTTCTATAGTTGTTGCACTCTTTCATATCTCCTTTCTTATGTAGTGGTATAAAAACAGACTTCTTCCAGTCTGTAGGCCATGATCCTGTCTCCCATATCCTTATAATCAATCTATGAAACACTCTTATACCTCCATCCCCTGTGATCCTAATTAACTCTGCTGGGATTTCATCTGCACCTGGGGCCTTATTGCTGTTAAGTTTCATTAACTTCATGCCTAAGTGGAGGAGGTTACAAATCAAAATTTTCCTGGTGAGAGGGCTCCTCCACATTTTCTTTAGCCATTCTACTGTACAATTCCTCATAGTATTCTTCCATCTGTTTTTGATTTTTTCTTCTGTTAGTAATGCTCCATTCTAGTCTTTGATGACATTCAATTTGGGCTTAAAATTTTGCTAAGTCACAAACTAAATAAAACATCCTTTTATAATTGAGCCTCCTCATCTTGAACTCTATCTCTTCACATTTATTAGTACAGAACTTTTCCTTGTCCTTGATGGGTCTTCTGACTTCTCTATGTAATCTCTTATATTATTCAGTCCCTATGTCTCTTTGCTTTTCCAACTGCCTTCTTTTGATTAGTTCCCATGTTGAATCTGATATCCACGGGTCTCTTGGTCTTCTTATTATTGAGCCAAGATACTTCTTGGCTGTATCCTGTATTATCACCTTGATTTCTTCCCAAAGCATTTCTGGTGAGTTCTCCTCTGTCTCCAGAAAATCATCCAACCGAGTTGATGTTTCTTCTGTGAATCCACTAGGAATTACCCTAACATCCAATCTAGTGGAATGTGCCTGACTTGGAAGTTTTCAGAGTCTTAGTCTTACTTTGGCTCTTACTAGCTGGTGGTCTGTACCACAATCTGCTCCAGGACAAGTGTGCACATTTCTGATGTGCACACTTGAGCTTGTCTTCCATTGCTGGAGAGTCAGGATGTAATCAATCTGGTGCCTTGACCCATCAATGTTTAGATATCCAAGTATAGATCCATCGTGGGTGTTTCTGGAAGCAGGTATTGGTAATAACTAATCTGTTACATGGGCAAATTCCAACTTCTTCCATCAGGGGTGTTGGGTTCACCTAGACCAAACATGCCACACTCCAACGTAATTCTCATACTCTTTCCCACTTTTGCATTTAAGTCCCCTAAGATGTAAAGCATGTCTCTCCTTGGTAGGCAGTCCAAAACAGTTTAAGTTTTCATAGAATTCCTCACTCTCTTCTTTAGGCCTATCCATGTGGGGTGCATAAACTACCATGATTGATACATTGGTAGGCTGAGCCTTAAGTCTAATAGAAAGTATTCTATCATTAATGGGGTTATAACCAAGAAAGCTTCTTGCCTGAGCTGTCTTCAGTATCACAGCTATCCCATGATGTTTTGAGTCACCACCTGAGTAAATAACTAGCTTACCATCCTGTCTTTTGAAGTGACCTTCTCCATTCCATCTAGTCTCTGTAATTCCCAGGATGTCAATCTTATACCTACCCATCTCTTTACAGACATCTCAAGAGTGCCGATCTGTAGACCTCGAACATTCCACATGCCAATGTAAAATTCCCTTCTAAGATTAATCTTATCTTCTATGTTGCTCATCCACAATATCACTGATTTTTGATGGAGACTGTAATACACTTCTCGAACAGGACCTCTTCCTAAGCCCTAACATGGCTCTGATTATTCTGTGCGACAACCGATACAGCATGAAATGCATTATAAGGCACAACCATATTAGCAATTTGGAGTGAAGTCACTGCAAGAAGAAAGTGGTAGAGGTGCAGAGAAGAGATGAAATAGCAAAATAGGAAAGATTCCCCCCCTAGCTCTCGAATACTATAATAGTATTGGGGGGGGGAAGCAAGAAGAAGAGAAAAGAAAAAGGGGAGGGACCAGTTTACAGATAATATAACAGATGTATATTATGTGAAAAAGGCATGGTCCAGCATCAGGTACCTCATGCCCATACTCACTAAAGTGAGCCATTGAGGTGGGGGTAGATATGAGTCTGCAAAATGTAGAGATCTGGTCCTTGGTCCATCTGTTTGCTGATGATGCAAAGAGACAGAATAATCAGGAATGTAACTAACATACAGTACATGAAGAATGATTTGATAGATTGTGGGCATGTAAAAATGGCTTAATTCATCATTAAAAAAATGTAGTTATGCACTATGGTTTGTCAAGATATCCAGAGGTATATTATATTGGCGTAATTCTGCTAGAAGAAAAAAATGATCTAGTGATCATTGAGTTTTAATAGATATTCTAATCTATTTCAGACAATATGGACCACAAAAAAATGCACAAAAGCAGCAGTTTTTTTAGCTTGCAGATGGAAGAAAGTCTAAAAGTAATTGGATGATAAAGGATGATAATATTAAAAACTAAAGATTCAGCTTTTATTCTTTTCCAAAAAAAAAGTGTGTGTGTGTGTGTATGTAATGTATGCACATAAGCATCATATTTATATAATATATATATATATATATATATATATATATATATATATATATATATATATATATATATATATATATATACACACACGCATACACTCGGGTCTCTTTTTATGCAGATTTGAAGTTATGCAGTTCATAACTTCAAAACTTACGTATAGTACGCTCACAGATACGAGACCTTTCGACACTTCTGCACATGTCAACAGAAGGGGAATCCATTTCGATAATAGGGTAATCCAGCGTTTCCCAAACTTTTTCTACAACGGAACACTAATGTATTAATTAATTGTTAATTTAGCTGATTTTTATTGATCATTAATTAATAATTAACCATGCTACCGGCCAAGACTTCTATAGACGTCAAGGTTATCATGGATGCAAAGTGCATATTAAAATTGTAATACCATTGATATTACATTGGAATATAATGGATACGTATGACGACGTTTTTTTTTTTTTTTTTTTTTTTTTTTTATATATATATATATATATATATATATATGTTGGGCCCATATACAGGAGGTTGGCTGGTCAACCTATAGTACATTAGTACTGTATATGGGTGGTGGATTGTGAAAGGAGAAACTTGTTTACATTTGATTTGAACGCCTGTATATTGTATTCCTTGGGAAATACGTCAGGGGGAGTACTGTTCCACAGTACTGCAGTAGCAGGGATGAATGAGGAGAAGAAACTTGTTCTGTGGGTTTCGAGGTGTACTGTAAAAGGATGTTGGGTGGCAGCTGTACGTGTTCCAATGGGCTTCGTACAGGGTGGGGGGATTATTGATGCTGTTTCAGATGAATCTTTCCCATGAAAGTATTTATAGAATATACAGATTGCAGAGACCAAACATCTATGTGAAAGTGGGAAGAGCGAGTTGGTGAGGGATGGATCATTTATTAGTCTAATTGCTCTCCTCTGTATTGAGTCAAGCATTTTGAGGAAGCTTTTTTGGAGCCCCACTCCAGATGTGAGAGCAGTATTTGAGAGCTGGGCAGATTTGTGACTTGTATAGTGTTAACAGCTATTTAGAGGTTAAAAATACCAAGCAATTTTAAACCTGGTTTTACTCCATTTCCCAAGTAAGCAAACAGACAAGTCAAGTTTGCGCCTGCAAGTGATGCAAGTCTAGCTGATCCTACAGGTAGTGCAAGACCAAGGCAACTCGTGGTAAAGGTGGCATAAGCTCTGATCACTAATCTTAATATTTACCCTTAATGCCAAAACACATCTCCAAGAAGGGGATGCATGATGTTTTGTATTAAAGGCAAGGGGCCACTACCTTGGCGATGTGTTTTGGCATTAAGGATAAATATTAAGATTAGTGATCAGAGCTTATGCCACCTTTACCACAAGTTGCCTTGGTCTTGCACTACCTGTAGGATCAGCTAGACTTGCATCACTTGCAGGCACAAACTTGACTTGTTTGTCTGTTTGCTTACTTGGGAAATGGAGTAAAACCAGGTTTAAAATTGCTTGATATTTTTAACATTTATTATACCCAAGGTAAAATACCTTCTACAGCTATTTAGAGGTGAAGTAGTGTCTTGAGCGAAAGAGAAAACCTAGTTTTTTGGAAGCTGAGGATGCAATGGTTGTGATGTTTATTTATGCCAGGAGAGGTCTGATGTCAAGGTAATTCCGAGAAGAGAAATTTCGTCTTGTCTGTGAATTTGAGTGTTATCGAAAACAATGCTGGGGGAAAATGGTTCTTTTTTTGTGAGAAATAAGACAGAACTGAGTTTTACTAGCGTTGAAGTTGACAAGGTTGTCTGAGCCCCATCAGAATATGGCTTGGAGGTCGGAATTGAGGGCAGTGGTGGTTGATGTTCTGTGGGTTGAAGTGAGTTGTGTAGGATATGGTTTGTCAAATGAAAGGGAGAAATATAGTGTACTGTCATCTGCAAAACTGATCCAGTATTTGATCCATAATGGCTGGTAAGGTGGTTAATTAAACATCAATTAAACATAAACATCATTAAATTAATTTGTGCTGATTTTCATTGACATATCCCATTCTGATCACCAAAAATTTATAATATTATAAGTACTTATGGGTGAATGCAGACCTTTTCTCCTGTGTGCTGATAGTTTTACCCTCCTTTTGTACATCTCGGAGATTGCTTTGCAGGCTGGAGGTGGATGAATCACTATCTGTTGCGTCACAAACAAATACCTTCAATAAGAGATTTCTTAACACCAAAATTAAACAAAGTCCCTTGTCTCTTATTCATATTAAAATTTAAATCTGTAGGCCTATTACTTTTAAAAAAAAATCATGGCACTACGGTTTTGAAACAAGCACTTTCATCCTACAATACGAACTTGTGAAGAAAGTATTCAGTATTACTAGATCTGAGAACTGGATACAGAATTCCTTGACCTTCAAATTCAGTGGAAAAATTTTCTTTATACTTCCTTGCTGATTAGTCACTAACATTTGCAACACAGATGTTATTTCATTCAGTTTTGAGAACAGCAGATATGGCACACATTGTTGTAATCGACTTGCAGGCAATTTTTATGACTGGTCAAAAACAGCGGTATTCCCTTTCCCGAATGTTGAAAGGTTTCAGTGCATGAAAATTAACGATAATTCATGAATACTTCCACATTTAAAAAGACATGGCTTGGTCACTAACATTTGCTACACAGATACTATTTAGATGTTCTGGGTCTGAGCTTTTCAAACATTTCAAATTCTTATAAGTGGTTATATTCACGAATGTTATTCTCCTCAGAATATTTCCACTATAACATATTTATTCATGAAAAATGCTTAGAAAACTAAAATGACAAATTTGAAAACTTCTCGTGGAACACCGTTTGGGGAAACCCTGTGGTAATCAATCTGTATTGTGGGATGAGTTGTTTATTATTACACGGTGGAAAATTAACTTCTCTTTTATGCTCATTGTAGTTTTTAAAGTGATAACTGTTTTACTTGTATAACAGTTGGAAAATTTTACCTATAAAGCACGTGATTTTGCATGTTGTTGACCAATTCGTTCATCACCGTTGTACATAATGAACAGCATGTTGCAGCACATTCCAGCATAACGTGTAAGCAGTGAGTGTTTGTGAAGTTTAATTTTGCATGTGAGTAAGTGTTTTGTCTTTTCATTATTGAAAGTCTAAATTTTGCTAATTGTTATTTTAAAGATTTAATTTGGCCCAATAGAGAAAAAAAAAGCACCAAAGAAAAGCAATTTCTTTGGAAATGAAAATTGCAATTTTAGATCTCTTAGCAAAAGGAGAGGGGGATCTACGGCAATTGATAAATATTTTAATTTAGGCAAATCTACTATAAGAGCAATTAAAAGAATGAAGTCACAATAAGAAAATCTGTCATTTCTGGTACAAAACTAAGTAACAAATTATCGTGCTCAAGAGATGCTTTATTAGAAAACACGGAACGAGTTCTTGTAATTTGGATTGAAGAATTAACTCAAAGAAGAATTCCTATAAGTTATTTAAACAAAAAGCTTTATGAACAGATGAAGCAATTGGAGCCATCTACTTCTACTTCCCAGGCTGATAAAGAATTTTCAGCTAGCAAAGGATGGTTAACCAGGTTTTTAAAAAGGAATGCACTAAATAACGTGAAGATTACAGGCGAGGTTGCAACAGCAGATGAAGCTACCAAAAATTTTCAAGAGAAGTTATCCAAAATTATTGAAGATGGTGGATATTGTCTCGATCAAGTGTTTAACACTGACGAAACAGGATTGTTTTGGAAGAAAATGCCTAGTCGAACTTACATCGCAAAGTCTGAGAAAAAAGCAAGTGGGTTTAAAGCAAGCAATGATTGAGTAGCGTTGTTACTTTGTTGCAATGCATCAGGAGATCGAATGTTGAAACCCCTTCTAGTAAATAGATTTCTGAGACCACATGCTCTAAAAGGCAAAGATCTAAAACAGCTGCTGGTACATTGGATGGCTAATACCATCCAATGTACCAGTGGTAACAACTGCTGTATTTACTGAATGGTTTCAATAATTGCTTTGTACCAGAAGTGAAAACATATATGAAGCAAAAAGCTCTCTATTTTAAAGTCTTATTAATTGTTGACAATGCACCAAGTCATCTGCATTTAGAACATCTAAATGTGCAGGTAGTGTTTTTTCCACCCAATACAACGAGCATTATTCAGCCATTAGATCAAGGCTTAATTGCTACTTTTAAAAAATATTACGTTAAGCACACTTTTCAATTTATATTGGATAAACTAGAAAATGAATCATTAACAGTAACTGATGTTTGGAAAAAATTTTCTATTTTGGACTGCTTAAATCGTGTTGCATCTGCTATCGCTGAAATAAGACCACAAACTTTAATTGCCTGCTGGAAAGCAGCTTGGCCTGGATGTGTTGCAAACAGTGCAACCATGCAAACATCTACATTATCAGCTGAAATCATTACTTTGGCACATGAAATTGGTGGAGGAGGTTTTGATACATTTAGCCAGAACGATGTAGACTAATTGCTTGTGGATAATGTCTTAAATGATGCAGTGAAGCAGAAGAAAAACCTTTCCCCTCACTGCAAATATAATTCAAGAAGGTCTTGAACTGTGCAATAAATTGGAAAATCATTTTCTTGTTAATGGCCCAATTCTGAACGAGCCTTTAAATTCCAACGTGAGCTGAAGAACCGTATATCTGGATATCATGAGCTGTATAAAAAATTAGTGAAATCATCATCGCAAAGTTTAATCACTGATTACATTGTCAGAAGAAAATAATCAGCACAGAACGAGGGTGAAGCTAATTCTGTTTGTGAAGAACCATTGCCTTTACCATACAGAACTGATGCGCTGACTATCTCTTCTGGTGATGAAAGTAATTTTGCACCAGTTCGCAAATGTTGCCGAATATTGTCTAATAGTGATAATTCTGATGACAAAATGTAAAAAAATTGTTACTTTTCAATAAAATGAAATGAATAAAGCTTTAAAACAAACTTAGGCATTCTTATTTTCCTGAATTTTCATAAACTTTTTTATGCGGTTTTAGAAAATTATGGAACTTATCCTTAATTTTTTAACGTAAGTTAGGCCTTTTTTTGTGCAATTTTTTTATATGTGGTTTTCTGTGGAACGTAAAGAGACCTGAGTGTGTGTGTGTGTGTATATACACACACATAACCGTCTATTTAAAAAAAGAAATATGAGAATTAGGAAATGTCCTGCTGAATGTTCATGTAAAATTTATACAAGTATATATGAAAATAACCTGTACACCGCTTTAGAATATATATCAGGAATTTTATCTGTAGTATTCTACACATCCCTTGAGGATACATACATACATCTGGGAATTCTTCTGATCTTTTGTGTAGCATGTTGTGAAAAAATCTGTTTATAAAAAAAAAATTATTTTATGTGAATATCAGATACTTCAATATTTTATTTCTTGATAAACAGTTTGTATTGTTTTCTGTCTTTCAGATCAGAAACATTACTGAAGTTATCTGAATGTATGAAGAATGTAAGTTGCTATTTTAAAAATATTAAGCCTCATATATTGATATAGTTGCTAATTATTTAACACTAGAAATTGCACAAAGCAGAGATCATGTGATATAGGAATTTCTTATTTTGCAGAAAGCAAAGAATTCCTGTTCTGAATCTTATGTTTGAAAAGATTTTTGTTAGGCATCTTAGTTTGATTCTTGTTACAGAATTCTAGAATGGCATAATTAAATGTCCAATAACTAGTCTCACTATTCATTGCAAATGTTACGTGACTTTAGAGAGCAGTTCATATTCAAAAAGATGATATTGTTATTCAAGAATTATGAACATGTTGACACAAAAATATTTTAATGTTTGCCAAATATTTCAGTCTGAAACTAACACTGTCCTCAGTGGCGTGATAGGAACAGTTTTACAAGGTGGAATACAAACAATTGATCATTTAAAATTAAAATATTCATCATCATCATCATCAAATTCCTGCCATGTACCCTCAAGGGGTGTACAGGATATGACAGTACTACATGAAAAAATTACATCATTACTAACTTCCTATCTACAATTTTCCTCCAAATCAGTCTGTTACTTGTCAAGACTCCAACATTATCAGATCTTATATTTCTATCGTCTAAGGCACTTTGTACCGTATCAATCCACCTATATCTTGGTCTTCCTCTGGGTCTTTTTCCTGCCAACCTGGCAGAGAACACTTGTTTTGCTAATCTTTCCTCTCCCATTCTATTTAAGTGACCATACCATCTGAGATTAGCTCTGCTAACACATTCCTGGATGCTGACAATGTCAAGTTCTTTCCTAATATCCTCATTTTTAATATGATATTGCCATTGATGCCATCTGTTCACGCCTCTAATCTTTCTCAGGACTCTCATATCTGCGGTCTCTAGTCTTTGGTCAAGTGTTTTACTTCTGACCCAGCTCTCAGATCCATAAGTTAAAATTGGTTTCAACACAGTCTTGTATACAGCTAATTTAGTGTTCCGACTAATTTCTTTCTTATTCCATATGAATTTATTCAATTGACTTCCCACGATACCAGCTTTGCTGATTCTGTTGTCTATTTCTATATTTAGTTTACCATCTTCAGTAAAAATTGTGCCTAAGTAGCTGAAATGTTTTACTTGTTCCACAGGTTCTCCATTCACAACACAGTTGACATTTTCAATGATTCTGCCTATTTTCATTGTCTTTGTCTTTTTATTGCTGACCTTCATACCATATCTATTACAACAGCTATTCAATTTAGTCACAGAATCTTGCAGACTTGTAGCGGATTTATTTAGAAGTATAACATCATCCGCATAAAGCAAAGAGCTGACATTAACATCTCCAATTTTGATATCAGGTTTAATACCACATTCCTTCATAATGTGATCCATATAGATAATGAATAACAGAGGGGATAATGTACATCCTTGTCTCACACCAGATTTAACATTAAACCATCTTCCTGTACTTCCTTCAATTCTAACTGCTGACTCACAACTCAAATAAAGACTAAGTATTGCTTGATATAATGCCCCATTGACACCATATAACTGCAGCGTATTGAATAGCTTCTCTCTTGGCACCTTGTCATATGCCTTTTCCAAATCGACAAAACTTAAATACAGATCTTTGTTATATTCCCATGCTTTCTCGACTATTTGTCGTAAAGTGAAGATCTGATCCTGACAGCCTCTATTTGGCCTGAATCCAGCTTGTTCTTCACCAAGCTTTTCTTCCACAATTCTTCTCAACCGTTTCTCAAGTATACTTGCATAGATCTTGCCAGGAACACTCAGTAGGGAAATACCTCTGTAATTCTCACATTCAGTTTTATTTCCCTTTTTATATATGGGTACCGTGAGAGCTCTACTCCAATCATCGGGAATTCGTCCCTCTGTCCAGGCTTTCTGAACTATGCAGTGCAGCCACTGTAAGACTCTTATACCACCATACTTCAGCATTTCTGGTCGTATATCATCTACTTCTGCTGCCTTTCCACATTTCAAGCCTTTGATGGCTTTTTCTACTTCAAGTATGGATATATATTCCTGACTGCATGCCTGTTGAGTGTTTTTTACCATTGTGCTGTCATCACTGCTTGTTTCATTTAGCAGTTTTTCAAAGTAATTACTCCATACTTCAAGGATATCTTTTTCTCCTGTTTTCATTTCACCTTTATCATCTCTAATTCCTTTTACAGCACTCTTTCCTCCATTCCTAAGCTTCTTCAACAACCTGCAGAATATTTTGCCACCTTCTTGATATTTATTTTCTATATTCTTGCCAAAGTCCTCCCATGACTTTTGTTTAGCTAGTTTTACACACTGTTTAGCTTTCTTACATTTGTCTCTGTATTCTGTAAGAGTAAAAGCTGACTATTTGCCAGGAACTTTTGATATGCTTTCTTCTTTTCCTTCACTGCCTCTTTAACTTCCTGTGTCCACCAGGGAGTTCTGATTTTTTTATCCTTGCACACAACCTCACCACATGCCTCTCTGGCAGAATCAATCAATGTTTCCTTCAGAGTTTGCCACTGAATCTCCAAGGTTTGATTCCTGTTCTCAAACTCTTTCATTTTCTTTTCAATAATATTTCTGTATTTTAGTCTACAGTTCACATCTGAGAGCTGCTCAACTTTTATTCGCTTTAAAACTTTCTTACATGTTATTCTTTTCAATATGAAATTCAATTTTATCCTGCTCAAGACTAAATAGTAATCACTTCCAATTTCAAATCCTCTGTACACTCTGGTGTCCTGCACCAGGGAGAAAACATCACTATCAACAATAACATAGTCAATGAGACTTTTCTTATTCCTAGCCTCTTCTCTCCATGTGAATTTGTGCACATTTTTATGTTGGAACATGGTGTTAGTAATAACCAGTCCATGTCCTGAGCAGAAATCCAACAGATATTTGCCATTATTATTAGCTTTGCTCTTTTCTCCAAATTTTCCCAAAATATTTTTGTATGTCTCACAATCATTTCCTACTCTACTATTTAGATCCCCAACAAGGACCAACTTTTCCTTTTTCATTGTGTCAGTTGCTTTTTCTAAAGCCTCAAAAAATTCCTCCACTTCTACCTTAGTAGAACCTTCTGTGGGACCATAGGCACAAATAAGTCTCATTGTCCAGTTCCCCATTCTCATATTTGCCCACATTACTCTACTTGAGACTGACTGCCATTCAAGAAGATTAGCCTCGTATTTTGTGTTGAATACTATGACTACTCCTTCTTTTCCTTGATTGTCATTGCCTGAATATAACATTTTGTATTTATTGCTCAGAAAGATCTCACCAGTTTTGGTCTTTTTTGTTTCAATCACCCCTATTATGTCGATCTGGTACTTATCTAATTCCTCAGCTAGCTCCATTTCTTTGCCATTCAGGCTTCTTACGTTGATAGTACCGATCTTTAACTCTGGTGATGTTGAGTTGGGGTTTATTTTCAGATTTGTTCCAGTAGCTGACTTTTCGCTGTTCGCCCTGGTTCCCTGGCGAAAACAACGGGGGCCTTGTTTAACCGGGCGACGCCCCAGCCGGCATGAAATTTTGTCATGTTGTACCATCATTTTTTATTTTGGTTTAACCAATAAGAATACAATTTGGTCGGCTAAATCCCAAATTGCCAGCCCATCCTCGTTCGTTCAGTATCAAAGTAGATACCCAACAGGGTGCACCACGAGAAGGTGAGGATTGGACATTAGGTCAGAAGCCCTGGTCGGTTCTCCGCATTCCTTTAAAGGCTATGTGGAGGTCTCCTCTCAGTTATACAGCTTTGACCCTTAAGCACCCCATTAAAATATTCTTGTGTTAATATTTTTATAATTCTTAATTTAATGTTCCTGAATAACAATATCAAGAATAGGATATTGTTTTCTATATTGAATATTATTCATTCCTTAACAAAGTGTTCTTCCTGCATTGCTTTCAGGTTGTTACGTCTTAGTTGTGAACTAACTATTGTATATCTGTTTTTTTGTTGTTGTTGAGGTCCATACACAAGCGGTTGGTTTGTCAACCCATAATTAGTACCATGGATGGAGAGATTTGAGAAAGATTGAACTTGTTCATATTAGATTTTCGAAGACCTGTACATTCTATCCATTGGAAAACACATAGAGAAGGTTGCTCCAGAGTATAACAGCAGCAGGAATAAAAGTGGAGGAAGAGAAACTTCCTCCACTTTTATTGTGGAGTTGGAATGTTAGGGTGACATGCATGCATTTCAATGAATTTGGTAGGAAGGTGTGGGAGTGATTACTGATCTAGTTCTGATGAACATTTACTATGGAAATACTTATAGAATCTGCATTCAGCAGCAATTAAACACCTGTTTAATTTCTAACAGCGAAGTTAAGAAATAGTGGCATTCGGAGTGTATTGAAGACAGCATGTTAATTGGACAAGGTGAGGCAATTAGATTTTCAGCCAAAAAAGATCATAATCAAGAGATTCTAAATCAAATATTCTCTAGCATGGCATATCAAGATGAACATATACACACACAGGCACACAAAACACTACTCTTGAGCCAAAAGTAGTCAGATGTGTGTACCTTCAGAAAGTTGAGTTAGAAAAAAACAAGTGGGTTTTGGCAGACTTGAGATGGAGGTGGACACTATTGAAATTGGAGCTGAGACCACATATATTTGTGAAATGGATTTGAAAGGCTCTGTAGAGTTTGTTGATAGACTGGGTCACACATCTTCCTTATGATACTCGCATTCTTCCAAGATGGCTATTAGCAGTTCTTGATTTCCATACTAGTATTCATCTTTTGTACTCATTGTTCCACACTTTATCACTGCTTGTTTAGTGATGCCATCCTTTAGTACTGTCACTTTTGATGTGGAAGTTTAGGATGACAGCACTGTATTTTTTTGGTTTTTGGCCTGGATAGAGGCATGCAGCATCAACACAATAAAGCTGCATAGCTGGATGGTGTCAGTAGAGAATTTTTTTTCGTCAAGGTGCTGATCATGAATCTGTTCTGGTTTGGCTTTTGCTGATTTGATTTTACTGAAAGTTTTGATAGCAACACAGCACTCTCTAGGCTTTCAGTGTGTTATTCTAAATTTGGGAACTGTTATTGAAAGAAGATATAGTGGACAGGAGTAAGGCTAGTTCAGGCTTGTGAATTTATATTCTGATTCATCAATTTTTGCACTGAAGTGTGTGAGAGAGACATCTGCAGCACAATGGTCAACTATCTTTCCTTTTGCATTAGACATTAATAGGCACTAATTGGAGTAATGAGCACATGTTTAGATCAACTTATTCCAAAGCATCACCTGATAGGATGTGGCTTGTTAGTTTAGTTCTTTTCAGAAGTATGTACTTTCATCACATTAAGTCACAGCACATTCTCTGGAAATAAGTGTCATATGTTCTGTCTTTTTGTTGATGGAGAAAGATCAAGTTGTCACCATCTTTCCCCAAAGGAAACAATATAAAGCGTATTGTAAATATCAGTTTTCTTCCTTCATTACCCAGAATTTATAAGTTTAGTGATTTGCAATATGCTGCATTGGTTGGCTCTGTCAAATAAGTGTTTGGGCTTAAGATAACAATATCTGCTTTATGCAGTGCTAGCGTTTTTGTAAACTGTTTGGCATTAAAAGTTTTCATGCTCAGAATACATACTAATCCTGTTCATCTTTTAATATTAATACATTAATATTGTAGATGGACTAAGGAGTCTATAATCCAGAAATCCTTTTGTAGAAGCCTTATTATTATTGTGGGCAACTCCAAGGAGTCCTTAGACTCATCAAGGGAGGGTCCTAAACATCATGTCAAGAACTATTCAGCATTTGCACAGTATCTATCATACTTTGCTTTAAACTCATTCACAGTCATGGCAGCTTATTCCACTCATTCACCACTCTCCAATTAAAACTACTCCTAACACCCATGCAAACTACACTCTTGCTCAGTTTCCATGGATGGCCCCTAGTTCTCCCATCAGATCTCTTCTGAAAAATTTCCTCTGAATTAACCCTTTAACTGCTATGGTCGAGCAGTTAAAGGGTTAATTCACGGAAAAAAACAACCGAGTTAACTCGACTACGATCGAGTTAACTCGGTTGTAGTTTATTTGACTTAGGTGTCTGTTCTTGTATGACGTCTAAAGAGAAAAATTTGAACTGGTGCAGCTAATCATATTAAGCACCTCTGTAACTCAATTGGAAGAACGACGGTACATTGCGCACTTTGATTAGAAAAGGCCTAAGTTCGATTCTCGTCATGATGGGAGGAATCTTTATATATGGGGTTTTCATCCCACACAGACAAATCGGCCCTTCAGAACACATGCAATTTACAGACAAAAAATACTAGTTGTGGTGGGGGGCTATAGATGGCGTGAATTTGTACTTCAGATGAAGATGATCCTGGTGATTCTACATAAATTAATGTGTGTAATTTGCTTAATCAAGTGGACACCCCTTGATTATGCAAATTTTATAAAACGCTATTATTGCTATTTTTGTGAGTGAACAAGTGTATATCAAGAATGTATGATGCTGTCTGGACTTCTTATTTCAGTAAGAATTTTAATTGATTTTATTTATAAATTTTTTGAAAAATTAAGTCAGCACATGGGACAATGTCAGTAGAATATAAAATCAGCAGTTAAAGAGTTAAAAAAAATCCTTCAGTAATTTGAATGTCTCAATCACATCATCCCTTTTCTGCCTATCAACCAATTTCTGTAATCCACAGATCTTCAACCTGTTCTTGCAAGATTTATTCCATAGACCAGCTATCATCTTGGTCACTCACCTCTGGATCCTCTCTGCCTCCTCCCATTAAGAAGAAACCCTGGCACCCAGATCTGGGAACAGTAGTCAAGATGGGGGTCTTATCAAGGCTCAATGAAGAGGAACAATAACCTGCTTGTCTCTGCTCGTCGAAGTATTGTTCAGTAACCAAGTGATTTGATGAGCTGATTTGGCCACTTTTGCTATATGCTCCCTAAACTTCAACTCCCTATCCACCAACACTCCCAAATCTCTGGCTTTGTCAATTTCCTGAAGTACAGTTCCACCAATGTGGTATACTGCTGCTAATCTTTTCACCCCAAAATGCATAACCTTACATTTTGCCACATTAAACTGACACCCATTCTCCTTAGCCCAGTGTGCCAGTCTATTCAAATCATCCTGCAAAATTTTGACATCGTGTGTATTCAGTGTTGCTCTACCCAATTTTGCATCATCGGCAAATAAATGAACTGTTCCTCTCAGGTCCTCTCCTATTGTAAAATAATGTTGGTTGTGCCATTGTAATATTTTGGGTTATGTTAATTATTTTTTTCAATGTCAGCTGCATGTTCATATTATTTTTACTCTTTTGTCGTTATACTTCCTATGTCCACTTTAACTTCAAACTCTCTATTAAGTTCTCTTTACCTTATTCTAATCTAACCTGATTAACTTTGTCACCACTTACAATCCCTTATACTTCCTACAAGTATTAGCACTGTTAGTGAAAGGGCCTCTGAAATAGGCATTTCATGGTTACAGTTAACTATCTCCCATGCTATGTAAGGAAAAATTTATGTTTGTCGACTGTGCCATCCTGAATTAATTTTATAGCACGAGAAGATTAGTTATAACACTTATAGAATAGATCAGTTTCTAAAATAATCCTTAATTGGTCAGTCATGGCAATTTCTCTAATTTAAGCACACGGGTTAGGTTATTTTTATGAGACAGTGCATTGGTCAAAGATCAGGCGATAATTTTAAGCAAACAAAACATGTTAATTTTACCTTAAGCAACTATACCATCTAATATACAATTGAACAATTTCTTTCTGATGCCTATCTTAAGTTCAAATCGAAACTTTACAAATTAGACCTGCTATTCACGATGCTTAAATAACTTGCTTTACAAAATATAGACAATTACTGGCTGTTATAATTTACATCGTTGGCTAACATTCTTAATATATACTAGCTAACTCTCAGCCTCAATTCTCTTATAGTGACAATACAATTATTTTAACAGAGCTACATTCAGTGGACATAGAATTCTTAATCAATACCTTAATGTCAATACAATAGAATCTACTCACAAATTCGCAGAAAGATACAGTCCTGCCCGCTTTGAAGATTTTGTGGCGGTTTTGCTGACTGCTTTCCTATATTCTAGCCTTCACTGAACAGCTCCTGTCAGTTGTCCTGCTGTAGTCCTTTTCTGGGAATAGTAGCATAGCTCACCGTCGGTTCTAGGTCTACTGTAGGCGGCATGTGGCACATTACATTACTGAAAATACATCTCAGAAGAATAATCTGCCTCTCCTGGTTCCCCCTGCTTTAGGGGTCACGCTCCAATGAAATCTTGGAAGTCCGAGCCGGCCAACGAACTGCAGCAAGAAGAAAAACTCTGAGCTCTTCTTTTTAGAGATTCTCAAGACCTCTTTTATATGATTCCGAACTTCCTTGTTTTAGGGTCAGAGACCCCCGAATCTTCTGTAAATATACTGATGTCACTGTTGTCTTGACCTTCAGATTTAGAAGCAAAATTCTCCCATCTGAATGACTTTCAATACCTTTGTTCACTTTCAGTTGCTAACATAACCTCGTCTAATCCTCTTAACTTGAGGCAGAAATACTTTAACATTCTGTTACTTTTACAATATTTTATAACTATGAACAAGTCTATGTCATTCTTTTAGTCAGTTACCTTTACAAGTTTACAATCAGTATTTAACCGTTAAAATACAGTAATGTATAATTTTGTTCCTTTCACATGATTTGTGACCTGTAAAATCAATGTCGGAAAATTTTAACAAAATTTCATGGTATCGAATTTTACACTATATCAATAATGAACAAATTAAATAGCAGTGATCCAAGAACAGAACCCTGTGGCATGCCACTAGTCACAGTCCTTCTTTTGGACTCTACTCCTGAATAAAGTACTCTCTCTATCAACCACCCTATATCCATCCCCATATGCTGCAGTTTACTGATTAGAATTACATGTAGTATCCTGTCAAAGGCCTCACCAAAGTCCAGCAGTATCAGTGTAAACCATATATGAACTTTTCAAGTCCCTGTAAGCAGGGGCTAATCTCACCTTTGCATCAATGCCAAGGTTGGATTTGAATCCACTCAGCCATCCTGAATTCTCCACTTAATAGTATGAGCTCTTGACTTGTAGTTTGTTTGAATTGACCTTTTGTATAACTGTGGCCATCTGGATTAGCCAAGTGTCATAATTTCAGTAAAATTATCAGTCTTCTGATTTCTCTAACAGCACATGAGTTTAAAGATGGGAGCACTGATAAATGTCTACTCTCCCATTTTTCTGGTAAGCTGTAATATCGCCATATTTGACTATTGTTACAGCTACATAACAAGTTTTTACAGAAAATTCATATAAATAACAATTAAATTGTGTCAGTTGTTGAAAGTATATGATACAGAGAAAGTGTTTGTGATTAAATGTTCATCTTATATTTCTCTGTAATTTTGGTGTTTTTTTTTTTTTTTTTCAGGTTACAGTTACAAAAAATTGTGTAAATCTGGAGATTGAAGAACTGGAAGAAGCAGCTGTATTAGCAATAGAAGAAGATCTGCATAAATTATCCACAGATCCAACTTGTAGCTCAAGATCATTGTCTTCCCCACTTTGCCCTAGTCATTCCAAAAGTTCAGGCAATTCTAGTATTTCTAACTTTTCAGTCTTTGAAAAGACTGATAGTCTTTTAACTCATACTCTCTCAGCAGAAAATGCTTCAAGTGATAACAGAGAAAAAAGTCTTTCTTTCGAAATTAATTATACAAAGTTCAAAGAAAAAGCTTCTAGTTCTGAAGACAGTAAGCTAAATAATAGTCCTAAAATCAATGAAGCCTGTCACATTGAACAAAGTTCACTTGATCCTACAGCTGATCTTTCTGATGATGACACATCTGATACTGAAAGTGATAGCTCTAGCTGCACTGACTCAGACACATCTTCTGAAAGCAATAGTGACTATTCAGATAGTTCCCAACAGAGCATTACAGATGAAAGTGAAAATGATAGTGACAACAGTGAAGCAGAGAGTAGTGATGAACATTGTTCTTTACTAAAAAAAGAGAAGAGTTTTGAGCGCAAAAGATGAGTTTAATTTAGGTTTTTTAATAGGCAGTTATATCTGAATTTATTACAATTTTGATTAGTATTTTTGAAACCAAATGGTTATTACTGATATGGCCTGGTCTCATTTTTGAAAATGAATGTGTTCATTCTTTTTGTTAATGCTGTTAAATTTGAGATATATATATTTAAGTATGTTTGATCCAAAAAAAAATAAAAAAATGAGGTAGTTATAACTATATCATAATGGATATAATGTATTCAAACTACCAAATTCATAATTCATTCACAATGATCGCAACAGTTGTAGTTAAGCTATAGATGTTGTGAACATGATCATGTGTATGTTTATGGTTATTCATATGATCTTGATAAATGGCAGCTTTTGCAAGGCCGTGCTGGACAGTTTGAATTTGAGATATATGAAGAAAAGTACTTTTCCTTCTTAAAACTGGTTCTGATCTTGATGTAGTATCACATAAAATTCAAATGATCTGCTTTTAATCCCCTGTGGATTAAAAATATTTTTTTGGTTAATTGTTCAGTTATCATAATCCTTTTATATTTCTATGCTTTAGTTAGAATAAGAATATTGCCATTTGAAAAATCTAAAGAAAACAAAATATAAAATCTGTTTATTTAGTTATTTTCTTGCAGTGTTAATGAAGTTAGATTTTTACACACACACACAAAAAAAAAAAAAGCAAAATGTTTACAGAATTGATACCCTCTGAACAAAATAAATGAAGAAGATTGAACTGCCATCTGTCACCAGTTCAGTCTTGTAGAAGTGTCAGTGGGTATGGAAATTTAATAGTGTATTATTGCCAAAAAAAAATTAGATTCTTTTTAGAATAGCTTAGATTTTTATAGTTATAAGGCATTAAGAAGATAAATGTGGGAAAGTAAACAAACAGATGTTTACCAGGGTCCTATATTGTAAGAAAGGGCCATATCACAAAAAAAGTTTGAACTTATATTTTTATTATTAAAGCTTTTTTTTTATATGTATGATTGCCTATAGGGGTTAAATAGGTATTAAACCACATTTTCTTGAGGAGATATACCTGCTTTCCTCTTAATAGAGTAGCAGATGTTAAAGTGACCGAATGATGCACCAGTTTATTACTGTCATTTTTGTGTATTTCATCATTATAATGATTTTTGTTATTGATTTTACATTGAAATTGAGAAAAAATAAGTACAGAGTTAAATTTTTAATTCATTTTAAAGAACAATTCTCTCTCTCTCTTCCCCCCCCCCCTTCTATCCCTCGTGAACTAATCAAGTACTACCACTTCATAATTCTGTTGCCTGAGTCTCATTTTCCATTGAGACTCAAACAATGCTTGGTTAACTAGAGTATTAGTTAACTAGTTAACCAAGCATCGTTTTTTAAGATCGTATTTTATTACTGTGGGGAATGGGGTTAATGTAATCTCTATTTACTTTGTCAGTTGCATTGGTTATTTGGCCAGTTTGTTTTGCAGAAGGAAAAAAAAAATGTCTGAGGCAATAGTTTTTTTTCAGATCATCAAATTCATATGTACATTCAAGGAGTATAGAGGATACTATGATACCACTATGTGATAAATTTATGTCATTACTGACTTCCTCAAATATATCTCCAAATTAGTCTGTTATGACTCCAGTATTGTCTGATCTTATTTTGTTCTTATAAGGCTCTTCTGAATGCAATAGTCCACTTTGATCTTGGTTTTCCTCTGGGTTTTTACCTCTACTCCATGTTCCCTAATGCTAACTATATCAAGTTACTACCTAATATCTTTATTTTTAGTGATTCTGCCAATTAATGCCATCTATCCATTCCCTTCAGTGAAATGGCTGCTTTATTTCTAACCCACCTCTCAAATGGATCTAAAAGTTAGTGTTCAAAACAATTTTTATATCGCTAGCTTAACATTTTGAGTAGTTTCTCTTCTTCCATATATTGCAATTGACTCACTACAGCACTTGTAGTGCCATAAGTAACTTGTTATAGTGAATTTTGTTTAACAGAGCACTTGTAGAACTTTGGTCAGGGATTTTTGGTAGTTTGTTATAGCAATGTTTGCTATAGTCAGAGTTGATTGTAATAATTTGTTTATTCTGTTGTCTATTTCCATATTTTAATTACCATCTTCACAAATTATTGCTTAAATAGTTGAATTGTTTAAGTGATTTGATAGTTTCTCCATTCTTATTGTAGCTGATATTTTTCCATGTTCTTGTCTGTTTCATAGTCTTTTATTGCAAATTTGTTGCAGTGGTCTACTTTAATCTTGGTTTTCCTCTGGGTGGGTTTTTACTTTGCTCTCCTGAATTAGACACCTCTTTTGCTAACCTTTTCTCTCTAGTTCTGTTCATGTGACCACATCACCGACTGTGTTACTATGCTTCATTTGTGTCATATAATTATAGTGGTTTGAACAGCTTTTCTCTTAGCACTTCATGTGCCTTTCTAGATCTGCAAAACTTAAATACAGATTTTATTGTATGCTCATGCTTTCTTAGTTAAAAATCTTAGCTGACTACCCTTCTTTGGACTTAACCTGGCTCATTCAAGTTTCTTTTCCTCAATTTTCTTACCCTTTTAACTATACCTGCATAAATCTTGATTTGGAACACTCAATGCCAAAATTCCTCTGTAATTCTCACATTTAATTTTATTTCCCTTTTATAAGTGAGCACTATAAGATCTTTACTCCAGTCAGGAATTTGTCTGACCAGCCTTTCTAAATTATACAGTGCAGCCATTATAAAACTTATACTTTCATGTTTGCACATTTCAGGTTATGTTGATTCCTGCCTTTCCTCATTTCAGGTTTTTGATGGCTTTTTTTATGTTCATGTTCTTTCCATGTATTGATATATACATTGCATATGTACATGTATTGATATGATTGCTTCCTCTTGAATATTTTCTATAACAACCATTCATCATTTCTTATTCCTTTTTATATTTCTTTCTCTTCCTCTCTCTTTCCTCCATTTTTTAAGTTTTTCAGTAGCCTGCATCACTTTCCTGATATTCATCTTTCTTCTTCTTTTTTTGTTTTTGACAAGTCTTTCCATGACTTGTTTTGGCTGCTTTTACATTCTCTTTTATATTTTTCTATATATTCACTTGGACACATGCTGACTTATTTGCTAGAAACTTTTGATATAATTTCTTCTTCTCCAGGACTGAAACTTAAAGAATCACTTAATTTTATATATTTTGAGTTTTATAAATTTTTGAGTTCTTGTTTAGAGATTTTAACCCCAAACCTATAAATATAATTAAGTCCAAATTGCATTTTTGTTGGAGATAGTTGAATAACGCTGTTTAGTTGCTCATGTAGTTAACTCAATATAGCCAACTCATAGGGACCATAGGAAAAATTTTGCCTGGTTGGCCAAGTGATTAGCTTACCTGCTTTTCAACCAACAGGCTGCCACTTCAAATCCTATTGTGAGCATGGATGTTTGTGATTGTCTTTAGGTGAGAGGTGAATGTCATTGTTTAGTGTGAAACCACTGCCACACTTATTGCAGGCCAAAGTTGGTTGGGAAAGTTCAATGTTTGGTCTCTAGAGCAGGGTTTCTGAACTATGTAAAAAAAAAATGAAAAATACATAAAATGGGGGGGGGGGGGATCCCTAGCCTACCCACTGTGCAAAATGTACTATAGATTTACAAATAACCTTACACATAGGTGGGAGCAACATAAAAAATATTTTAAAAAATGGCTATTATAAAGGAAAGTCAATATAGTAGTGCTTGTAGATTATAACAATTACTCACTATAACAGTGTTTGCTGTATTGAGAGTTGACTGCAACTTGACCATATCCTCAACACTTTCTTAGCCAATAGCTACAACTCCCAAAAATCCAAAAAATATCAAACCATGTAACTGCATCCCCCCCCCCTTCTTTCTTCAGAGCAACGATTACTCAAGATCTATCACCCTTCCATATTCTGGGACACATCCAAAAAATTGACAAAAATCTTAAGGAAATATAACCTGATCACTTGCAGACCACATAATAAACCTACCAAGTGGATACCAGGTCCCTTGCAGTCGCAAACCATCCTACTACGGCCAAACAGGCAGGAGAGCCAATATCAGAATATCTGAACACAAGGGCTACATCCAATTCCACTAATACATAAAAGTCTGTAGGCAGGATTATGCATTAGTTCTTTGGTTAGATCACATCTTAATCTAACCAGGGAACTAATACATGATAAATGCCCTCACTGGATTTGAATCAAATCATTTTCATTGGAAATTAGTATTGACCTGGCAAGTTAACACTATGTTGTAACTTATATTTTTGTAAAAATTCAACCTGCATATACCCTTTCCTTTCTCTGAAGAAAATCAAATATGAAATTGATAATGTACAATTTTCAAGGATTCAGGCCTAAATAAAAGCCCCCCCTCCCCCAAAGTCTCTTCAATCAGTGACCTGGTTTTCTTTTTTCTAGAAGTTTGTTTTGAAGTACATGTTTGAACATTATTTTTAATGTGCTCCATCTAGCTGTTTTTTAAATGATCAGCCTTAATCCTAAAAAAGTAAGGCAACTAAAGTTGGACCTAGAATCCTAAATTTGGATAGTCTTGGCCATTTGGCCAAAAATTTTAGGATGAATGCATCCCAAATTTGGAGCAATCTCATATACTGAAATTTGTTGAGAGGGGTAGAAAGTGTTTCGGGGCTGAGGCAGATTCGAGGAATAGCCTTTCATATTTGTATTTGCTGTGGTGTAAGTGGCATTCTTCTAGCGTATCCTGTGATGGATGTCCAAAGTATGGTTGGCAAGTCCTGAGTGGCTGTATTAGTGGAATTGGATGTAGCCCTTGTGTTCCGATATTCTGATATTGGCTGTCCTGCCTGTTTGGCCGTAGTAGGATGGTTTGCGACTGCAAGGGACCTGGTATCCACTTGGTAGGTTTATTATGTGGTCTGCAAGTGATAAGGTTATATTTCCTTAAGATTTTTGTCAATTTTTTGGATGTGTCCCAGATATATGGAAGGGTAATAGATCTTGAGTAATCGTTGCTCTGAAGAAAGAAGGGGGGGGTGCAGTTACATGGTTTGATATTTTTTGGATTTTTGGGAGTTGTAGCTATTGGCTAAGAAAGTGTTGAGGATATGGTCAAGTTCAGTAGTTGTGGCACTATATCAGAACTGATTGTTTTTTCCCTGTTATAGAGGATTTTTATAATCCCATATTGTTGAAGGAGGGGAGGGATGATTGCTGGTGAATGTATCTACCTGTATGTGTAGGTTTTCTTCAAATGAAGAATGTCGGGGGGGGGGGGGCCTCTAGGGTTATAAGGTTTTAGTCTGTTTGTGATTTGTGATTTCCACAGGCCAAGAGAACTTTTTTTAAGGAGCCTATGGTGTGTTCTGATCTCTGTATTGGTGATGATCTATGTTGTTCTTGATTATGTATAAAGAAACCTGTGGAGAATTCATGACTAAATTTAACACACGTGAACCACAATAGTAGATTTTGTATTGCGTAAATATTTCATCCTAGGTATCTTAGGACATCATCAGTACAGTAGAACAATACTAGGAATGACACAAAGGATAGGGCTCGTACATACAATGGAATCCAAATTGTGTGCAGTGATGCATTGCGGCTTGAACTTAAATTGAATTGAATTAAAATTAAATTACAGTTAAGTTATTTTTACACAATTTTGTATGACAATTTCCCATACTTTAGGGATGGCAAGAACATCATTGCAGTTTAGATTCGGTCTGTGAATTAGGGCTTCAGCACTTTCTTTATATAAGCGTTCATATTTATATGAAGATCTGTGTAGGAGTTTTGTCTTTTCCCAGAAGATCTTGTGGTTTAGGTTTTCAACTCCGTGTTGAGAGAGGCCTGATTTTTGCAGTTTGATCAGG
Source organism: Typopeltis vanoorti (assembly GCF_054136105.1). Lineage (NCBI taxonomy): Eukaryota > Metazoa > Arthropoda > Arachnida > Uropygi > Thelyphonidae > Typopeltis > Typopeltis vanoorti. Next base: position 32,424,322 of record NC_143549.1, read on the forward strand.
TGGATATGGTCTTGATGTTCCGAAATGTGTTTAAAAACTGATTTGCCTGTCTGTCGATAATAAGAGAGTTTACAGGAGCATGGAACCTCGTATACACCAGGTAGTAGCATGGGTGAAAGTTTGTCTTTAGGTGAAGGTAACAAGTTATGGATCTGGTTGATGGGTTTGTAGGTGTCAGCAAGATTGTATTTCTTCATAATTTTCGAGAGCCGTTCAGAGATTTTTTATTTTTTTTATTTATTTTTTTTGTTTATGTTGGGCTCATGTACAAGAGGTTGGCTGGTCAACCTATAGTACGTTAGTACCGTATATGGGTGATGGGTTGTGAAAGGAGAAACTTGTTTACATTTGATTTAAACGCCTGCATATTGTATTCCTTGGGAAATATGTCAGGGGGAAGACTGTTCCACAGTACTGCAGTAACAGGGATGAATGAGGAGGAAAAGAAATTTGTTCTGTGGGTTTAGAGGTGTACTGTAAAAGGATGTTGGGCAGCAGTTGTACATGTTCCAATGGGTTTAGTACAGGATGGGGGAATTATTTATGCTGTTTCAGATGAACATTTCTTGTGAAAGTATTTATAGCAAAAGAGAAAACCTAGTTTTTTGGAAGCTTGGGGATGCAATGGTTGTGATGTGTTTATGCCAGGAGAAGCTTGATGTCAAGGTAATTCCGAGAAGAGAAATTTCGTCTTGTCTGTGAATTTGAGTGTTATCAAGAACAATGCTGGGGGAAAATGGTTCTTTTTTGTGAGAAATAAGACAGAACTGGGTTTTAGTAGTATTGAAGTTGACAAGGTTGTCTGAGCCCCATTGGCAGAAGGCTTGAAGGTCGGAATTAAGGACAGCAGTGGTTGATGTTCTGTTGGTTGAAGTGAGTTGTGAAGAGTAGGGTTTGTCAAATGAAAGGGAGGGATGTAATGTGCTGTCATCTGCAAAACTGTGTATTGGATTAGAGGTCAACTGCAGTAGGTCATTGATATATAGAAGGAAGAGGGTCGGTGAGAGAACTGAACTTTGAAGTTATCCAACATTAGTTGGATGGTGAGAGGATAGGGAGCTGTCTACGATCACACATAGTGTGCTTCCAGACAGGAAGCTGGCAATCCATCTACAGAAGTCCTGAGGTAGTTCAAATGATGGGAGTTTGCTTAGTAAGCCTTTCTGCCAGACTTAGTCAAAGGCTTTGGAGATATCGAGTACGACTACTTGAGATTCACCAAATTTTTCCATAGCATTTGTCCAGTGATGAGTGATGTATGAGAGGAAATCTCCTGTTGAATTTTGACGGAATCTATACTGGTGGTCACTTAATAGCCGGGTACTTTCAAGGTAGATTAGGAGTTGAGAGTTGATGATTTTCTCCATTACTTTTGATAGGACTGAGGTGATTGAGATGGGGCGGTAGTTAGATGGCAATGATTTGTCACCCTTTTTAGGAATGAGTTGAATATAGGCCAGTGTCCAGGTTTTGGGATATATACACACACACACACACACACCAGTGGAGTAAGAGAGTGTGTACAGGTGGCATAAGATAGGAGTCAGTTCAGATGCACAGACCTTCAGGATAATTGGAGGAATTCCGTCTGGGCCAGGAGACTTTTTAGTGTCTAATTTAGACAGCAGGTTTGTGATTTTTTTTGGGGAAAAGAATACAAGGGATGTTGTATGTTGGACAGTTGGAATGACTGGAGGGCATTTGCCATTGTCAGTTATGTGTGCATTGGGGTCAAAGCGTGATGCCAGGAGATTAGCTTTTTCTATGGGTGATGTTGCAATTGAGCCATCTGGGTGTGATAGAGGTGGGAATAGTGTAGGGCAAAAGTTACGGCCAATTGCCTTGGCAAGAGACCAAAAGGCATGGCTGCCGTTTGGACAGGCTGCAAGCTTCCTGCTTTTGTGCCCATTCAAATTCTGTTTTGGAAGTATTGATAATTTTCTTGCATTTGTTACGGGCTTAAGTATTGAATGAGGAATGGGTTCTTGATTTGAGCCAGTTGTGGTATGCCTGATTCTTCATTTGTACAGCCTTGGCACATTTTTTGGAAAACCAGGGTCTAGTTAGGGGACGACAGGTCTGGGTAGTGTGGGGAATATACGTTTTCATGCTAGTGTGAGGATCACTTTGGTGATGCGTTCAGTGCATATGTTTGGACCGGAAACAATAGTCTAACCATGGGAATGAAGCACAGTAGTCTCAGAGACTACTACTCTTGTGTGGCTGTGGTGGTCACTCCCGCACACTAAGTTGTGGTCAGAATTGCCCAGGGGGCTCACTACATTCACTGCATATTTGAAGGGGTCATTAGTAAGGAAGAGATCTAGGTTATTTGGGTAGTGGTTTGGGTTATCTGGTATTCTGGTTGGTTTTTGAACAATTTGTGTGAGGTCATTGGTGACTGCAAATGTTTCAGCATCTCTGCCTGCAGGATCTGTTTAACTGGAAGAGGAAAACCAATTGGTGTTATGGACATTGAAATCACCCTGGAGGATGATTTCACTGGGTACTGTAGAAAATCAACTTTTAGGGAGAGTAAATGAAAGAGCTCAGAGTGATTGGTGGTATTAGGAGAGCGATAGAGACAGCAGATGAATTTGACTGAGTGGGCGGGGGGGGGGGGGGAGATCTTCAGCCAAAGAAGGTTGAAGTCAGGGGATTCTAAGTTAGTTGCTCTCTGGGGCAGGGTATGTCAGAGTGGATATATGCACAGATGCCTCCCTTTGGTCAAAAGGAGTTAAATAGTGTATAGTTAAGAAGGTTGAGATGAATAGTGCTGGGAGAAGGTGAGATTTGAGTTTCTGTTAAGAAGAGCAGGTGGGGTTTGGTGGACTGCAAATGGTAGTGGATGCTATTAAGGTTTGAACTCCAACCTTATTAGCATCCACTACTATTGAGGCCGTGGATGTTGGTGAAGTGGATATGCAAGGTTTTGTGAGTCGTGGATTTGACCCCAAGGGTCTTGTACATTTCCTATGCAGTGTCTGCATGCTGGTGTCCTTGGTGGCTGCTAGTGGCATCACTTGGTTTTTGTACAAGTTTGGATTGTTTGTAGGCTATCACCCAACTGTTGTCTCCATTTTGGCATTTTTCTTCTTGTTATCTTCGGAGTTGGCGTCTTTTTTCTCTCTGGGCAAAGGTTAAATCAGGTCGAACACATATGCGCGACTGGGGGCAAGTGTCCTTTTGTTTGTTGTTTATCGCTGTTATAAATTTGGTTGTGTTTATTGGTGAGTCACAGGTCACTTTACGAGATGTGGATAATTTGTTCTGTCCTTTCTTTTGTTTATGGGTGATTCCAAACATAAATTGGCAACAAATAATTTAAAAATTATAGAACTAGAAGCAGATTTGTCAAACACACTAAATCAAGAGTTGCTACAAGTGATTATTAGTGTCTCAAAAAACTTGGGGATCAAATCTTTCGATAAAAGTAATATTAACCTACAGAAAAAATACTTTAACCTGTTAAATCGATCTAAGAAAAAATCAATAAATCACCGACCGAAAAGTAGGTGGTTAACTTATCTACCCGCCCACTAACGGAAGATGAATTAAATGTTCTAGCAAGAGGCCATAAGTTTGCCATTCCCCCAAACGTCTCCCATATCTAGATTTCATACACAACATTGAAAGAAATATCAGCCACCTTCCCAGTATTGAAGCCAACAAACATCGTTTTGAAATAGCAAAAATAATTTTCAATGCCAAACCTTCAGTCTTAAACATTCCACCTTCAGAATTGAAGACTCTTACTTCCTTTAATAAAAACATAATCATCACCAGAGCCGACAAAGGAAATACCACATTGGTTCTTGATATTGTTTCATATGACCAAAAAATGAATCTATTACTCAGTGACCAAAGCAAAACTTGACTATGATCCCACAAAGAGATAGCTGAAAAAACTGAACAAGTTACTCGATGAAACAAAGTCGTTAAATAAAGAAACTTCAAAAAAACTCAAGACGTACCATGCTAGACCTCCAAGAATATACGGTTTACCCAAGCTTCACAAGAACAACGTCCCACTCCGACCTGTTGTTGATTCAGTTAGCAGCCTTGACTTAATTACATTATCAGAATTCTTATCCAACCTACTCCTTCCCCACATAGGACATTCAACCTCCTCGATAAAAAAAAAAAATAAAAAAAAAAAAATAAAAAAAAATTCCACAGAATTTCACGCCAAAATAAAAGACTTTCAACTGCTGAAAACTGACATGCTAATTAGCTTCAACATAGTCTCTCTCTTCACCAATATCCCCCATAAAGAAACTGTTGACCTGTTAAATCAAAAATTTCCGTCAGATATTGTTGAACTTTTCAAATTTGTTATCACTTCCGGTTACTTCACATGGAAAGGATAAATCTACAATCAAGAGGAGGGAACAGCAATGGGGTCCCCCTTGTCACCCAACTTGGCAGACCTGTTTATAGAACATCTTGAAGAAAAAATTCTCGCATTTAACCCCAAACCAAAACTCTGGCTTTGATATGTCAATGATAGCTTCGCAGTCAGGAGTCATTCCAAACAAGAGCTATTTCAGTTTTTACATAAAATCAACTTTCTTCATCCACGCATGAAATTTACATTAGAAAAAGAATCCCCACAGGGCATCCCCTCTCTGGATTTACACATCCAAAGAAAAGAAAATGGTTCCCTCTCCACCTGTGTCTATCGCAAGCCGACATTTTTAGGTCGCTACATTTATCATACTTCTCCTCACCATCCCTCTCAAAAATTTGGCATCATCAAATTACTGGTAACCAGAGCACACAGATTTTGCTTCTCCAGGAATTCACTAAAACAAGAATTGGAAATAATCAAAAACACACCCACTCTAAATGGATACAATCTCAAAAAATCATCTTCTCCACATGTCAACCTAGACAAGAACAAACCTATAGGATTCCCATACCTTATATCAAAGGCATATCCGAATGGCTCTCAAAAATTATGAAGAAATACAATCATGCTGCCACCTACAAACCCATCAACCAGATCCACAACTTGTTACTTTTGCCTAAAGACAAACTTTCACCCATGCTACTACCTGGTGTATACGAGGTTCCATGCCTCCTGTAAACTCTTATTATGGACAGACAGGCAGATCAGTTTTTAAATGCATTTCGGAACATCAAGACCATATCCGCCTCATCCAACCGCAAAAATCAGGCCTCTCTCAATGCAGAGTTGAAAACCCAAACCACAAGATCCGCTGGGAAAATACAAAACTCCTACACAGATCTTCATATAAATATGAACGCTTATATAAAGAAAGTGCTGAAGCCCTACTTCACAGACCAAATCTAAACCGCAATGATATTCTTACTATCCCTAAAGTATGGGAAATTGTCATACAAAATTGTGTAAAAAATAACTTAATTGTAATTTAATTTTAATTTAATTCAATTTAATTTAAGTTCAGGCCGCAACACGCCACTGCACGCAATTTGGATTCCATTGTACGTACGAGCCCTATCCTTTTTGTCATTCCTAGTATTGTTCTACTGTACTGATGATGTCCTAAGATACCTAGGACGAAATATTTACATAATAAAAAAGCTACTACTGTGGTTCGTGTGTGTTAAATTTAGTTATGATGTTCTGATCTCTGTATGGGTGGGATCATAGTCTGTAGGGAGATATGTAGAACAATCTAGAAGTAAGGAGCTTACCTGTATAATCTGATTGGTTTAAAACCACAGTGGCATTTCCTTTATCCACTTTTGGTAATTACTATTTTGTTGTTGCTTTTAATTTCTTGCAAAGCTTCAAATTCTTTTTTCGATAAGTTTCTTTTTTGGTGGTTTAGCATGAGTGAGTATGTTGGCTACATCCAGTCTGATGTGGCAGTGTGGTTGGGAATGCTAAGGATACCTTGTTCTACTTAGATCATTATTTCTTCTGCAGGAATTTTTGTCATAATGTACAGTTATGGCCTGAAGCAATTAGTGTGAGTACCCTAATTTCTTCAGGCTTCATGGTAAAGGATGATATGTTGTTTACTACTGTGTTAGGAGGTAGTTGAGGCATGGAAGCTGAGTTTTTCATTAGATAGATTTTCATATTTCTTTATGTGCTGACATCATATTCTTTGTCTTCTGAAATGTTCAAGATCAGAAGGATTGTCTAAAGGTCAATGTTCATTGGGTAAGCTCTTCTAATGCATGGATAGCTTTGCTAGTGTTAGTCAGGAAAACACAAATGTATTTGTTTTCGTGTGTTGCTCTGTTGTGTCTCTTGTATTTATCTTTCTATCATTTTAATGACTTGGCCAGCTGCGCCCTTTGAGATATTTTACTATTGCCTTTCTTTTGTGTGATCCTCTGTGTATCATTATTCACTCTTTCATGCAAAGTTGATTCTACCTTTCGTACTTCCTATCCGTATCCCTAAGGGTACTGAAAATTTATTTTTTTTTTAGCGCCACCAGTATCCTTCTTCTCGGCTTCCCTCTCTAACATAAATTCCTTCCATTCAATTAACATATACTGTCATGGTCCACATGCACATATTATCGTCTCTGTTACCTTATTTGTTTCCCACTTACAGGCCCGAGTTTATTTTGAAACAGTGCATTGTAATTCAAAGATTAGGCAGCACTCTATGACATAGATTAAACACATTTATTTACACTAAGATAAATTACACCAATTATATGATGGGGAGATTACTCCTACTTATCTGTTAAAGTAAAATGTTAAGCTTCCTTTGCAATTCTTAGCAATTATACAACATAAATATTCATACACCTTCCTGGTCTCTAAATAAAATTCCTAGCATATTCACTATTAATCAAATTGTTACACTCAAGCTATTTCATATATGTACTCCAGTTACTAACAAGCAAAATTTCATTCATACACTGCTAAATTTATACTAAGATAAATTACATTTATTAATTAAATTACTAAGATAACACCTTACTCTTATCAGTTCACTACAAATAGTTCTCCTATGTTACACATAAAATACATGAAAGGAAAAAACTCGCATGAGTTCTGTTATCTTCATTGCGCACTTATTCACGGTCCCATTCATGAAAGGAAACAACTCACATGAGCTCTGTTATCTTCATTGCGCACTTATTCACAGTCCCATTCTAGGGTCCTAAGCTTTTCCTCTATAACAGGTTTTGGAGTCCTTACTATGGGATCTCGTGTCGCTGGCATCTCATCAGGGATGTTGGCGAGGTGTGGAATGCAAATTTCCGGCACTCGTGAGCTCAGGCAAAGGGATCCAACGTACAGTGTACATGCAATCTCATCCAGGCGGTGGTGCATTCCTCTCCGGCACTGAGGTTCACTCCTCGGTCAGTAGCCTCTGGCGACCTTCCGCTGCAACATCATCAGATCTAGACAGTCTCCGGTGGATCGGCATCCTTCTCTCCCTCCTTCCAACCTCTGGCGTGACCTGGCCAAATAGTCATTTCCTCGATAATCAACTGCCGATCTTTGATATTCTCGTCGATGCCTTTTATCCCTCTTTCTTCAGAACCTTGTATGAAGGGTTGAGACCTCTTAATGTTTCGGCGCGACTCCTTAATCTACTACCAATGCCAACTTTTTCTTTCTTCTCTTAAGTGCACTCCAAAATCTGTTTTGTGGGACAGCAGAACCTTGTCTAATCCATGCCAACCCTTTTAACATTGACCTTGAAAGTGGTCATTTCATAAGATTTCTTCATATACAGAGCTCGTAAACAACAGTTTCTTATACACTTAGAGCAATAATATAAAGTTTCAAGTGGCAAAGGATTACCCTTGTTCTTACCAATTTTAGACGTTCTTTGCTTACAAAGTTTAAGCGAGTTAATTCCCATCATTACATAGACTTTTAGCATTCTTTATACAGTGACATACAACAGTTATTTTTATAACAATCTCTTGAGATGTGACCCCTATAAAAGTTGATGTAAGGCTTGTAAAATTCTAAGCTACATTGAATTTTACACCTTCATTGAAGTAAACCTGTGTTTCAATTTCACACAATTCAGAATCATGTTATTGATGTAAAATCATGTAATTTTATACCTTCATTGAAGTAAACCCGTGTTTCAATTTCACACAATTCAGAATCATGTTATTATCCCAGTAGCATTTTAAAAAGGCTAATCTATTCAGTTTTCTGGATATTTTTAACTTCAGCTTGCCGTATTGTCACAATCCTTGCATATGATGGAATCTCCCTGGATAATAGTAATTCTGGCTTATACTTTGGTTACTTGTAACTATTATTTTTCTGGAAATAATGTATGCTGAAATATTAATTATAAAAGACTTTAATTAATACTTTCCTATACTTTGGCAATTCTACATTTCCATCATCAGGGATCACAAAAACAATATGCACATGCAGGCAATATTTGGGTGCATGAGACTTCTCCAAATTTGGGAATCATTCATCCTAAGATCTTCAGCCAACAGTCAAGACTACCCAATTTAGCCCATCGTTTGCCCATTGTTAGTGTGCACATATTGTTTTTTGTGATCCTTGATGATGACAATGTAATGTTGCCGAAATATAGGAAAGTATTAGTCTTTTATAATTAATATTTTAGTATGTTATTTCAAGAAAATAATAGGCTTATAAATTGGTTACTTGTATCTACCAGATTTTCTTTCCTGGAACCTTTTTGTAAAATAGATTGGCCAGTAAATTACAGTTAATAGACTTAACACATTTTGCTCATGCCTTTGATAATTCTGAACAGTTGCAATGCAACAAAGAAATTTAAGATTTCTTCATATCCCAGACATTATTATCATGAATAAAATAAGGATCATTAACTTTGGTATTTAATATTTTTTTTTTACTTGTGTGTAATAAACTTGTAAATCTAGAGCTGTTAAGCTACAATTAAAATATATTTTAAAATGTAGGTGAAATATTTTTAAAATATTTTAATATTGGCTGCTTTAAAGATTTACAAGAATGATTGTATTTTATGTTTGGTGAGTGATGATTCTGTGGCAGTATTCAACACATTTGAAGTTTATTTTGAACTATTACTAATTTTATTTTGTTTGAAATTTTATTATGGAGTTTATTTGAAGTGGTGGTTACAGTTAGCTCTACCCATAGTGAACTTATCCATGTAGACCAAAACAGTTTTTACAGTAGCTTGTTTGCTATCATAAATTTGTTTTAGTTGCTTTATGGTAGTTTACCATAAGTTCAGTAGAATTGGGTTGAGTGTAGAGAGCTGACTGACTATTACATATAATGCATTAGTATTGCGGTAGCAAAGGTTAAATTATTTATAAATGCATGTATCAAAATGCTTAGGTGTTTTTGATTATTTGCATTATTGCTTTACATTATAACAAAACCCAGAAATGAAAAAATTAATTTAATGAGCGAACAGTAATCCCTCGATTAGTGTGTCTAATGCGTTCTTTAAAACAGGTGCATTAATCGAATATAATAACCTATGGGGAAAAAGTATAATTCTTTCCTCAAATTTCTTTTTTGAACCTTAATTTTTTTATAAAAGAATTAAGGTATATCTCAGGGCCTAGTTAAAGGAAAACCATGAAGCTTATAGACAATAAAACATATTCAGAATAAAAATTTTATTATTCTACTTCTTAACAAAGAATTGAGTTAACGTAGTTTGGCGGACATTTTGTTTCTTTTTTTCATACAACCGACGGTATGGCCCTATTGACTCTTCTGCAAATTTTACTGCTTCTCTCTTCATCAGTCTCTAAGGCATTGTTGCTTAAAAACTTCGATTATACGAAAAATATTTTCAAATTGTTTCTGTGAAATATCTTTTGGCTGACTATCAGTGGTTAAATTTTCTTCATATTCTTCGGTATCTTCCCTCTGTGCATCTAAATTTAGCAGGTCGGAATCGCTCAATTATTCAGAATGAGATTTAATTAACTCTTGGATGTTATCATCGAAGGGGAGAAAGAAATGAAGGGCGTACGAATTGGTCGCCAACACGTGAAATCACGTGCTTTATAGATAAAATTTCCCGACTGTTATACAAGCAAAATAGTTACCACTGTAAAAACTATAGTGATCATAAAAGAGAAGTTAATTTTTCAATATGTAATAATAAACAACTCATCCCAGAAGACGGATTGATTACCCTATTATCAGAATGGATTCTCCTTTTTGTGACATGCGCAGAAGTGTCGAAGGGTCTTGAATCTGTGTGTGGGCGTACTATAGCAGATGACATAAATTTTGGCGGTAAAAATTTGGAACATAGTATACATAGTGTACATGGAAGTAGTGTAGTATGCCATTAAAAATAACTTTGTAAAATGTTTTAAATCGATAACTAAATTATTTCATTATGACGAGTGATTTTTTTTTTTTTTTAATAGTTAGCCATAAAAATGTATAGATAGAAAATTTTTAAAATCTGTAACATTTATTTTTAAGATTTATATAGGTGCACTAATCGAATTTGGGTATCGAAAAAAAAATGACGCACTAATCGGGGCACGTTAATCAAGGGATTGCTGTACTAATATTTCACTGATTTTTACCTGGCATCATTTGTATAACTGACAAGCACAGTGTGAATTGTTTCTAAACAGAAACAATTCAATGTGCAATTGACACAGAAATATCCTAACAACTTTCTCCATAGGCTATTTAACCATAAAGTTAATTTGTAATTTGGAGAAGTCAGGTTATCTGGTCTCATAATGACCATCTCCCAGATCTTTAGCTAAACCCAGATTCTTTATGGTTAACAGTAGATGACACCTTGTTAGGACATTAGTTCTTCTGTGTCAGTTACAAATTGAATCATTTCTAATGTTTTCTAGTTATAATTTGTGCTCTGATGATACCAGGTAGAAAACCACCAAAATATTAATAAGTTCAATAAATTGTTATTTTTTCTTCTCTTGGCATTGTTTATACTGTGAAGCACAAATATGTATTTATAAATTTGTTGCTCTAAAACACACTCCCTGGTCTATATAATGAAATAGAGCTCACTAATAAAAAAAAATCATCTCAAGTCAGCTGCATAAACAGAACTACCATTCAGTGGTAATACTTGTTATCTCTAAAAGGATTTTTTTTGTGTGTGTGTGTGTGTGTGTGTAAAGTACATTGTTTCTTTTTGTTCAGCAAGTGATGGTTATTAGATTTGATAATTTATTATTAAGCATTTTATTTGAAGGGTTTTTAATAATATCTTTTAATTTATTCACTTTTTTATCTTAAAATGCTTGCTAACATGTGATTAACATATCACTTGAATGTTGTTCGATGCAATTTTTTAATATTCTGTTGATTTATATACTTGTTCACTGCATTTATTTTTCATGGCTCTTTTAAGAAATATCCTATATTGATATTTTTGTTGTACCTGGGCCAAGAGAAGTTTTATGACCACCATTGTAATTGCTTTTATTTTATCCAGTTTGTAATTCATGTGAAGTCATGATTCAGAAAAATTGTCCATTTATTACATTTTTGTTGTTGCTCACAGCTATGCATGCTCATTTCCAGGTTTCATAAAACAATGATATTTGTTACCCACATCTACTTATTTCTTTGTAGGATGAGAAAAATTGCATTCTTGTATAAAGTTGAAAGTTAAGGCAGTTCATTTCAAATGCAATAGCATCTCTTAAAAAATTGGGAAGACCAATCTAGGACTGAATCAGAAGTGCATATGGCCATACAACTTCTGATTCCATCCTATATTTTGTTACTCAGTTTATTAATCTCATAGCATTGGATGGAAACTTTAATTATAGTCTAGTCTAGTGGGGAGTTTGTTTAAAGGAATGCAGTTACTCTATCAAACAGAATGAAGATAACTAAAAGTAAGATCTACCACTGGTTTTGGATTCCATATTTTTATTATTTCATGAATTTTTGTGAGTAAATCCCACCAATAATGCATTAATATTCTAGATGATCTCTGAATTAGATAATCCAGAAACTCTGCTCTAGAGACATAAATATGAGTTTTTCAAATATCAAGGTGATACTGAGTGATGATTCATCTACCCCCCCCCCCCTTCCCATAAATGTTCACAAACATCCATTTCTATAGTTGGGATTCATAACTGGTTGGAGATCAGGCATGCTATCCACTTAGTCAACCAGGACAGCAGTATACCTTAAGTGTGTGTGCAGATGACATAAATGTTGGAAAAGGGTAGCAAAGAATGAGTCCTGATTAGAGATTGTTTTCAAGGATTTACATTATCACCTGGAAGAATTTGTGTGTGTGTGTGTGTGTGTGTGTGTGTGTGTGTGTGTGTGTGTGTGTGTGTGTGTGTGTGTGTGTGTGTGTCATTCCATAAACTCTAGAGCTGTCTTTAGAGAAAGTTGTCACCTAGAGGTTTGGCTGCATTAATTATCAGAGCTGATCCAAAGGCAGTTAACTACACTTATACTGATGTCAATATGGATTAAATATATCACTCCTCGTGCATTTTTTTTTCTCATATTAAAAATGAGCATATTAGGAAAGAACTTGAAATTGTTAGCATTCAGGGATATGTTAGTAGAGTTAATCTCTGATAGTATAGGCACTTAAAGAGAATAGGAGTGGAAATGTTACCAAAACAGTGTTTTTTGCCAGGATGGCAAAAAAAAAAAAAGACCCAGAGGAAGATAAAAATCTAGGTGAATTGATTCAGTTAAAAAGTGCCTTAAAAGAGAGAAATATATAACATCTGATATTAATTTTGAGAAAAATTAGTAATAAGAAATTAGTAATGATGTAACGTTTTCATGTAAGTACTATCATATCCTGTGCACCACACCAGGAATTTGATGTGGATTCAAACTCATAGCATGTTGATTGTAGAGCAGAGATATTTTCAACTTGTCCAATCTAGCTGGCAGAAGACTTAAAATGTGAAATGAAAGAATAGAAAAAACAAGTGTTAAAATCAATTTTTAAAAAGAGAGAAGTCAAAGATGTAATTGAGTTGATGCAGTTTATAGTGTTTTAGAAGAAAAACATAAGAGCTGATCAAAGTGGAAACTCAACAATTACAAATAATAGTCAAATTGAAGAGATCAGTGAGAAATCAGAGTTGCTTTGAAGGTATATATTAAGAAATGATCATTTCACCTGCAAGCAGAGTGAATCAATCTGGAAATCAGCTTTGAAACCAGATTTGCTGAGTAGGGTTTCCAGATTATCTAATCCATAGGTCATCCATGGTAATAATGTACATAGGTTTATAACTTCTTACATGCGAGATGATTATTTCTTAATATATACCTTCAAAGAAGAGATTACTATGCTAGTGCAACATAATTAAGTGTATATTATTAGTCAGGGCTCCATTGTCACAAAATTTTACATTCTTATATAAGACATTGCAGTCAGCCTAGATCTGAGTCTTCTTCTAGATCCATTTTTGATGCCATCTAGGCATCAAATATATTTTGCTAACATTCCTCCTCTTTCTGCTGAAGTGATTATTCCACCTTAGATTAAGTATGCATATCCTGAATGATAAAAATGGCATGCTCTTTTCTTTGTCATTTTTAAAATGTTCCTGCCATTGATTCTATCATGTTTGCACCCATAATTTTCCTCAGCTTATCTATGGTCTTTAGTCTTTTATTTTTTTCCTAACTCAACTCTGATGCATAAGTTAAAATTGGTTCACGCTGTCTCGTATATATGTATATGTTGCTACTTTAATATTTTTTTGCAATTTCTCTCTTATTCCATATAAATATATTCATCTGACTCCATTTTATATGACTACCATTTAAGGTTTAGTACTTTAAAGATTATGGTACTTTAGTATTGTGAAGAGGCTAAGGATTTTTGTCTATTTTTATTAATTTTATATATATATTTTTGTATTTTGTATTTTTTGCATAGCTATGTTCTAGAGACCAAACATGGAACTTTTTCAAGCCACTTGGGTGTTGAAATTCATTTTCAACCAAAAGATAATCATAAACATCTGTGCCTCTAGCAGGATTTGAATCTGCAGTCAGGAAAACCTCCTTCCACCTTCATATGAGACCAGCTATCTCACATTCACTTGAATAGTCCTAATAAAGGTTCTACACTTTCCAAAGGGCATCAGCTGACTGAGCTATGGAGACTCTTCTAATGGATTTATTTATAACATCTGCATATAATAAAAGCTAAGTCGAACACCTGATTTTGATATTAATTGGTTACACTTTCCTTCATAATGTGATTTATATAAAAACCTAATTTACAGTTGATTTTATCCTGCACATATTCCATTTCTAACTGCTGACTTAAGTAAAGATTCTGTGTGTAAAGTTAGTTTTATATTCCCCCCCCCCCAGGTGTAGAATCTTGCCCATCCCTTTATGACCTTAACTAAAATCATTCTATACTCTTGGTCTTAGTGCTCTTTGATTGGACTTTTCATGTGTCCATATTTGAATATGGAAAGAGCTGCCAGTGTAAGGTGTCACACTGTTGAACTATACAAATCTACTCTTTAGTTAATCATGCCTGACATATACTTCTACATGTAAAAAAATACCTAATTTGCAGGCAAATAATGGAGTATCCAATGTAATGGTAGTGACAGTTACCTGTTTTGAAATATAGTTTTAACAAATTAAACTTTTCATATAGAAATTTTAAAAAAAAAAAGGAATGATTATTCTTCTTTCTACCATATGTTTTGTGAGAAGGAATTATATGTTTGTTAAACTGTTAAAACGAGATTTTCCTTTATCTGCATTCTAGAATGTGACAGAATTCTGTACAAGGGCATCATTTGACAAATTTAATCAAAGTTAAGGCAGATGGATAATAGACTGATTTTGATAAGAGATGGTCGTGTTTAATAGATCTCAGAACTATATGAGAAGATCAGCCCAAAAGCCATACTTGGACATTTTATATTATCTCCATGGAGTCCAAAGTGTTCATCATAAGAGGCCCACATTAAATTTGCAAAATGCCTTTCATATATTTTTTTTTTTAATTTGTTTATTGACAAGGCACTCATGATTACCTTTGGCAACCAGTTTCATTAACCACTCTAAACAAATAAAAAATCTAGTCCTTAACCCA
Organism: Typopeltis vanoorti; assembly: GCF_054136105.1. Lineage (NCBI taxonomy): Eukaryota > Metazoa > Arthropoda > Arachnida > Uropygi > Thelyphonidae > Typopeltis > Typopeltis vanoorti. Next base: position 32,439,353 of record NC_143549.1, read on the forward strand.
TGTTACCCATATACTCTACACAACATCCAGGGATCTCCTGTTCTCTCCAGTCTCACATTGAATTATATCTTTAGCATCTACCCATCGAAACCACTTTAGTAACATATATTGTTTTTAGCTACTGGCTGAACTTTGCAACCCACAGACTGGGAACCATTTTAGTCACTCCACCAAGAAACTTAGATGACCAAATCTGTGCGTAGTTATCCATATGTGGTCATATGAAGGTCTTATAAAGAAGAATGATGGCTTCCTTATATCTTCCAATAAATAGCTCAAAAGATGTTAAACACTTGTCAGAGTTTCTTAACATGGTTCTTTTGAGCTATTTTTTTGTTCATGTTTGCAATATATCCTCAGAATTTCAACTGTGTCTGTCATTACCCCTAAAATCTCTAACCTCAGTTTTTGCACTGTAGGTCTATCTGTATAATAGATGGCATGTGAGTTTTTGCATCCCCAAGTACATAACTTGACACTGATACAGTTATTTGATGTTGCCACCTCCAGGACCTGTGCTTCACCTTTATTAACTGTTTTTCCCTCTTAGTTTAGCATCACAAACAACTAAACAGTTTCTCTATAATCATTCTCAGTAATATTGACAGTAACAGCTCAAATACAGATATGGCTTTTGATATAACTCAACCACATACTACTGTCTGTTCATCATCCTCTTATTCAGGTCACTGGCCTTTGTGTTGATTCTCATTTTGCTCAAACTTATGTAGTATTTGATCATATGCTTTTGCAAAGTTAAGCACTATCATGGTGTAACAATTTCCATTATTCATCTTAACCATTGTTGTTATATTCTACACAAACAGAATTTTTAAGTTCATTAAATAATTTTATGCAGTATAAATGCAGACTTAAATTTATATAGTTCCAGAAAGATGTTTCTTTCCTCCCCACAGATTATTATTACCTGACACCTCCAAGAAGTCCAAAAACTCATCGAGGGAGGGCACCTACTCTACAGCTCTCAATCACCACCACTCAGTCCAACTACAGCGAACTGCACAATATACACCGATGCCATCTACTGCCCACCACTAGTATTTTCAGACAATCACAAAAATCCATGCCCATGGCAGGAGAGCAGATATGCTAACCACTTGGCCAATCAGGCCAGCAAATACTCCTTGAGTGAGGGCATCAGCTCTATGGCTCTCCATCTCCACCACTCAATCCACCAACTATAGCAAACCACAATATCATCATCTACTGGCCCCCATGACAACTAGTATTTTCAGACAATCACAAACATCCATGCCCATGGCAGGATTTGAACAGATACCATTTAATAATCTTAAAATACTTTAAGATGAAAAATTACATAGGACAACCTGTTCATAGTAATTAATATATAAAAGTAAAAATTTATATTGTATTAGGGAGAGAGATGGGAAGAACTTGTTCATGTTATGATTGCCTGTTTTTGAATGAAAGATGAGTTTCTGAAATGTGCATCATTAACGAGTGACTTTTCTTCCCCATATGAGAGACGTGCATAATCAATAAAAATAAAAAAATAAAAAAAAAGCTCAGTCTTAGAAATTCAGCAAACATGTTTTTTATCTTTAAAAAAGATTTATATACCATAACTAATTTATCTGATCTGCTCAGAACATAATCCAGTTTGTCCCCCTTCTTCAGTTACAGATCTTATCTTAAGAAAAGTGCACATTTGTATGTAATTCCTATAACATAAATCTGTAATTTTTCATATAAATTTTAATCTTTTTTATTAACTGTTATTTTGTGTAGGTTAAATTGCATTAAATTCAAATATGTACATCTTCAGTATATATCAACAAACTGAAATGTAAATAGACATTTAAATAAAAATTAATACAATGGAAAAACATTAAAAATTTAATTCCATGAAATTTTTGCCACATTTCAGTATGAAGACAAAAATTAACTAAGGAATGCAATAACATTGAGAATGCATCAGTTATATGTAAATAGAGTAGCACAGTCTAAATTTAAATTCCTATTTTTTTGTATTAAAAATAAGTAGGGAAAGATTATTATTATTCCTGATACCTCCAAGGAGTCTGAAGACTCATCGTGGGAGGACACCTACAACTGTCTCAACCACTACACCGAATCTCTACTACAAATCATCTCCATCAACGCCATCTACCGCCCACCTCCACCACATCATCACAACTAGTATTTTTTGTCTGTAAATTGCATGTGTTCTGAAGGGCCGATTTGTCTGTATGCGGGATGAAAAACCCGAGTTTCCGGGAGGGAAAACCCTGCTACCTCCGTATGAGATCGGCTAACTTACCTTCGATTGAAATCATCCCGAAAAAGATTCCTCCCATCGAGACGAGAATCGAACTTAGGCCTATTCCAATCGAAAGCACAATGTACAGTCATTCTTCCAATTGCGCTACGGAGGCGCTATAGGAAAAGAAATTCCTAATAAGGGTGATAACCTATGCCATCCATTCAAGTTGAGACAATATGGCAGTTTCATAGTTTTATTAATACAACCACTCCATGAGAAAATGGTTTATGTAGAACTTGAATCATTTTCCAAAAAAATTCTGTAATTAAAAGAAATGGCATGTTCATCAAGTCCAAATTGTCCAAGGTAATGGAGTTTAATGTAGTCTAGATATTCTCATGACGAACAGTCACAGATGGTGTTATACTTGCTAAACCAGCAAATATAATATCACAGGTGTGCAGGAAATATGATAGGTACAAAGGTAGGCTGGGGGATTCATACTTTGTAGAGCCTATAAAGGAGATAACTTTATGGACAAAAAACATTAAGACCAATGGATTTAAATGTGAAAATTTGAAGATTAATTTAGTACACCTGTGATATATGGGATAGATGGCAATATGGTTGACAGCTTCTTGGGTGACTGATGATAGAAACTCCATAACTATTGATGACCCTGTTCACAAACTCAGGAATCCAATGAACAAGATAGTTTTGTAAAATATATTTATTATTATGCAAATAAACAATGCTGGATAAACTCAGATTTATTTACAAGTAAATTTAATATAACTTGAATGTTTTTTGTCATCAGTTGGCTGAAGTCATCAGACATAAAAGCAGATCATATAATCAAATCCAAAAACTTTTGACACACTATTGTTAATAAAGTAGCTAGTCAAGTATGTCATTTACGTCATACATAGCACATACATTGTTGTATAATCTTGTAAGTTACATAACATAATTAGACTTCCAAATATGAAGTATAAGGGCTCAGTTTAAGTGCCTTCTGAATAAATCACTTCAGGAAAAAAACATTGTAATGAACTATTGTCTTCTAGATAAGGAATTGAGGCAAATGGACAATCTATTTCATGTTTAGAGAAGATGGTGCAATGAGACACACTCTCTTCTTTCTTTTTACATTCACATTGCCTAGGATTTCTTAGAGTTAATGCTTCATCTGTGTGACTGATGTAAACCTTGCTGCATGAATATAGAATCTTAATATACCCCCACAGTATTTTTTAGATAACATACTGTCTTGAGTAAACTTAAAGTCTGTAGGATTTGAAACCACTAATGTTGATTCTTAATTATGCTTTAAGTGCAGTTTTTTTTTAAGTAGCAATAATACTTAACTTTTTTAGGATGGTGAAAGGAGCTGACGTATAGGTTTATTATCAGTTTTCTATACACATCTAATGATATCCCCCCACACACACACACCATTTGTTTTTTGAGAGGGATATCCAAAAATGGTAGTTTATGCTTTTCAGTCTCCAGAATAAACTTAATATAGGGTGGTGATGGTTATTCAGGAAGTACACACTAAATCTTCCTGATTAGAGTTCCCAGACAGCTTGTGCCAAGACTTCATTCTTGAATTTTTCCCATAAATGAAATGCCTCACTAGAGCAGTGAGTGAACCCAATGGATAAAACTATTATAATACCAGATTTTTGACAAAAATATGGGTTCTCTTTCTAAGCATAAAACTGAAGGCCTCCTATCCAGCTGATGAATGGAAAGCAGGTGTAGGAGTTAAATGCACTGGTCATTTTCAGAGTATGTATATTTATCTTTGTAAGTTTTGATAGCAAACCACACTGCAAAGATATCATCCATGTATCTTGCCATAATAATGGTCTAAGATGAATATTGCAATGCAGTGCAATTCCTTTCAAACATTCCATAAAGTAATTTGCAAGGGCAGGAGAAGGAGGGCTATCCATGACAATATCCTCTGTTTATTGATAAAATTTGAAGTAGCTTGAATTGATGAAGTCTTATCAGAGTAATGTTTCATCTGACAATATTCATGAAGAGTGATGCAACATCACAACTGACTAGAGATCATTTGGGGCTAAGATGAAGCTCGTTAATGGAGAGAAATTAGCCTTGAAGTTAGGTGAAAGTATGCAGTTAATGACAGGTCATAAATCACAGAATCTGAATAGATCTTATGAGCATAAGTGATTTGTTACCCTTGTGGGAAATTGTTCTTCACCCTAGTTAATGTTTTAAACATGTATAAAAAAACACTATTATGACTTGGACCATGCTACTGTATTGTATTCACACATGTAATTGACACATTGTCATTATTGATTCCTCATTATACTTGTCTTGTTTAATTTTGAATTCATACTGAAGATTCCTGCTGATACTTGAGTGAAAATATTAAGTTTTCTGTTGTATTTTTATTTGGTAGATTTTATCAAAAAAAAAATAGTATATAGAAATGTGAATACTAAACTGCTTCAAACCTCTGTATAATTTATCACTATTTACAAATCCTATCATTACCAAGTGCCTTCAAATCACTTTGTGCCTTTGTTTCTCCTCTTTGGTAGATTTGAGTGAATAAGATTGAACTGTCTTTTGTTGGCCAAATCAGTTTTATTTCAAAAATGTTTATCTAATATGATAATGATATATAAATGCCTGTGATATTATTAATGAATAGTTTGTATATGCAGTTTATAAGTGCATTTTGAGTAATAAAAAATTATATACTATGCATTTAAATATTGTCTCAGTTTTGATCAGATAGTGCACATAATCTTGATATATCCTTATGAACTTATATAATCTGATTATATCAGATCCTTTTCCAAAAAGGGAATGAAAAGTCACTTTTACAACACAGTTGGTTTTAACAAATATATAAATCCTTTAGCTTACGTGTGCATGTTCTTATTTTAAGATCAGATTGGAATGCATAATTACCAACAATTCTTTTATATCAAGACACCAGTTAAGAATTCAGCATAATACTGTTTCTGACATTACCATCAATCTATGTTAACTAAGCCATGAGAAATGAGCACACTAGGTACAAATTGTAACTAGTCCTAATTCAGGACTTTACATTAAAAAATTATCTACCATTCGGTTGCTTGTGACAGTATACTTTGACCCCAATCGGATTAGAATTTTTTTGTTAATATAACTCCAAGGGATAACAACTGATAATGGTTGAAACTTAATACAAAGTAATTACTTAATGTTTAAACTAGTGATCAGATAATCTAAATGCCTACATTCAAAATTTTATGATGAATTTGACAATCAGTAAAGATTTATCATAAATCAGTATGCACCTAACATTATTTTAAACTCTGTATATAAGTAGCCAGCCAGTTGAAGATACTTCACATGCAAACTACTAGACTGCACTATTACCTCTTCATATGCTTGGAATACGGAGATTTTAAAAAATTAAATTATTTGAAAATTGAGGGAAAATTTGTATTTTCTTTGACCTTATGGTTCATGTTTCTCCTTTTGTAATCTTTGATATAAAGAGGTAAACTAAACCTATTTTTATGGAGCACACAAATTGCAATGCACCTATATTTTGGTGTACCATCAGATTCCTACTTGTGCAAGGAAGGCCTTAAAAGGAAGCGGGCTTAAAACTATTAGCCGCCACCAGGGCACGGTTCATAAGTTCATTTTCAAGAAAGAAAATTTTTATCATAAAAACAAAAAATTCTTAGAATGATCAATATTAAAATATAGTGGTACCTTGAGATAAGAGATATTCATTCCATGACTGAGCTCGTAAGTCAAAATGCTCATATCTCAAATCAATTTTCCCCATTGAAATTAATTAAAATGAGATTAATTCGTACCAGCCCCCAAAGAACCACTCCATTTTTTATAATGTATTTATAATGAACTAATTTGTATACAAACAAAACAAAACCAAATATTGTACATACATGCACGTAAAAGAGAATCTAAAGAAATAAACATGTTGGTGGAACCGATTAGTGCATCGTATTAATTTTTTCTTTCACTTCACTTTTGCTTAACTTAATTTTCTTCACTAGTTTTTTTTCTTTTTTGCCACACTTTCATCTGTAGGGCATTTCAATAGAAACCTGACCAAGGAGCTTTGTATTTCTTCCTCCCTTTTAGAATTTCTGAAATGAGTTAGGCAAGTGTCATTAAATAGTGCTGCTGCATGACCAGTTGCAACTTTTTCAGGGTGTTTCTTTTCAATTTCCGAAACTTTTTCCCACATTGCCAACACTTTAGAGGAGGTTATCACTTGAAGAGATAACCTCCTCTGCCTATGCGGTTGTACCAATCTCCTGCAACCTCTGTATGTTGCTGTGTGTGTAGTTCTGTCAACTCCTCCGTTGTCAGTTCTTCGGAATGTGGGCAACAAGGTCTTCGATGTCTCCCTCATCCACCTCCAGGCCTATGGACTTTCTGAGGGATACACTCTCCTCTAGCACTTCCTGTTCAGGTCTAAATCCTTCAAAGTCCCTTTGAGCCACAGCTTTTTCCATGCAGAGGTCAAGGTCCCCTGCCAGGCCATATCAATAATTTTGAGGCATATGACAATGTTGTAGTGGTCCTTCTCGAAGGGTGAGGTTTGTGCTCTCCGTAACCTCAAAGCAGCATTGGAACGTTTGGTGAAAAGTTTCTTGAAATTGATCACCTGTTGGTTTAGGGGCTGTAGGATGGGGGGGGGGGGTGGAAAGTAGAGAACCTTTATAAAGCTGAACTCCTTGAGGATGTCCTCAAGGTTTGGTGGGTGGACAGGAGCATTGTTAAGGAGAGAAGGGCTTGCAGGGGTAAGTCATTGACCTTGAGGTATTCCTTAACGGCAGGACCAAAGACCAAGTTAACCCACTGCACAAAAAACTGCCTGGTGACCCACGCCTTTGGGTTTGCCATACACATAACCAGCAGTGTTTCTTTTAAAAACTTGTGTCTTGAAGGCTCTAGAGTTTTCTGAGTGGTATGCGAGCAGCGGCTTGATCTTGCAGTCGCCACACGCATTTGCACACAGTGCGAGGATCAACCTATCCTTCATGGGCCTGTTACCTGGCATCTTTTCTTCTGCCGTTATGTAAGTTTTGCTTGACATCTTCCAGAAGAGCCCTGTCTCGTCACAGTTGAAAACTTGTTTGGGGATGTATTCTTTGCTTCGATCAATTCAGCAAAGGTTTTTACAAATTCCTTAGCTGCCTTAGAATCAGAGCTCGCTGCCTCACCATGCCTGACAACGGAGTGAATGCCAGTCCTTTTCCGGAAATTTTCGAACCACCCACGACCGACTTTGAACTGCTCTTGTGAAGCCTCCTCTGCTGAAGTATCTGAGGTCTGCTGCAGCAAATCTGCGTAAATGGCTCGTGCCTTCTTGCAAATTATAGTCTGTCACAGTGTCTTCTGCGAGCTGCTTCCCTGTCAATCAAAAAATCAGCAGGTTCTCCATCTTTTCGTGGACAGAGTTGCATAGCTTTGAAATAATTTTAACGCCCTTAGCTGGAGTTATAGCCTTTATCGAGTGTTGCTTCAGAATAGTATATATCGTAGAAGTAGTGCGATCGTACTGCGTTGCCAAGTCTATTACTCTTACGCCTTGCTCATTTTTGTCTATTATCTCACGCTTTAATTCCATGTATATCGCCTTTTTCCTTTTCTCACCACTGTTCTTTACACTCACCTTTGGACTCATGGTTATATGAAAAAAATTAGCTAAATAAGTGTGCATACAAAAAAAAAAAAAAAATTAACTCAACACCACAAATGTTTCTGCAGTGAGGTAAACATGTGAACTGAACGACGCGCAAGACTGGAATCTGAGCAGAGTGGTAGTTGTGACGTCACCGAAGCAGGCTTGTATCTCAAAAAACTCGTATATTGGGGCACTCGTATCTCAAGGTACCAGTGTAAATAAGGCTGGATACACCGAATAAAAATTAAAAGAAATTGTATATTGCCGCTTCTTTGATCAGCCGGCTGTTTACAATTTTTCAGCGAGAGCAGGCTAATGCTTGCCTGCAGAATGTTGTCTACTGCAGTCTATCTAAAGTAAAACGGTGAACACGCTCAGAAACGAATTTTCGTACAAAATATTTGTTGCTAGGTTACCATTCATACGATAGTCATCTCGTTAGCCTACTGACAGTAGCCAGTGCGGACTATTATTTCGTCTCTGTGTCGTGTTGTGTAATAATTTCTTGTGGGTATAAAATAGAAATGAAATTAAAAAAAGTTATTCGGTGCACAAAATCGTAAGCGTTATGCTGCGAAAGAAGCAGATATCAAGAAACAAACTGGGGCTCTTAATAAATTTATTAAAATATGCTGATGCAGATTGTAACCAAAGACGAATTTGTACATATGTGTATTAAACATATGGTCTTGTAATCCAAATATTTGTTTTGTGTTAATTATAGTTAATAAAGACCAAATATAACTTTCAACATCTCTCCAGTCAATGAATACTATTCTCACTTTTGCAATGGTGGTTCCAGAGTTTGTCGAAAATATCCTGTGCATTCTCACACTGGATTGAGTTGATTGACAAGATGGCTGGTATTCTCTGAAGGTGATATACAGATGTTTAATAGTACAATCTACTAATCGCTTGTACCTATCCAATCAATGTCGTTATCCGTTATATTCCTGTAATCCCTTCTTCTCTAAAAGTGTAACTCAACAAAAACAATATTCGATGCCTTCTAGATTATCTTCTAGCAGTCGCAGACCAACTGGAAGAAATAACTACTTTCAGATTAAATTATATGCTTATAATTATTGCGAATACGCTTCTATATTTCTTTCTCTCATTAACTATGGCTACCAAGTAACCTTACATTACGTTATTACGAGTTTCTACCTCTCTCTACTCCCTTCTATCTTTTTAATCACTGCGTATGGACTCGCTGGTATTGGCTGAAGTAGAGTGATGTACTTCAACTATGTATACTGCCAAATCTGTCTTTTTTTTCACTGCTGTCATGCAACATTACCGCAGAGACCAACCCATTATAACGGAAATAAAGTTACAAATTATTTTAACAACAAAAACATTTTGTAAAATGAATTACATAAAATAATGAGCTATCTGATTAGACTTCTGAGAAAAGTAAGACTTCTGGCATTTTTGCCTCGTCGCCAAGGGAAATCATGGGCAACTATTCGATACCACTGCATTCTGCTTCTCTTGCCCTACTTTGACTTACATCCATTCTTCCCTTGTCACCCCCCCTCTCCTTCCATTCAAATAAGCAACCGGTGAGTGCCAAGAGAAGAAAGCCAGCAGTCACTACCTTTGACAGGCACTATTTATTTATGCTTATGGCTACATGAAACTGGCAAGTGAAAAGTACAATCACAATTTCAAAGAATGACTAAAAATCTTAACATAAACGTTCATTACATAAAAGGCACAACCTGCTTTATTTAAAAAAAAAAAATAAAGCATAACTGGTCATAATCGAGCCAGGGACAATTATCGTCCTGCTGCAACAAGTATGACAAGGCTGCATGTCACAACAAATGTAACTTTATCCGAAGGTTAATTAGAGAGCAGTAGTGTCTTGTGTGAGAAAAGTTGATTCATTAGAGAAGGCCCATTTCACATTGCATCATCTAACATAAGGAGGAATTCTGCTGATACTATGACGAGGGCTATGAGAGTAACTACGAGAATAATGTCTTCGTGGTGAGACGGGACCGTGATCTTCTTTTTCTTCCATAACCACCATACCAACTACAGGTCAAGGTCCAGGCTAGAAAGCCAATCCAATGCCTCGTCCGTCACCTTGTAGATGTCCTGTAGGCCACCACCCTGAAATTGGCACCTTGGGCAGTTGAACACAATATGAGGAATGGTCTGAGCCACTGGAGAACAATCACAATAATAGTGGGCTGAAAGACCCCATTTATGTAGAATGTAGCCACATTTTCGCTGATTAATTCTGCACCTGTTTATTGATAACCAAATCTTCCCAGGAAGATCAAAACCAGGCTGCAGAGCACAGGAATCTTCTACCAGAAAGCCATTTGTTGGGGGATTGTTGGACCAGTATTCTCTCCATATATGTTAGATATTGATGGCAGTGTAGCTGAAGAGAGTCCGTCTATGGACCAGAGAGGCTTTCTAGATTTGAGGCGAAGACAAAGTGGGTTTATGAGAGTCTGGTGAAGGGGCAGGAGTGGGTTGCTCATTGTTTTATTAAATTCCTTAATCGAGGCTTGTCTTCTCCGTATGTGTAGTGGAGCAATGTTAGATTAAACAGGTAGTCATGCAAGAGGTGTGCTTCTCACTCTCCTACTTATTGTGCACATTGTAGAGTGTAGCTGGGTGTCTATAATGTTGGAGTGTGCACTTCCTTCCCATAGGTCATAGGTTTTTCACATCATTTGAATCTTTCCCTGGTTTGGGCACGTCAATTATTTTGGCTTCCACCATAGCTTTGGTAGTTTACCAGTCATGGTGATTTCCGAGAAAAGGGCAACCAGCCATGTTGACAGAGACGTTTTAGGAACTCAGGGAGGATACCATTCACTCCTGCAGCTTTGCTATTCTTGGTAAGTTTTAAGGCTATTTGTATCTCTTCCCGGGATACTGGGTGTACGAGTTCAGGAATCTCGAGTTCCGTCTTCAGGACTTGTCTGGTGGAAGCTTGTACAGAAATTTTCCTGGTAGAGGTGGGATGAATCTTGGATGTTTTCAATAAATGGTTAGCTTTGATCAGGAGTTATCTCTGTTGTTTTGTGTGTCATTGGCTCTGCACCTAATTTTCTCAGAAGTGACCAGCTTCTCCGACTAGATGTGACGAAATCGAGTTCACTGATGGTTGAGATCCATCTTTTCTTTTTGTTTTTATCCAGGGCTGATATGAGTTCCTTGGCAATTGTTGGATCTTCAGTTTCCACATAGTTGGCTAGGAATTCCTCACTTTCTCTACTCCAACATGGGATATATTGTTTTCTGTAGCCTCTAGGGATAGAGACTTTTGTTGCAGACTTGAGTAGTTTAACAAATCTAGGATACCAATTAGGAGTCGGTGGAATTGCTCTAATGGTTTGCTTGATTTGTTTCTGAAATGCAGTCCAGTTTGACCTGCGGAGATTCCATCTAACGATTGGTGGTCCGCTGATGAGTGGGATTGATATTTCTATTAATGTAGGACAATGTTGACTATTAGGGAATCTGTTAATGATGGTTCTGGTTGATGGAAGAGGGTGGTCTTTGGATTCTTTAATGACTATGCACTGATCTGAGGTGTAGGTTCTGTTCCATCTGGCTGAGTAAAGAGTGACGTCCTGCTTGGCATCATAATTCAAATACAAGTTATATGTATCCTTCCAGTTGGCTAGTTTATTACCATCCTGCTTATTAGAGGAACAGTCCCACATGGTGTGATGGGAATTGAAGTCACCAACATAGATAGCAAGGTGCAGGTCGGTCCATCTGATCAGGCCAGGATTGCGATAAAGGTTTGTAGACATTGTAGATGGTGATATCTTGACTTTTAATACCTATGGAGTATTCTGTGTCAGGAACACTTTGGGTTATATGAGACCAGGCCGGATACAGGTTGCTAGGCGCCATGCTTGAAGTGGCAGTTATAAGACACGAGAATGAGACCTGGGATCTTTAGTCTATTGAGGGCTGTGTCAGGCACATGGGTTTCCTGGAGAGCCAAGATGTCAATAGCTTTATCTTTGGCTATTTTGCCGATGAATTTGGCTTTGGATTTAGATAGTCCTATGTTTAGGGATCATATCTTGAGGTAGTCTTGATTAGGGGACTGTAACATATTTTTCGAAGCTTGCCATCTACCTAAACAAGCTACGTGATCTTTGTTATTCCGGGCGAGGATCAAGCTGGCATGGAACTTTTTATGTTTTGTATTCATCATAATTGTAAGTAGTCCAGGAGGCTTGGAAACCTTTGGACGCCTTGTTTGAGACATTAGCTTCATGTTGCCTGTGATTCATCTCTGTGGCTTCATTTATCTAAAGCAGCAACAATGAACCACATGGCAACGCCACTGGCGAGGGGAAAGGGAAGCCCCCCCCCCGAGCGACACTAACAGCTCCGGGGGGGCTTCCTTCTGATGGCTTGAATCACCAATCCTGTCCTATTTGAAGCTCAGTCTTCAGGGCATAAGGGAAAGTCTGGAACCATTTGCTTCCTTGACTCCTTAATCGCTTTCGTGGACGTATCGAAAGTGGACCCAATTCCCGACCCCTGGGCTCCTAATGATCCTGAAGCCTGAGTAAAATGAGAAATGTCCAATTCCCCCACCTCCTATCTTAAGCTGCCAACAGGTATTCGAGATAGGATCAAAAGAAAGAAGTAACAATCATTTCGGATCGAAATTTAATTGCCTAAAATGTAAAGAAAGAAAGGTGAGAGATCCTTTTTCTTTCGCTAACCTTCAGATCCATAGCATCTCAAGAGATGAAATCAGAGGCTTGCTCCTCCCATGTTCCAACATGGAGCGCATGTAAATGAAGGGGAAAGAAAAGGACTGACAGACAAAAATAATTGGCATATATCAAGGGGTAAAGTTGAGGTTTCCCTGCTCCTAAAACAACATTGAGTGACAATAGCCATGAGGGGAAGAAAGGAAATAATTTCACCCCTTTCTCAGCCCAACCTCGGTTTCCGATTGACAGAGTACATCAGTATGTAAATAGGAGAAAAAGAGTTCACTTTGAAGAGCAAAGAGAAAGGTAGTAGGTTAACTCAAGGGTTAAAAAAAGGAAGGTTTTTGCCCTCCTTTCACAATCCAACATTGAGTAATAAATGAAGATGGCAGTTGGTGATGCCTTTCTTCTTTATGCAACATTCGGATCTCGAGTGGAAAAAAGAGGTTTATCCTCCAAAAGAAGCCAAACTTGAGTCCATTGAAGACTTCAGGGAGAAAAGGCATTTTGAGACATTCAGGTTCGGGGAAGAAAGGATCGAAGGTGTCCCCCTTTTGTTCACTTATTCTAGAATGTCGGTTGACAGCTCAAGATGGAAAGAAGAGAAGCGGAAAGTTTCTCCTTGTAACAGCCTCCAAAACCACTTAGAAACTCGGAAGTTCAGGAATGAAGTTCCTCCTTTCGATACGACCGCTAGAACCGATTAAACGCCAATGAGACGGATGAAGGAAACGGACTTCCCTTTTACCCTGAAGGCTGAGGTAAGGTTCGGAGAGGATAGAGGATTCGGCTATTTGGTACTTAACCGTGAAAAGGAAGAGGAGCTGTTAGTGTCTGTGAAAGGTCTTACGGATGCCTCTTACTTGGGCACAACCACCAGATTGTTACCTGAATGGGAAAGAAGAGGGTACGGAGAATAAAATAAATAAAATAAAAACATAAAATATAAAATAAATAAAAATTAATAAATAAAAAATAGAATAAATAAAAATTAATAAATAAAAAATAGAATAAAATAAAAGAGAAAAAATAAAATCACGATCACCAAACATACAATAAGTATCTCAGCTGATTGTTAGTCTTTATCTGATCAATCACACAAAATGTTTACTGCCCGCTTTTAATGGATCACATTAGACAATAATATTTGGTTTGCTGACGACACCATTCCAAGTTTTAGACAAGCAATCCATTAATTTTCATTACGGGTCTTTAACATATAAATCCACCCAATTTCTCCTCGACATTTACTCACAACTAATGTTTTCATTATCAGAAAATCAACAAAAACTACCCGCTAACCATATCTCTACGAGAATAGATGAGGTCATTTAGCTCTTAACAAACGTCTTGAAGAATGGTCGGTCTCCACACTTAATCTTCAATGATAGCTGTCCCAAGATTTTCAATGATTTTCACAGGTATCTGGGGAGGAGAGAAGGGAAGACAACTTCGGCCCTACTCTCCTGAATTCATCATCATCATCATCATTATTTATTTTTTATTTATATTATTTACCATTGAAATTTAACTGCATAAGGAGGGCTACTCTCCAATCAAGGCCATATTAAAACGCCCAATGATAATGTCTTGCAACAGTTGCATCTAACTGAGGCTGAAGATACAAATTGCAATGGCTGTAAAAGTATACTGCATTATTAATGTTCTAGATTATCAGAATCTACGTCGAATGCTAAAGGTGCAACAAACGCTGTTGTACACAGCCATATGGAGAAATCTGGAAGTGAAAGGCAATCCAATAAAGACCAACAAGGCCCTTTCTGACATTTTCCAATAACACAGATACGATTCAAAGCATATAAGATTTACTGCATTCACACATGAAAGGAATAAGCAAAAAAAAAAAAAAGCATTAAAGCCCAGCATAAAAATGTAATAAAAATTTTGCGTGTATTAGTAATTTCGATTCAAGTTCTGTTTAATGTTTTCTGTGAAATTTCTTTGATATTTATTTTACCCTTCTATCTCTTTAATCCTTTCTGCATTTCTTTCATTTCGACAATTTCAAAATCCACATACTGCAAACTGAATTATTTTTTGTTGTTTCAGTTATTCGATTTCCAAACAATAAACCAGCTGATGGACACATACCCATTTAAAGAAATCATTTATTAGAATCGTACTTTAAGCATTCCAAGCTCGGGTTAAGATGCTCTAGACTTTAAATAGTAAGTAAAGATATTATTTACCTATATAATAAGTCAGTTATTATATTATATAAGAATCTTTATGGTAATGAAAGACCAATTCTCTTATTTGCAACTACTGTGCAGGCGTCGATTGTTTTGTTGTATATCAAATGTAGCATCAAATATCGAATCCATCTAATATCATGTTTTTCAAATATCCACTGCTTTTAACTTTCTTAGTTTGTTTCACTAAAAATGTTTTATATTAACCTGTGCTATTTTTTTAATAACAAGCATGCGAAAAATGTGTTATTGAATAAGAAGTATTGTGGAGTTTGAGCACAAAGAAACAATGATTAAAAGGCGTTGATTTCTTTTTTCTGTATGTCTCTGACTAAGGTTTCGTGTTAACAGAGAAGAAGAAGCCTTTCCCATCTTATTCTGAAACTCTGATTTTTGCTTCTGTTGAAAAAATTTCTCATATCTTCAAGTCTTTGAACCAAGATATTTCTAATATTATGCGTGTTACTGTCGAAAAAGTGATATATGTTTGGAAGAATAGAAGAAAAATATTCGCCAAAATCGAACATTCAGAAATTTTATCACAATTTCCAGACTGGGAATTAATAATCTAACTTCATCCTGTCTAACTACGTTTCGTCTTCTATAAGGGATATAACCAAATTTAATTTGATGGGCATTTACCAGACTGTGCTGCTGTAATCGTGATCATACCACACCGGTTTCATATACACTCAAATGGCGAATGTCGTGAAGTTTACACCATTACATTTATAACTGTACTAAATCTTGGTAGGGTAGTAGGCTAGAGCAATCCCTCAACCTTTCATTAGTAGCAATAGACTATCACAAGCCTTCGCTGATAGTGAAGCAGTGTGAGCGCCCTCTTTTTGTTTAGCTGGAGTGTTGCATTATGGGTAATGAATCAAGTATTGAATTCTGCAAGATGTTTAGAGTATGGAATCCTGGAATTGCCCTGGGGAACCGAGCTGTCTATGATGTCGCGTTGTATCTTTGGTTTGAATGTAGAATTCTGGAATATGCCCTAGTGACGCCATCAGCCAATGACGTCAAGTGAGCCTTTGGTTCGGGTGTGGAATTATGGGTTATGGTTAGAGTTTGGAATTCTGGAGGAGAATATTTGTCTATAGGTGGCAGCAAGAGTTTTCAAATAATTGAAATGCGCGGTATTTCATCTCTTAATTTAGACTATATGAATTTTTTTTTAGTGTCAAGAAATGTCACTAAGTCCTTCTATTTACTTTCATGTTTTCTTGTCAATAGGTAACAGTAGACATTTTTCTAAAATAATTAATCACTGAATATAAGTGTTGTCCCCACTTTTCTTTTCATTCCTGTATTAATTTCACTGTAGCATTTATACTATAATTTGGAATTTTTCAATCTTAA
This sequence comes from Typopeltis vanoorti, assembly GCF_054136105.1. Classification (NCBI taxonomy): domain Eukaryota; kingdom Metazoa; phylum Arthropoda; class Arachnida; order Uropygi; family Thelyphonidae; genus Typopeltis; species Typopeltis vanoorti. The sequence goes on from NC_143549.1 coordinate 32,455,601, forward strand.
ATAATTTTTGCATGCATAATTAAGCAGAAATCTCTGTTTCGAATAATCATTTTACATATATATTATTGTTATTATAATTATTATTATTATACGGGCACTTCCATGGAGTCCAAAGACTCATCGCGGGAGAATCAACCTAGTTACACCATCTATAATACCTCTCCTTGAATCCATTAACAGAAAAAGCACTCACAACTGACTCTGGCAACCCATTCCACTCATTCACCATTCTTTATGCAAAAGAAAACTAATCCACACATCCCTACTGACCACACCTTTATTCAACTTCCAAGGATGACTCCTTGTTCTGATTCCTCTAACAAAGTGCTGAAACATTTCCCCTGCATCTATTCTATAAAATCCTTTAAGCAACTTAAATGTTTCTATAATATCTCATCTTTATCTCCTATCAACCAACGTCTGCAGTCCATACACCTTCAATCTATTCTGATAGGGAACATTCCACAGGCCACCCACCATCTCGGTCACTCGCCTACGAATCCTCTCTACCGCTTCCTTACTCCCAAGAAACCCAGAGGATGAGACTTGAGCACAGACGTGGGCGTATTGAGGCCCTATAAAGAGGAATAACAACTTCCTTATCTCTACTTGTTAATGTGATATATTAACTAGCTGAGATTCATGAAGTAGAGATGATGGTAAGTATCATTCATATTGTGTTAAGTCTGCAAATGTCAGGAAATGTTTGTAAAAATGGTTGCATTTTTATATTGTTTATGATTTCATTTTATTATTTTTGTAATCTGCAAACTTCTTTGAGGACAAACGTTTACTTTAACACGGTTATGTTTCAGAAAAATGTATAGTGCCACTTTCTGACACTTCTAAGATGCCTTCTCCCAATTATTGTCTCCCATGTTTAATTTTTGTTCTTCTTGGTGAGATTTGTTTTGTTGTTGATGTTGTGAGTGTTTCGTTTTTTTAGGAAAGGCGTGTTTAAAGATTTTTCTGATGTAGTGTTGAATATTCTGTATTTTCTGTTGCGATAAAATACAGAATCAACTTCAATAGCATTCTTACTCTTTCTCACAATCTGGCACAGAAAGAAAGAAAGAAACCAAAATACCAATAAATACACAGTAAAACAAGCACATAGTCACCACATGCATTTTCCACGACTACCTGCACACAAAAATGCATATTTTGAGATAAGCAATCTCTCCTACCAACAAACACAGAGCCTGTATGGGAAACAGGATACAGGCTCTACCAATGAATAATGGCAATAACCTCGGGCAACTAGAACAAATAAAAACGTGTAATAATTTTTGTGTTTGTTCTTGTCAGCAATATAGCATTGCCTTTATATTTCAGTATGGAAAGTCTTCAAAACGCGGGATAAACAATATTTCATGGTGTTTTTGATTGTGATTATTTTATTATTTTTGATACGTGACACCGTCAAAGCAGCAATCGATCAACTATACACAGCGCTATCTATCGGCACTAACAGCACTTTCTATCTCTAAACTGCACATGTACCAGTGCCATGAGAGTTTCTCGAATTGAATATCAAAAAAAAAAATCAGCTAACGCCTATGTTGTTCCCGTTTAGGGAGTAGGCGGGGCCGTTTACCCTATCTAACTTTGGAGACTGAGTGGGCAGTTCAATCTCCACTGGTAGCCAATCAGAGAGATAGCTGGCCCAAGGCTATCACTGATTCATCGCTACGCAGTGAAGAAGGCGTCAAGCTAGTGCCGCCATCTCGTGGCCTCTAACCCTAAAACAATATTTTTAATGTCTGAAAATAGTGTGGGTTCTACGGTCGATTTTCTTGGGTTTACGGGACGAAAAACCCGTGTTTTTCGTCCCGTGTCCGGGAGAAAAAACCCGCTAGCCTGTGCCAGAGATCGACTAACTCGGGAACCGGCCGAAAAGAAGCTTAGAAAAATTTCCTCTAGTCGGTGACTAGATTTGAACTACCAAACCCTTTCTTCGTGTGGTCAAGCGCTGTAGAGTGCAAACGCCACTTCTACTGAGCTACGCAGGCTCTCTAACGTGAATATTGTAACATTAAATTAAATATTAACAAAATAAAAATATTTTTACAGTATTTAAAAAGTCAGCAAAGAAGAGAAAGATAGAACAAGAAAATCGGGAGATTCACAGTGAATGGGCCGAAACCTACGCATTTGTAGCAAGTACAGCAGGATTTCCAATGTGTTTAATATGCCAAAAAAGCTTTCAAACCAAAAAAAAATCAAATATACAAAGAAATTTTTTAAATAAACACGATACATTTGACAAAGCATATCCACAGGGAGATGAAAGAAAAAAAGGCAGTAGAAGAGTTGCAACGCAAAGTAAACCTAACTAAATGTTCATTTTCCAAATGGATAAAAGAATAAAAGAAATACAGCTATTGCTAGTTTTGTGGCCGTTCAAGAAGTTGTTGAGAGAGGAAAACCTTTTACGGACGGCGAATATGTGAAAGAATGTTTTATTAAAATGTCCGAATATATTTTCTACGATTTCAAAAGCAAAGCGGAAATAATTACAAAAATAAAAGCATGCCATTATCTGCTAAGATTGAAACGGACAGAATTATACAAATGGCAGAAGATATAAAAAATCAGCAAGGCTACAGATCTAAATTCAACAAAAGGATTCTCCATTGCCTGTGACGAATCATGCGATGTGGATGATATTGCACAGATTGTACTTATTTGTAGATACATAAACTCTCAAGGACCTCAGGAAGAATTACTCGATACACTGCCACTTACAGGACAAACTCGTGAAGAAGACATTGAATCTGCTATTACCACTTGCTTGTAAAGTAAGAATATTAATATTAAGAAATAATATCTATTGCGACCGATGGGATGCCGAACATGAAAGGTATTCTTACTCGGCAAAGCAAAATTTGTTAAAAAAACAAATTTTGCATGACGTGTTTTCCTTTCACTGCATAATCCATCAAGAGATACTTTGTGCACAAACGTTTCCAAAAAAAGATAACATTAGTGATGGATTTGGTTGTAGAAACTGTTAACAAAATAATGGCAATACCGCTACATCATCGTGAATTTTGTGAACTTCTAAAAGAAATCAGTTGCGGATATTCCGATCTTCTTTTGCATAACAGAATAAGATGGCTTTCCAGAGGTGCGGTGTTGATGCGATTTGCCACCTGCCTTGGAGAGGTTAAGTTGTTTCTAAGACAAAAGGACCTTGAATATGCACAGTTATAAGATACTCATTGGTTACAAAAATTCTACTTTATGGTGGATATGACTTCCCATTTAAACGCACTACATAAGAAACTAGAGAGGGTTTTGCTTTTAGAAGAAGTGATTTCGTTTGAACAAAATTTATAATTGTTTGCGACAGACTTAGAGAAAGGCACGTTATGACATTTTCCTACGTTGAAGAAATATCAACAAGAACAAGCTGATAATTCCATAAATTTAACCTTTTTCAAAGAAATTGTGGTAAATATGCAATCTGAATTTAATGGGAGATTTGAGGAGTTTAGAAAGAACAAGGTAACTATGTCATTTTTATTGCGACCACTTGAAATTAATCCTGCCGAATTAATATTTAAACCTTTTGCTGGAATTGATGACACTGCATTTCAACTTGAGTTTGAGAACCTGAAAACCAAGGATTTCTGGAATTCGAAATTTAGAAATCTTAAAGCTGGAGGAGTTGGAAAGACAAAAATCTACCCTTGCAATACAACACAAATGGTCTGAAATAGAAGATCTTAAAAAGCAAGATCAGATTGTATTTTACACGTGGAACTGGATACCTACATTCAGTTAAAAACATACGCATTTGGACTTCTTTCGATTTTCGGATCGACATATTTTTGTGAGCAAATATTTTCCAATATGAATTTTATTAAAAGTAAGTTGAGAAACCACCTTAACAACGTGAGTGTTTCGTCATGTTTGAAAATGAAAATTACGACGTATTCGCCGCATATTGAGAAACTATCCGAAGAAGTTCAACAGCAAAAGTCGCACTAAGAAGATATTTTAAATTAAATAAATAGTTTTATTGGATTTTATACATATGCTTTTGTAAGGAGAAGGGAAGGAAATCTTTGTTTTATTATTTAATATTTTAAAATAGCATATAATTTCATGTGACGTGTCACCCCAGTGTTTTACAAGTATGATAACGTGTTACTATTAAAAAAATAAATAAAAAAATGTGCGGCTCCCTAATTTTTTTTTTAACAGATATAATTTCAAAAATGGCTCTTCACTCCAAAAAGGTTGACGATCCCTGGGTTAGCGTATACGCCATTTTACCGAATAGCTGTGTTCGAATCCCATCGTGGACTGAAAATACTAGTGATGATGGTTGGTAGATGGCGTTGGTGTAGTTGCGGTTCGTTGTAGTTCATGGATAGTGATGGAGACAGAGAATAGCAGATGTGTCACGTAATAATAGCTAAACGTTGAATTATTAATCATTTATTTAACATGAATAATTGTTATAAAATAACGATATTTATTTTATGATAATTCATAAAATTAATGATTAATCTCATAAAATGAGATAATTCATTAATTTTATGAATCATCGTAAAATAAATTTTAATCAGCAATAGTATTTGCAATGTACTTACAAAAAGTCATCCTGCGTTTCATACATAGCAACTAAATTTTCTAAGAATCTTTGAATGAATTTTCCATTGGGTTGTGAAGTAAAAGCATTTCTAATGTACGTGGGTATTCTGTTATGCATTTTAATAATCTTATTATTATTATTATTATTATTATTATTATTATTATTATTATTATTATTATTATTATTATTATTATTTTAATATTAAGTTAATTATGTTTTAAGAAATTCAGAAAATTATGAATGCTAAATACATATTTCCAATCATTATGTGGATCGACTATTTTTATTTAATTAAAACGTTTTATTATTAGTAGTAATTAATTAATTTATTTATTTTGGAAGTTTATTTTGCCTTTGGTTAGACTATAATAAATGTAGTTTAATCTTTTATCCAAGTGTAAGCAAACAAAGTTTGCGCCTGAACATATCTTCAGGACTGAGGCAACTCGTAGTAAAGGTGGCCCAAGCTCTCATCACTCCTTGTCTCAGTATCTCCCATAATGCAAAGCACATATCCTTGAGGACATGCATAATGCTATGCATTAAGGGAAGGGCCACTACCCAGACCGATTTCGACCTTTATTGAGGTCTCGTCAGTGCGAGGCAAACCCAGAAGTGATGATACTAAGGCAGAAGCAATGGTCATTTATTATGGTCATATGTATTTATTATGGTCATATATATTTATTATGGTCATATTTACTTATACGAGTTGCCAAAAGGTGTACCACCTTATTATTAAATTACTCTGGATTTAGAGAAAGATGTTGGAAGTTTTTTTACACTTGATTAGACTAGAATAAATTTAGTTTAATCCTTTATCCAAGTGTAAGCAAACAAAGTTTGTGCCGGAAAAATAAACTTCCAACATCTTTCTTTAAATCCAGAGTAATTTAATAATAAGGTGGTACACCTTTTGGCAATTCGTATAAGTAAATATGACCTCTCCATTGCTTATGCTTTGGTATCACCACTTCTGGGTGTGGCTCCTACTGACGTGACCTCAATAACGGTCGAAACAGGTCTGAGTAGTGGGCCTTCCCTTAATGCATAGCATTATACATGTCCGCAAGGAGATGTTTTTGCATTATGGGAGGTACTGAGACAAGGAGTGATGAGAGCTTGCTCCACCTTTACTACGAGTTGCCTCAGTCCTGAAGATACTTTCAGACACAAACTTTGTTTACTTACACTTGGATAAAGGATTAAACTAAATTTATTTTATTTATTTATTTATTTTTCAGTAAGGTGGGAGAAAAAAATAGGATTTATGGCTGATTTTTGTTCCTTCTGCTATCTGTTTGAAACGGCTAAAGAATTGTCAGTGCCCTTGACTATTTTATTTAATTTGAATCTCTGGTCTGGGTGAGTTCCGAGGGGATGGAAAGAGGGGGAAATAATTTCACTGCATAAAGGAGGTTCCAAGACTGCTGTTGCGAATTACCGACCGATCAGCATATCAGGAATCATTGTCAACGTCTTTGAGAAAGTAGTCAACAAAAAAATACAGGAATGGATAGATAAAAATGGGATACTGTATGAGGGACAGCATGGTTTTTTGAAAGGTAGATTATGCCTCAGTAACTTGCTCACGTTTTATAACACAGTGACGGCTGAACTGGATAAGGGTAATGGGTATACAGTGATACTGCTGGACCTTGCTAAGGCCTTTGACAGGATACCACATGGAATTCTAATCCCTAAAATGCAACATATGGGAATGGATATAAGGTTAGTGAGATGGATAGGATGATGGTTAATAGAGAGATATCAGAGAGTAGTTTATTCAGGAGTAAAGTCCAAAAGACGGCCTGTGACTGGTGGTGCGCGGCAGAGTTCTGTTCTTGGACCACTACTATTTAATTTGTCATTAACGATATAGGAAAGGATCTGAGAGAAGCTGTTCATTTGTTTGCTGATGATGCAAAGTTGGGTAGAGCAATAGTGAATGCACATGATGTGAAATTTTTCCAGGATGATTTGGATAGATTGGAGGACTGGGCTAAGGAGAATGTATGTCAATTTAATGTGGCAAAGTGTAAGGTTATGAATTTTGGTGGTGAAAAAATTAGCAGCAGTAATGGTACCACATTGGTGGAACCATACTTCAGGAGATTGACGAGGCCTGGGATTTGGGAGTGTTGGTGGATAGGAAATTCAAGTTTAGGGGCACATTTCAAAATTGGTTAAATCAGCTCATCAAATCACTTGGTTACTGAAGAATACTTTGACGAGCAGAGATAAGTTATTATTCTTCTGCATCGAGCCTTGATAAGACCCCATCTTGACTACTGTGCCCAGATCTGGGCGCCAGGGTTTCTTCTTGACGGGGAGGAGGTAGAGAGGAGCCAGAGGCGAGAGTGACAAAGCGATAGCAGGTCTATGAAATGAGCCTTATGAGAACAGGTTGAAGATTTGTGGGTTGCAGAAATTGGTTGATAGGCGGAAAAGGGGTGATATGACTGAGACATTCAAATTACTGAAAGGTTTCTATAAGATCAATTCAGAGGATACTTTTCAGAACAGGACTGGCGGTGGGAGGATTTGGGGCCATCCATTGAAACTGGGCAAGAGTTTGGTTAGCAAGGGTGTTAGAACTAGGTTTTTTACTTGGAGAGTGGTGAATGAGTGGAATTAGTTGCCAGAGTCTGTCGTGGGTGCCATGACTGTGGATGAGTGCAAGGCAAAGTATGATAGATACTGTGTGGATGTAGAATAGTTGTTCTTGACGTGATGTTTAGGGCCTCCCTCGATGAGTCTGACTCCATGGAGTTGCCCACAATAATAATATATAAATAAAAATACGATATTGCAGATACCAAATTATAAAAGATGCTGCTTAATAAAATTTCATCTGGAAAGAAGTGCTGATTAAAAAAACATAATTATAACTATTTAAATGAAGTGGATATTGAATCCAACATTATTTCAAAGCCGAATAGAGAAACTACAAGTTTCGTGCCGAATATATAAACTATAAAGGTTTCGGAGGATCCAAGCATAAGCAAACCTTCCACAGGCAACTCGTAGTAAATGTGGAGTAGGCACTGATTACTATCCTTAGTATTTTCTATAATGTGAAGCACATCTCCTAGTGGATAGTGATCGGAGCTTACTCCACCTGTATATTGGTTTTATGTTGGAATAATGTTGGATTCAATATCCACTAAATTTGAATAATTTTGCATCGCCGAAGTGAAGCCTTTTGGCTCTCTATTTCAGTAATTATAACTATCCCTGTGGAAAAGGCGTTTACTTGATGAGGCTCTGACTCTATGGAAGTCAGATGTTAATAATAATACCAACTTTCTTTCTAATATGTTGTTTTGACTTGATGCTACTTCAGGGGAGAATGCTGGTCTTGAAATTCACGCTTGATCTTGTTATCATTCAGGGAGTGAGAGGTGTGATTGAAGTCTGATTAGCGGAATAATGAATTACTAACCATTTAAAACTATATATTTAGAAATGTGTATACATTTAGTTATAAAAATACAACATTTATTTTAGAAATGATATTCTATCTGTTTCAATTTAGCTACTTGAATACAAATTCTACCCTACGGTTTTCTTTATGAACTGGTCAATAACATCGTCATAAAAAGTTGGTTGTACCTTAATTTTCCCAAGCAACACACACACTTGTAAACGCTGGCTGAAGTTCACTGGCTAGAGCTACGTTGACTGCGTATGGCCTGTGTTAAGAAACAGAGTGAGACGACGTGAAGGGAGCGGAAATGGCTATGCGCACGCATGAAATCACAATGCTGCAGCGAGGACTTGGAAGCTCCGACAACCGAGCAAGCCAAGGTAGCTTTGACTAGACGAGCAAGCATCGGCCTTCGATAACGCAAAGCTCAATTATTTTAAACTTGTGTACTGCTAGATTTCATTGATTTTCTTATTTTCTTCGAACTGATTCGTCTGGCTTGGCATTATTATTATTATTAGATCTCCATGGAATCAAAAGACTCATGGGAAGATCCCACTATTACACATAGACTTACAGCTCATCAAACCATGCCTTAATTACATTCAACCTCTCTGCACACAGCACATTCTTAGATAATCCAATCATTCACCACTCTCACACAGGGGAAAAAACCTTACTTCTCATGTGACACCTTTAAGAAGTCCGAAGACTCATCGCGGAAGGACACCCACTACAACTGTCTCCACCACTACACCGAATCTATACTAGCAATCATCTCCATCTACTGCCCACCACCACCACCACAACCAGTATTTTTTATCTGTAAATTGTGTATGTTCTGAAGGACAGATTTGTCTGCATGCGGGATGAAAAACCCGAGTTTCCGGGAGACAAATACCTGCCACCTCCGTATGAGATCGCTAATTCACCTTCTTATACATTTTCAAGGGATGGCGTCTTGTTCTTCTCCATTCTATGAAAAACTTCATCCACATTAATTTGGTAATAATCCCTTACCAAGTTATTTGTCCAAATCATATTCTCTCCTACTCCCTCCTATCCATTATACTTCTTAACAATTACCCTCTTACTTCTGCTTCATCGCCATAATCCGTGAGGTCATTACAATTTTAGTGATATGTCCCATAAATTTTAGTCCCTTATCCACTCCAGATTTTTTATCTTCTCCTATAAAATATTTCCACCAACCACATACTCTGCATTCTATCTTTGCTTCATTAAAACCTTGCACTTTGCAACAATATTGATCTGGCAATCTGCTCACTTGCCCACTCATTCACTCTGTTGATGTTCTTAAAGCACAGCACCTGCTCTGTTCATCATAGATTTTTATAACTTTGCATCATCTGTAAACAACTGTATATGCCTATTCAAACCTTTCCCAATATCAGCAGAGGCGAATTCTCCACGCTTGCTATACAAGCTCATTAATTGAGAAAGAAGTAATATTTATTTGTTAATAAATGCATGCATTTATAAGCATTCCATTTAGGCTTTTATTTTTGTAGACTGAAGAAGTCTTAAGCTTGTGGCAATAATTGAGCTTTGTGTTGTATATCGAAGGCCAATGCTTGCTCATCTAGTCAAAGCTACATTGGCTTGGTCGGTTGTAGGAGCTTCCAGGTCCTTGCAGCATCACTGTGACTTCATACACGCGCATAGCTATTTCCACTCCCTTCACGTTGTCTTAAACACACGCCATACACAGTGAAAGTAGCTCTAGCCAGTGAGCTTCACCCAACATTTACAAGTGTGTGATGTTTGCATGTATTTATAAGTATTCCATTTAGACTTTTATTTTTGTAGACAGAAGACGTCTTAAGAGCAAGCTTAAGACGTCTTCTGTGTTAAGAACCGTAGGGTAGAATTTGCATTCAAGTAGCTAAATTGAAAAAGATAAAATATCATTTGTAAAATAAATGTTGTATTTGTATGATTAAATGTACACAACTGTATGATTAAATGTACACAACTGTACATTTAATCATAATTTTATTATGATTAACAAGAGCAAGCGTGAATTTTAAGACCAGCATTCGCCCCTTAATATTAGTAACATACAAGATAGTATCAGCCCCAAAACATTTCCTCGGGTATCCCATCAGCAACTTTCCTCTTCTGGGATATTGCTCCCCATATACAACTTGCTGATATTCTATCAGATAGCTAATCTCAGACACTCAGGACCAGCGGAAGCGGGCATGTAGGCGCCGCCGCCGGGGCACGGTTTTCATAAATTCATTTTCAAGAAAGAACATTTTTATCATAAAAACAAAAAATTCTTAGAATGATCAATATTAAAATAAATAAGGCCAGATACGCCGAATAAAAATTTCAAAAAATTGTATATTTTTTAAATTTTAATTGTAAACAGCCACCTCTTTGATCAGCCGGCTGTTTACAATTTTCCAGCGAGAGCAGGCTAATGCTTGCCTGCAAAATGTTGTGTCTACTGCAGTCTATTTAAAGTGAAACGGTGAACACGCGCAAAAACGAATTTTCGTACAAAACATTTGTTGCTAGGTTACCATTTATATGGTACTCATCTCACTAGACTACTGACAGTAGCGCAGTGCAGACTATTTCGTCTCTGTGTCGTATTGTGTAATAATTTCTTGTGGGTATAAAATAGAAATGGAATCAAAAATTAAAAAAAAAGTTATCCGGTGCACAAAATCGTGAGCGTCATGCTGCGAGAGAAGCAGATATCAAGAAACAAACTGGGGCTCTTAATAAATTTGTTAAAATATTAAAATATTCTGATGCAGATTGTAATCAACTCGATACATCAGAAATCAGAGTTGACGATCCGTGCACGTCATCGAGTTTGCATGAAGTACTATTGCAACTATTGAACAAGATAACAAGACGCATGATTTAAGTGAAAAACAGTTAGGAGAAGATGTAGTTGTAGTTGACCACGAAACTAACACATTGTCAGTCTCCGTAAATTTAGAAGGACCAGGTAAATGGGGAAATATTGATTAAAAATTACGAGTTTATTTAATTGAAATGGGGCCTGTTCAAAAGAAAAATATAATATATCCCAAAGATACATATGGCCGTAAATTTGGCGACACGTATTATAATAGAAAATTAGAAAACGGTGACCTCGTGCCAAGAACATGGCTCATTTATTCCGAAACTTTAAATTCTGTTTTTTGCTTTTGTTGCAAACTTTTCGCGCCTACTGAATCAAGTAGTCTTGTAGAAGGTTATAACGATTGGAGAAATGTAAGTACAACTTTGCATAGACATGAGACTAGTTCTAACTCACATGAAAAATTTCTTAAAATAGAAGGAACTTGATAAAAATTTAATAAACGAAACTACTATTGATTGCCAGACTCAAAGTATGTATGAAATGGAAAAGAAACATTGGACGAGTGTTTTTGAACCGTTTTTGAAATTGTAAAATTCCTTGGTAGCCAAAATTTAGCTTTTCGCGGATCATCTGATAAATTATATGAAAGAATAACGGCAATTTTTTAAAATTAGTCGAACTGTTTGCGAAGTTTGATCCCGTTATGGAAAATCATGTGGAAAGGACCCTACAACGAAACAATAGAGTACACTATTTGAGTAAAGACAGTCAAAATGAAATATTGGAAACTTTAAAACCCTCTCATGCACATGTCCACTGTGGTGGACGGCTACTATTAGTTTACTTCACAGCTCCATGAAACATGCTTTGTAACTTCTGATGCATGCAGTGCACTCTAGTGGGTTTCCTCTGCATAGTGGTGTTACCTAGTGGCCAAGAATGCCACTTCCACAGTCGTAAATGACTTTTAATTTATACTGTGTAGCCAAGATGGTGGACTTGATGGCGGAAATTCATGCATGAGAGGGTTAAGTAACCTAATCAAGGATACAATTTTATTATCAATTCGAAAATCTAAATATTATTCCATAATTTTAGACTGCACACCTGATGTAAGTAAAACAGAACAAATGGTTATTATTCGCTTTGTTTCCTGTGACAATGGAATTGTCAAGTTCAGGGAAAACGTTTTAGGTTTTGCAGATATATCATATTCCACAGGACGTGGAATATGATATATCTGCAAAGTCAAGGTCAAGGGTATGACAATGGGGCAAATATGAAAGGGAAAAAATATGGGCTCCAAAATTTGCTTTTGAACAAAAATCCTCGAGCTTTTTACGTGCCATGTGCTGCTCATACTCTAAATTTATTCATTAACGATGCAGCCAAAGTGAATGCAGATACAATTAGTTTCTTTGCAATTATTCAAGAAATATACAATTTATTTTCATTCTCTTACAAATGTTGAGCAATTCTTTTAAAGTTCGTAAAAAAATTAACAATGAAATAGCCATCAGAAATGCGATGGGAAAGTAAAATTAATGCAATCCGCACTCTACGATATCAGTTAGGAGAAATTTACGATGCACTTTTTGAAATTTTAAATAATGAAAATTTTAATAAAGAAACTCAGCATGAAGCACAAACATTATGTGCTAAAATAAAGGACTACAAATTTATTTGCTCTCTTATAAGTTGGCACATGATTTACTTAACAGAATAAACCCTATGAGTAAAATGCTTCAAGACAAAAATATGAACATTACACTTGCTTTAGAATCTATCGAAAATTTAAAAATATTCTTACATTTGTATCTGATCGATACAAGAGTATCGATCAGATACAAATCTTGCGATCAAGATACTGATGGTTTACTTCACAGCTCCCATGAAACATGTTTTGTAACCTCTGATGCATGCAGTCCACTCTAGTGGGTTTCCAATCAAGATAGATACTGATGGTATCTTGTATCGATCAGATACAAATTTTAAAGAAGTTATAAAAACGGCAAAAGAACTAAGTGAAGAGGTATTTGGAGAACAAGTATTTAAAAGTGGTACGGAAGTTCGACGACGAAAGAGACGACAATTTGACTACGAGAATCATGACGAAACGCCACAATCGCCAGAAGATAAATTTAGAGTGAATGTGTTTTATACACTTCTAGATGTTGCAATGTGTTCGTTTATAGAACGTTTTGAACAACTAAAAACATATTATGATAATTTCAATTTATTGTATAGATTACTACAAATTAATAACGAAGATTTACGAAAAAATTGTGACGATTTAGAGATTCTCTTGAAGGACTGCCTCAATAAAGACGTAAATGCAATAGAACTATATGACCAGTTATGTGCTTTCCGGGATATTTTTCGGAAGGATAATTTAAATATTCAAAATCCTTTCGATATTCTTAATTTTATCGTGTCCAATAATTTATCTTTCCCTAACTTTTCAATTGCTTTAAGAATACTATTAACCTTAACTGTTAGTGTAGCAAGTGGTGAACGTTCCTTTTCCAAGTTGAAATTGATTAAAATCTACATAAGAACAAGTATGTCACAAAAAAGGCTTGTTAGTTTGGCGTTAATAGCTATTGAAAATTATATATGTGCGGAATTACACGTTAAGACCATTATTTCTAATTTTGTAAATATGAAATAAAAAACCATAAAATTTTAATTAAAAAAATTACAGTATCTAACTGAAAACAATAGTTTTTAGTTAGATACTGTGTTTGCAGTGCAACATATGGTTTTGCTTGAGTCTAAACAGCATGGTTAATGTGGGAGGAGACATGTGATTCATTAGTTAGTGCCATGTTTATCCCAGTTGTCTCTAATTACACTAAAGAAATATATTATGCATGTTGAGAAATATATTACACAAACACCAAATGTCTCTGTACTTTATTCAGTGGTACAATAAAACTACTTGTTTTCCTTGCATCTGCAATATAGTGGTAGTTGGGGAGGGCATGTTGTTTACTGCGGGGAGCGAGTTATCACCCTGACTTGAAAGTGGTTAAACTTTATTTTCATGTGCGATTTATATACAAAACTTATAACATTTTTTTTTTTTCGTAAAGTAAAATTAGGGGTGTGAGTGATATGCGATGGTGAGTTATATTCGATTAAATACGGTATTTCTGTTTTATTATGAAAAGCAACCATCCTTTTTTTTCTCCATCTTTCCTTGAGGCGTCGTGGGCTGCAAGAAATTGCTTTGTGGACCGCCAGTTTGACACCCCTGCTATAAGGGAATAAAAGGTTTATTATTATTATTCGAAAATACTTACATTTTTTCACTTTGTTTTTTCCTTCATGCATTTGTTTGTAGTGTTATGTCCCTATCTTATTTCTTTGTTTGTTTGTCTTACAAACTACCTTCGACTATATTCTTCTAACTTCTATTTTTAAAACACCACCAAAATTTCCACTAATATCTGAGCTATGTTTCTCCGTAATATCCCTAGTATTTGTATTTTAACTGCGCCCTTTAGGATATTTAGTTTAAGATATCTTATACATAAACAGAGAAAGGAACTCAAATAACTGAAAGTGCAACTATTGCAGTCGTGACACTATTTCTTATTACTCAACATTAATTCCTTAAACTTCCCGTTTATTAACATTAATTCCCCGCGTGGTTAGGCTCGAATGTTTCTAAGCGGTGCATTGGATTAGCAATATTAGACAACTTCTTATATCATTAAACAAAAGGTTTATTATTTCTCCAAACATGGTGCATATCAAAATACACAACTAAATTACTTACACACTAAAATTAGCTTAATACAAGTAGTTGGGCTATGATTCGACAAAGGTTACTATGATCATGCCGCCACAAAATTTTTATACAAAACATGAATTCACTTAACATAAAAGTTTTAGATCATCACACATTAATAAATTATTCAGCTCCAAGTACACTAACAATTACATTAACTACTCTAGCACATATTTATGACAATTCCGATTCTCTACACATCACATTAGGCATTCAAATTCCTCAGGCTACTTGGTTACTCAATTTACACTAATCAAACTCAATATTCATTAACACACAACTATGTCATTAATTTTCCTTTTACAATATAGTAGACACTCAAGATTCTTAGGATAATTAATTATTCACAAATTATCAACTCTAGCTAGCTTACTTTTAACACTCTCTATCAAACTCTAAAGTCATATTATAATTTCTCCCTAATCACTTTAACAGTTCCATAATATGACAATGGTATCTATCACATACAACTTCTAGTTAATATAAGACAAAATTCACAATACCTTTCTTTTGCTTCACTTACGGGCCTTGACCTTCTACTGAACGAATTTGCTTGCATAACTTCTTGCAATTCAGGGCTATATGAACATCTGCGCCGTCGGCTGTACTATCCGAAACGAGGACATCGATATTTTCACAGCTTCCTATGACTCTCTGGTATATTTCGCTTTCTACATAGGAATACGGGAATAGCTTTCCCGTTCACCTTCGATTCCTTGTTGTGGCATGAGGATATATGCCATATCTCTCCACTCAGGAACACCGTGAAATCCACTAGAAAACCAAACTAAAACCACCGCGACTATCCAAACGTTTCTTCTCTTCTCGCAAAAAGGCAAAAAGGCCTCAAGCCTAGACCCAAAAGAGCCTACTCCTCGAAAATCCTAAGTCAAAAAGAAAGAGCTGCGAAGGGGCGGTTACCAACCCTTTTATAGCTGCGTCCCTAACGGCGCCCTTTCTTACTTCTTTTTCCCACCTCCTACTGGTTTTCCGTCTGTCTACCAATTGGGTGGCATTTTGGCCGCCATACGTCATTTTGATCGGCAACTCGTAACGAAGTTCCCATCCGGGCATAGGCCCTAAGCGATATTCCGTTATTTCTCTTGTTAGCCTCTATCTTAACCCCCTTTCAAACCTTTTCTCAGAATTCTACTTAAAGCTTAATCCGTATCCTCTTACATAGCGTATTTCATGACTCATTCTTTTATACTTATGCACTTAACTCGCATTCTTAATCACATTACTAAATTAATTCTTAGTTAGCTACTTATTTAATACAAATTCCTTATTTAGTCATAATACATCTTAATACATTCTTTTCTTTCGTTATCTTAACTAAACAATAGACCTTTACATTTTCTCATTTCACTCTTGTTCGTAAGAATAGAACTCGAGTTGGTTCTATTCATGGTGGAGTGGCTATCCTAATCTGCAATCATATCCTTTCCAACATATCCAGCACAATATAGCTCTGAAAGAGGTAGCGATTAGTTCATCTGTGGAATTTCTTATGACAGAGTTATGAATTATATGAAATCGAACTTGATAATATTATATTTAAACTGAGTTAGTCTGTACTTTTATGGTGACTTTAATGGACACAACAGTCAGTCGGGGTAGTGCCAATAGGTGAGTGTCAGTGTCAGTAAGAATGGGTTAGATCGTATCATTGACGGAATAGTTTATATTCATTGACTCTCCTTTCTTAATAATAGAGTCAATACCTTCTTCCATATGCCTACTCGCTCGTGTCTCCAGTAGATCTTACAATATGCTTCCCTGCCATATTCCCATTGAATATGGGAATTAACGCTTGGGATTACTCTACATTGTACAACTTTAACTGTGGATGTGTTATCAGCTCAAGATTCTATCGGGTCATTCTATCTCTCAAGTGGTAAAAACCCTAGGGTTCTCGAGGGCAACCGTATCAAGGGTCTACCATACGGTTGCCAGATTTTGGAAAATCAAATATGGGACATGGGTCACCCATGTCCAGTATTTGGTTTTTCGAATAAGGACAATATTGGTGACTTGGTTTTACAAAATAAAAAATAAATCTGGTATTTGGTTTTACAAAATAAGTATCAATACTTTTGGAACTGGAACTCGAAATGCTCAATTTGTGTTTCTGAGTGTTAATGTATCGTGTGTAATATCCGATTCCCCCCCCTCCCTTCTATGTGCAATGATTTTGCGTTCAACTTCGTCGTTATATTTTCCTTTTGCAATGAAATTCCATTCTTTCGAATACTCCTCGTTAAAAATATAAATAATAAATAAAAAATATTATTATTGTAAAAAAAAAAGATATATTCTTGTTTTATATTATTTATTTACAGCATAGGCCAGGGATTAGATAACTTGAGAACAATTCTTTAGAGACAAAGGTCTTGCTTTATAAAGGTAAGTAGCAACAGGCCTCCAGTAAGCGGAATTAGAATAGTGTGTATTATTCGTAAAACATGCAATAATTCCATGTTGCAAGGACTTTCTTGGATAAACATTAGGCCGTCCTGGTTGGCCGAGTGGTTAGCGTATCTACCAGTGGCAACACATACATAAGCACTGCGACACTGCAACACTAGTGTTGCCAATGAAAATTATTAAAACAGCTAAATCTTTAAAAAAAGGAGTTAAAAATAAAAATTTGAAGCTAAAAATTTAAAAGCAGTAGCTGATACTTTTAAGTTACTTACTGTATTCAAGTTGAAGTGATACTTGCGTATAAGTGGCTAAATATATCTTTCATGTTGTCTTCTGCGCTTAATTCACTCACGTTTTTCACTTAGACTTTCAGCTTTATTATATGTGGCCATTGTTCCAATATTACTCAGTGTAGATGCTGGTAAATGATAGTCTGTACAGCACTTGTTGTTACGCCTGAGGCCATACTTGACTGACAAAATAGCTGTCAGCATTGGTAATTCCATCTTGTTTCTTAATTTAGTTTTAACTACATTCATGGAACTAAAAATTCGTTCAATTTCCACATTAGAATTTGGCAGTATTAATAAATTTATTGCACACTGATCAATTTCTTTAAATGGATTCATTCCAGATGCATTTATATATTCTCGTACTTCAGTCCAGAAGAGCTCAGTGTTTTCTATATTTGTCCATTAATTTAAGTGGATAGTATTATACCGGTATTCAGCAGCAGCAACATCTTTTCCTGTTTTCAGCATTATTTCGAAGATGGAAGTAGCAGGTTCTTTTATATGTTTTAGGATATTGTCAACAGAAAAAGAAGATATTCTTAAAATATTCAAGTTTTCAGGCAACGTTTGCTTAAGCTGTTTGAAGAGACCAAGAAGAAACCATCCAAATAGCCATCAATCTCTGACTTTAGAGGGTTGACTGTGGATGATGGGGGCACCAACATATTAGCAATAAAGCGAATCAAACGAGAAAGGTCTTCAAACAAATCCCATCTTATCCGCACAGTTAGATGCAAAAATTTTGTTAACTTGCAGAATTTGAATTAGAACAGGATGCAAAAATAAAAGGTACAACAGATTCCTTTCATCTTTGTACATCTCCCACAAAATTTGAGCTTGTAATATTTCTCAGTCACACTCACGACGACTCCGAAGTGAGTTTTTAATTCCAACCACCGGCTGAGAATTCTGTCTACTGGAGGTTCAATGGAGAGCCACCTTGTTGTACAACTGCTTACAATTTTCAGAGGCACATAATTTTCGTTGACAGTTTGATACAGCTCTTTGTATGCTGCTTGTCTTGAAGAAGAATGTGAAACCACTTATACGTGTCGGCAACTAAACATTCTAATTTTCTTGGGAGAGATTTTGCACAAGTGCGAGACATTGTCAGTTGTAATGAATGGCATACACATCGAATTAAAATTAAGGAGGTAATATATGCCTTCAGTTGTTCATAAACGCCATTATTGACACCAACCATAACACTGGCATTGTCTGTACCGATTGCAATGAGATTTTTAATGTCCAATTTCTTGGTCAAGAGCTCTTTTTTCAGTGCAGCCACAATACCACTAGCGACACACTTTTCTAGAACCACCATGCTCAGAAATGTATGCATAATTTTGTTGAATTTCCTGCTGTAATAAATGATGGCCAATCCTAAAATCTTATTCACTGTGATATCATTCAATTCATCTATTAGCAAGCTGAAATTTTCATCTCCAATGTCCGCAATTAGATCTTCTTCAAAATGCTCACTTAGAATATTCTTACAATTGCAGAGCACATAATTCGGTGCATTTTTGCCTTTGGCATAATTTGACTGCCTGGGATGATATTTTTGTAAAGATCTACAAGATGAGCGCAACTTTTGAAGGATGAGTGACAACAAAGAAATAATGCTAACCTACCTTCAAAGTTCGCGGTCTCATCAGTTTTTTTCACAAACATATTTGTAATTGGAACAGCCTTATATGGAACTGCAGCAAGATGTTTCTAAGTTTCGCTATGCTTTACTAGCTGACAATATTCAGCAGCTATATCACATCTGCAAAACTTACAGAGTACTTTTGTAGCATCACCAGGAACTTCACACAACCAGTTACTAAACATTCCCATTTGCAACCACTCCCCCCTAAATTTTTGCTTGTAAGCTTTATTTTTCTCTTTGTTCATTTTTGAAGAAGAGTATACAACTCTTTACTGCAACGAATTATCAACTTTAAAATGACAAAATGGCAGACTCTTGGGCCACGTGGCTGACTAACGTCATCATGCATTTGAACCGTGTACGATGCTCGTACCAAACGTACAATACATTTCCTTATGAAATGCGAACATCTGGAAAAACTTTTAAAACAATTTCTTTCTTTAGCAGTAAGTTATAAAAACAACTAAAAAGAGCTGAAACTAGTTCGGAAGGAGCTAGATTTAGAGCTAGGTGCTAGGTTAAAATTTTTGGAGCTAGAGAAGAAAAAAAGAGCTAGATCTAGCTCCAAGATCTAGCTCTTGGCAACACTATGCAACACATCCAAGGAAAAAATTAAAAATTTAAATTTTGTTTGTGTTTATAAATAATAACAATACTTACAACATTATATAAATGCAAGCCTGTGTAGCTCAGTGGATGTTGCGTTTGACACCACGGCGCTTGGCCGCACGAAGGAAGACTTGTTTTCGAGTCTAGTCGGCGACTAGAGGAAATTTTTCTAAGCCTTTTTTCGACCGGTTCCCGAGTTAGTCGATCTCTGGCACAGGCAAGCGGGTTTTTCCTCCCGGAAACTCAAGAAAATCGACCGTAGAACCCACATTATTTCAGACATTAAATATATTGTGTTAGGGTTAGGGACCACGAGATGGCGGCACTTGTTGAGCCATCTCTCTCTCTCTTCACTGCATGCCTGTTAATTAGTGATAGCCTTGGGCCATCTATCTCTGATTGGTACCAGTGGAGATTGAACTGCCCACTCAGTCTCCAAAAGTTAGATAGGGCTAAATGGCCTCGCCTACTTCCGTATATGGGAATTAAATGGCGTTAGCTGATTTTTTTTTTAATATATAAATGCAATACAACATGTTAAAGGTTACAGCTTATGTTTCGACAGTGATTGAATAGTTAATAATTGGATTTATTCGATTAACACTTTAGATTACGAAACAAATGCACTGCCATCTAAGGCAGTGTCGGAATTGTCACGTTCTATCAAGTGCAGCCAGACTCGCTGATATTCGTTTGCGCTCGTGATTGCACGTTACAAGTGATTCCGACACCGCGCTCGTTTGGGCAGTGTATCGTATGCTTGCGCGCATTATTTCTGTGAGATACGAAACTTTTATTATTGGTGCGTGTGTTGTTTGTGAGTGGTGAAATTATTGGTGGTGAGGGTGAAATATTTTTAATAAAGCAATATTTTAATATGTAAATTTATTTATTAATAAATTGATTACTGATTAGGAAAAAAATAATTTTTAAAAAAAATTTTTATTTTGTATATGCAGCCTGTGTAGCTCAGTAGAAGTGGAGTTTGCACTCTACAGCGCTTAACTGCACGACGAAAGGGGTTCGAATCTACTCGCCGACTACAGGAACTTATTCTAAACCTTTTCTCGACCGGTTCCAGAGTTAGTCGATCTCTGGCACGGGCTAGCGGGTTTTTCGTTCCGTAAACTGAAGAAAATCGGCCGTCGAACCCCACACTATTTTCAGACATTAAAAATATTGCGTTATGGTTAGGGACCACCACATAGCGGCACTTACTAGCTGCCTTCTTCACTGGGTGCCTTGGGCCAGCTATCTCTGATTGGTTACCAGTGGAGATTGAACTGCCCACTCAACCTCCAAAAGTTAGATAGGACTAAAAAACGGCCTCGCCTTCTCCCCTCTTTTTGTTCCCGTACAGGGAACAAAAAAAAAGACGTTAGCTGATTTATTTATATATATATATATATATGCAGCACCCCCACTTAAAATTTTTATTGGCCGACACTGGTACCTGTTCTCCAGCCACAAAAGGCTATTGGTTCGAATCCCGCCGTGGGCATGGATGTTTGTTATTCTCTGTTAAAATACTACTAATGGTGGAGTTGATGGTGTTGGTGTATATGATGTGGGTCTCTGTAGTTGGCAGATTGAATGGTGGAGGCTAAGAGTTCTAGAGGAGATCCCCTCACTGAAGGTGTCATGTAATAATAATAATAATAATAATAATAATAATAATAATAATAATAATAATAATAATAATAATAATAATAATTATTATTATTATTATTATTATTATTATTATTATTATTATTATTATTAGAGCCTGTGTAGCTCAGTGGATGTGGCGTTTGCACACCATCGCGCTAGGCCGCACGAAGGAAGTCTTGGTACCGAGTCTAGTCGGCGACTAGAGGAAATTTTTCTAAGCCTTTTTTCGACCGGTTCCCGAGTTAGTCGATCTCTGGCACGGACAAGCAGGTTTTTTCTCCCGGAAACTCGGGTTTTTCGTCCTGTAAACTTAAGAAAATCGACCGTAAAACCCACATTATTTCAGACATTAAATATATTGTGTTAGGGTTAGGGACCACGAGATGGCGGCACATTTGAGCCGTATCTCTTCACTGAGTACCGCTTAATTAGTGATAGTCTTGGGCCATCTATCTCTGATTGGTACCAGTGGAGATTGAACTGCCCACTCAGTCTCCAAAAGTTAGATAGGGCTAAATGGCCTCGCCTACTCCCCGTATACGGAAATAATAAAAAAAAGGCGTTAGCTGATTTATTATTATTATTATTATTATTATTATTATTGTCAATGGCTGTACAATACTTGTCATATTTCGCCTTGAAATCATTTTTTGATAAATCACATACAACTGACCGAAAAATCTATTGCACTCAATTTATGACTTTCCAAGGCAAAAAAAAAACCTTGCCTACCACACACACACTTACTCAATTTCCATGAATAATCTCTAATTTTCCTCACATTATTCGTGTACTAAAATATTTCCTTCACATCAAAACCTATAATCCGCTAAGCAACTTATATGTGTCTATCATATCCTAACTTATCTGCAGATCAACACCACAAATCTGCAATCTCTCTTCATATGGAGCATCTTGCAGGTCTGCCACCATCTTGGTCACCTCTGTATCTGCTCCACATCTTCACATCTCCAAGAAATTCAAGCGACTAAATATGTGCACAGGAATGAAGATTAGGCCTTATCAAAGCCTTATAAAGGGGAATAATAACCTACTTATTTCTGCATGTCAGTCTGTTGGGATAGCCTGCAGGGGCAAATTCTCCATGCTTGCTATGCTTGCTGCGCAAGCTCATTAATTGAGAAAGAAGTAATATTTATTTGTTAATAAATGCATGCATGTATAAGCATTCCATTTAGGCTTTTATTTTTGTAGACAGAAGACGTGTTAGGCGTGCGCGGCAATAATTGAGCTTTGCGTTGTGTATCGAAGGCCGATGCTTGCTCGTCTAGTCAAAGCTGCCTCGGCTTGCTCGGCTGTAGGAGCTTACAGACCCTCGCAGCAGCACTGTGATTTCTTGCGCGCGCATAGCAATTTTACGTCGTCTCACTCTGCTGCGTATGGCCTGTCTTAAACACAGGCCATACGCAGCCTTTGAAAGTGTGCATATTGCTTGGGAAAATTAAGTTACAACCAACTTTTTATGACGATGTTATTGACCACTTCATAAAGAAGAACCATAGGGTAGAATTTGTGTTCAAGTAGCTAAATTGAAAAAGATAGAATATAATTTGTAAAATAAAAATTGTATTTGTATGATTAAATGTAGATAAATTTCTAAATATATAGTTTTAAATGGTCAGTAATTCATTATTCTGCTAATCAGACTCAATCACACCTCTCACTCCCTGAATGATAACAAGAGCAAGCATGAATTTCAAGACCAGTATTCGCCCCTGATAGCCTGAGCTGTTTCAGCTCAGATGGGATTCATTTTGGTGGTATTCAAGGATCAACTTGAATCCCACTGAAACATAGCCTTGCATTTTCACTTGCAAAAGGGATCTCAGCTCATTCTCAGTAATAACATATCACCAAACAGGATGATCTTTCTCTCCTTGGACTGAACATTTATCACCAATCTCTTCTTGCACAAGCACATCACAGTAATACCTCCACAGCTTCTAAAAACTAGGCATTCTTTTCCTCTCAAGAAGCTATTTTACATCCATCCAGATACAATCCTCAATCAATAAGATATCTAAATACTGTTTAGATATCTAAACTTCCTTAAAATTCTTGATGCTGTCCAGAGAAAAGCAATCCGGCTCATAGCGTCTGTGCGACGCAGTGTTTCAGGTCGCTGTCTCTTCTACAGATATTCCAATGGTCTACTCAGTGAATTGGCAAACATCATTTTTTTTTTTTTGCTTGTTTAATAGGTTTTCGTTTAGCCTATTAAACAAGAGCAGCAGCTGTCTAACATCCTTTTTCAGTGCAACTGCAAACTCATCGAGCCTGCTTCTCATCTTCCTCATTTATTCCGTTCACCTCTGTCCTCTGTAATAGCGTTCCCACATGATGTGTTTCCCAACAGTTTCAACCTATAGCCTTCCTTCTTTCTTAATCCATATCTGCACCTCTCACGTGGCATTGATATCCTGTCGGTTCTTAACTATTATTAATTATTTCTTCGGTTCTTAATTATTATTTTTAACCTCATACACGAGAGGTACTCTCGTGTATGTGGTTAAAAATAATAATAATAAATAAAATAAAATAAGACTCAAACAATCTAGTCGGTGTTTTTCTGTCCTTGTGGCCTACTAGAATGTCCTAACACAAGCCGACATTTCCGAATACCAGAGAGAAAAAAATCAGCATGCTTTCTTTTTTCAAACTGATTTGTTACCAGAGGATGCAATGTAACACTATTGGAATTTCGCATAATGCGTAAATCGGCCACTTTCACACGTGACGCCATGAGGCAATCATCTGATCTCGCTACTGCATTGGTATTCTGTTTAGACAAGAAGATCATTAGTTTTCTTCAACAAGAAATTAAAAAACAATTTAAGAGACGAGAACACTCCCTGTGGTTTATGGCAACGCAAGTGGCACAAAATTAAATAGCAATAAGATGTTTCTCACTTTGTTACAAATAAACCATAAAACCTTATGAGAGATTAATAATACGTATTAACCTTGTTGCATTTGGGAACCGTAGTGATAAAAAGTGAGCGAGAGGGAGAGAAAAGTCAGAATTTGCTGATTTTTCGAATCTTATTTTGGATTTGCAATTATTTCTTCTGAAATCGTTTACAGATAATGTGTGTAATATTTTTTAAAGGAGATATTAGTGTTTGTTTTCAGTGAACTATAAGTTGCGTTTGTAAGTTTGCTGTTGTAAAATTGGTTTTGTGAAATTTGGAAATTGGTAAGGATATTTCCATTCTTCGCTAGTTTAATTTCAATAAAATGCCGACGAAAATAGATAAATGAATCCGTTAATATCTTCAATTGTGAGCGCTAAAGTTTTCTTAGCTCCGTGATAATGCGTTACTTGAACTCGGGAAACGGGTTTTGCGTAGTACGTTATATCTAAAAAGGCTGCATAATCCTTCATTTATTCGTTACTACTTTACTTCCTTTTGCTGCGATTGAACACTGATTTTCGTTATATTTATTCCCTAATTGAATACTGTTAATTACACAACTGATAATATTTATTGGATGCTTTCGATTTATGGCAAAGTTAAATCTTTATTTTTGTATATTTTTTATCGAAAATATTTAAATTATTGTTGAAACAGTGATGTATTTAAGCACGAAATAAATATAATAGTATCAGTGGTATCACTTCTTTATATATATATTTGTGTATTATTATTTATTTATTTTTAGACTTCTGATGATTATCTACAGGAGTATCTGCATTCAACCACAAGTAGTCTTTAGATCATTGATTAGAACGTATTATGGATCATTTCCTTTACATTCAAAAACAGAATTAGGACCAAAAAGTTTCAAACATAGGTAAGAGAAAGACAAGAAGAATACATTTAAAAATCGAGATGTAAGCGGATGATATAATAAAATTAAAACAACGGATGATACTAGAAAAACGATAAACAACAATAAGAACAACCTGTTTATCTCTCAAGTGTACTGATAAAGAAACCTAGCCGAATTTTAAGCAAATTTTAAGTAACTTTTTCTAAAGTGTCATCCATCATTTTAATTTCATTTTTAAGAAAGATCAAAAACTAACAACTTTCATTGAGATGGCAATATTAATAGATTTTCATTAAATGTTATAGGTATTTTTCCTTGCTAACCAGAGACAATGTAGTTGTCCTCTTTGGATGGATGGAAGGACCTGGGTTTGAATCCCATTCTAGAACATAACAAACCTAGGGCTTTTACCTTTAGTTGAAGTTCACTAATCTCATATAAAAGCTGCACATTTTTTTTTTTTTTTCAACAAGGAACTCATTCTTCCTCCCACTTCCACACACACACACACACTAAACAAAGTAAATTACATGTGGTATCTAGTTGGTGAATGAATACATGCAAATAAAGGACAGAATATATTGGTTTAATTGCCTTGAGTAACTTCCAGCTAATTCCAGTTCTGAAAAGAAATAATATAAATTGTTTAACAATTATAAGTTTAAAATTTATAATTATAATAAAAGAGCATAATTTTATGTTCTATAGCTAGATGATTGTTGACTTATACTTAACTCTTAAAGCCTATTAATTAACTACTTTATGTTTATAGCAGGAGAACAGGTCTTCTAAGGAACATATTTGACACTTTCCTAGATGGGGTCATATGAAAAGCTATAAAATTGCATTTTTGTTAATTAATATTTATAATTTTATTTCTTGTTTTTCATATTTGAAGGTATTTTTATCTACCAGAATAATTTTCACTCACAAAATTCAGTTATTTATCTTCCTTCTTTTGATATTATAAAAAGTTCAGATTCACTTAGGTGAATCTGAATTTTAGTTTTAAGAAAGGCAATCGACACTTTAGCAGAATATTGAAATATTAGAATGAAAGCTCTTCATCGTCATCATGAAATTCCTGACATGTATCCTCAAGGGTTGTACAGGATATCATAATAAATATGATATCATGTTATTATTATGTTGGCCAAGTGGTTAGCATATCCACTCTCTAGCCAAAGGGCTGTGGGTTTGAATTTTGCCATGGGCATGGATGTTTGTGATTGTCTGTGAAAATAATACTAGTGATGGTGGCGGATGGTAGATGGCGATGATGCAGTTGCAGTTCATTGTAGTTGGTGAGACAGAGAGTTATAGAGTAGGTGCCCTCCCTTGACAAGTCTTTGGACTCCCTGGAGGTGTCATGTAATAATAATAATACTGATAGTACTACATGAAGAACTTACATCATTACTAACTTCCTGTTAACAATTTCCTCCAAATCAATTTATTATCTATCAAGACTCCAACATTATCAAATCTTATATGTCTGTCTTCTATAATCCTCTATAAATCCTAAATCCATCAAACATTAGAATACTGTTTACATATCTAAACTTTTATTGTATCAATCCACCTATATCAGTGATGGCGAACCTATGACAAGCATGTCAGCACTGACACACTTGAGGGTTTCAGGTGACACACCTTGGATGTTGAAAAATATTGGTATTCTGATGAAAAAGCTGCGATAAATCGTGTAAGATCGCTCTCGGTTAAAGCGAAGGTAGGTTTGTTCATTGAAAGAACTTTTTAACAGTAGTCAGCAACAGAAAAGTCATTAAATGTAATGTTAGTTTGTAATTTCAGTTTATTAAATTAATTGTATAATATGAATTCATAAATTTTATATCAATGTACTATTAAATAAATAGCCTAATATGATATGTATAAGTCACCATCTATGATTATGTAGTTACATTTATAATGCATGTATGCAAGTGGCACATCAACAACGTCAACGTCAAAAAAAAAAAAAAAGTTTGACACACCTGGGTAAAAAGGTTCGCCATCACTGACCTATATCTTGTTCTTCTCTGGGTCTTTTTCCTGCAAACCTGGTAGAGAACACTTGTTTTGCTAATCTTTTCTCTTTCATTTTCTGTTTAAGTGACCATGCTACCTGAGATTAGTTCTGCTAACACGTTCCAGGATGCTAACAATGTCAAGTTCTTTCCTAATATCCTTATTTTTAATATGATATTGCCATTGATGCCATCTGTTCATGCCCCTAATCTTTCTTAGGACCATCATATCTAGTCTTTGTTTTATTTCTAACACAGCTCCCAGATCCATAAATAAAATTGGCTCGAACATGGTCTTGTATACAGCTAATTTAGTGTTTTGAATAATTTCTCTCTTATTCCATATAAATTTATTCAGTTGACTTCCTGCCATACCGGCTTTGTTGATTCTGTTATCTTCTTCTTTGGTGCATCAATCCGAAGATTGGTAAATATAGCAGCACATCACAACATCCTATCTTGTGACCTTCTTTTTATCTCTTCATAACTCTTAGCGCCAGTTAGTATCTTTATGTTAATTATATATGAAATTCTTGGTCTGCCTCGTGGCCTCTTTCCTTCTACAGTCCTCTCCATTATTTCTGTAATCAGTCTCCCCCATACCTCAAATGGTGTCTAATTAGGCTTTTTCTTCTCTTATTGATGTGTTTCATTAATGACCGTTCTTCATGAACTATATTTAGAACTTCTGTATTGCCATATTTAATTTATCATCTTCACTAAAAACTGTGCTAAATAGCTGAAATATTTTACTTAACTGTCTCATGAATGATGAAGCAGTTAATCTTTTCTATGTTCTGCCTATTATCATTGTCTTGTTATTACTGATTTCCATGCAAAATTTATTACAACAGTTATTCAATTTAGTCAGGGAATCTTGCAGACTTGTACTGCAAGATTGTACTTTTATTTTATTGCAAGACTTGTACTTATATTTAAAAGTATAACATCTGCATAAAGTAAAGAGCTGAGTTCAACATCTCCAATTTTGATATGAGGTTTAATACTGCTTTCCTTCATAATGTGATCCATATAGATAATGAATAACAGAGGGGATAATGTACATCCCTGTCTCACACCAAATTTAACATTAAACCATCTTCCTGTACTTCCTTCAATTCTAACTGCTGACTTACAACTCAAATAAAGACTAAGTATTGCTTAATATAATGCCCCATTGACACCATATAACCATATTGTTTTGAAGAGCTTTTCTGTTGGCACCTTGTCATGTGCCTTTTGCAAGTCTACAAAACTTAAATACTAATCTTCGTTACACTTCCACGATTTCTCAACTATTCGTTGTAAAGTGAAAATCTGATCCTGACAGCCTCTATTTGGCCTGAATCCAGCTTGTTCTTTGCCAAGTTTCTCTTCCACAATCCTTCTCAACTTTCTCAAGTATACTTGCATAGAACTTACCAGAAACACTCAGTAGAGAAATACCTCTGTAATTCTCACATTCAGTTTTATTTCCATTTTTGTATATGGATACTATGAGATCTCTACTCCAATCATCTGGAATTCATCCCTCTGTCCAGGCCTTCTGAACTATTCCCCCCCCCCACCCCCCCCCCCCCCCACCCCCCCCCCCCCCCACCCCCCCCCCCCCCCACCCCCCCCCCCCCCCACCCCCCCCCCCCCCCACCCCCCCCCCCCCCCACCCCCCCCCCCCCCCACCCCCCCCCCCCCCCACCCCCCCCCCCCCCCACCCCCCCCCCCCCCCACCCCCCCCCCCCCCCACCCCCCCCCCCCCCCACCCCCCCCCCCCCCCACCCCCCCCCCCCCCCACCCCCCCCCCCCCCCACCCCCCCCCCCCCCCACCCCCCCCCCCCCCCACCCCCCCCCCCCCCCACCCCCCCCCCCCCCCACCCCCCCCCCCCCCCACCCCCCCCCCCCCCCACCCCCCCCCCCCCCCACCCCCCCCCCCCCCCACCCCCCCCCCCCCCCACCCCCCCCCCCCCCCACCCCCCCCCCCCCCCACCCCCCCCCCCCCCCACCCCCCCCCCCCCCCACCCCCCCCCCCCCCCACCCCCCCCCCCCCCCACCCCCCCCCATACAAATTCTAAAAGTGGAGGCGTACAAGACGTAATGAGCTGATGGCTGCCGACCTCAATTTCCCTTGGCATCACTTGCAGCGTAACTAATGGCCATGATTATTGCATCCCAGGCCTTGATTAGAATTGAATACCATTATACGAGACGGCTTACCGTTGTCTATCGCAAAGGGTAAAGAAAAGGCTCGAGAGAAACTC
This sequence comes from Typopeltis vanoorti, assembly GCF_054136105.1. NCBI lineage: Eukaryota > Metazoa > Arthropoda > Arachnida > Uropygi > Thelyphonidae > Typopeltis > Typopeltis vanoorti. Next base: position 32,484,994 of record NC_143549.1, read on the forward strand.
GCAAACACCCGTAATTTAATAGACACTAACGGTGGCGCTGCTGTAGATTGGCACTTTTAATTAGAGAATCACTCTATGGGGATTCTTTAAATTAAACCGAGATCCAGAAGCAAGTTTCGGCAGCAAATGCGCAAGTAGAAATAAATTAAAACTCCTTCGTATATATTAATGCAGACATTAAGACCGTAAACTGTCCCACAAAAATCTCTACGTAGCCAAAATGGGGCTTGATTATTATCGAACCTTCATATACATCCTTGATAAAATATTGTACGAAGGGTGAAGGTTTGAGTGCGTAAATTTGACAATAAATGGATAATAATAATAATAATAATAATAATAATAATAATAATAATAATAATAATAATAATAATAATAATGTCTAAATAGAGACTGAGACACTTACACCAGGGGGGGGTTCAACAAAATTTTTCTGAGAAGGGCTGGAGAGTAAATACGTTATGCTTCGAGGACCAAAAAATAAAATCGAGGATATCACATACTTATAGTAAGATAATTAAAAAAAAAAAATGTGTACCTTTTCGTTTTCTAACAAAATACAGAATTGTGTATAAACAGAATTTTGGGGAAATTAAAAATATGGAATTCTTTTTTAAGATTTAATTGCGGCTAAGTTTGTTTCAAATAGTTAGTGTTCCCAATCATAAAAATCGATAACCTTATCATCAGATGAGGCTGATCTGTTCCGAGATTTTCACATGAACGTCTGGTCGTCATTTAAAAATAAATAAATAAATAAAATAAAATGCAAAATAAAACTTTTCATCGATCGTCCGTTCTCCAAAATTTCGTAGCTATCGAATTTGAATGTAAGCAACTTGTGATACGTGCGACAAGCAACCGATCGCATGGCACTGAAAATACTGCCAAGTCAGTTCTGTGAGTGCGAGTGACGTCGGTGGCAGCGTGTGGCGATGATAGCCCCCCCTCCCCCCAATTACGCATGTGGTGCGAAAGTGGCGATAACACTACGCGAATAAATGAGAGGACCTTGGGGACCTGCCTCGGCCTACAACCGAGCAAGCCGAGGCAGTTTTGACTAGACGAGCAAGCATCGGCCTTCGATACACAACACAAAGCTCAATGATTGCCGCGCAAGCTTAAGACATCTTCTGTCTACAAAAATAAAAGCCTAAATGGAAAGCTTATAAATGCATGTATTTATTAACAAATAAATATTACTTCTTTCTCAATTAAGGAGCTTGCACAGCAAGCATAGCAAACATGGAGAATTCTCCCCTGATGCATAGTATCTCATAATTTTTACAGACTATCTAATGTATAGGTATATATAAGAATTCGATACGGAATTTGCTGGGAATGATCAGCATAAAAATATCCTTGACAAATTACAACATCTACACAACACAATATTAAAGAAAATCTGCATTTTTAATATTAACCTCCCAAACGGCCAATACGTCTATAGACGTCCAGCTAAATCTAGGTATGATTCACCCCACCTGTTGAAATAACAGGAATAAGAAGTGTAATTTGACCGTCATATCCATTAGAAGATGCGATAAACCCTCACCCTGAAGAGAACAGTTAATCGGATTATCTCACGTCCATAGCTGCATCTCAGTTCCTTGTTCTATGCTGGGTAACTGGATCTTAGTTATATTGGAAAGACTAAAAATATCGAAATTATTTATATTTTTGTTTTCTCTTTTTATTCTACAATGCAATTTTAATGTCTGGACAAAATAAAGATCTTTGCATAATTTCTTCACTTAAATATTGCCTGACCTTGGAGAACCTATATCATTAAGTTAAGGGATAAAAATCCCTTATTGTTTTTCAGCCAGTAAGCGAAACTCTAAGATCGAAAACTACGATCTAAACGTTTCATACCGACGAACTGTCGGCGGATCCAAGCGTAAGTGACCACTTGGTAGTGCCACACCAAGGCAACTCGTTGCAAAGGTGGAGCAAGCTCCCTCACTATTATCAACCTCGCCAGAAAATAAAGAGCCGTTTGGCTTTCCATCTAAATTATAACCTATATCATTTTGAGGACTGGGCAACACATCCTTGCCCAGTCCTCAACAAAATTTATGATTTTCTGATGAAAGGTCGTCAGAAATGTAGATCACTCTACATTCCTGAGAGAGAGACTTGAGTATCGATGAAAGCCTTGTGCCATTCAAAGGTAGACTGAAATGTAAGCAGTATATTCCCAAAAAGAAAGCGAAGTATGCAGTGAAATTTTTATGCTTTGTGAATCGGAAAGTGAATATCGTTGGGATTTCAAACCTTATACGGGAAAGCAAACTGTAATCGAGCATGATAAATACTCGGATCTCCCCTTGACGATGCGTGCAGTGATGCAGTTACTAGACCCTTTACTGGGGAAAGGTTACTGCATTACAATGGATAATTACTACATGTGTCCTGAACTCGCTGATTTGCTTTTACAGCATCGTACAGATAGTTACGGTACTGTAAATGCAAAAAGGCGAGACATGCCTCCAGATCTGGCTTCAGGAAAGCTATCGAAGTGGGAAATCCGAGCTTATCAGCGAGGGAAAGTCTTTGCACTACGTTGGAAAGACAAAAAAAGATGTTTTTCTGCTGTCTTCCCTGCACAATCCATCAACGGAATCCGTGGAGAAGCATGGGTTAAAGAAAGAAAAACTCATTACTGTGTGTGTATACAACGGCACTATGGGTGGAGTCGACAGTGTGATGAGTAGCTATCATTCTACTCTGTAATGAGGAAACAGCATAAATAATATTATAAAAAAGTGTTTGGACATATATTGGATTTTGTTATTTGGAACAGTTTTCTCCTACACAAGAAAAAATGTTTGTCTACCATAACATATCTAGAATACAGAATAGAAATTGCGAAAGCATTGCTGCATGCACATGCGCCTTCTTCAGCAAGTAGAAAAACAGGCAATCCAGCCAGACATCTGAGGTTGAACGCTGCTAACTCCAACCAATATCCCGAAAATCTACCGCCAACAGCTAATAAAAAAAACCTGCACGCAAATGTTATGTACGTAATAAAAAATATATCAGAAAGGAAACAAAAATCTGGTGCCCTGAGTGTAAAACTGCTTTGTGTGTCTACCCTTGCTTTAGGGTGTTCGACACTGTTCAAGAATTTTAAATTCTGAACAGTATGAAATAAAAAAAATGTTTCTTTCCAGGGCCATCAAAACAGCCCTTTTCAGGACTACAAATATTGATAGAGGGATACCTGAATGTACTGTTTCCTTTTCATCTTGAAGGCGAACTTTTAAGTTCTTTTGTAAAGAATGATATTTTCGTCTTTTCGAAGGAATAAAATATAAGAGGAGTTGGAATACTCTTTCCAGTTCCTCTTGAACTGGAAAGAGTATTCCAGGTAAAGTATTTCACCAAAAAAATAAAAATAATAATGAAATAAAATTAATAAATAAAATATATAAATAATAACGTGAACATTTTCACCTTGCCAACACTCAACATTGATGTGATATGGGTTACAAATTTCTTGCTTCGGATATATCATCATCATCATCATACGTATCAAGGATTTAGGCCTAGCATGGCCTGTTTCGGCTTTAGAAGTCATCGTTGAATCGTTTAAGAGGACGTCCTGGTTTTCTTTTTCCTAATGGCTTGTACTTTAAGGCTTGTTTTGGTAATCTTTCTGTTTTCATTCTTTGAACGTGTTCCATCCATTTATGTTTATATTTTTTAATTTTTTTCTATTACTGGTTCTTGGTTTAATTCTTTCATAATATCTTCGTTTATTTTGCGATCAAATAGGGTATACTGTGCAGTTTTTCTCATAAACTTCATTAGTGCTGTTGTTAATCTTTGTTTGTCTTTTTGTTTTATTGTCCAGATTTCGCTTCCATACATTAAGACCAGTAAAGTTAATGTATTGTATACTTTTAGCCTGGTTTGTTTTTGAACTAGGTTTGGTTTAAATATAGAGTTAATTACTCCTGTTATTTTTAAATATTTCGCAATTTTTATGTTTATATCTTTTTCATTTTCATAAGTGATCATACATCCTAGGTAGTTAAATGAATTCACCTGTTCTAAGATCTTGTTATCTAATACTATTTTAGTTCTTGCTGGATCTTGTCCTTTAAAGGCCATAGTTTTTTATTTTTCCGTTGATATTATCATACCATAATCTTTGGATATCTCATTTAGATTTAAAATAGCTTTCTGTAAGTTATCTTCAGAATTTGTAATTATTATTTGGTCGTCGGAAAAGCAAAGAGGAGAGTGTTTAAGTTTACTGTAGGAGAAAGTTTAATTCCTTGATGTAAATTTTATTCCAATTTATTATTATTTCATTTAAGTAGATATTAAAAAGAGTTGCTGAGAGGGGACATCCCTGTCGGACCCCTTGGTTTATCTCTCTTGTATATGATTGCTCGTGATTTAATCTTATTTGTATTTGATTATTTTCATATATACTTGTGACAGCTTTTAGGATATTATTTGGTATTTGTCTTTCTTTTAATATGTTAAATAATATGTTTCTTTTAACTTTGTCAAACGCTTTTTCAAAGTCAATAAATGCAATGTGTGTTTCTAAATTATATTCTCTTCTTTTCTCTGTTATTAATTTTAGGCAAAAGGGTGGGTCTATACATGATCGTCCTTTTCTAAATCCATTCTGTACCTCTAGAATAAAGTTTTCGGAATATTTCATTAGTTTGTTATTTAAGATGCTGCTATATATTTTGTAACAGGAATTTAGTATACTGATACCTCTATAGTTTTTAGGGTCATCTCTATTACCTTTCTTAAAGATAGGAATCACAATTGCTTTTTTCCATTCTATTGGGGGGGGGGGGGATACCAGTTGAGTAAATTTTATTTAAAAATAATAAGAGTCTTTCTTTGAATCTTGTTCCTGCATATTTATATAGTTCTGAACCTAGCTTATCTTCTCCAGGTGATTTTCCGTTTCTTGTTTCTTTCAGGCTGATTTCTAATTCTTCTTCAGTTTTTTCCTTTTCATTTTCGTTAATTGTTTGCCAGTTGTCTTTTTTAAAATATTTGTCTGTCCACAGTTCTGTGTAGTAATTTAGAAATTCTTCTAATTTCAATTCGGTGTTTAATTTTATTGTTTCTTTGGTATCTGCATTTAAGTGTTTCAAAATCTTATATACATTGGGTCTTATTTTATATAAATCATGTTCTAAATTAGAAACAAATTTATTCCATGATTCTCTATGTCTTTTTCTGACTTCTCTTTTAGCTATGGCTCTTATTCTTTTATATTCTATTTCATCTTCTAATCTTTTGCTGCTTAACCATTTGTGATAGGCTTCTTTTTTCTTTTTGATTATTTCTTTGATTGTATCATCCCAGATCTTCAGTTTTTTTCTTTTATTGAATTTTTTGGTCTTTCCTAAGCTTTCATTCTATTTCTATTTCTTCATTTTGTTTTATTTTATCTAGATATTGGTTAATTCTTTGTTCATATAGCCATTGTACATTTGTGTCATTCAATAGTCTAGTTTTATAAACAAATGTTTCAATTTTTCTTTCTGTTCTTGTTACTTGTAGCCATTTAGGTGGTAATCTTAATTTTATTTTAACAAGGAAGTGGTCACTGCTTATTTCATATCCTCTGTGAACTCTAACATCTAGTGAAATTTTTGATGTCTTTTCATTTAATATGAAGTAATCCAATATTGATTTTCATCCTCTTGCTGCCCAAGTATATTTATGTATGTCTTTATGTTTATAGAAGGAATTCATTATTTTTAGGTTATTATAAACTACAAAGTCAATCAATTTATTACCATTTCTGTTTAGAGTGTGTTCTCCATGTATTCCTATATTATTATTGATTTTCGTGTTTCCAATTCTTGCATTTAAGTCTCCTACTAAAATTATGTATTCATTTCTATTTATTTTATTATATATGTTTTGTAGTTGATTATAAAAATCAATATTATCCTGTTCTCTTCCTTCTTCTGGGGCATATAAACCAATTATTGTTAAATAGCCTCTATCTATTTTTATTCTAGCTTCTATTATTCTTTCATTCCATAATTTATAATGTTTTAATTGTTTTGAAAGGGAGGTATGAATCCAAATCATGACTCCTGCTTGTGCTCTTTGATCTCTGTCGACTCCACTGGATATCACATTAAAATTTTCAGTTCTCATAGTTCCTTTTAATTTCTTTTTTGTTTCAGTGATTACTGCTATTTTAAAATTTCTTTCATTTAATAACTGGCCTAATTCTATTTCTTTATATGCTATTCCTCTTACATTCCAGTTTACTATGTGTATTATATTTTGTCGTTTCCAGTTTCGTTTTCCCTTTTCCATTCCAGGATCGTTTCCCATAGATTCAATCCGATTATCTTTTTCTGTCAGCTTACAAGTAGGATTATGTTCTCCATGTCAGGGGACTAGCCTGACGATGGAATAGTTCAGTGGTAGGGCTGCTACCTTAAGGCTTCTGAACTAGCCTTCTTCCGAATTTAAACCCATAGGAGGAATAGGGTATATTGAAGGGGAAAGAGTAGATTATAGAAGAAATATAGTAAGATTTATAGAGAGGGCATAGTTGTAAGGCCAGAAATGAAAAGACCCCATAGCCCTCGAGTACTCTAATAGCATAAGGGTCATAAAGTAAGAAGAGTTGGCTGATAAGGCCTTATAGGAAAGATTAAAGTAAGTGGATCTTCCTCAAAGTAGAAGGAGAGGATAGATCCAGCTAGGGGTCCATGGGAGTGCCGCTTCCCTTACAATCAAGATGATTGCCCCTTATGGCCCTGTTGGTCCACGAGTCCTTATTCAGTATATTCGGACCACCCCACCATATATATATATATACACACGCACGCGCATGTACACACGCACGCGCATGTACACACGCACACACATGGTGGGCTCCCCTATCCGCCACCCAGGGACGCGCTCTCTAGGGGTTACAGGGTCCCCTAGAGAGCGCGTCCGGATATATATATATATATATATATATATATATATATATTCTGTTATCTGATTTTTTTCTTGTAGTACAAAGAAGAAATCACTGCATATAATATGGAGTCTGCAGGAGGGAAAAAATCTGGAAATTGGTTACATTATAAGGAATAGAGAAATCATGTCAGAAAAATTATTCACGTAACATTCTAATATCAGCAGGCATAACATTTTCTTCTAGATTAGATATCTAAAGTAACTGAACCTTTGCTACTATTTTACACTAAAATGAATGGGCTTGTTCCCCAAGTGATTTACGTTTGTAACAGTTGTCTTGAGAACGATTTATGAAATAAATTCTCTGAAATATCTGCAGATTGAATAGGTCTATACCCCCAAAAAAGAAGATTATGAAACGCATATGCACTTTTTCTTTTAAAATAATTTAAATCCTCTTTTTCAAGATAATTGTACGAAATAATTTCTAATTTTTCGATAATAAAAGTGAAACTGATCATTATAAATTAAGAAATTATTTTGGCATAAATAATGTATAAGCATGTAAACGAAATGTCAGTATTTCTGTTAGGATATCTGTAATCAACAATCGAAAAAGAAACAACATTCTTGATGTATCTGCACTACAGCTTGAGGCACTTTAGTGTTCTCTCTTTTCTTTCTCAATAGCACTGAGAGTAATAAGCCTTTAGCTTTTCCTCCAGCTAAGAGGATAGAGGATATACCAAGTATTTCTAAGACGTAGATTATTTCAGAAATAGCAACCAGCAGCAGAAGTAGTAATATTTAGATTTTTTAAAAGAAAAACAAACAAAAATAATGCTGCTAAACTTTCTTTTGTGTGGTATGCATATAAACAATTTTGCATGGTGGAAATATAGCATATTATTTCTAAAATTTCAAATTTCAAATAATTTCAGCAGACAGTAGAGCAGCAAATAAATACTATAGAATTAGAAACTTCATGGTACAATCTGATTGCCGTATATCTTTTGTCAAAACGATAAAATGAAGTAATAGATTTTGAATACTGTCTAGAAAAGCTTTCAAAACTGAAGAAATTTAGAGTAGTTATGCAATGCAATTGAGTTCCAGGAGAGGATAAGGAAGGGGGTGGGATTAGAAAATCTTCAAAATGAGCAAACATTTTGAATCATTCCGTATATGATATTTTTCATATTATATTTTCAACATATCTACGAGGATATGCACTGGATATTATCGTAATGTGCATAATACAAATAAATAAATAAATAAAAGACGAAGGCGAAGAATCACTGCTAAAATATCATTGGATATAAATTTTTGATACCAAAAAGACTCACAATCGGAAACCGAGTAATGCAATTTAGCATTTTAACATTTCCTTATTTTTTTGCCTTTATGAACAACAAAAAAATCGTTTCTAAAACTGAAATGTGATGATCCATATAATGCTATTTGGCTAGAAACGAAAGCAAAGGGACGTATTTATTTCAATAAATATTATTTAAAAATATAAATATTTGACATAATATTTTCAAAGCAAACATTTGAAAATTCTGAAATTCGAAAAAAATTGTTTCTATATTATAAGTAAAACAAAAGAACAATCAGTGCAACTCTTCCGGTGCACTGATTTGTAGAATAAAATACACCAAATTTACTATTACTAAATAGATTCATTGCAAAGGCTGATCGGTGGTCATTTCAGGATTGATTATTTTCGCGCGAAATTTTTTGGGAAGAGACACAATAAATCATTTTAGAGGCAAGAAAGGTCAAATATCTTACGACAGTAAAGGAAATTCTAAGCAACATAATAGATGTAAAGACAGGGGAACACAAAGGTCACTCAGCAACAGTTAATCCACTAATGGCTATAGAATAGCCGTAACGAGGTTAACAGCGGAGAAAGGTAATGGCATGATTAAAGGTAGAATGCCAACGAAGTTTTGATCCATGAAAAAAGCTAGGAAGAGCTGACAATTTCATCCACATCAGCCGGTTGGGGGGGGGGGGTTAAGCTTAGGCCGTACAGCCTTTCCTATGTATGTTTGTATTCCTCTATAACACGTATGTATTCTCTTCATCAGAGGGGGGAACAGGGGGGGCTTGCTCCCCAAAGAAAAAGGAAAAAAACACTAGTCAATTTTCCAAAAATCTTTTCCTAATTAAAGTTAATTTTTAAAAATTTATGTTGTGTCGTGTCTTCTATTTCTATGCCACTTATGAATTAGCGATTATTGCAGATGCTCAGTCATAGGTTGTATGCGATGCGTAGTGTGTATTCTTAATCATCTACTCAACTCCCCCGCCCCCCAAGATTAAATCCTGAGTACACTACTGTGTACCAATACATTCTGTGTACCAATACATTGATTTTTTTTTTTTAATGAAATATTTTGCAGTAAATACGTTTAAATCTTTCAAAACTTGGTATAGGTCATCTGTGACAGATTTATGAGCTTTATCAAGCTGTATTCCCAGCGGCGTAGGAACACTTTGGCATTGGGGAAGTTGCCAAGGGCCTCAGTGACCTGCTGTGTTACCAAGTGTGTTACATCGCAACTGTCTAACTATATATATATTACGAATAATTATGAATTTGTCTAGACTCTAGAGAGATAAAAGTCTAGCTACGCTGCTGAGTGTTCCACACACTCAGATAATCTAATATAGCAAATACTGGAATGATTCTTTTCGAATGAGTGGTAATTTCAGCTGTGCTGTGTAATGTTATTAATGGTTGAAGAGAATGGGAGGTGGGGGTAGTGGTTAACAGTTTGCTAAATTCAACTATGAAACGCAGTCGTTTTAATACAGTATCATCGGTTTCAGAAATTAACTCTGCTATACATAGAAGTGACCGCTATATTGATTATACAGACAGAGCTTACGAGAATACAATCTTCGGAATTGATCGAAGTTACCTTCCTCTACTCAAAAGAACACTTAAAATAACTTCAGAGCTTATGAGGATTGTATTTTCGTAAGCTCTCAGGTCAAATTTAGGAAACTTTCATAGTTTCTAGAAATATTCGTTTAGAACTCATTTTGTATCTTTAATATCCACTATTTCTATGTAATTTATTATACAATTTCTTGGCTTGTGACATTTTTCATTTACCTTTTGAAAAGGCGCCATAATTCTAAATTTTTAATTTTTTTAATTTTTTTTATCGCAACGTATAAGATCATATGGATTCATTCAAGTGCCAACAATCCGGAGCAATCCACGACCATTTCAGCCGCACGAAAAAAAAAACGAAAACAACTATTTTCCTATAGTGATTACTGTGAATAACTTGCATGTTTCGCATTATTAATGTAGTGCATCCATCGGCATGCTTTTAAAACAGTATGCGCTAAAAAACAGCAATTTTTGAAGAGTCATTTTATTCATCTGTTGCAATATACAGGGATTATAAAAATTAAGATATTTCAGAAAGGAAGCGCATCGGTAGCATATCATGATCATTGGAGCTTGGTAACTTCGTAACTATGCTCCTTCTTTAAGTGTCCCATTTTCAATAAAATGTCGTGTTAGTGGCACCCTTCTGAGACCAGTCCAACCATTGCGTTTCTAGCTCTGCATAACGATACATCTCTTAGCCTTAATGGGAAAACATTTCTGTTATAAAAGTCGAAGTTTCTCATGGTAGTATAGGGCCGGCGCTGCCATTTATGCAAAATAGGCAACCGCTTAGGGCACAAGCCATGAAGGGGCGCAAAACTTCACTATGTTTTTTTCATACTTTACTAAAATATCAAAATTAAATAGTGATATATGATTTAGATATCGATTATTTTTCCTTATCCCTCACACATCACACTATTTTATTATTTAATCTTTTTTTTTTTTTTTTTTTTTTTTTTTTTACCTAAATGATTTGAACTTACCCCTATTTAAACTTCAGTTAAGATAAATATCTTAAAACGTTAACATTTCAAAATATTAAATTTCGGTATTTTATAACTTTTTTTTTTTTTTTTTTGTAAATGAATTATAACAGAGAATTTTCAAATTAATTAAAAAAGAAAATAAAAAAGCCCTAATTTACGTATTAATTTAACCTGAAAGACAATTTTATTTTGTTTAATGCCAATTAGAAATATTTTAGTTTATGAAATAAGGGGCGCACTTGTAAACTTTGCCTAGGGCCCAAAATAACCTGGCATCGACAGTGGTAGTACGTGTGATATAACACAAGTTAACGAAATAATTTTGTTATGAAGGATGAACATTGATTTATTTGCCAAGCAACTTTCGTTTACAGCAGCTTGTCTTTAGTTATGGCTGAATTAGAATTTCGTTTGAAAAAAGAAATCGGCAAACAACACTGCTTAAGTCAGCATGGTGAATATATTGCAGCGAAATGAATAACCAGTGTGAAGGAAGTTTGGTTTTTCAATTTGAAGTGCCATGGTGTTTTTATAAAAGTGGAATGCTCAAAAAAACATTTGCTTCTACCGAGAGCATGGGGTGGGGAAGAAAGAAAAAAGACCATGTAATTGCTTGATGTGATAGCCAGAAAAAAGAAAACATCACAGAAATAAAGTGAACAGGAAGTTAGATAGCTCTAACGTAATAACTGCCGATACTCCTGTGATTCATTTACCATAATTTATCATTTTAGTTACCTTTAAAATTATCGCGAATTTTTATTTATTTTATTTTTTCCCAAGATTAGTGATTTGGGGCCAATAATCCTTCAAATTATTATCACCATTACAGTAATACCAGTCTTATGCCGTTTCGTTTTATGAAGATTCTGTTAAACGACGCTTTTCAATTATAACCAGCGACCATTTATACGATGAGGGGGGGGGGGCTGATGATCATCCATAAGACAAATCAATTAATTTTATGTTTTCTTAGATTAAAATTTTCTTAGATTAAAAAAAAAGAACAAATTATCACAATTTGAAACATGCGGTTAAAGGATTTTAAGATATGTTCTTTCTTATAACAGTTTCTTTAATATAATATCATTTTTGTTCTAGGTGATTATCAAAACATTCCAGCCTCCTCACCATACAACGCAGCAGTAGTTCATACGATGGTTTAGCAACGAGTGGCTCCTGTGAAACAATCGCTGTGCGCTTCCGTGGCTGTTAATTTACAACATTCATTGTTTGTTACCAGTAGCGCACTCAGGATTTAATCTTGGTGGAGGGGACGAGTTGAGTAGGCGACTTGAGAATACACACTATGCGTTGCATACGACCGATGACTGAACATCTTTCCTTGGGGGGTAGGGCACCTTGGCCCCTCCCTCCCTGGATGCGCCACTGCTTGTTACATCTCTTTAGGTCTGGGTGTTTCGTTGGCTGTGAATTGTAAACTGTTTATACTAATTATTTTCTTGTCATAGCTTTGATAAAATTCCAAGTATGGTTGCTATTGCTTCCAGTGAAAAGAAGTCGCGTTACATGACTTACTAAGAATAAAATAATTAAATTTGCTGAGAATGGTGTATCGTAGAGAGGCCATAGGCTAAACTTACTTGGCACTACTGTTGTTAGATTTGTTAAAACCAAATATAAAGTTCTTAGTCAAGTGTGGGGGGGGAGCCACTAGTTAATATTACAGTTATCCGTAAACGTGACAATCTTTTTGACGAAATGAGAAAACTTTTAATGATGCAGATTGGTATGTAAACAGGTCGGCGTGTTCCTTTTAGCCATGCGATTCAGAAAGATTTACGTTTCCGGTAGACAAATGTTTTATTCACTTCATTTACGCACACATATGACTACCTAAAACGTTATTTAGCCATTACATGCATTTCATGCATTCTGATAAAAAAAAAAAAAAAAAAAAGGCAGTGGTTCACTATACGGAGGTGGTCTGGAACCTACCGTGTCATACGACCTGGTATGAGTGTATTATTATTATTATTATTATTATTATTATTATTATTATTATTATTATTAGACCTCCCGGGAGTCAACGAATCATATTGGGAGTTCCTCCATTATACACACAGCTCATCATATTATGGCTTGAATGCATTCACTGTCTTCACACCCACTACACTTCCAGGCAACGCATTCCAACCACCCTCAAACTCACCATCATTTACGATCTTTTTATACAACGTCCAGGGATGGACTCTTGTTCTCCCCTGACTCCATCCATTCTATGAAAAATCTGATACTCATTATTCCGATAATTATCCCTTAATAACTTAAATATCTCGATGACGCCCCCCCTTGTCCTTTATCCACTAGACTCTACTCTACAATGGCATTCCCTTAATCTGTGTTCATGCTCAACATTCCAGAGACTAGAAACCACCATTAGGCAATAGTTTTTGAATCTTTTACAACATATCTTCATCCATTTGAAAATCAAGTAACAAAATCTTGGCACATTAATCCATATGCGGTCTGAATAAAACTATATAGAGTTTTATTCAGACTGGAGTCATTACATCTTTACCCTTATATATCAGTGTTTCGGCATCAGTACCAGAATGCGCTGTGCAGTCCTCACAATTTTAGCAAAATATCTTTAACATTTCAAATCCTTATCCACTAACATCACCGACTTTGGTGGATAAGGATCTGAAATGTTGCATTTCCTCTAAGATATCTCCCCACCATCCTCTATTCTGCTTCCCATCTGTGCCTTCCATACTATTAAATCTTGCGAGAGTGTGCGGAATATTTTTGATAACCACCGTGAAGGAATTGAGTTAGAACCTCGTAACTTACATATTATTCTACATATTCCTCGCTAACTGTTATACACTTGTTACAACGACGCTGCCATTTCGAATCCTCTGTTAAAAAAGTCTTTCCCTTTTTGCAAACCAGTCCTCAGCTGCAGATATGAATTCATATTTGTAATTTTTTTTTTTTTTAATTTGGGAATAGGAAATAGTCAGATTGGGTCAGGCAGGTCCGGCTCTACCGAAGGTTAAAAACTTGCATATGCACGGGGCTTCAAATGTTGGGGGGGGGGAAATTGGCCTAAAGTATACGAAAAATAGATCATAAAAAAGTCATTTATTCCTTCTCTGTTGAAACCAGACTTCAGGATGTCGTTAGTTAAATTTTACATAATAAAACTTCATTGTACTGTATATATTTTTAAAAATTATAATAATTAAAAAAATGTAGTGTTAAACGGTTAATTTTCTCTCTCTCTCTCTCTCTCTCTCTCTCTCTCTTTCTCTGTCTTTCTGTAAAATATAGTTTATGATCATTTTTCATTAACTTATGAATTTTTATTAGCTAATGATTTATTTAAAATTTATGATCAGAGATGTGAAAGTCTAGCTTAACAGCATGGCTTTTAAGATGTCATTAAAAGATTTTTTTTTTTTTTTTTTTTTTTTTTAATGGGAAGTGGCGGAAAATATGCTACCGCACAGGGCGACAAAATTTCTAGGGCTGGTCCTGGGGCCAGGTTTGGTGAAATAGTGTTTGAGGTAGACATTGAAATCCCCAGTTGTATATTGACTGTTGGAGTTCATAAGCAGGTGCATTGTCCTGCAAAAGCAACACGCCTCTGCTTAGTTTCTCGCAACGTTTTTCCTTCAGTACCTCCTTCAATTCCTTCAGAGCTGCTGTAACAATTTCACCTTTTTTGAAGTACTTGGTAAGGATTGCACCATCCATATCCTAAAAGACAATGGCACGAACCTTCCCTGCTGACTTTTTAGTTCGAAACTTCTTTGGCCATGGAGAACCTTTGTGTCTCCACTCCATTGACTGTTGTGTGTTCTCTGGGTCATAGTGACGAAGCCGTGTTTCATCAACGGTCAGAATACGATCTAAAAAATTTGCACCTGATTTCTCAAAATGATCAAAAATCCCTTGAGATGACAGCACATGTTTCTCTTTGGTCGGCATTCAAACCTTCGGGGGATACTTTGTTGAGAGTATTTGCATTTCCGGATTTTGGTAGATAATGACGGCAACTCGTTCCCTGGATGTCTCCAGAGTCTTTGCGAAGTTTTTGGCTGGCATTTGTTCATCAAGAATCATGGCATGCACTGTGTGGAAGTTTTCAGGTGTGATCGCTGTAAGGTCTCCAGCCCAGGATGCCCAGCTTTCAATTGTTGGTTATACTGGAAGGCACAGTCCCTTAAATTCTCACGCAATGTTTGGAGAATCTCAGTTGCAGACTTCTCTTGCAGCACGAAAAACCTGACGGCCCGCATCTCTGTGTCTTCGAATTTCTTCAAAACCACTAACATGTTTTCTTACATATCCTAAATGAAAAACAGTATTTATTACGATTTCAAGAAACATAGGTGTTAAAGGGTTTTAAGATATGGTCTTCCTTGTGGTTTATATCAGAATGCTTTAACATCATTTTGCTCTAGGTGTTAATCAGAACTTTTCAGTCCCCCCCCCCTCCCTCGTACAGCTTGTTACTTTCAACTGGTCTTTCACCACACCACTAGTGACTTCCTCTTCTGAGATATCTCAAAGACACATGTTGATATATATCAGCAAGTCCTACATGCTGATTGATATCGAGTTTACTGAATTCCTCGTGTACACCTCCAACTCACTTACCATCAGAGTTCCTCCTCCCTCCCCGCTGACCTCAAGTTCTGTACGATGCTATTTTCACGAGGATGAAATCCTTTATGAAATGTTCATTTAACATCTCAACTATATCTGCCTCAGTGGATATCATTCACTGCAACCAGTATGGCCCGCAAAAAAATCGCCCTCACAAAACAATTCAAAAAAAAGTGTACACACATCTTCACCCCATATGCCTTATAATTCATTTTTCGGTGAACTGTATATTCGATGAATTGTGATTTTCCGATCAATTGTTGTTTTTCGATCAATTGCATTTCGTTGAATTGTGTTTTCGATTAACTGCTGATCGGTGAATTGCCTTTCGGTTAACTGTTTTTCGGTGAATTCTCCGGATACCAAATCTATAAACGGTAACTATTTCGAATAATCCTCGAGTTCAGTTTTAATTCTCAATCATTTAGTTCCGAGATTATTTAATTATTGTTACGCGACGCATCTGTTTTGTAAGCCACAGTTCTGCTAATTCTCCAGAATAATCTTCGTCGCAGGTAGGGAGATTAAAGTCCACCCAATAATCTGATAAATTTAAAAACATAATAAAGAGACGACGTGTAACTTTTCATTTAAATCAGATAAAAGGATCGAGTTCTCCAGTCTTAATCTGTATATCTTAATACACAAATCCTCCGAAAGTTATGTTCCCCACGTTTCTCAAATACTGCAAACCAATCAGCAGTAAACGAGCAACAAATGTAATCAAAAATTATCAAAATAGAGTACTGAAAATGGGAAATCGTTTACAATTAGCTCTGCACAACTTCCAGAGACTTGTTATCACATCTAGCTTGAAAAAAGTTCCACGTTTGGCTTCCACGACAGGGTTTCCATATTATTCAATCTCCTTTGCCCATTCATGGCACCAGTGAACGATATTTTTACAGGCTTATTGTAGACGGAATTCAAATACAAAACAAAATTGCGTGCTAAACTCTATATCGGCAAGCCGACATGGCCTTCGTTGAACAAGCAGTTGGAAAGCGTAACCATCCAAGAGGGCACATGGATAAAATGTATCAAAAACACATGCTTCGCACCCAAGTTATTTCCATAACATCCAAAAATTATATCGAATTCGATGGGCACTTCCTATAGAAGTAATTATTGACGTATATACAAGTCAGAGTCGGTATGTTTATTTGTTAACAATAATATCATCCAAGACAGGATAGAAACTTATCGGATATTTAGTAGCATGGAAAATGTTCAAGCACTTCAGCCTTCCACTGAAGAGATCATCTCACAATGGGGGAAAAACATTTGCCACAAATTCGCAGAGCATCCATAAACTATTCCACCAGGCTGGCTGTATAGAAGATGCTTCTCCAGGTTTACAGTAAGATTCCTTGTAGTAATTCTCATGCAAATGAATGCCAAACATTATAGTGACATTTTGTATGATTCTTTGTAGCAGCCACAGTTGGTGTGTTTTTTGGAAACGAATTAGATGAGTATCAGTATGATAACTCATCACGTGATAACTCATACTGCAATAAGGGTTTGAAGAAATGGGAGGAAAGAAAACGGTAGACTAGTTAGAACGTTGGTTGAGAGCGAAATCAACATAATTAATATCGTTTTGGTAGAGGAACATTCCAAAATACCTGAATCCGCTTGTGTTGAGGTTTGTGAAACATTGATCAAAAAGCACTCACAAAAATGCAATAATTTTTATGAGTTTCTTTTAGATTCCCAATACTTCTGGAATGTAGTGTAGTAGTTTATTTTGGTGTGGATAAACCACTCCGCAGAAAAAAACAGGAACATTCCATACTTTGAATCTTCCCGTTTCGCGTATACTCGTTAACACAAGTTTGAATCAGTCCGCCAGCTCTAAACGAACTAGGCTCTCGTTGCATGCTGCCAAAGTGGTGTTAAGACGATATTTTAACGAATAAGAAAGGGAGCGATAATTAGGAAATCAAAGACATCGATTGTTATACTACTGGGAGCAGCTCATCACATGATCTGAAAGTGTGGACACCCCTCCCCCACTACTACAGATCTTTTCGCCCGAATCCATCCATAACGCGGTGGTGCTGCCCTGGTGGGCAGGGGATGCGTATGAAATATTAACAACACTCTTCAGTCCCTTGGACCGCGAAATCACCTGATTAAAAGATCCGACAGTTCCATTAGTAAACGATATTTGGTCAGGAACGCTGCACACTCGTAAGAAGTTCTTAGTGCAGTCCCAATAAAATGGCCTAATTGCTTTGTGTCAGCGGCTACCTCATGCATTGCAGACCCAGCTCACTGGGTAACTGATGAATATCACCCCTCATTGAGTGCCTTGCATAGATTATCGAGTCTGGCCACAGCAGAGGCTAATAGCGAATGTCACGAGAGAACCAAGCAAGGAGAAACGTAAGGCAACAGAGGTGGTAAAAATAATACCTGAATTCTGTAATTACTGATAACAGCAGAAAAAAAGTAAGTGTTCTTAGTAGCAGATCTCTTTATAGGTACATTGTGTATGAGCCACATCTGGGTAAGTTTTGATGAAATGTGGCATAAAAATTCCTTTTTATATCTATCATTCGTTATTTTAATTTCGGTGCAGTTTTCACATCATTTCAGTAAAACCCATTTGACACGAATACCATCATATCAAGCGGCTATTTAATGCAAAGAGTTAGAGTTCGGAATACAGCAACTGCTATGAGTGAATATTTCCACTACTTCGTATGAACATTGTGGCCTGCTCAGACTATTAACTTAGCTTTACAAAAATCGAGTTAATTTTGTAATTAATTAATGCTATAATACGGAACAGGGCAGTTAATCCTTTCCGAGATCTTGAGGAATAGAACCTTCTCTCTCTCTCTTCCCGTATGAGACCGACTAACTTTCTTCCTATTAATTAATTCTTCCTATAGATGGGAATCAAACCCAAATCTTTCCAAACAAAGAGATCATCATTGCTGACTGAGCCACGTATCCATGTATACACATGTACAATTTTGTTTGTGTAATATATCTGTCAACAAGATGACTGAAACCGGGAATATTGAAGGTAGAAGAAAAATCACCAGGGAAACAAAACTACATTGCCAACAATAGAAGAAAATAATGATCACCCAAAAATTTTACAAGAAGAAGTCAGATACGCAATAAAACAGATGAAAAACAATAAAGCACCAGGCATTGATACTATCCCTACTGAACTGTGGTCATATGGAGGCAGCACATTAATCGAATATTTAACAATCCTAGTCAATAAAATACTACAAACAAGAGAGATCCCAGATGACTGGAGAACTGGAAAGATCATCCCAATATACAAGAAAGGAGACAAAGAGACTGCAGAAATTACAGACCAATCAATTTACTCCCTCACACCTATAAAATATTCGTGAGAACTATACAAAATAGATTAAAAAACACCTATGAAGAACTGATAGGCATAGAACAAGCTGGTTTCCGAGGAAACTATTCAACAATAGACCAAATTTTCACATTGCATCAACTAGCAGAGCTCAGCTGGGAAGACCATAAAGAACTATATTGTCGTTTTGTGGACTTTAAACAAGCTTTTGATAGTATCAATAGAGAAATCCTTCTTAAAATTCTACTAGAAAAAGCAATAGACAAATATATAATACAGTTTCTGATAAAATATTACTCTAAGACAAATGCAGTAATTAAAAAGGACACACTCACAACAGAACCTATAGAGATCCAAAAAGGAATAATGCAAGGATGCCCATATTATCCCCATGCTTATTCAACATGAATCTAGATGAAGTTGTAAAAAAGGCAACAGACAATGAGCTGGAATCAGTGTGAAAGGTATAAACATAAATAATATCAAATATGCAGATGATCTCGTCCTTATTGCAAGAACCCCAAATGAACTACAAAGGTTAATAAACAAGCTAAACGAAACCTGTACAAAAGACAAAAGTGCTGAAAATGGGGAGGAACAGAACTACCATCTCAGCCACCCTAAATGGAGAAGAAATAGAACAAGTAGATAACTTCATATATTTTGGATCAAAACTAACAGAAACAATAGATGAACTGAAAACAATCAAACACAGAATAACGATAGGATGGACCATCATGGGAAAATTACAGAAAATCTGGAAAACAAACAAGATATCTAGGCAAGCCAAAATCAAATTATATGAAGCAATAATTATACCAACAGTTATCTATGGAGCAGAAGCGTGGACAGTTAAAAAAAGAGAGGAGAGAAAACTGCTGGCATTTGAAATGAAATGCTTAAGAAAAATAAATATAACAAGTTGGATAGAAAAGAAAACAAAAAGCACAGTCAGATAAGAATTATTGTATAAAAAGACTAGAAAAAATTAGAATACAACAACTGAGATGGTTTGGCCACACTGTACGCCTGGATGCAGACAGACTTCCTAACGTCCTAATCAATACTTTTCCAACTGAAAAAAGAAGACCTGGAAGACCAAGAATTACCTGGCTGAAATTAATAAAGAATATATCGGGATGCAGAACATATAAGGAACTTTTTCGGACAGCAAGGAATAGAGAAGACTGGAAGATCCTGCTCAAGAGAAGACTCTACCGGTTCTAGACGGAAGAAAAGAAGATGAAGAAGAATACATCTCTGTCTATACGTATTCACAGATACATTTTGTGTGAAGTCACACAATGAATTTTTGAATACGTATAGACAGGTGTATAAAACAGTAAGTATAAAAATGTTATACTTACGGAATGTAGAAGTAAATTCCCCTTCAAAGTACATGCTATAAAGACTTATTCTAGCATATATATATAGCAGTGTGTCGGAAACATCCTTTCAACAGTGTCTACCATCTCCGAAATCCTGTTCTGACAACATCACTGAATGTTTTGCCATGCAGAGTAGCACGAAGTAGTAATCAATTTCAATCAGCATTTGTTATCAATTGAATATAGTTTGTTACATATACTGATAGATAGTTCAGTTGCTTTTTCCCCCTATGGAATTCCTGCAAGGATCTCATCCATAAATTATGTAATACTATCCTTAAGCTTGGATAAAATTATCCTTATGGTTGCGAAGCGCATAGCCACTAGGCTAACCACTCGGACATACTATCCATAAGCTTATTGCATCCGAAAAGTAGCATTTCCTCCGCGATAACTGGGTTCCAGGCTACATTCAGTGAATAGTTGATTTTTTATTTATTTATGGATATCTTAGATTAATTAATGTACTAGTAATAATATATTAGTATAGTTTTCAGGGGTTTTCTTTTTTCTTTTGTTTTGTATTTGTTGTATATATTAATATATTTGTGGATATATTATTGCACTTAAAGACGAAGTCACGACTTCAAGTTTCCCAGGACCGAAAATTGAGGATGTGACAAACGTAATGGAGAAACAAAAAAGAAAACTAAAAGAGATAGTAATGCTCGTAGAAACAAATGATTTAAGTATTGAGAAATATATTACAGATGATATGCAAGGATTGCTGGAAGAAGCGAGACAGAAAAGTAAGAGTGAAAAGTTTCAGGCTTTTACAGAGATTTGATGATAGTACTGAGTTGAGGACTTCGATTGCAAATGACTCGTTGAATGCAGAGCTGTGTAGAAAAAAAAATAATTGTGAATTTTTGGATGTGTGGAATGAGTTTGACAGGAATGAAAGACTTATATAACATGGATGGCTTGCACATGAATAGATTTGACATCAGGAGCCAGGAAAAATTATTTATTGAGGCGAGACCTAATTCAGAAAGATGGAGAAATCAGATCATCATGGGAGGAACTGTGAAAGTGTGTTTCTAAATTCAATTAAGTTATACAAAGGGATAAAGATATGAATGACAATGAGCATGGTTAGGAATCTTGTGAATGGGTAAACCTATACACATTGGGTCGAGACGGAAAGGGACAGTTGATTATGGCAGACTGCAAATGCAAGTACACGAAAAACCTATCTATACACAAATTACAGGAACATCCAATAAGAGGGTTGAATTCGTTGCCTTGTAGAATACGTTTTTGTCTAAGATTGTTGGTGTTGTGACACCTAAAGCTAACAGAGGAAATAATTAATGATAGCAGTTCATTCACTGTTTATGATAAC
This sequence comes from Typopeltis vanoorti, assembly GCF_054136105.1. Lineage (NCBI taxonomy): Eukaryota > Metazoa > Arthropoda > Arachnida > Uropygi > Thelyphonidae > Typopeltis > Typopeltis vanoorti. The sequence goes on from NC_143549.1 coordinate 32,506,550, forward strand.
AGCGTAATGAACAGTAGCTAATTTGAATCCATTTAAGGTATAAACTTATGAAAGCAATAATGGTATAATGATGTCCTACATAGCAGTGAGGGGAGGTTATTTGCTGTAAAGTGGAGGCTTACAGGTTAAAATACATGATGAGATGTTGCTGTAGACCTGGCGGCTCAGCTGCTGGGAACGATGCAATCCATCGACAAATTACTTGATGGGCACCAAACGAGTGCTCATTATAGGCTACTTAGATTATGCTAATATTGATTGGTTAGCAGAGAAAACTCATTATAAGAATAAAGGATAATTTATTGGTTGCGAGACAAATTTCTCATTTAGCATGTGAAAGAGGGAAGGAACTCGAGGGCAACGAGTTTTAAATTTGATCATAGCGACAAAAAAGAATATCGGTTAGGGATGTGACTGCTTTACCACCAGTTGGTAACAGTGATCATGCTGTACTGTCCTGGGAAGTAACTAACTACAATATAATGATGTTTCAAGTAGAACACGTTACACGCCGAACTTCAAAGTCCGAAATTATGACAAACTCGGAAGAATACTATCTTTGGTCCAATGGTATTAGTTACTGAACGGAAAGGATATACCTTGAAAAGAGACTTGAACTCTAAGAACACAATCAGTATCTGAATGTGTCCTTAGAGTTCGGAGACCAGTAGGGTGGGAGTGGAAGGAATGTGCAATCTTGTTAAGCAAAATGTGGATGGAATATCTTGAGAGTAAGAATGAGAGGAGTTATCAAGAGGGCTGAGCAAATCCACTCGCCCACTCATTCGTGACGAGTAAATTTGGTAGCTAACCTGTTGCTGAAGACTGGACAAAATAGGATATTTTCTTATTTTATTTAATAAAAACAGCTATACAAAAATAACTTTAAACTAAATCGTTTTAACTTTACGAAAGCACGATGAATCTGCTTCATATAAAGGGCCTTCTAGCGTCAAAATGAATGTACACCCTCTCTGTCCAAAAAGAAACCGAACTTTTCGAAAATAGAAGAAACTAGTGGCGCGACCTGTTGTATCTTTTTGTTGTTGAAAGCGGCAATCTCCATTAGTCTTGTGTCAACTGTTTATGACATTTGTTTTTATTAGAAGCAGAGTTATAGTGCCAAGAGTGACAGTGTGCTTTGACGAACGGTCGGAAAATGAGTTTCAAACAGAGACCTGCGATTGACTTTTGTGTTAAACTTGGTAAAAGTTTTACCAAAACGCATCAAATGCTTCAAAAAGCATACGGTAATGAATGCTTGTCCCATACTCAAGTTTACGAGTGGTTTAAACGATTTCAAAGTGGTCTTGAGGCGCTTGAGGACGACGAAAAGCCGGGCCGTCCAAAAACAGGACTAAATTGTAACTGAATTTTTTAACATCCAAAAAGTGAGCAATTTCATCAAAGAAAACCCGAAATCGTCCGTGAGATTGATTGAAGATGAATTGGGGATTCCAAAATCAAGTGTGCACAACATTTTAACCGAGAGTTTGGGCCTTCGTAAATTGAATTCGCGATTTGTTCCCCACAAGTTGACCGACGACCAACAAATTTATCGAATTGAACACTTCAAGGATCTCATTAAAACCTCTCTTAAGGACTCAGACTTCCTTGAAACAATCGTTACTGGTGAGGAAACGTGGTGTTTTGAGTATGAGCCCAAAACAAACCACCAGTGTGTGAGTGGAGACCACCAGAAGAGGGGCATCCGAAAAAAAAATCGCTTGGAGAAGTCAAAAGTAAAGCCAATGCTGATTTGTTTCTACGATTCCAAGGGCATTCTCCACAAAGAATTCGTTTCGCCTCGCCAAACGTTCAATGGTGAGTTTTATCTCGAAGTTTTGAAGCGATTGACGAGAATTCGTCGTGTACGGCATGGATATCGTGACGACCGACCGTTCGTCAAAACACACGTCACTCTTGGCACTATAACTCGACTTCTAACGAAACAAATGTCATAAACAGTTGACACAACACTAACGAAGGTTGCGCTTTCGACAGCAAAAAGATACAACAGGTGGCGCCACTAGTTTCTTCTATTTTTAGAAAAGTTCGGTTTCTTTTTGGACAAAGGGGGAATTACGTTTACAATTATATTTTCCTTAAAATTAATATTTCACTGTTCTTCCGGTTATGGACTTTTACATCTTCGAATAGTTCTAACAGAATGAAATCTTCTCTAATCGCGATTTCATTTCTCTAATTGCAATTTCACTTCGTGGAACTCCTATTGACTTCTTGAACATATAATTAAAAAGAAGATTAAATTAATTTTTCAAGTCTTAGTTATTAAATATATAAAATGCAGGATAGAAAAGTCACTGGTATTGTACAGAAAGCAAAGTTGGAGTATGGAAAAAGGAATTGACTGTACAGGCTGAAGGTGCTCAAAATAATTTTACTATTATGATGCGAGTAAAAGAATGAATGAAAGCGAAAGAAAAACTTGCTGGTGTGCTTTTCTAGGAAGCTGATGAGATTGTTTCAATGCGCATTCACTTCATAAAGATCTATCATTTTGGTATATGTAACATGGAGCACAGCGCCGTCACTACATTGGATGAGGAAACAGAGAAGATTTGAACCCAGATCTTTCCAACTAAAGTTATTTTCCTGAAACCGGTGTTTTTCTGAAGTTTTTTTCCCGAAACGGAGGTTTTTCAGCCTGAAAAACGAGCAAATCGGCCAGAAGAATACACGCAATCTATAGCTATAGCACATAATGCAGATAGGATTAACCGCCTCTTGTCATAAGCAAGTTTCCAAAAAGTGAAGTTTTTTCGGCAAGACAGTCCATTGACCTTAATACGAAAAGGAAGATGAGATGAGAAAGAGGTCCTAGAGTTTTTTTTTCATAACCTGGATAAGAATTCCCAAATAGGGACAAAGCAGTTATCAGTACTTATGCTAAAAAATGTTTAGCTGAACTGGTTAGGCCATTCAGATATAATCGAAGCATGAACTTAGGGAAGATTCCACATGAATGGAAAGAATATATTATAGTCTCGTTGTACATAAACGGATTTGCATAAACGGATGTGTCTAACTACTGACCTATCAGTATCTCTGGAGTGATGGTGAAGTTTTTGAAGTTGGTAAGAACTTGTATACTGAAATGTGTTAATAGGTAATCAATACTTTACGAGGAGCAGCATGGTTTACTTAAGAGAGGTCACGTCTTAGCAGTTGGCTCATGTTTTGGAATAATGTTACAGATAAGTTGGATAAAGGGAATGGATATACTTACTGTTGTACTACTAAGGCATTTGTCAGGCTACCACGTGAAAGACTGCTGCATAAATTGGGAGATATAGGATTGGAATATAAATATTGACTTGCATAATTGGTGGCTGAATAACGAGTATCAGAAAGTGATATATGGAATAGATGAATCTGTGATATTGAAGGTGTCCAGTGGTGTATCCTAGGGATCATCATCCTCAGACTGATGATATTGAGAAGAACATGATAGGAGATGTTCAACTGTTTGCAAAGATTGGCAGAGCAATCAGACATTAATGATAGACTGCACATACCAGGTAAGTTGAAGTTGCTTGAACTATGGGCAAATGATAATGGTCAATTCAACGTTAGTAAGTTTAAATTTTATTACACTTCGAAGTGATGAGATTTCTAACGGCACACATTGGTGGATTTAGGTTTGAAAAAACTTTTGAGACAATAGATCTTGGAGTTATGGGAGAAGAATTCGAAGTTCAAAGGTCACAAAGCAAAATTGCAAACACAACGCAGAGGATAATTGCGACGTTGAAACCAATATTCACAAGTAAGGATATGGAAGTCATTTTGCTTCTTTGCTTCTTTATAGGGCCTAGATGACAGCACCTCATTGTGCGCAGGTACGGTCTTGTTGATTCCGTGGGGATGAAGAAGTAGAAGACAAGATGTAACAAAAAGTTATAAAGATGATATTGGGACTGCGGAGTGCAGATTATGATATATTGAGAGTATGTGAACCGCAGACTGATAAAGAGCATGGGGGTGATAGGACAGAAGCTTATAAACGTCTGAAAGCTGTCACCGGGTGATAGAAGTTTTCATTAATAAGGAAGGTGGAGAGAGGAAGTCAAGTTCGTGTGTAAGAAAGGGATAATGATATCGGTAAGTTGATCGGTCCTGTTAAATTGGTGAGTGCATCTAGTATGAATGAGCTTAAGAGACGCTATGACAGTGGACTGATGTGAGCGATGCATGGCCTCTCTCGATGAGTCTGTGACACTCGAGACGTTGGTGTCTGATAATAATAAACTCGTAACCTACTACAATAAAACACCGATTTCTTCTCTTCCCTCATCTTAGAAATATTACTCATCTTAGAAATATATATATATATATATATATATATATATATCAGCATAACATTACAATATATTGCTTAAGAAATGTAATACATAATTCCAGACGATACGAATATTACTTGCAATCGGGAGATACATATCTAGAGCAAAGTACATAATTCCAACAAAATTTTAGAATACAGCAGAGAAACACGCGCAGAGAGAGAGAGCGTTGTGTGGAATAGTATATTGGCTAAAACTTTATGACGTGTTCAGAGTGTTGTTAAAGCGAATTTCCGTTTTCTGAATATCCATTTGTGCAGTAATTTTTCGCCACTGCTTGTAGAAAGACTTCAGAATTTCCATTTGGTGGTTAATGACAAGTTCCAATATAAATCTGAAAAAAAAAAAGCAATGGAACGATGAAATGCACTGGGAAAACGTTCCCGCGGGTTGTTACTAAATACTGCTGCTGCGTTTGTGCAAATTCAAGCGTTTCCAATGCCATGTTATCCCCTCATACGAACTCTATCTATCCCACTGGCTTTAACAGGCCTTTTAAGGCCCACAACCTTCCAAGCATGCTTGGATTTCGTAACCGAAATACGAGGATAGAATGGTCACTCCTATGCCTCAAGGTATTCTTGGCTGTATCTCTGTGTGTTCACGGGGCCGGTTTGCCTGCTTGCGGGATGAAAAACGCCAGATAAACTGGCGGGAAAAACCCTACTGCCCGCGCCCAAGACCGGCTAACTTGGCTATGGCTGAGGAAGATCCTTCAGCTCCTCACGTCTCCGACGGGAATCGAACCTAGGACACTCCTTCCCCAGGCATATGGTTGCGAAGCGCAAAGCCACTAGGCTAACCGCGCGGACTCATACGAACTCTCATTTTTGTATAAAAGCTAAGGCACAAACATATTGCATCTGACTCTCAAAACAACGAATTTCCTGGATGCTGAAGAAGCAATATTTGTAATGCAGCCATGACAGGAAAGAAAATTGAGGTATCCTAATGGCCATATACATTTGTGGATGTGAAGTGAACCTTAAATTTCCTTTCCCAGTAAAAGAAGTCGGTCTTGTTCAAAGATTTGGATATTGTCGAAAGTAAAGCCAGAAGAAGAAAGCTCTCTCTCTCTCTTTCCTGAAATATAAGGACTGACTTTTACTAGCATTGAAATTAAGGTTATTAGCATACCATTGAAGAATAGTGTAGAGGGGGGGGGATGAGGTAATTTATACTACTTAGGCTTATAGAAGTTGATATTTTGGAAGTTTTGGCTTAGTGGCGCTTGTCTACTTTATCCTGTGAAAATCCACAGGATGATTCAAGCAGATGGCATTTGCTTCCATAGTAGACTGCCTGAAGAAAGATAGTTAATTCGATTTTAGACTATAACTTTCTTCAGCCAAGTTAATCTTTGGCACAGGGAAGAGGTTTTTCTCAAGAATACTTTTTTGTAACCTCACAGCTCAAAAACTCGACCACGGAACTTACTGTTTCAGCCATAATATAATCGTATATACCTCTCAGGACCTCAGCAATTGCCGGTCCCAAGCCCGGATGAGAAAGGAGGAGAGTTATAATTGTGGCTAGCAACCATAATATGGAAAAAAACATATTGTATTTTCCATATTATGGTTGCTAGCCACAAGTACAACCCTCCTCCTTTCTCATGTTGGAAAACCGACAACAAAACCAAGAGGGAGAAGTACTGGGAAAAATGAAGCAAGCCAGTGAAAGCCACATTGGGGAAGCTGACAGGCGGAAAACTCCAAGAAAAAACCTCTTTAGCCCAAAACGTTTAACCAAAATTGGATGCTGGAATATTAGGACTTTGTACGAAAGTGGAAAAGCTAACTTACTAACCAGAGAAAGGGAAAAATACAAAATAGAAATACTAAGTCTAAACGAAACAAGATGGAATGGTAGCGGAGAAATCCAACTAACAACAACAAATACATTTTATATTCTGGAAACCAGAATGAAGATGACACACATAGCAATGGTGTAGCTTTCATGCTAACAACAGATGCTAGAAGAGCACTAATTGAATGAAACCAGTTTCTGAAAGAATCATCAAAGCTAGATTTAAAACTAAATACAGAAATGTGACTATAATAAACATACATGGACCAACAAACAATGCAAAAACAGAAGAGAAAGAAGACTTCTATGGCATGCTGCAAAAAGAAGTAGATGGAGTCAAAAGTAAAGATATGCTTTTAATTATAGATGCAAAAGTAGGAAATATTAACGTGGGATATGAACGAATAATGGGAAAAGAAGGTTTAGGAAACTGTAATGAAAATGGGGAAAATCCTAAAAGACTTTTGCATTTTCAATGATATGTTCATAGGAGGAACCGTATTTAAACATAAAGACATCCATAAACAGAATTGGATATCACCTGATAAGAAATCCAAAAACCAAATAGACCATATTTTAATAAACAGACCTTGGAGAACCTCTTTGATGGATGTAAGAGTTTGGAGAGGTGCAGATGCGTTTACAAACCACTTATTATTTGATTGCAAAAATAAAAATGAAACTAATAACAATATGTTTTTTAGTTTCATTTTTTTTTCATTTTCATAAAGGCAAGAACCAACGAATTAAATACAATATATCCTAACTGAAAAACAAGGATACAAAATACAAATATAAAGTAACATTAAGGAATAAATATGGAAGCCTTGTAGAACAACATAAGGAAATAGACATTGAAGAGAACTGGGAAAAAATAAAGAATATATTTAATAGTACCACCGAAGAAGTTCTGGGAAGGCAGAGTAGGAATCACAAACAATGAATCTCTGAAGAAACTATTAAATTATGTGAAGAAAGGAAAGCTTTATGGAATACACTTCTGCAAAGTACAGAAGAAAACAAAAGAAACAGGATAAATGAAAGATACAGGCTTAAAAACGGACAGATAAAAAAGTGCAAAGAAAGATAAAATAGTTTTCCTGGAGGAAATGTGTAAAGAGGCTGAAGAAGCAGCAAGTAAATTTGAACCAAAGTGGTTGTTTGAGATAACAAGAAAGCTAGCTGTAGCTGGGAAGAATTTCAAAAGACAAGGGCCTGTAAAAAATAAACAAGAAAAGTTACTCATGAATGAAGCAGACATAGAAAAAAGATGGGTAGAACATTTCCAAGAAATTTTAAATGGAGAAATAGAAAACCTAGAACAAGAAATACCAGAAACACCAGAAGAAGATATACTTAAAATAAATACAGGAACTATAACTAAACTAGAAATAACTCATGCAGTAAAGAAAACAAAAAACAATAAAGCAGCCCGGAGTGACAATATACAGGCTGAACTACTTAAAGCAGATATAAACACTATGTTGAAATGCTACATCTGCTATTTAATCAAATATGGGAAAAGGAAGAATGGTCAGAAGACTGGAATACAGGGCTCTTGGTTAAACTGCCAAAAAAAAAAAAAAAAAAAAAGGGAGATATAACACTTTGTAAAAATTGGAGAGGGATTTCACTTCTAAATGAAACAAGAAATTGAAACTAAACTGAGGAAAGAACAGGCTGGGTTCAGGCCAAACAGATCTTGTATTAATCAGGTAATAACATCAAGAATAATTGATGAACAATCAATAGAGTGGCAGAGTAGCCTATATTTGGGATTCATCGACTTCGAACGTGCATTTGATAGCATAGACAGAAAGACTATATGGAAGTTAATGAAGCACTACGGGATTCCTCAGAAAATCATAAATATAACAAAGAAAACTCATGTAAAATACAAAATACAAATAATAAATAATGGCAAACTATCGGAACCATTTGCAACAAACACAGGAGTAAGACAAGGATGCATACTCTCCCCAACCATCTTTCTGATTGTCATTGACTGGGTGATGAAAACATCTGAAGAAAGAATTGGCATTCACTGGGGATGGTCAAATAAAATCAGTGACCTGGATTTTGCAGACGATATATGCCTTTTGGCACAAAAACATCAACACCTCCAAAATAAAATAGATAATTTAAACCAGGAAGCAAATAAATGTGATTTGAAAATAAATCATAACAAGACCAAAGTAATGAAGATAAACCCCAAACAAGAATTGGTCTTTGAAATACTAGGGAAAACACTGGAACAGGTAGATAACTTTGTCTACCTGGGATCAGTGATCAGCACACAAGGAGGAACCCAACAGGACATACAAAATAGAATCCAGAAAGCACAGATTGCATTCAGTATGATGAAGAAAATTTGGGGATCCAAAGAAATAAAATTAAAAACCAAAATTAGGCTCTTCAACACTAATGTTAAACCAGTTTTACTATACGGGGCTGAGACATAGTCACTAACAAAGGAAAACATAAATAAAATACAGGTCTACATAAACAAATGCTTGAGGAAGATACTAGGAACATACTGGCCAAATAAAATAACAAATATAGAACTTTGGGAGAGAACAGGTCAAACCAGCATCAGAAATGAAATCACTAAAAGAAAATGGAACTAGATAGGTCACACAGTCAGGAACCCAGATAAAGAAATAGCAAAAATTGCACTAGAATGGAATTCCCAAAGCAAGAGGAAAAGAGGCAGACCCAGGATAACATGGAGAAGAGAACTACAAATAGAGGCAAGACGGCTGGGATGTTCTTGGAAAGAGATTAAAAAAAAGCATTGAATAGAGTCAGATGGAAGTCAATGGTTGAGGCCCTATGATCCGCAGGGAGCGAAGAGGATAGGTAGATATACCTCTCAGGATTTATGACCACGATTGGCAGGCGGCACTTGTTTGCTGTGATCTCTCCCCTGAAAGTCTTGATTAATTGATAGCCTCGAGCCCGCTGTCAGTGATGGCTGAAGGATGGAGACGTACTACTCATCGATCTTCAAAGTGGGTTACAGCTGAAGGAGCTCTACTTAACTTCGGGAATAATAATAATAATAAAAAAAAGACGTTACAGGATTTATTGGTTTCTTTGGAGATTTGTGTAGTTCAAGATTTGTCAAAAACGAATAAACAGTGTACATTCATTATCAAATCTTTGGAATGGATTTGCAGTCAACTGGAGAAGGTCATTGATATTGATAAAGGTCAGAATGAAGAGAGTAAATGATGGCCTTGTGGAACACCAGCATTGGTTGCAAAGTCGGATGATAAATATCTATCTACCATCACATGTAACATTAATTTAGATAGAAAAGCTGGCAATCTAGTCGCAGAAGTTAGACCAACATGGTCAGCGCTTGATAGGCCTTTGTACAGACGATTAAATGGCAAATATCAAGAGTTATCCCAAGAGATTCCTTAACTTTTCCATGTTCGTTTAAAAGTAACATAAGTAGATCTGTTATGGATTAACAATGACGGAATTCACGTTGGAGACTGTAGAACGGGAGATAATAAAGGCAACATAAAATCTTAGAGGAAAAATATTCATTACAATCGAAAAAATGCCATCAGGACTAAGAGACTTTTTAGTATTCAGTTGAGACAAGATTCCAAGACATATAATGGAAGAGAATTTAGAGTTAGAATGGACAATAAATATTTCCAATCACCGAAGCATGAAATTTGCTTATTAAAACAATTAAAACTATTAAAACAACTATTTAAAAAATTACGAGTTCTTATTATGGATGACCACTTTCCATATCCTGAAGAGGTTCGGATGAGAAAGGAAGATCTGACAAAATTCTTTACGCAAACCTAATGCATGCCAGTTCATAAACGATTAGACCTGATTTTCCGTGCTGATGAAATCGGAAAACGTCCGCTAACCTTGTCTTCTTATTTCCGCAGAACTACTGATTCTGTTCTCGAACATGTAATAACGGCCAATATCTAAGAGCACTTAGATTTTGGCCGTTATTAATAACCTGAGATTTAGCAGCATTAAACACAATACCACAAGAACAAAAATTAACACTCTTTTGCTCCTCATATTAGTTAAAATCTTATTTTACAGCTGATATTATCTTATTTTTGTTTTTGCTGTATTGCAAATCTTCAGAATGCAATTTATTATACATAGGCACAAATAATGAACAGTGGAAAAAATTTAAAACTGTTTATAAAAAATTAAGCAAATATATTATATATAATAAAAGAACCAATTTCCTGTTGATGTTCGGATTAAAGAAAAAGTTTACAGTTATTAAGTTGGAGTTACAGTACTTCTAAAATGAATATTCATGTAAGCCAGGGGGCGCAAACTGGCGGCCAGCGACCTTAATCATTTCTTTTATAAAAATCAATGTTTCTAACATCCTGCGGGGATTAAAACAGAAAATATTCAAACTTCTAAATGTTTTATGACAGCTTTAAACAAAAGTAAGATTTATTACTACAATTCTTTGTACCATGTTTCTATCATCAAATGTTGGCAACACTGAATGGAAGTTACTTGTCACGCAGCCATTTTAAGCCACGTGATATAATATCAATAAGTTACAAGTTACTTCAATAACTTATACTTTTTGCCCATAACAATGTCTGAATTTAAAGTTTAAAAAAAAAAATAGATCGAGACGGCAGAACTTTTCAAGAAAAATGGGAGAAGGCATATTTCTTTGTGGAAGTAAAAAATATTCCAACATGTTTGATATGTAGACAAAGTGTTGCCGTGATGAAAGAATATAACCTAAAACGCCATTATGAAACAAACCATAAGAACTGTGATAAATATACAGAAAAGATTCGTGATGACAAACTTAAAGATTTAAAAAATGAACTGAAGTTTCAACAGACTAGAACTTTCTGTTCTACTCTGTGTCAGAGGATATTTTCGAATGTTATCACAACAAGTGATGCTGCTGTTAAATAGTTACGTCATAAGTGAAAAAATTGTTCGGGCTTCGAAACCTTTTACTGATGGAGAATTTATTAAAAATTGTATTTTAAGTGCAGTCGAAATCATATGTCCGTTAAAAAGAGCAAGCATTTCAAAGTATAAGTCTATCAGGAAATACAGTTGCTGAGCGTGTTGAAGATCTAGCAGAGAACTTCGAAGATATATTGCGTGAAAAAATAAAGAGTTTTGTAGCATTTTCTATTGCAGTTGACGAATGTACAGACATTATTAATACTTCCCAGTTAGCAATATTCATTCGTGGTGTTGATGACGATATGAATGTGACTGAAAAACTATTGGATATAGTGTCTATGTCAGGAACAACGACAGGGAATGACTTATATTTGTGGATTGAAGAAAAGTCTTGAAAATGCTCACGCGGACTGGTCAAAATTGTAAGTGTGACTACAGACGGGGCTCTTGCTATGGCTGGTGTTAACGTCTGACTTGTTACAAAACTTCAAATGAAAAAGGAAATGTTGTGCAAGGACAAACTTAAATCGTTTTTAATTGCATAATACACCACGAGTCACTTTGTGCTAAAAAATTAAAGATGGAACACGCCATGAGTGTAGTAATTAAAACAGTAAACTGGATACGCTCTCGCACCTTGAATCATCGACAATTCAATGCTTTGTTGGATGAATTGGATTCACAATACAGCAGGTTGCTATATTATATAGAGGTTAGGTGGCTTAGTCGTGGCGTCGTTTTAAAAATATTTTTTGCACTCTTAAAAGAAATTGACATGTTTACGTCATTCAAAGGAAAATTGATTCCTCAGCTCACCGATGAAGATTGGTGCAAAGACTTGGCCTTTTTAGTTGACATAACAAGCCACTTAAACACTTGAATACTGCTCTGCAAGGACGTGAACAGTTGATATTCATATGTATGATTCAATTAAGTCAATTCTGGCAAAATTTTATCTTTGGCAAACCCATTTGGCAAAGAATAATTTAACCCACTTTCCTACTTAAATCGATTTCTAGAAACAATAATGATACTGAAAAGTCCATTCCTCAAATTGAAGAATTTAATTTGAAAAATGATTTTCTGATTTCAAACAGTTTAAAAATGAATTATTATTATTCAGTTCACCTTTTTTTAATTAATATTGAAAATACTTCATATTGCAACAGGAAACGAAAAGCAGATATTGACATGTTAGTACAGAAGAAAAGATTTCAGGTTTCGGGATCAAAAAAATCAAATAAAAAAAAAGGACTCGTAGATGAAAATCTTTATTTTTGTAAGTCAAAATTATGTATTTAAATAATTTTCTTAAAGTAGGAATAAAATGTAATTGATCTTATATTTTCTGAACTTGTTATATTTTTAAAATTTAAAAATAAAAATGGTTATAAATTTAAATTTAAATGATGGTGTAACTGTTTACGTAAGTCGTAAAGGCCCGGCAACAAAAGGACTTTTGTTAGAGCCTTTCTTTTTTTAGTTTATGTTTTGGTTCACAGAATAATATTGAATACGGCCCGCGTCTGATACACATCTAATTGACTGGCTCCTTGCTGCGTTTGAGTTTTCGACCCCTGATGTAAGCGAATGCATACTTATTGAGTACATCATTGCTGCTGACTTCAAAAATAGTCTCAATTCGAAACTTCTATGCATGTAGCGCGTTTTTTTTTTTTTTTTTAATTTTATTTTGATTCTGTGCCTTCCAAAGTCTGGTCTGCTACATAACGATAGCGAATGTACTTGCTATGTTCCTCGAGACAAATGTTAACAGATCTTCTTGTTTGTCTATAGTAAAGCCGAGATAGAAGGAGCCACGGAGAGGCACTTCTTACACTATTGAAGGTGAGAAAGATGATATGACAGACATAAATATGTTCTTTTAGATCGGCTAACTTACCTTTAGTCGAAAGAGACCAGATAAAGGTTCCTGATGTCACTGACGGGAATCGAACCCAGGTCTTTCCGACCAAAGGGTTTCGTCTATACCAACTGAGCTACGAAGTCTGATTATAGAAAGTCAAGAGACTTTCTATAATCAGAAAAAGTAATGAACCGTTAGAAGGATGACTGATATGCGTTGAAGGGTGGACAGTAATTTGATTCTTCTTCTATTGTGAAGTGTATTTTTAGACTATTAGCTGTTAAAAGGCACCACAAATGTATCTAGTATGTCTGAGCCATGGAACAACCAAATAGCAACGCAAATGCATTCTCTACATAGTGCAGCCAGTTTCAGTGTAGCTATGATAAGTACTTTGTTCTCGCTAAGTGTTCTATACAGGGTGTTTCAGAATAATTATTACAAACTTCTAGGGTATGTAGAGGGGTTAGGGTAGATCAGGTTTAGATTAGCAACCCACATCCCTAAAGGCGCCGTTGCAATGGTACAGATCGAAAACGTTTCGTGGGCATATCACAAAGAACGTAAACATCAGAAAGATAAATTACATTTTAATTTCATAAACATTTACAAAAGGTGCTCAAAGTTGCGACCACCAACTTCACAGAATGCATTACATCTGCGTAACAAGTCTGGCGCACCCTTTCAAAAATGCCTGATATGGTTTGGATCTTGCCCGCTGAAGTCAGTATCCTTGTCAACAAATCTTCTTCCACAGGAGTTTCGTACATGAGATTCTTCATATGGACCCAGACACAAAAAAAAAGTCCAATGGTGTTAAGTCCTGTGAACGTGCAAACCACGTCACTTGGTAGCCTCTACCAATCCATCGCCCACCAAACGTTTGGTGGAGGTAGTGTCGGACGCTGGCTCCGTCGTGTTGAAACCACAGGTATTGCATAATGTGCAATGCCACATCTTCCAACTGCGGCAGTGTCTTTTGCAGGAAAGTCAAGTACATGGGGGTTGTTTAGGCAGGGCGGAAGAAGATACGGTCTGATCAACTCGTCACCAACGATGCCTGCCCACTTGACGACGAACTTGTTCTGGAATCCATGGCAGTGAGTGACTTGACAGTTGCCCCTGGACCACATAATGGCTGCTTTGGGAGTGCTCGGCCCTTCCCAAGATCTTGAGTGCTCTCCCCACCTCCAAATTTAAATCCTGAGTGCGCCACTTCCCCAACCCGACGAAACACCTCCTCGTCGAAGTCTGGGGTACGATGAGTCCTTGGAGCTCTATAGTCATGCCTGTTGACATTGAAAAAAAAAAGTTTCCCGCAACCGCTGATTCACGTTGGCAAACAGGATGTGCGATGGAGATGGACGATGTGGGAAACTGCATACAACCGACGGGAAGCCTACCTATTACATTGAGTTTTGCTATTCATTAACATTACGATGCCATAGTCAGGTGCATTCTTGTGATTTTCATTGTTATTAATGTGATGTTCGTCAATGCCACACCACTCTATTATCATCACTAGAGAAGATTTTTATGATTTCAGCAATAAACTCAGCCGGAAGAGTGATCTGTACCAACGTTTGTAATGGGTATTGTAAATCACCGATTATAGAAACTGGCTAAAGGGGGGGAAGCATTGCAGTCTCTTTCCATGTAAAATAATCTGCATGCAAGATAAATGTGAATAATTCATGTATATCATGTGTGGATGGCACTACTATATCAAAAATGGTAATGATTACTAAATTACTGATCTTTGAGTAACACAATCACATTCTATAACAATGTTACCACTGAACTAGACAAGGGGAATATATATATATATACCATGATACTTTTGGATTTTGCTAAGGCTTTTGACAGAATACAGCATGGAAGACTGTTGCATAAATTGGAGAATATGAGATTAGATTATAAAATATTAGCGTGGATAAGAGGATGGCTGACTGACAGATATCAAAAAATGATATACGGGGGGATGCGAGTCTATAAGTTTTATGGTAACTAGTGGTGTACCACAAGGATCAGTGCCTGTTCTACTGTTATTCAATCTGTATATTAACGATATTGGGAAGGATTTGACAAGCCACATTCAGCTATTCGCTGATGATGCAAAGATAGGTAGAGTAATCAGGAATGCTGCTGATATGCAGGATGATTTGAATAGGCTGGAATTGTGGGCATGGGAAAATGGATGTCGGTAAATGTAAAGTCGGGCACTTGGGCGTGAATAGATATTCAACATTGGTGAGATTATGCTAGACAAAACTGATAACTTGGAATTTGGAATTAGAATATGAACCTGAAGTTCAAAGGGTCACATGGCAAAGATTGCGATTACAACCCAGAAGATAATGTAGAAACTCGTTTGGACTATGGTGTGCAGGTCTCCTTCGTGATGGATGATGCTCATAAAGGGAGAGAGAGAGAGAGTTAAAGATGACATCCGGATTGTGGAATACTTTTTGTAAAGACAGATTGAGAATTTGTAGACTGCAGACACTAGCAAACAGGAGAAAGAGGGTTGAGACTTACAAAACTTCTCAAAAGGACATAAAGGACTTCAAATGATGAAAATTTTCAATTTATGGAGGGTGAGGAAAGGACGAGAGGGCATCCTTGGAAGCTGAGGCTGCTAAGAAGGGGGTGAGGACTAGATTTTTCTCTCAGAGGGTTGTACGTGATTGGAATGGATTGCCATTGGATGTTGTGAATGCAAGCAGTGAGTGTGAATGAATTCAAGAATAAGTATGACAGCTGGTGTGTGTAGTATGTGACCTCCCTCGATGAGACTTTGGCTCCCTGGAGGTCTCTCTTAATAATAATAATAATAATAATAATAATAAGCAAATCTAATCATACCGTTATTAATATAGTTTTGAAATTAGCTTCAGTATTTAAAAAGGAAGACTACTACTTGTGGGCAGAACCAATTTTGATAAATTGCTTGGCAGATCTATAAAAAGGAGCCATCCGTGCTATTAAGTACTGTACATTTCATTTTACGACTAAGTCCAATCCGAAATTTCTTTTTCGGACATTAAAGGACTTCAAAATATGGTGCAAATTGTTTTTTCTTGTACCCGGTATAATTTTGAATTGTTGCTGCTACGACGTGTGTGTGTGTGTGTGTGTGTGTGTGTGTGTGTGTGTGTGTGTGTGTGTGTGTGTGTGTGTGTGTGTGTGTGTGTGTGTGTGTGTGTGTGTGTGTGTGTGTGTGTGTGTGTGTGTGTGTGTGTGTGTGTGTGTGTGTGTGTGACAAAGTTGTTTTGTGCTTTGAAGACGCTGGTTGAAAATTTTACGAAATAGTAGCAGATAAATAATATTTATATTGCTCTTGTGGCGGTCTGTTTAATGCTATTAAACCTGAATTGAATGTCAGGTGACCAATAATAGTTTGAATTAAAAGAACAAAAGAACATGTATATCTATTCGTCAGCACTAAGAACAGGACACCACGAAGAGCGCCACTGTCGCCCTCCTTCCACATGACTGGCATTGTTATCCTGGTCATTTGTTGTATATCTTCACTGAGTGTGTATTGTTAAAGTTGACGTCGGCTTAGCTTATAAATAATTACTTTTAATTAGTAAATTATTTATTTTCATTCTAGTGTCCAAGTAGTTTTCTGTTCCAAAAACTTAGAATCATTAATTGGCATGATTGTTAGCAATTATTACTCAAAAAAAAAAAAAAGTTTATTACTACAACAATCCCTCGATTAATGCGCGTAATGCGATCTTTAAAACAGGCTCATTAAACGAATATAATAACCTATGGGAAAAAGCATAATTCGTTCCTCAAATTTCTTTTCTGGCACTTAATGTATTTTTTATAAAAGAATTAGGGTATATCTCAGAGCCTAGTTAAAGGTAATCCATGAAGCTGAAAGACAATAAAAACATATTCAGAATATAAACTTATTATTCTACCTCTTAACAAAGAATTTAGCAAACGTAGTTTGGCGGGCATTCTGTTTCTTTTTTTCATACAACTCTCTTCACCAGGGTCGGTCTCTAAGCATTGCTGCTTAAAAACTTCGATTGTACGAAAACTATTTTCAAATTGTTTCTGTGAAATCTCTTTGGGCTTGCTTGTCAGTGATTAAATTTTCTTCATATTCTTCAGGATCTTCCCGCTGTGCATCTAAATTTAGCAGGTCGGAATCACTCAACTTCTCAGAATGAGATTTAATTAACTTGGATTCATTTGAAAAGCCTCTAAAATCATTTGCACAATGTGGAAGAATGTACTTCCAAACGGCTCGCAGATTGGTAGCAGTAATTTCATTCGACTTTATAACCAGGCTGAGATTTCTCTGATTTGGCCAGAAAAAGTCTTGGAAAGCATTCGCTTCCAAGAAGAGGCCGGTCGACATTAAATACTTGTTGGTCCCAATAGCCCCCCCCCCTTCTTCCACAATTTTGTTCAAAATCTCTGGATAATTTGGGGGCCACCTTTTCAGCACTTGCAGCATTAGAACTTTATGTAGGGTATTTCTCTTTTTCGAACATTCAAACTACCCAGCACTAGCGTGGAATTCGTTTTCTTCTTTTCCGTCGTTGATAGCCCTTTCTTTCAAGGTTGCAAAGAGACTTAATGCTTTTGATTTAATATGGACAGTACTTAGCAGGGTCCGTTTTTGGTTACAGTCTTCGATCCATGTAGAAGTGTGTCTAATTCAATCATTATAATACTTTGATTTCGAGTGCATGCATGATGAACTTGAAGTAACCTTTCCTTTTTCTTTGTATTCAGCAGCTTTGCTTAAAATGGCTCTTATAGTTGATTCACCCATTTTTGTGTTCTTTTCCTATCTTTGGTCTGGACTCGCCTTGTTCATTTTTCTTTATTATTTCAAGTTTTTCTTCCAATGGGATTACTTTTCGAATCATTTTCGCATTTCCATTTTTTCCTGACTAATTCTTTTTTTACTCATGATGAAAGATTGGGAAAATACTTTAAAATAAAAAAGTTAGGAAAACCATTGCAAAGGAGGCACGAGATATGATCATCAAAATACTATAGAATTAGCAGATGACATACATTTTGACGATAAATTTGGAACATAGTGTACATGGAAATAGTGTAGTATGCCATTAAAAAATAACTTGGTAAAATGTTTTAAATCGGTAACTAAATTATTTAATCCTGGTGAGTGTTTTTTAAAATAGTTAGCTATAAAAATGTATAGACAGAAAATTTTTTTAAATCTGTAACATTTACTTTTAAGATGTATATAGGCGCACTAATTCATTTTGAGTATAGAAAAAAAATGACGCACTAATCGAAAACGCGCTAATCGGAGGCGCATTAATCGAGGGATTGCTGTACTTACACATTCAGTCAACTTAGGTCAGGTTTGTAGTTCAGATTTGCTGGTTTTGTTATTTTTAATAGATCGTTGAGTTAATCCCATGGTTTTTCTTTAGTATATGCGTTTAGTTTTGTTCTAGTATATGTGTTGGGATCTTCCGCGGGGTGCAAATAACATCCACGTGCTTTTTTCTTGATTATTTTGTATTTTATGTATTACCAAATAATGCTATTACTTGATCAAATCCTCTTAGAGATTTAAAGGATATATAGTAGCTTCATCCGTTGTCCCCCTCTTTTTTTTTTTTTTTTTGACAAAACATCAGAAGTTGGTTACTTGTATCTGCAGTTCGAGAGTAATAACATACTAGAATTACTTGAGAGAGTCTTGAGTTATTAATTCTAATCCAGCGGAGTCTTTATTATTGTTTTTATGTCTATCTACCAACTTTTAAAGCTTCAGAGTAGGAAAGTTCATTGAATAAAAATTCTGTGATAATATCTGATTGCTTGCAGATTCTTCCACGAAAAAATACTTTATTAATAACCAAACTGTTCGAAGTCTTATGTAACCAAGCAGAAAACGCTGCTAGTTATAAAGCTGAGCCAAATAGTTCGCAATTTGATTGCTTTTTTGGTAACCGTTACAAAAACTTTTTTTTTCCCGTTGGGTGGACGATAACTAAAATAATAGAAAACAAAGCAGATAAATAAATTCGACCCTTTTTATTATATTTTTGTATACTTTGACGAGTTACATTCGAATTTCTTTTACATGCCATATTATCTTACCGCCCTAGGGGAAAGGAAAATTGCTCTTCAGTTCCGATTTCAGAGCATTTATTTGTAATCAAAATATTGAAATCAGAACTGCGTTTTCTCTCAAGCGTGAATTTCAACTATGTTTCGCTACTCGAATTTCACGTTTCGATTATCTTAAACTGTCGGTATCTGAAACGCACCTGACGTGGATCATCAGAGAAAACGTATGTCATGATGCATGATTAAAGAGAGATCTTAAGGCGCATACATACATACATAAAACCATTGACACGATCGTCAAGTGTCAAATCCGACATTACTGCAATCGAGTACAAGTTAACGATGAACAAAATTTCGAGCTGGCGTTACTTGAACTATCGGCCAAAACTATTTTCAACTTTAGACGCGGAAACCTACATAAGTTTATAATGCAATACAATATATATATATATATATATATATATATATATATATATATATATATATATATATATATATATATATATATATATATATGTGAAAGAATGATCATTAACTCGGTTAACATACATATCTTTTAAAAAGAATTGAATGACAGAACCGAGATTTAAGTAAAAAGGTTTTAATATAAAAACACGACTAGTTTCGGCTTGTAACAGCCTTCATCAGGTGACATTATAAAAGAAAGAAAAAAGAAAAAACACTGAAGCCTTAAATAAACTATGAACATCATAGAGAGTCTCTATACATAATTGACATTAAATCGTTGTGGATGTATTTAAAGCTGTTCTTTTGTTTGTTGTATTGTTGGGAAAGTACGTGCTAGTAGCATCTCGTGAACGCTAGTACATGATTACAGATGAATGACTATCTGGATGGTTGTAGCTCAAGTTATTATTTAGGTGAACAGGGTTGAAGTTGATTTCCCTAGATTCTACGATTTTTCTCTCTAGTTCATCATTGCAACGGAAGATGTTAGTAGATTTTTCCCAGCAGACTTTGTGACTTTGGTTTTCATCATTAGGATTAGCCGAGAAAAGGATATTACTAGATAATGCACTGGCTCGCTATCTCTTGTAAGTAATGTCTCTCATGTGTTCTTCCATACGCATTTCGACAGATTTGTCTGTCTGCCCGAAATAAGGAATATCGCAGTCACATAATATTTTATATACACCAGGGTATTTGAGATGATGATGACAAGGTTTTGGGTAGCTAATTAAGGAACGGATCTTTGGAAGTGGAGTTACCAAGGTTCTGATATCGTATTTTCTTAGAACTTCTGCTAATTTATGTGAGACTGTACTTATGTAAGGAATAGATATATTGCCTTTGAATCTATTTGTTTCTTCTGAACGATGTCTAGGAGGATTAAGAAGGAATCTTTCAATGATTCTCTTGGAATATCCATTAACTTTGAAAGAAGTTTTGAGATGGTTTATTTCTGTAAGAAGTTCATTTGGGTCATCCAGAAGAGAACGGGCTCTATGTCCCAAGGTGGAAATTATTCCAAACCTATGAGGAGGGAAGTGATGGGACTGACTATGCAGATATCTGTTGGTATGTGTGGGTTTTCTATATATCGATATTTTGAGTTTACCAGAAGAGCGAGTCAGTTTGACATCAAGAAAAGGCAGGGAATTATCCGCTTCAGATGACACAAGATGAAAGATTGGTTCCGCACAGTTTCTAGAAGGAATACGGACTCCCTGAGGTGTAGCGATATCAGAATAGGCTTTTATAATAGCAGCTTGCATCTGTTCATATTGCTTTTCAGTTTTTGAGTTTTTCAGTAGTAGGCATGTGAATGTTTTCCACTTTAGGATCTGGATCAGGAGGTTCCACTATAATTCTTATAGGAGAGGCCTCCCCAATAAGAATTATAGGGGGACCTCATCTCTGTAAAAATGAGGTAGTTTAGAGGTGATGGTGCAGAACTGGCCATTCGGAAGATTGTGGAAAGTGTGAGTCTTCTGGTGGATGATTTCATGATATAATCGAGGGTGGTTATATAATTATGATTGGACAGAAGTGTCTTTAGGAGAAAGATTATCCTGAAGGATCCAATCTAGTTTTCAAGGGAAATCAGGCCTTGACCTCCCTTACTGAGTGGCTTTCAGAGTTCAGAGTATGTTGTGTCCAGTAGGTATTGTTCCAGAGGATGTGTGATTTCCTTTTGAATGTGATGAAGAAAGTCTTAGGGGGGGGGGAATACTTTGAGGGTATGCCATAGCACACTCGCAGCCATCTGGTTGACTATTAGCACTCTTCCTCTAAGTGAAGACATTGAACGAATGCTGTTCCATTTTCCTAGCACCTGTTTAAATCGGTTGTACAGCTGGGTCGAGTTCAGTGTATTATATATTTTGGCGTTGCCAAGGTGTACACCTAAGCATGTTTGTCCTTCATTTAACCAGGTACATTAGATTGGAGAATCAGTTCTAGCCTTCCATCTGCCTGACCACAAACCAGTGATTTTTCAGAGTCTAATTTGGCTCCTGAGACTTGTGCGTATAGTTTGTGTGCTTTTTCGATTACTGTCATTTCTTTTTCATTTCGGACTATTACATTGACATCATCGGCATATGCTGATAGGGTTATTTTTAGATGTGATTCTATTATGCTGGTTCGTTTGAAGATCATGATGTTGTGTACTCTTTTGAAGAAAGGTTCTATAGCTGGCTAATGTGTATAATTGCCCAGAGAGAGAGAGAGAGAGGACGTCCTTGCTCGATCCCTCGAGAGTGGCAAAGTGCGAGAGAGCCTGTTGTTGATTTTTAAACAGAAGAGTGCATCTCTATAGGGCAATTGGACTCTTTCAGCGATGATAGGACCATAGCCGAATGCCTTTAGGACTTCATAAAGGCACTCGTGCTCTACTCTGTCGAAAGCCTTCGCTTGATCAAGGCTGACGAGTGCTAGGTTTTCATTTTGGCTGCTCTGTGGATGAGATTTCTTATTAAATGGAAGTTATCATGTATTGATCTTCCTGGAACAGAATAAGTTTGATGTCGGCCAATAACTTCAGGCAGTATTGGCTTTAGTCGGTTTGCAATAACTTTGGAAATAATTTTTGCAATCGCTATTGATTAGTGAGATTAGCAGAGACTTCACGTCTGTACATTGTTATAAGGTTATAAGTTATAACAGAATAAATGAATAGTGACATAATTTTTTAACAGAGGTCTTCCACATGCTCTTTTCATTTTATTTATTTTTATTTTATATATATATATATATATATATGAAAAAGCTTTAATGACTGATATCGAGAGATAAAAAGATGACATGATATAATTGAAAAGATACTACTAGTACACTAGTAGTATCTTTTCAATTATATCACACGTTTCGTTGAATTGATCAACATCTTCAGCCATCACAATCAAAGAAATATATAAAGAATTACAGAGACTTAAAATTGTAATAACAGAACAAGTACAAAAAGACAGTAGCGCGTTTGAAAACAAAAAGCGAGCTTGAGTTCCAAACAAACGTATACTACACGCTGTCGCGAGTGCGCCAATACTGAACAGAGGCACGGTGTGCGTCAGAGAGATTGAAACTTAGGCTGTTGTTGATATGAGAGGAATCTAGAGAAATTTCTCTAGATTCGACAATCTTTCTCTCGAGTTCATCATAGCACACATAGATGTTAGAGGTTTCAGTCCAGTTCACAATGTGTTCGCGGCCTTCGTCTGAGTTATCTGAAAAGAGAACATGGCTAGAGAGAGCGCTGGCTCTAGTCCTGTTGTAGGAGATATCTCTACGGTGTTCTTCCAAACGTAGAAGGATGGATTTAGCAGTCTGGCCATAGTATGGCTTTCCACAATCACATAAAATCTTGGACACTCCTGGAAACTGAGTTGAAAGATGTTTCTCTTTAGGTTTACTAAGTATTGAAAGAAGTTTTAGAAGCGTAGTGAATCAAGTTTTGAAGTTAAACTTTTTGAGAATTTTTGCCAGTTTTGGTGAAAGAGAGCTGATGTAAGGCAAAGAGATGAAGGCTCTGGGGAAAGAAGGATCTTCAGAAGTAGTTGAGTGACTGGGGGAAAGAAATTTGTCAATTTTCTTAGGAGAGAAACCATTATTAATAAAAGTTTTTTTAAGAAAAATTAGTTCATTTTCAATTTCTGTTCCTGCTGTAAGTAAAGATTTGACTCGGTGAGCCAAGGTGGAAATAATACCAAATTTTTGTGGGGGTTAGTGATGGGAGGAAGCATGAAGGTATCTATCAGTATGAGTAGGTTTTCTGAAAAATTGAGATTTTAATACTCTCAGCACATCTGGTAAGTTTGAGGTCTAAAAAGGGAAGGCAGTCATCTGATTCCAGTTCTAAGGTGAAAGAGATTTTGTCATGACACTTGTTTAGGTGGTCTAAAAATAAATTGAAGTTGTTGACACCATCTTCCCAGATGAGAAAAATATCATCAATATAGCGATACCAGAATTTTGATTTAAGGTGGAAGGAGTTAATAGCTTTTCTTCAAAATCGTTGAGAAATGTATCTGCGAGAATCGGAGAGAGTGGGCTGCCCATGGCCAGACCTGAGTTTTGTAAGTAGATCTTGTTATCATATTTGAAGTATCCTGACTTTATGCAATGGGAGAGAAGAGCAAAGAGGAAGCCATTTTCACCATAAATAAAGCTAGACCTCCACCAGACAACATTTCTTGCTCTGAAAGAACAGCTATTAAGTCTTTAAAAGATAATAATAACATCGTTATTCTTCCGACAGACAAAGGGAATGCGACTGTCATCTTAGACAAGTCTGATTACCATAATAAAATCTTGGAACTTTTAAACAGTGATACTTACTCAGAAATTAATAGTGACCCTACGATTGAACTACACAACAGAACTAATAATTTAAGGGGATAAAAATCCCTAATTGTTTTTCAGCCAGTAAGCGAAACTAAGATCGAAAACTACGATCTGTAACGTTTCATGCCGACGAACTGTCGGCGTATCCAAGCGTAAGTGACCACTTGGTAGTGCCACACCACGGCAACTCGTTGCAAAGGTGGAGCAAGATCCCTCACTGTTCTTGATATTTTCTCATAATGTAAAAACACACAGCTCTTAGGAGATGTAGTACTGTTTTACATTATGAGGAGAAGTCACTACCCAGACCGGTTTCAACCTTTTTTGAGCTCTCATCAGTGAGTAGCTAGACCTAGAATATCAGAGTTTAAGTGAAAAGAACTTACATACTTTTGCTGTACGATTGCCAGAAAGGTGTGTCACTATATTATATTATAACAAAGTATAACTAAGATGAAAAGCCAAACGGCTATTTTTTTCCTGGCGAGATTGATACACTTGGTGTGGCACTACCAAGTGGTCACTTACGCTTGGATACGCAGACAGTTCGTCTGCATGAAACGTTTCAGATCGTAGTTTTCGATCTTAGTTTCGCTTACTGGCTGAAAAACAATAAGGGATTTTTATCCCCTTAACTTATCAACCTCGCCAGGAAAAAAATAGCCGTTTGGCTTTTCATCTTAGTTATACTTTGTTATAATATAATATAGTGACACATCTTTCTGGCAATCGTATAGCAAAAGTATGTAAGTTCTTTTCACTTAAACTCTGATATTCTAGGTCTAGCTACTCACTGATGAAGCCTCAAAAA
This sequence comes from Typopeltis vanoorti, assembly GCF_054136105.1. Taxonomy (NCBI): domain Eukaryota; kingdom Metazoa; phylum Arthropoda; class Arachnida; order Uropygi; family Thelyphonidae; genus Typopeltis; species Typopeltis vanoorti. Next base: position 32,531,229 of record NC_143549.1, read on the forward strand.
AGGCTGAAACCGGTGGGAGCTATTATGAGTTCGCTCCCTTGGGGTTTTTGCCTTAAGGGAGCAATTTGAGTCTCCGGGGAAAGTGTTCTCCGGCACGGCCCGCTGAGGGGCTTCGTCGATGAATGATATTCTTCGGAATTTGAGCGGTTCTGCTCGGTGGTGGCGTGTGGGTGGAAGGCCATCACTGAGTGGAGCCAACACTGAGATGGACGGTCTTTCGCCCACGATTGAGTGGCCTAGGGATCGTCCAAATTTTTAGAGACGGCTTTACTTACTCGTAAGGCTGAAACCGGTCTGGGTAGTGACCTCTCCTCATAATGTAAAACAGTACTACATCTCCTAAGAGCTTTGTGTTTTTACATTATGAGAAAATATCAAGAACAGTGAGGGATCTTGCTCCACCTTTGCAACGAGTTGCCGTGGTGTGGCACTACCAAGTGTTCACTTACATTTGGATACGCCGACAGTTCGTCGGCATGAAACGTTTCAGATCGTAGTTTTCGATCTTAGTTTCGCTTACTGGCTGAAAAACAATAAGGGAATTTTATCCCCTTAACTTATCAACCTCGCCAGGAAAAAAAAATAGCCGTTTGGCTTTTCATCTTAGAACTAATAATTGATTAAAAACCACCTTGGAGTTACAAAGAAACATTCGTATTTCTCTTAGGTCACTTCATCCCTTGATCCCTCGACTGTATAGTCTACCCAATATTCACAAAACAAACTACCCACTCAGACCTATAGTTGAGGACATACACTCTCCTACCTATAACCTCTCCAAATATATCGCGAGTTTTCTAAGAAATCTTTCTGGAATTTCCTCTTCACATATTAAAAACTCTGCAGATTTTGTTTCTAAAATCAAGGATATCAAACTTAAAAAAACAGATTTAATCGCCAGTTTCGATATTGTTTCTCTCTTTACAAATGTACCTGCTCAAGAAGTCCTCGATCTTCTTAAGAACAAATTATCAAAAAACTCTTTGCTCTTCTCTCCCATTGCATAAAGTCAGGATACTTCAAATATGACAATAAGATCTACTTACAAAACTCAGGTCTGGCCATGGGCAGCCCACTCTCTCCGATTCTCGCAGATATATTTCTCAACGATTTTGAAGAAAAGCTATTAACTCCTTCCACCTTAAATCAAAATTCTGGTATCGCTATATTGATGATATTTTCCTCATCTGGGAAGATGGTGTCAACAACTTCAATTTATTTTTAGACCACCTAAACAAGTGTCATGACAAAATCTCTTTTACCTTCGAACTGGAATCCGATGACTGCCTTCCCCTTTTTAGACCTGAAACTTACCAGATGTGCTGAGAGTTTTAAAATCTCAATTTTTTAGAAAGACTACTCATACTGATAGATACCTTCATGCTTCCTCCCATCACTATCCCCAACAAAAATTTGGTATTATTTCCACCTTAGCTCACCGAGCCAAATCTTTACTTACAGCAGAAACAGAAATTGAAAATGAACTAATTTTACTTAAAACACTTTTATTAATAATGGTTTCTCTCCTAAGAAAATTGACAAATTTCTTTCCCCCAGTCACTCAACTAATTCTGAAGATCCTTCTTCCCCCAGAGCCTTCATCCCTTTGCCTTACATCAGCTCTCTTTCACCAAAACTGGCAAAAATTCTCAAAAAGTTTAACTTCAAAACTTGATTCACTATGCTCCCAAAACTTCGTTCAATACTTAGTAAACCTAAAGAGAAACATCTTTCAACTCAGTTTCCAGGAGTGTCCAAGATTTTATGTGATTGTGGAAAGCCATACTATGGCCAGACTGCTAAATCCATCCTTCTACGTTTGGAAGAACACCGTAGAGATATCTCCTACAACAGGACTAGAGCCAGCGCCCTCTCTAGCCACGTTCTCTTTTTAGGTAACTCAGACGAAGGCCGCGAACACATTGTGAACTGGACTGAAACCTCTAACATCCATGTGTGCTATGATGAACTCGAGAGAAAGATTGTCGAATCTAGAGAAATTTCTCTAGACTCCTCTCATATCAACAACAGCCTAAGTCTCAATCTCTCTGACCTCTGTTCAGTATTGGCGCACTCGCGACAGCGCGTAGTATACGTTTGTTTGGTACTCAAGCTCGCGTTTTGTTTAGAAACATGCTACTGTCTTTTTGTACTTGTTCTGTTATTACAATTTTAAGTCTCTGTAATTCTTTATATATTTCTTTGATTGTGATGCCTGAAGATGTTCATCAGTTCAACGAAACTAGTAAACTAGTAGTATCTTTTCAAATATATCATGTCATCTTTTTATCTCTCGGTATCAGTCATTAAAGCTTTTTCATAATATTCCAACCGAGTAAAAACGAATTTCTGAAAAAAAAAAAAAAAAAAAAAATATATATATATATATATATATATATATATATATATATGTGTGTGTGTGTATATATATATATATATATATATATGTGTGTGTGTGTGTGTGTGTATATATATATATATATATATATATATATATATATATATGTGTGTGTGTGTATATATATATATATATATATATATATATATATGTGTGTATATATATAGCCTCCGTAGCTTAGTGGATATAGACCAAGCTCTGTTTGGTCGGAAAGGCTTAGGTTCGATTCCCGTCAGTGATGTGAGGTACCTTTAACTGGTCCTTTCGACGAAAGATGAGATAGCCGGTTTCATACGGAAACTCGGGATTTTCGTCCTCCAGAACAGGCAAACCTGCTCCGTGAACCCACGCATCTACAAAAATAGGACACACTAGGAGGCAGAGGGCTGACCACCTTATCCTCGAGTTGCGGTTGCGAAGTCCCAGTATATTCGAAAGGTCGTGGGCGCTTAAGTGCCTGTTAGGACCACTGATGATGATAAATACGCTGTACGTCAAAAGCGAAGGCGGAACTCTTCAACATTCAATTTTTTGAAATCGATCGGTAGCCGGTCTCCACCTTCACTATTATTGGAAGAGAGCAGCGAGACCTCTCCGACCTATACTGACGAGTTGTATGATTAGTTTTTATAAGTTGAAAAAAATCTGGAGAATAATGACAATATCCTTGCTTTTCAAAGATCGACTAAATCGGGAGTCAGGTAAGAAAGAAGTATATATATGACCAGCCTATAACGTCTTCATTTTACCGATCTAGTCTCAAGAGGCTGCGTACGTAGGCATGGTTTCTTTCTAAATTTCTTTCCTAAAAAATAATAGGTCTATTATTATTATTATTATTTATTTATTTATTTTATGTGATTCTCCTCCGAGAAAGGCAAAATCATGGTACATTAGTACTGTAAACAGGCTAAGATTTTTAAATTTTTTAAAAAACTATTAACGTTGACTAATTAGCCATAATTGATTAATAATTTAATATTTGCTGATTAATCTAGAAAGAATTTCTGATAAAATACAGGAAGAATGTATGAAATTTTGATTAAACCTAAATATAGACAAAACAAAAATTATGCAAACAGGAAAAAGAAACACCAATCTGAAAATTGAAATTGATAGTAACAGTCTAGAACACGTAGAAAACTTCATCTACCGTGGAGGAGTAATTGAGTACAGTGGTGAATTTACAAAAGATATAAACAGCCGAATTAGTCAAGCATCCCAAACTTTTGGACGACTAAATAAAATATGGAAGTCAAGAGACATCAAACGAGTAACAAAAGTAAGAATCTACGAGACAATGGTCCTCCCAATACTTCTCTATGCAAGTGAATGCTGGAATCTCAAAAAGCTTAAAAGAAAAAAAATTATTAACTATTGAAATAGGTTGGCTAAGAAGATTACTTAGAGTATTATCTCTGCTGGATAGAGTAAGAAACGAAGACATGAGGAATCGACCAAAACAAGAAATAACAATAATAGACAAAATCCAAGAAAGAAGACTGTGATGGTTTGGCCACGTGACCAGAATGGGTACAGAAAGATTACCAACTAAAGCCCTCTATGCGACAATGGAAGATAAAAGATCCAAAGGGCGGCCCAGAATTAGATGGATAGACAAAATAAAAGAGGACCTGAAAACCAAATCACAACAAGCGACACCAAACTGGATAGAATTGTTCGCACTCTCCAGGGACAGACAGAAGTGGAAAGAGTTCATTCGGCTTCATCATCATTTTCATAGATGATGGAAGAGAGAAGAAGAAGAATCTAGAAAGCTTGCTATTCTTTTTTATTTACATTGGGATGGGGTGGAAGGTGTTTTGTCTGTCGTGTAGTTTATGAACGTAGTAATAGCCTATGCAGTCAACATTCTGAGCATGTTTCTGCACCTTGTGCAATATGTTTTCTTCTAAAGAAAATTTAATATTAGAACTACATCAATGCATAAAATACTAAATTTTTTAATTAAAATTAAATATAGAACGAATAGGAAACTTTCACGCAAATATCGATAAGAAAACGAAGGTGAATAATGCCGATACTGTAATTTATACAAAACAATATTTGAGAAGCAGAATCGATTTGAAAAACTCTGTAAAACTCACAGAATTAGCGAAACACGTAATTGCTTCTCGGAGACAATCATTCAAACCAAATGAAAGCATTCTTCAAAGAAAATGTATTAAATAAACAGCCTTGTGGGTGCGCTAAGATGCGGCCTATTGCATTCTTATGGTTCGTTTACTTGTTTACGCGATTCCAAAAAAAAAAAAAATCTGTGGTGAAGTTGGACTCAAAGGTGTAAAAATGTCTGGAAAACAGTGCAATAATTCATCTACTAAAAGAGGAAAATATGATTGCCATGGAAACATGGTCACATTCATCTGTGACGTTAAACGATTTTTGTTTTATTTTATTGATTTATTATTATTCTTTTTTATCAAATCGTGATTTGAAGATATGAATATATAAAAAAAAGTAAATAAACAACGTATTTATCCCGATAATTGGAAATAAAAATAATCTAAAACATATAACATGAAACATAAAATTAATTTATTTCAGTAAATTGATGATTAAGCGGATATATATGCAATATATAAAATATTGAATTACATAAATAACACGCTAGATGTGCACCGCAGGGGGGGGGGCTTCACAACAACAGTAACAATGTTTGACGAGTAAGCCGATAGGTCATTTCTACGTAGCTATTTAACTCAATTCGCCTCTTTTGCACCATGTCAGCTATAACACGCACCCATTTGCCAGAATCTATTACTTCCATGAAGAAATATAGCTGTGGAGGAAATTAATAGCGCCAAATAATATTTAAATAGGAAATTTTCAATTAGGCGATTAAGGAAGACCAATAAAGACTCCAGGGGAATGGGGGGGGGAGAAGTAATAACACAAGACAGAATAAAGGTCAAGATAAAAATGGTGCATTCATGAAAAGGGTAAATGGATTCTTAATTTAGTTGATTACGTCGCTAACAATCTATATATCTACTTAATGAAGTGATTACACAATAAAAGGGTGGTTTGAGGCTAAATCATAACGCACTGAATTAAATTAAAATTATATCATAAATTATCACCTTTGTCAATCTAAAATTACCCTCTGTTTTGTCGTCTGGCTCTTAAAAGTCTATTGTTTAAAGTTCACGGGTTTATTTTGTAACCTTTCAAAGGCCTTAATGCAAACGTACATTAAGCGCAATTAGTTACAGCCAAACAATATTCTTTGTATAAAATAAAAGAGGAAAATAAATAATTATCACTAATTCTATTCCAGTTTCTCTCATCTACAAACCCTTTTAAAATAATGGGAAAATCCATTAACAGACCGCCTCTACGCTACCTGGAAATTTCCACTTAATTAACATTATCATATGGATTTCACCTCTGTTGATCTCCAGGGAATCCTCTTGCTTACGTCACTCATTATCAACATAGGAAGGCTCCGATAAACTCAGGCAATTACTCGTGACGTATTTAGGACATATGATTGATTTAGCCTTTCAAGTACCTATTCTAAGGTGTATATATTATATATATTTTGTCTTGTGCATTTCTCTGGCTGTTGCTGCACATGACGATGAAAAAGGGCCGTGTCGTCAATTCTGGTGATTTTTTTTTTTTTTTTTTTTTTTTTTTTACGGAGACATTTTTGCTTCGCAAGTAAACTTCTTTTCATCAATTCTTGCACAAAAAAGGTGTTCGAAATCTACACTTGTATCTAACAATTGAATTTTATCTAACGAGAGAAACTTTTTTACATAACTCGGAAGTATTATGGAAAGATGAAAATTGTCTATCGCATTTTTTTTTTCCTTCTAATTTATAAACATAAACATGCTTTTGGTTTCGAGGGTTATATTATGAATGGTCGGGGTAATTTAGCACTTGTGTAAAATGGTTATTTTTATCTGTTTTATTTTGTTTTTCCTTACATAATCACTGTTTTACAGTATATCAGACTACATTTTTGGGTTTTTACAATAATTAGTGTCTGTATAACATATTTTATTGTAATATCTTAATATTACAGCAAAGGTATAAAATGACGCCAGAAAAACGCACAAGAAACGGATGCTAACAAGAACAGCGAAGTAGTGAACAAGGTTTTCTCAAGACAATGTTAAAAATAATTTCCGAAATCGCTGGTCGTCCGTAATTCTCTCATCAACAAAATATGTTTCATGGAAAATTTTACTGTTTTTTTTTTTGTTGTTGTTGTTGTTTTTTTCCTCTAACTTTTACATTATACAGTACTAATGCATTCAGAAACCTTCCTTACTTCTCATTTTCCATATCAGGAACTTTCTTTGATTTATTGTAAATTAAACGCACGTTTCTATAAATTCATCGTAATCCATATAACAAAAGAAACCAAATACTTCAAGAATGTATTTGGTTCCTTAAAAATGCGATCTTCGTATCGTCATTCGATTGGGAAACGTGAAATGAAAATCTATCCTTACGGTCGGCAACACTCACGCAAGAAATATTTCTTTTCGCTGGGCTGCTTGTTTATATTATAACAAAACAATTAAAGCTATGAGGCGGGTGTACAGTATTATGTTTGTAAATTATATATCGGTCTGCATGGTATGCGCGGGGGGGGGGCGGGGAATCAAGCCGCCTCTATATAAGACAAACACATCTTTATGTGAAAACCATTGAGTACGCTGTTGGAATTCGGTAATTTATGGTGTCTATATCGTTGTTGCCTCTACATAAATCGATGTTCTACGCAAAAGATTGAAATAATAATAATAATAATGAATGTTTCTCTCGTAGTACAGAGGGGAATAGAACCTAAGTTTTTTTTAAGCATAAATGTAGCTCTGCTTAACAGGTTCACGTCATAAATGACAAGTATGGACAGAAAACAGTTCAGTTGCACCGATGCCGACTCCTGCGGTTTAACTCCTATTGACAAAGACCTATGCAAAAATAAAATAAAAGTTGAATGATTTCTCGTCTGGAAACAGCAAACAGTCAACGTTTCATACAGAAGTTGCCAGGTCATACGACTGATGCGGGTGACGCATTTTTCGTACAGAGTTTTTGAACTTTTGATAATGGCTGCGAAGGATTCCAAAAATGCTCTCGAATCTTGATTTGTAAAAAATGTTTGTATCAGATATGACCGACCAAGTTCGTTTACCAATCTCTGCACATCCAAATTCAAACGCTGTTTCCTTTCCCCTCCCCTCAATTCTGTTTCGCATAGAAGTGGTAGGTAAGACATTTATCTCGCAAGTAAACCGTTTTGGAAAAAAAAAAAAAAAGAACAAAAAAAAAAAAACATGCACATTCGGCAAGATACACTCTTTAGGTGTGTCTTCAAAAATCTCAACAACTTTTCCAAAGGGCTTTTCAACTGTGGTTATTTTTTAAAAAATAAAATAATAATAATAATAATAATAATAATAATAATAATAATAAACAGATACCCTCTTGATATATATATATAGGGCTCCATAAATTACGCAAATCTCTATTCGCCATGCAAAATATTTACTCGCCGAAACCCCCCCCCCCCCACTCCCCGATTTTTGAATGATATGCCCCAATAATTCAAGACGAGTTTACGAAATGGTGAACAGTATTGTACAGTGCAATTGGAGAAGTTAAGTCTGCAGTTACTGGCCAGCGAGCGTATTTGTTGAGTCTTATATATAATGATGTGGATAATAAATTACACCGTTTTCAAAGCAATCTGTGGTCCTATAAGACGAATAACAAAAGGCAAAACAAGAAAGCTATTATAAAATTTTACAAAGCCATGGCGATACCAAGAATATTATATGGTTCAGAAAGTTGAATAGAGAGAATAAAACATATAGGCTCCATAAACAAACAGCTGAAATGCAATTTCTTAAAGCAGTTAAAGAATGCAAAAGAAGGATAGAATATGAAATGATAAAATAAGGAAGGAATTACAAATGCAGAATAAACGATGAAATAAAAGAATAGGAGAGAACCCATATAACGAATAAAAGAAGGAAGCAGCCTAAGGAAGTAATAGTAAAAGTATAATCTAAAGAGAATAAAAGTGTAAAAGAGTGCATTTCAAGTGGATATGTTCGTTAGTTAAAATCGAATAATAAAAATAATTTTCTTTTATTCATTGAACAATCCTTCCTTATTCATTGCCTCATTTATCTCTATTTATTTTCCCCTTTTGCATTTAAATGGAGGGTCAGCGTTTATTATTATTATTATTTATTTATTTATTTTTAATTTCGAATCCTTGCAATGGCTCTGAATGAATGGAATTTAATGAAATTTCGCATTTAGATGAAACCAGGAGTGTATTGTCCTTCGATTTTAATTTGAACTGGCCCAGTCTTAATAGCAACATTTGACAAAACGATTCGAACCGCATTAATCATCCCGTAAAAGCTTCAGGAAACATAATCAATATTTTTTGTGGATTCATGGCATTCTCATTTTGGTTTCAATAGGATCATTTGTTATGCCAAAATTAGGCAAAACAGAATTATATGTTTAGAGTATATAAGCAGAAACGATGACTGAAATTATGAATTGTGACGCAATCTGATTTTTCTACTAGTTGATGGAATTCTTTCAAGAACTAATCTTTGTCACAGATATCATGATCATCCTCGCGAATACAACGAAAATCTCAGCAATCGAAAGTCTGATCAGCAAGCAAACTGCTTTTTAAATAAACAATTATACAGGGTGTCCCAAAATTCACGCAAGAAGTAATTTTGATAGAAAACACAGGTTTTTAATTAAAAATTGTAATTTCTTATTGATTCATAAAGTATACAGTATAGGGTTATGCATGAATAGCATATCGGGTAAATGTCCTCCACGGCTTTGCTGGCACATACGCTCTTTTTTGTCGAAATTTTCCATGACCGTTTTGCATAAATGTGACCGAATTTCGTTGATACAGCGCTCAATTTCCTCCTTCAAGGCGTGGGTGGTCGTGGGCTTGTTGGCATTAACCTTAGACTTCAAAAATCCCCAAAGAAAAAAGTCCAACGGCGTTAAGTCACATGATCTGGGCGGCCAATTCTGATCACCAAAACGGGAAATTACACGATCAGGAAATGATTCATGCAGTAATTGAATTGTTTCTCTGGCTGTATGGCATGTGGCACCGTCTTGTTGAAACCACATGTCGGTCGCATCCATCTTACAATTTAGGCACAAAAAACTGGTTTATCATGTCGCGATAGCGAGCACCATTAACTGTTATTGCCTTACCAGCCGCATTTTCGAAGAAGAATGGACCGATGATGCCTCCAGCCCAAAATCCGCACCAAACAGTGACACGTTGTGGATGCATTTGTTTCTCAACAATCACTCGTGGATTTTCTGAACCCCAAATGCAAATATTTTGTCGATTAACGAAGCAATCAAGATGAAAATGAGCCTCATCGCTGAAGATGATTTTGTTCGAAAAATAAGCATCCACTTGTTCCATAATCCATTCAACGAACTCTCTTCGCTGTGTGTGGTCAGTAGGCTTCACTTCTTGAGTCAATTGAACTTTGTAAGCATAAAGATGCAAATCTTTCGTGAGAATACGCTGTAGAGAGCTTCTCGAAATGCCCAATTGAAGACCACGGTGCCGAATTGATGTTCCTGGACTCTCAGCAACACTCTCACGAACTGCTTCGATGTTTTCTGTTGAACGACTTGTTGAAGGACGGCCGGAGTGTATAACATCACTAATTGATCAAGTTTCCTTGAATTCTTTAATTAATCTTTTCACAGTTGATGAAGTTAAATCACTATTCCGACCATATTTTGTACGAAAATTGCGAACTGTAGCTGCCAAACCTTCATTATTTTTAAAATATTGCTCAACAATGAAAATGCGTTGTTCTTTCGTGTAGCGCTCCATTTTTAATAACCCTGAACTGTCACCTGTCACGCTGTCTTTTTTTTTTTTTTCTCGTTGGCAACACTTTACCGCATAAATGGCGCTAAATTTAAATCTTGCGTGAATTTTGGAACACCCTTTATAAGAAGGATCAATCTTAACGTCAGTGAATGCACCATTACTATAGGCAGAAGATTTTTTTTTTTTTTTGGATTAAATAATTAAGCCTTTCTGAAGAAAGATTTTTTTATTGTAAATCCTTTTTTTTTCTTTATATAATTTATAATTATATAATTTCTTTATCTGTTAATCTTTATAATTTTATAAAAACTTTTATCATTTTAATAATCAAATTAGAAAAAAAAAATTATATTTAAGCAAAACAGCTGTAAGTTGAATTGTGATAATGTCAATAATCAACAATGCTATTATAAAACGCACCTTTAAAATATTTTTAATTAAATAAAAGTATATAAATCTTTTAACACTTTATGGAGAGAATTCGTGGCTCACTCGGTATCGATGATGCCCTTCGACTGGAAAGACCTGGGTTCGATCCTGTAAAGGACGCGAACACACTTTTCAACTGATGCGAGTTAGCTGGTTTCACTCAGAAGTCGAAGGGAGTTTTGATTCCACAAAACAGGCAAACCGGTCAGAAGAACACAGGCAATATACAGACATAAAACACTACAGGAATAATATTTAACCAGCCTATTCAGTGGGATCTGCTCTTTTTTCGAAAGCCAGCATGGTGTGTGTGTGTGAGAGAGAGAGAGAGAGAGAAAGAAAAGGTAAAATGGAAGGAAGAGAGAAGAGAACCTTTTTTTTTTCATTCTCTACAAGAAGTAGGCAGGGCTGTTTTACCCAAAACTTTTGGATATTAGTAAGCAGCCAGTTTCTGCCCTTAGTTGTCGCTGGTAGTTGAGTTTATGACTATCGGTGATTTCAAGAAGCGTTGAGAATTACCAGATAGAAATAGACAACCGCCGCCATCTTGTATAGTGGAATCAATAGTCATCATTATCATCATCAAATTCCTGATATATACCTTAAGAGGTGTACAGGATATGATAATATTACATGAAAAATTTACATCATTACAATCTTTCTATCTACAATTTTCCTCCAAATCAATCTGTTACCTATCAAGACTCTATTATTAGATCTTATATTTCTGTCTTCTAAGGTACTTTTTACTGTAACAATCACCTATACCTTGGTCTTCATATGGGTCTTTTTTGTGCCAACCTGGCAGAGAACACTTGTTTTCTAATCTTCCCTCTCCCATTCTGTTTAAGTGACCATCTGAGATTAGCTCTGATGAGATTGACATCCTATCATACAAGCTTTTGTTGATTCTGTTGTCTATTTCCATATTTAATTTACCACCTTCACTAAAAATCGTGCCTAAGTAGCTGAAATGTTTCACTTGTTGTAGGTTCTCCATTCACAATGCAGTTGATATTTTCAGTCAATATTTTCAAACTTTACATCAGTTTGTTGATGAGTTATATAAAGCTGCTCGTACAAGCAATATTATTATTGTTTCTGCATATTTTCACTGTCCTTGTCTTTTTATTGCTAACCTTCATACCATATCTATTACAACAGTTATTCAATTTAGTCAGGGAATCTTGCAGACTGTAGCGGATTTATTTAGAAGTATAACATCATCCGCTTAAAGCAAAGAGCTGAGATTAACATCTCCAAATTTGATATCATGTTTAATACCACTTTCCTTCATAATGTGATCCATATAGATAATGAATAACAGAAGGGATAATGTACATCCTTGTCTCACACCAGATTTAGCATTAAACCATCTTCCTGCACTTCCTTCAATTCTAACTGCTGACTTACAACTCAAATAAAGACTGAGTATTGCTTGATATAATGCCCCATTGACACCATATAACTGTAGTGTTCGGAATAGCTTCTCTCTTGGTACCTTGTCATATGCCTTTTCCGGATCGACAAAACTTAAATACAGATCTTTGTTATATTCCCATGCTTTCTCAACTATTTGTAGTAAAGTGAAGATCTGATCCTGACAGCCTCTATTTGGCCTGAATCCAGCTTGTTCTTCGCCAAGCTTCCCTCCCACGATACTGACACACGACAGCAAGTATACGTGAAAAACTCAACCGTTTCTCAAGTATACTTGCATAAATCTTACGTGGGACACTCAACAGGGAAATACCTCTGGAAGTACCATTGAACATATAAAACGCCATATCTGCATTTCCCAGATTTCATTAAATTACATTCAATCAATGCTGAGTTGATGCAATATATAACTTTGACGTGGATTGTTTCCTCTATGTTTTGTAAGTGGGAAAATTGATACAAAACTGGAACTGACAGAAAAAGTTGTGCAAAAATTCACACACTCAATCTTAATAAAATTCATTCAGTTAGAGTCCTGTAAATGCTTTATATACGGACACACACACACACACACACACACATACACACACACACACACACGGGTGGACAATACAAGTTGTGGGTGCTTACGAATTTCGCAAAACGCACTTGAAAAGGAAATCATTTTGCATTGGATACGCACAAATTGTAATTTAGGTTACTGGAAATCCATGGAACACTGAAAATACTTCGGTCTAAAAATGAAAAGCCCGAAAGGGATGTGTTTATTTTACTTGAGGAGTTTTATCTCGCCAGCTGTGAAAATATTTTTCCTGGTCTGGCGAGATGACCAATCCTGGAAATGGAGTAATATATCTGGACGTCATTACAAACATAACTCGCACCGTGATGTAAAAAAAAAAACTTTTTTTTAAAAATATATATCTACGACTTTTGAATTCCACATATTCTTCCAACAACCTATTTCCTTGAGTCGGTTAGTATGTAATCCATTGCTTTTTGAATTACGTTTAAAAATGCACTGTTAAAGTAACTCCATTCTGTTCTTTTATAAGCTGCATTAATTTTAAGGAGAGATTTTCATTTGGAACAAGTAAAGAAGGTAGTAGATAATAATAATTATTAGTTTTTTTTTATTTTTTGAAAAACCTAAATTATTAAAGTGATGCGATAACTTTTTGCACAGTTCTGTATCTACACTGAAATATTCACAATTCTCTTTTGCGTAATTCAATCTGCAATTCTAATGCAGTCGCTTCCATCCTTCTGTTGCTTTTTTTCCTTTTAAATCTTTGAGTATGCTGTAGCGTGAAATCTTTCTTTCTTCGCCTCCGGTTTATGAAACATCGTATTAGATATTCATCATCAAACCCTGTTTAGCACATTCATCTTACCTTATTCAAAACATACTTCTGCAAACAAAAAGTAAAAAAATAAAATTAAAAAAAAATCCTCAGATGAAAGAATTAACCGAACTCAGATGAACAAACAAAGACACTCCTGTGTGCATCGAAAAATTGCCACGCAATCGGTTATCACAATATTTTTCGGTTCAGCAATCTGATGCACGCATGCGTTGTAACATCACTAGTAAAACGAATCAATAATGTCCGGTGGTTTTTAAAAATGCACGAATCTCGAGAAGAAAAGGATTGCCAAGGCAGCAGCAGCGAAGACACTCGTGTCTGCCAAAGAGAGTTGCCGAGCCTGAGGGGGAGGGGGGTGTTGTACATGGAACGAGACGAGCGTGCAGCTGTCTCTTGCCTTTGACCTCTAAAGCGAACTCCATAGTTTCATTCCGTCTGCAGCTACCTCGCCTTGCGTTCCTGCGTCCGACGAGCTGGAGGGTAAGGGGAGAGACAGAAGGGGGACACATTGCTACTATCTCCCAGCCGTACTAAGGTGCAGCGTACTTGCGGGATTATCCTGCAAACGAACAGGTTCAACAGGAACGCTCCGCTGTTGGCCAAGTGACTCAAAATCTACGCTCAGCGCGAGAGAGAGGCGGACGTTTGCATCACGTGATAAATTTTTGTTTGTTTGGTTGTTTCGTGCTTTTTTTCTTTTTATTTATTTTTTTTTTTCCCCGTGGCTACTGTTATACGTTGTCAGTGCAAAGACGGTCCCAACGCATGTGGGGAGACAGACAGACGAGCATGCACTGGCGCGTCTGTCGTCAGTGGCCTGTGAGAGTTGTGATTGGTATTTCGTGAATCAGATGTCCCCGGGAAAAAGAAAAAGGAAGGAAGGGCAACAAGTGGCCTCTAGTGATGAAAGTGCTTAGTGAGACACTTTTCTTAGTGTGTGAACTGTCCGAGGATGGTGGAATGTCCTTGGGATCTTGAACTTGAGACATTGTTTATAAGTATGAAAACACGTTCCCTTCATGCAAGTGAATCGTAATCCAGGACAAAACAGAATCAAAAGTAAGTAGTTGTCCGTTTAATTTTTAAATTATTTGTTAACATCATACACAATAATAATTTCATGTTGAATATTTTCTCATTAATTTTTGCAGCCTTTTAAACATTTACGCTTCTGATATTTCCTTTATTAAATGCATATTATCTCACACACTGAGCAGGTTGGTTGGGTATATTAGTTATTGAAAATATTTTTAAAAATTAACACACGGAATAGCAACTATGCAAGAAGTTACACTCGATAGCCACTAGAGGTCGCCTTTCGCTAATAAAAAAAAAGTAACCCCTTGCCTACAGGAGGAATATATGCTATCTATTCGTTACAGCTTTTTAAGCATTGGCTTTGAACTAGATAGCTCTTGGGAACACAAATGCAATACATTATAAAAGTAGCACCCTAGAAGTTTTTGCCTCTTTCAAAATTCACAGGAAACGTGAATTTGACTTTACATCAGTTTTTTGATGAGTTATATAAAGTTCATACAAGCAATATTATTATTGTTAAACGTTCCAGTTAATATCCATGATTTCATAGATTTTTCGGAATCTGGTGTTCTAAAAATTTGAAGCTCTGCACCCTGAAAATGAAAATTCGCTTTTAGTAATTTATTTAGTATTTTTATGGATACATTTCTGAAAATATTATATATGTATTATATAAGCGTATAACGTTTTTATTTATTTTTTTAATAGTGGAGATTTTGATACGTTAATTTGTAAGAAATATTTAATTGTGTTCTCATGGCTTGTTTGTCTGTTTGTAGTATGAAAACCGCCCCCCTCCCCCGTTTCCGGAAGGGAGAAACTCTACCACCACCCCCTTCGTATGGGACCGGCTAACTGACCTTTGATTGAAAAGCCTGATAAAGGTTATTCGCGTTATACACGGGATTGTTCCACAGAGTATAGCGATTGTATGTATTTGTTGAAAACCCCTGGGTTCGATTTATGTCAAGATTCGCTCAGTTAGCAAATTCTGTACGGTTGCGGAAGGAGTTTTCAAACCACAAAACATGCAATACGGACAGGGAACACAAGTAGTTTTGCAGACATCCATTTAAGGGATAAATTAGAGTTCAGTCAAGTTTCTGTCGAGTAATAGTACATATTTTGAAGTAAACAGCTTTATTATTAAACTGATCTGGCTTATAACAAACATATATTGAAATTAATTATTTTCTCTAATATTCTTATATCAACATAGACATGAAATTAACACCGTCACTGCAAATATATATACGCGGAACAGCTAATAAAAGCGCTAAATAGTTATCTCCCAAACACTGCCCCCTCCAGAAAAAGGCAGGAAGAATAATAAATTGTGTCCCTGGTTGACCTAGGATAATGTCTCCAACCTGTAAGGCAGCTGGCTTGAATAATCCCATTATTATTATTATGTGGAGTAGGTGTCCTCCTTCATTGAGGGAGGGAACCTACTCCACAACTCTCCATCTCCACCACTCAGTTCATCCACTTACAACGAACCTCAACTACTTTCTTCATCTATACCAGTAGTTCTTAACCGGTGTTCCACGGAACACTTGTGTTCCGCCGAAACTGTGTCATGTGAAAGATGTCACATGACACAGTTCTGAGTGAAAAAAAGTATCTCTTTGGAAAAAACTCATATCAGAAAAAAATACAGTATATATATGTTTCCTTCGGTCCATAATAAAAATGTCGAGGGAATTATTTCCGTTATAACAAAACATTTAACAATATTGGAAGAAAAGATTTCAAGTTACTTTTCTTCCTTAAATACACACAATTATGACTGGAGACGAAATCCATTTGGCACAGTTAATACATCGAGTTGTGAATTTTCGTTACAAGAAGAACAGTTAGTTACTTTATCAAACAGATCGTACTCTAAAAATGAAATTCTCTGAAATAACGCTTGGGAAATTTTGGATTTTTGCCCAAACCAAAATACCCAGCTCTCTCCACAAGGGCACTGAAATTTTTGTTATAGTTTTCAAGATCACATTTAGACCTGATATTGCTGAAATCTGCAAAAGCCGACAATCTCAAATATCGCATTAAAACAAGTTCCATATTTATAAAAGGCAAGTCCATGCATATTTCTATTGTTAGTTTTATGACCCGAATGCTTTTGGTGTCCCGCAAATTTTTCTTATAATCAAACATGTTCCGTGACTTCGAAAAGTTTAAGAACCACTGATCTATACCAACACCATCTACCGCCGACTACCACCACTAGTATTTTCACAATCAATCACAAATATCCATGCCCACGGCGGGATTCGAACCCGTAGCCTCTTGGTTGGAAAGTGAATACGCTAACCACTCGGAGCAATATTTGATACTGCGATTGGGAGCTGGATATTTCGAGAATTGCGTAGCGATCAAACCAGAAACATTTTCAAGCCACTTCAGATCTTCCCAGTAAGAAAGATGATGGTTTAACAGCTAGCGACGAAAATCGCTTATTACCTGAAGCTCTTCGTGGATGAGATTGACAATACTGTACATCATGGCGATGGCAGTAGCAACATACATTTCTCCTCATATTCTGACAGTTGGATCTTTAGTGGGGAAATCGGATTAAAAACATCTGTTTTTATAAACATCGTCATCATATTAAAGCCAAACTGTCAAAAACACGTGCTAACTTTTCAAATGCATTCAGGATGAGTATTTGATATTCGCACACGAATGTTGCAAGCGCATCGGCCAGCCACTGAAGGAAAATAAAGATTATCATCCTGTTTATTTTTGGTCAACAACAAAAGCCAAATGTATGAAACAAAATGTTTTTTTTTTTTGGCAACAAAAGTAACAAGAGATTACCATAACAGTTAAAGTTCTACATATTTCAAGAATAAATAAATGTTTACATAGAAAAAAAATTATTTATAGCACGCGTCTATATAGAAGTTTCAAGATGCGATCTATGAATTATTTAGCGCTGCCTGCCACTGTTAAACCTCGTGTCTTCAGACGTTGAAACAAACGCTTTTACAACCAGTAACTGCTATTTTAAAGTCGTTCAATACATGGCCACGCATAGGGTCGTGGGATTTGGGTTAATGTTTCCCATGAAACTAGTAACAGCCTTCGCAAGTAGCGTTTTGGGCTTCGTAGAAACGAACTCTCAAGGAGACTGTTAGATCGGGGGCGGAGGGGAGGGGTAACAACACGAACATCCCTTCTGCATGCTCACCTATGTTTTGGAAGCGGTGTTTGGTATTTTAAATAAAAGTTGTAATATACGATTTGGGGATCGGTTCCCGAGTGCCCCACCCTGAAGATAATCCTGTCAACAGTTGCCATTGTCCTGCTTGCTGTAGGAGAAATGACATCGGTTGCCTTGGCAACGGTCCAAGTGAAAACATGAAAGAGCAGCAACAAACACTTAGTATAACGATCTCGTAAAAGTCATCGACTGCCCTTTTGTAGCCTAGAGATCAGTAATAACATTTCAGAGGCATTTAAATTAAAAAAATATATATATTTTTAAATAGCATTTAATAACCGTTATATAAACACGCAAGCAAAGCTGTGATGATATGGATATAAAAAAAATCCTTTGCTACCAAAGGGATTGGCAAAAAAAAAAAAGATGAACATTGCCCCTTGGTAAAGAAGGTAAAAAAAAAAAAAAGAATGGGCTGATTAACCACATCGTTTGTTGTTATAATATTTGCTTTTATTTCATCTAAAGAATCATAAATTTTATTGTATTCCTCCACAAAATAAATACATTTTAATTAATATAGTGTAATTTTATTGTTGTCCCATTACGCATAAGCATAAAAAAACACAACAAAAACGAACTATTAGTTGATCATTTAGCAATTGGTAATCAATGATTTCTTTTACAATTGAACAAAAAAATTCGCGTGTTAATGTTTCTGCTTTTGACACAGTTGTGTTTTGGTTGATTAACCTTCCACCAAGTTATCTAAGGTCGCTCCACAATAATTGTTATTATTTTTATCACGTGTGTATTCTCGATTTGAGGGATGAAAACGAGTTTCCGAGAGAAAAAGCACAGACTCCAGTCAGTATATGATCGACTAAACTCACCTTGATTCGAAAAGATGCGTTTAGATTGGAAACATTGCCGATCGTGTTTTAAAGCTTTTGCTAGGTTTTTTTTTTTTTTTAAAGAACTTTGCAGCAACAGAAGTTATTCGAGTGTCTGCGAAAGTAATTTTTTATGCTTAAATGGAAATAACTAACGGAATTTTCAGAAATGATGCAAAAGAACATATGAAATGTTACTAAACTCAGTGGAACCATTTTAAAGTTAATATTTTTGTTTTAAAAGAATGAAAGAAGCACTAGGAAAGTTTCAGAGATGGTTCAGGATAAGATGGCTTCTGTGAAACAAACTCGACATGCATTTGCAATCAGATACCAGAACGTTCATGAAGCATCTCTGAGACTTTTCCAGTGCTTCTTTCATTTTTTTAAACAAAAATGAAAGGCTATGTTCTACGATAGCTGTAAACACTTAGTGATGGCTTATCAACATTTACCCATCGAAAGATCACAAAAACGGGAACCAGCAAAAACTTGTCAGGAGCAATACATTTTATAACAGAAATATATCGAATAGTATCATGCATTGCGCTTGCTCAGAATACTATTAATATTGATACTGAGAAAGGACAACCGAAGGATATGCGATTGCTGTTTCAAATAGTCAAGTCAGAATTAGTGCAAAAACAAAAATAAACAAGAGCTTTTCGATTTGATACTAACTTGAAATGGAAGAAGAAAGACTACAGCAATCCCCCCCCCCCTTTTTTTTCCATCTGATTCGTTTCGTAACAAAATCGGATTAAACCTACTGATACATGAGACTCTCGTAGTTCTGTTTTTCGTATGATTGAACTTTAGAGGCTTTCCTTTTCTATTCGATATATAAGATTTAGTTTCGTATTTCCTTTTAGTTATCAAACCGCACGATACAAAAGAAACCTCTCGAATGACGTATGTGCTCTGCTTTGTGTGTGTGTGTGTGTGTGTGTGTGTTTACGCAATTTTTTCGTCGTACGAAGGAACAGAAAAACTAACTGTACTTCCCATCCTTTTTTTTTTTAAACTCTCTCTCTCTCTCTCTTACACACACACTCTCCTGGTCTTCAACACCCCGTTCCCCCCCCCCCTTTTTTTTTTTGTTGCTGTGGGTAGGTATTAGGGTCACACCTCTAAGAGCGCTTTGGAGTAGGTTAGGTGTCAGTCAACAGAATGTCTGCGTTTCTTCCTTAGTCTCGTCTGAAGACGTTTTGTTGACAGACAAAACACGTTCGCCTACACTGGTTCCTATTGCAAGGCAGTCACTCGGTAAATATTCCTCTGGGAGTATCTGCAGCACGTGGAAAGAAATGTTGACACGAAATGTGACGTCAAATGGGTAAACGCAAAACACACAGAAATCGACAAACTAAAAGGAGAAAGGAAAAGAGTGAATAGGGTACTGTTCGTCTTTAGAATTTTTGGAAAGTCGGCACTACACTAAAATGTATTTGTAGTGTCTGGGGATTAATCCTTTAAAAGCATGCTCTTTCTACATTTAGTATAAAATAGCCATTGCTGGAAACATCTCTGAAGCACAATTGTCATGGTGCCCTATGCAACGAACGTCTATGTAATCGCAGCGTTTTTAAAAACTTATAATACTTCACTAAACATTGATATTTATAAAAAATGATGCACGAGGGAACTTCTTTTAGATGTGAAGTATCATATTAGGCTGGGTAACTTTTTTTTTTTTTTCGTAAGTAAATTTAATGTAGATGAGTGATTATAGTGTATTTCAAGGATTGTAGATCTGGGTTCAGTAATTTATAAAAAATTCATCATGCAAGAATTTTTTACAGATATATTACACTTTTCATAAGTTTCTAAAATATTTTATCATGAATTAAGCAGCAATAATGATAACATTTTAAATTATTGTCATTAAATGATTTTTACTGTTGTGACTTTGGCCATGCAGCAGTAGCATACATGATTTGAGCATGTTTGAACATGCATTAACCTGTCTTACGTCAAGGAATGATGCAACAAACAAGAAACTTTCGAACTTCTCGTCTCTTTAATTTATGTCTGAAATTAAAAGTTAAAGGCTGTGTAGAGACTGTTTTTTTTTTTTTTTGTGCATGTGTGTGTGTGCAACTTTACCTAGCGATGCATCACTCGCGGGGTAAGGACTTGTATCGGTGATGTAAAGGAAGCGGATGCCTGATTATTAAGGTACTCTTTGTACAATGCATTATACTGTGGCACAGTTTGAATTCATCTAAACAACAAATCTGAACTGGTTGGATCTCGTCTGCATCAATGGAACTTATTAGCTTCAGGAAAAAAAAATTCTATAGAAATCCCAATTTCATATTTTGAGACAAGACAAACAATGAATTTCCTCCTTCTGTGACATCGATGTCATTTTTGAGAGAAATGAATGAGGTTCATTTTCTTGAATAATAAAACAGAAATAGTTTTATTATTCAAGAAAACTATTTCTGTTTTGAACGATTCCACAAACAAGCACCAATCTTTCAACTAAGAAATAGTTTTCTTGAATAATACCTAATAATAAAGCCTCACTTGCTTCTAGCGCAAGCAACAAGTACGAAGAAATTGTTTTTAAGCCTGTCCAGTAGTTACTGTAAATTGTGGCGATTTCAAATTGTATTCGTGCTGGGCATGCAAGGAGGCCTTATGAAACATTATGCGCAGTTTATTTCAGTTTGCTCAGAGACTAGTTGACTTGTGGATATAGAACATGAGAAACATAGAATAAGAGAATCAGTACGACTGACTTTCTAGAATTAATTTGTTTGTTTTGGATTTACGGGAGTAGCATCGAAGACGACAAGACCAGTGTAATATGTGTGTAAACTGCGTGCATTCTTCTGACCGGTTTGCCTGTTTTGGGGAGTTTCCGGAAGGAAACCTAGACAGGATTCGAACCCAGGTCTTCCCAACCGAATGGTATCTTCGATACTCTTCAGTAGGACTGCAGCTAGTTTGTGTATAAATATCATTAGATAACACAGAAAAAGAAATGAGTGACAAAACAGGTTTACAGGTATAGATTTTTTTATCCATTAAATACATTTCCCAAATAAAGTTATAAATACATAAAATATGTATTCTGAAAAATAAGATTTACCGCTTCTCTCCCCCCCCCCCCCCACTCTTACTTCGCCGAGAACGTTGGATAGTGTCAAAACACAAGAACGTGGTTTTGGTTCGAAAACATGTGCGCCTGCTATGTGTGGCCATTCAGACACGCACTCGCTACAAATGGGAAAATTTGCGAAATAAAACTGATATTCCAGAGTGACTACAGTCCTGTTTATATCAGCAGCGTGTTCGCTTTAGCTATCTCAACGTACCAAATTCCAGTTAATGGAGGGCGGGGTCATTTGCACGCGCGGATCAAACGTGATAGCAAACAAGGCAGCCTCGCCCAGTGCGCGCACGCACACACACACACTCGAATAGTTTCACCGAAAAGGATGGCAGAGATAATGACTTAAAAATAGTGTAATGGATAATCCAGAACTACATTCATGAATGTTTGGATTACAAACAGACTCTCGTTCCTGTGGGACTGCTTGTGTTTCAGAAGATGCGTGTTCCTCTATTAGGAGGAGGGGGGGGGGGGGGGAAGTTGCTGAATAGAAATGCAGAGCGAGCAAAAGAACCATTCCATCTTGGAACAG
Organism: Typopeltis vanoorti; assembly: GCF_054136105.1. Classification (NCBI taxonomy): domain Eukaryota; kingdom Metazoa; phylum Arthropoda; class Arachnida; order Uropygi; family Thelyphonidae; genus Typopeltis; species Typopeltis vanoorti. Next base: position 32,553,525 of record NC_143549.1, read on the forward strand.
CTGAAAGACGGGATGCTGTATTATTAAGCAATGAATTGAAAAATGTTGACCAAGTAAGAAGAGTTTGGTGTCTAAGGCTATTTTTATTACCTTTCGGAGAACGAAGCTTGACAACTTCGCAGTGCATATCCCCGAAACCATCAGGCGACGCTTTACCAAAGCACGCTTTTCAGAGAAAAATAAATTACGTAAAAGGGAGTCTTTTTTCTTTTTTTTTTTGTGAGCATTAGCTGAATCGAACTCTTTAAATCAGAACATGTACAATATATCTGGAAAGGAAGGTTCACCATCGTCTAACCGAATGTTTACAGAAAGAAATAATTATCTGTTCGAAGTGACGTCTCGGTGGGTAGCCAACAGAATGTACAACTCTCGGTTGGAAGCGCCCGAGTTTAAAACCATCAAAGGAATGCTGATTTTTTTTTCTTATTTCTTCTTTCTAAGCATGCTATAAGAAAGGTTGTCATAACGACAATCACATTGAGCTCTTAAAAAATAAACGCTTTCGGAGGTGCTTCCAACATCTCGTTCAGAGTCTTCAGCATCTAGCGGCACTGAATATAATAAATGTTTAAAAAGAACACTTTTGAATATTTAATCACGTTATCTCTCAAATTTTTAAACGGTTTTAAGTAGCACGTGTTGTTTTCTTTCGTATTATTTTTATCGAATGTAGGCAAGTGAATACTACAGGGGCGATTGAACTTTTACATGTGAGAAATCAATTACGATAATGGTTTGTTCTCTATGACTAAGCTAATAAATCCAGCTTTTTAAAAATAAAATAAATAAAATGTGGCTTCGAATTTATTTTAAATGCATTTCTGAAAATACCCAGATTCACTTTTTTTTATCTTTATGCATAATTAGAAACTAGCTGGGATCTTGACTAAAATTGATCATTATATCTCTGTGTCCGTTTAAATTGGATCATTTGTGATAATAAAACTCAACGAAACATTTTTTCCGCTCAGAAATTCAATCCCCCCCCCCGCAAAACAGGCAGACCACCCAGAGAATGCACACGTTTTCATAGCGAAAAAATATATTTCAATGGCAGACAGAATATGGGGGGAGGGGATATTGATATTAGTGTAGTCCGCGTGGTTTGCTTAGTGGCTATGCGCTTGGCAACCATGTGCCTGGGGAAGGAGTATCCTAGGTTCGATTTCCGTCGACGACGTGACGAGCTCAAGGATTCCTCAGACATAGCCAAGTTAGCCGGTCTTGGGCATGGACAGCAGGGTCCCCCACCCCGGTTTATCTGGGGGGGGGGTTTCATCCCGCAAGCAGGCAAACAGGCCCCGTGAACACACACACACACACACACAAGGATTACTTAGGGGATGCAGCAGAGGAGTGGCCAACCGGCTGCATTAATACTCCAGAAACCCCCCTCATTGTTAAGAGACGCACCCTTCCTAGACGGATGAGAAGGATAGGATATTAGTGTAGTGTGGAGTGGCCCAACTCAATGAATCCTGGAGTTGCCTTATTAGTGATGATAATTCCAAACGATACAAAAAATGAGTTAAGTGCCAATCACCACCCAACATTTTCTGAGTGGATAGCGCTTCAGCTCTCGACCCGATAGGTCGTGGGTTGGAATTCCATTGCCATGGCTGTTTGTGAATAACTCCAGATGTTGGAGAATATTATCGCTCGGTGTAAAACACCACCCTATTCACCTGATGCTTGTAAATCTAGAGCACATTAATCTTGAAGATGGACTGTTATAGAGAAATACTGTTCTAGACAGGATTTCTAGATATGTAACAGTCCATCTTCAATATTAACGTACTCTAGGTTTACAATCTTTCTTAGGGTTTCACTTTAAATAAATAAATAAACTTCGTACAATATATCAGCCCAAAACGATAACGAATGATGTCACTAAACAAAAATAAGAACATTTTAAAAAGCCTGAATTTCATAATAAGCATCTTCATATGGGTTTTTTTGAACTGAAGATGGATTTTCTTTCTTCTTCTAATTTTCCCCTTAAACCGGGGAAAATTTCCTACTGACTAGACAACACGCGTGATTAACAGACAGAAATATTGCAAAATTAGGAGATTATGTGATAGAGGTAGACATTGAATCACGTGTAGAATGGCTGCTGTGATGAGTTCTGAGACTTAATGGTCCCCAGGTGTCATGTAATAATAATATTCCGAGACGCACCTTTTATTATTATTGCCTCATTTCATATTTATACACGTGAGTGTTAGCTTAATGACGAGCATGGGTGAAACAAAAATGTCCAATGCGACTGAATCCACTACATGAAAATGTCCCCCCCCCTCAAAACAACAACTGGAAACTGCTTTAACAGATATTAAATTAAAAGATTACATTTCTTTTTAATTAATCCAATCCACAAACGGTTGTAAACGCATCCCCTATTTTTGTACTAAAGGTGGACTGAGGGTTAAATATAATCCGAAACTCGACTTAGAGATCAGGACAGGATCTCCCACTGACGATGATATCCAACAAAAACATCGATGACCGTAGTGGGATAAGAACGAAAGAGTTATCCGCCCAGTAAGCAAGGTCAGTTTAAATATAAAATATGAAACGTTTCAATTAAATTTAAATATGTGCTAATTAAGTGTAATTTTTACAATTTAATTTTTAAATTTCTGTCTTTTATTTAATCCTGGAACAAAATGATATACTGCACTAATAAAAAAAAAAAAAAAGAAAAGAAATCCGTTCTTTTACACAGGTGACTGCATTTGTCTAAAGTGAAGGTTCATTTAGAAAGACAGACGATACACATCCACCCACCCAACCATGCATGAATGCACAGCACCTATTGAGCGCTATTCTAAAGCTTAAGTGAATGTATAAACGGCAAAGTATGCGTGAAAATTCCATCCTCTGTATTGAAATTCAGAGTTGTTAATTAAACTGTGACGAATCAAAGGCAAAATACAATTTCAAAAGAAAAAAAAAAAATAGGAATATTTTATGAACTTTTAAAACTCGTCATTTCTGAGTGCCGATATTCCAATCACCATGGCAACTGTCTACTTGTCTGGCAATCCAACTGAAATTTACATTACACTCACATGAAATGATTTATGCTTTTCGCTGGCACGTGACGTTCTCGAAGCAAGCTTACAAGTTCAATCACGTCACTTCCTTTCATTCATTTGTCCACGCATTTTTCTTTCTATGACAGATGCCACAGGAACCGGAAATGTCCAGATTACAGTGTCAAGAATCTTTTTTTTCTTCTCCTTTTAAATATCTGCCTCGCTATTTAAATTCTGCTAGTTCTTGCCGCACTTCAAAACTAAGTGAACATGTCAAAATAAATCACACACGCGTATGGAAATAAATGCGTTGCTCGCTTCAGTGGAACACTACGGTGGCGTTCATATTTGGTAAGCATAGGTGAGAGCAACTTTCTTTGTCGCTGAAAGTTTCAAGATGCCAATGATAATAAATTCTTCCATCAGGTAAAAGAAAAACGGAATAGGCAAGAAACAAATAAAAAAAGAATCTTGAGCTAGTCTTGATAGTGAATCTTTCCTGACTTCTGAATATTTTTGTGAAATGTTCAACAAGGGGGGGTAAAAAAAAAAACGTTATTAGTTTACTGGAATAAAAAAAAAAAATCAACATACAAAATTTTTTCTCTTGTAACTATTTTCAACTACTGTACATGGCGCCTGACATGAACAGTATCAGAAAATACATTTAATTAAATACAACAATTTTTACCGAACAATATACATATTTAACGTTTGTATTTTCGAGCCAGTCTCTTCACGATGTATTACACTATTGCTTGTAGGAAAGGAAAAGGGAGTGACTGAAGAAGAATGGGAGAAAAGGTCTGCCAGGATGTCTTTAACAGGTTTGGCAGTAATCCAGCATTCACAAATAGGACCAGCGTTTGTGTTTCACGCAGTCTTTAAACTCAGCTTGAAACTTGCAAACTTACAATGCTTATAAAAAGTGTGGGTAATGATCAGTTTTGCACTCATTTTATATTAGTTCGGATATATTAATTGCTAGAAATTTATATTACTATGAAGGAACATAATATAAACACGAACAGCTAATTGATAATCATCATTTTAACAGCAATCAACCAGCGAACCTAAGGCGTTGCATTACTAAGAAATAGATAATCCTTTACAAATAAGTCCCTTTCAATGATATTTTAGGACATTTACAAAAAATATGTTAATAAAGTACAGTGATAAGGGAATTGAATCAAAGGACTACATTTTATGAAACTGCATCAATTTATTCATTTAGAAATTATTTACTTTCACGATTCATTCCTCGATCACATGATTTCTCAAAATCCACATTGGAAAGAAATTCAGGTGAAAAATATATTGTCATTAAATATTATCATGTTTATCTTAAAGTATAGACTTTTAACTTTGCGCAAATGATACTTATTAAGCCTTTCGTCTTTAAGATATTTGGGAAATGCATATTGGTTGGAAGAATAGTAGACCATCCCGAGAGCGCGCGCGCGCGCGCGTGTGTGTGTTGCGTTTTCCTCCCAATAGTAACCCTACCAGGAGGTAATTTATTCCCACATGCTCCATTGCATACAATGCTTATATTACATGTAGTTTACAAGTACTGATTAACATTTCTATTTATATTTTTATATATACATATATTAACACTGTATAATTCACATAATATCAGTATTTATGTTAGATTATAAGGACTAGAAGTTGATCTTATTGGCAAATTTAATTAATTCTATGTAATACTTTTCGATAAGTCTCTGTTTTGATACTGGCCACTTGTCTCCGGAAGTGATGACGTGTTGTATTAGGGGCATCCGGATGGAGTCCAATAGCTGACAGTCGTAAAGTATGTGGTCAACAGTCTGTTGAAAGTGTGGACTGCAAATGTATGATGGTGATTCCAGGATATGGAATCTGTGAAGGTAGTGTCTTAGTTTTCCATGTCCCGTTAGTAGCGTGGTTAAATCTGGAGAAATCCCGTGTTTTTATAGCCGGAGTCTGCTTCTGATGCTTGGCAAGAATTCTTTTGTTGTTGATCCGTTTTTTGATGTTTTCCATTCTTCTTCCCACATGTCTAGGCCTTTCTCTTCTGCAAGTGTTTTTATAGCAGATTTCGAGTACTTTTGGTAACTTGTTTTTAGCCGTTCGTTTTTAGCTGCTTCTTTAGCCAACTGATCCGCTCTCTCATTTCCTATTCCAGTATGCGCGTTCACCCAGCAGAACTTGATTTCCCATCCCTCTAGAGTGAGGTTTCGAACCAGATTTCTTGTCTGTTCTATCAATGCAATATGGTTGTTCTGGTTTTTTATGCCGTCTATAGTGCTTCTACTATCACTGTAAATTGTTGTTGTCTTTTGATGAGAGGTGTTGAGTTCTAATTCCTGGAGATATGTAAGTGACTGAACTGTAGCAAGTTGTTCTGCTTGGTTGTTGGAACAGAGAGGATGCAGTCTAGAGCAGCGTTCTTGTACAATGGGCTGTCTGTTGTATGCAGTAAAAGAACAACCGACGTTCCCTTCGGTTTTGCTTCCGTCAGTGTATATTTGGAATTCGTCACTTTCAGAGCTTTCCTTCTCCTTAATATTTGTTTTCTTTGTTGGGTGAAGCCACTTGCTGTAGTGAAGAGGACGTTCTTAGCAATTTGGATCGATGTTGTAACTTTCGATAGATCTTCCGGAAGTGACTTCATATATAAGAGATAATTCTTGTATTTTCAGGCAGATCGGTGTTAGAGCTGCAATAACGCAAGCTCTCACACCTCGAAAGATATTGTCCTGTATCCTTTGATTATGCGTATGGCTATAAGGCGTTGAACTCTATTTAGTTTTTGTCGCTTTATCTTTGATTTTAGTGTATGTTTCCAGGCAGGTACAGCATAAGAGATCAGTGGTAGTATAGCACCGGTATATATCGTTTTCAGTGCTCGTTGGCCTAATCCCCACTTAATCCTTGCCGACTTAGCTAGAAGGTTTACTATTTGTAAGCTTTTTTTCGGCAACATATGAGATGTGCTTATTGAAAGTGAATTTTTCATCTATTGTTACTCCTAGGTATTTTAGCTCACTGGCTACCTCGAAAACTTCTCCGTTTAGGAAGAATGTTACAGGTTGTTTTGATTTTTTTGCGTGAGATGTGGAGCACTTTAGACTTGGTGCTGTGTGTGTGTGTGTGTGTGTGTGTGTGTGTGTGTGTGTGTGTGTGTGTGTGTGTGTGTGTGTGTGTGTGTGTGTGTGTGTGTGTGTGTGTGTGTGTGTGTGAGAGAGAGAGAGAGAGAGAGAGAGAGAGAGAGGTGATTGGGAAGAATGCGTTACTGAAGTGAATGGCAAGTAACATAATGAGTCCTTGCAGAATAGAGGGAAGATGACTGACTTCTCTATCGCATCTCAAAGTACTGAGTAACTGATATGGCACGATGATTAGGTGTACCCTCATCTTAAAAATAGACATTGCTCTTAGGATTGACATGTAACGCTGTAGAATCTAAAATACTTTAACGCTCTCCAAGCGCATGTATTTTCAATATGGACTTCATGCAAAGGATGAGTTTGAATTCTACAGTATCTAAAAATGCTGTGATAACTAAACAACCTCAACCAAACAAAGGATTTTAAAAATGTTTTTATCGTTAAGAAGAGTTTCATATCAAAATTCTGTGGTGTGCTATACTGATACTGACTGCTCTCTCACACTGTGAACAGTTAAAAAAATGTGGGAACAGTCAAGACGATGACGTTTTGATAAACGTTAAAAAGGTCTAGCATAGACACTGATAATTGAACATTCTGCGGAATTTTTAAATAACACATAATCATCGTGCCATATCAGTTAGTTGATATGGCACGATGCGATTGAATGCGAATATATAAGAACCTGACCTTAGCTCTGCTCACTGTCAGGTTCTTATATATTCGCATTCAATCTGATTCTGCCATCGGTTCACTCCCCTAATTTTTGATCCCCAGTTTTTGATCATGTTTTAATTTTAACCCAGCTCTCATCCATAAAGTTAAAATTGGTTTGAACACTGTCTTGTATACAGCTAGTTCAGTATTTTGATAACCTCTCTCTTATTCCATATAAATTTATTCAATTGACTTCCTACCATATCAGCTTTTCTAATTCGGTTGCCTATTTCCAGATTTAATTTGCAGTCTTCACTGAAAACTGTGCCTAAACAGTAGCTGAAATATTCTATCTTGTTCCATAGGTTTTCCATTCAGAATGCAGTGGATGTTTTTTTTTTCTTTCTTTTTCTTTCATAGTTTTGGTCTTTTTATTGTTGATTTACATGTCCAATTTGTTATGGATATCATTCGGTCTTTTTAAGTAATCGTGGATTGGGCCCGTTTAGGAGTACAACATCACCTGCATAGCAGATAGCGAAGTTTCACATCTCCGATTCTAATATCTGGTTAACGCCGATTTAACTTTAATTATCTGATTTAATGTCGGATAGTGATTAAAAAAAATGACGTATTCGGTTTATTTAGCTCAAGTTCATGATAGGTTCTGGGTTCGAATAGACTAGTCTACAGTAATTTTATTAATCCATGGCATTATCATTATCATTCTCTTCAGAGATTTAAGTCTATCACGGGATGATTTCCATGACCGACTAGTTTATATAAAAGTACTGTTAAAGCGATCTTTGCATTCTTTTACAATAATAAATTTTATATGTTCCAACCATGTTTATATTTCTTGTTATTAGTGAGTGATTTTTTAATAACAATGCCTGTTAATCGTGAAAAATATATTTGGTTTTAAGAAAGAAAGAAAAAAACTTCCCTGCAAGATTTTATTGTAAAAACGTTCGCTCAGGAGACGAACTAAAAACAAGTCGTAGAATCATTCAAAGTGATTATACGACACAAAATTATCAACCCAAAGTCACCAGAAAACCTTGTATTTTGCACCCAAACGGAAATTGAATGGTGCTCTCACAACCAAAGACTAGCTCAATAATGATCTAGATAAGACCTCACTTGGACTATTGTGCGCAGATCTGGTTCCTGGTTTCCGTTGTGATTCTGATATATTGAGAGAGAGAGAGAGAGAGAGAGAGAGCAAAGGAGAGTATTAAAATGATATCGGATTGTGGAATACAGATTATGAAGACAGATTGTGAATTTGTAGACTGCAAACAGGAGAAAGAGGGGTGATACAGAAGTGAGACTTACAAACTTCTGAAAGGGTCATACAGAATTTTAATTGATGGATTTTTTTTAAAAATTTATGGAGGGTGGGGAAAGGAAAAGAAGGCGTCCTTGGAAGGTGAGCATGAAGGGTGTGAGGGCTAGATTTTTCTCTCATAGGGTGGTGCGTGATTGGAATGGATTGCCAATGGATGTTGTGAGTGCAAGCAGTGTGAATGAATTCAAGAATAAGTATGATACTTGGTGCATGTAGTATGTGCCTCACTCGATGAGTCGCTGACTCCCTGGGGGTCTCTCTTAATAATAATAATCGAAAAAAAAAAAAGATTTACAGACGTTTTAACACTTGAATACTAAATCTTTTACTTTAGATATTTGTGAGTATAATACTTGACACCAGTATTACAATAACAACCGCAATAATTACACGCATTCACAAACAGGGAAATATTATGTTAAAAACCTCAGTCGTACCTACACTGCTTGGAAAGAAGTCAAAGGACACCATTGTGTAAGGAACAAACAGTCATGGTGCCCACCTTAATAAGATGTAAGACCTCCTTTCGCAGTGATGACTGCAGCAATCCCACGGGACATACTTTCCACTAGCGTACGATAGCGACCAATGGAAATTTTGGACCATTCCATCTGTAGATATGCAATGAGGTCCTGGACTGTTGTGTGTCAGACGTCTCTTGACCCCATCAGACTCTCCAGATCACCCGCAGATGTTTAATTCAATAGGATCTGTGTTCAGGGCTTTGTGGGGGCCCAGTAAAATGTGGTTACGATACGTATGTGCACAAACCACACAGTTTCAGCAGCAGACATGACACGGTGGTCAGTTCCGCAAACAGAGGTCCGAGGCAAACCAGGAAAAACAGGATCACATCACCTCCGAATTTCATAGTTGGAATTAAGTACTCTGGTAAGAGATGTTCACCGGGCATCCGCCACATCGACACCCGTCCATCTGCTCGGTAGAAAGAGTAGCCTTATGCCTCGCTCCATAACCCAGCTTTCCAAGTTTCCACGTCCCAGTGTACAAGCTCTTTGCACCACTGAAGACGCTGCATGCTGGTTCGGGTAATTGGTTCAAAACCATTTCAATCTCTTGTTCTAATTAGCATCAGAATAACTCAGCAAGTGGCGCTGACTAAGCGACCCACAAGTTTTTCTCTACATGACGAAATATAATCGATTCTGTTAGTTGTTTTAATCTCGTCTCGGAGTCATCTATCGGAGTCAAATAACATTAAAATCGAGAGCTATCTAGTAATATGCGTAGACCTGACAGACAAATGATGTATAAACCTTAACTCTGTGTGCTCAACAAACAAGGCAGAGAGAGACGCCTAAGTGTAAACGTATCTCCTGATAGAGCAATTAATTGACTAGGATCATAAATAAACACAACGAGAAATGGAAGCGAAGTACTTCGTGATGCGAATAGAAATAAAGCGAGAATGAGAATCCTGGCTAAATTTCGACGTTGGCGGAAACGACAGGCAGCTATGGACCAGTACTGATAAAGAAAATCTTATCTGAACTCAAACAAACTCCGTGGAAGATAACAGTCTAAGTTCATGGCTCACGCACCTTTCTACTGATGTGGCTTGTGACTCGACATTCGCACGACACGGAATAATAGCACTATAATATCTGAGATGTCTACTCAGTTTACATGGATCGATTCTGACAGATGAACACAGCTGGAAGGGAGTGGTGGTGGGGGGGGGGAGGGGAAGAGATGATGCATTCGTTTAATGTGTTGAGGAGTGTATCGTGAGGCTATGAGATTAGAGCGCTCTACTGAGCTTTGGGAAATGGCGGGTGCAGTAATTTGATTGAAGTGTATCAATTACTGGAAGAAAGCGATCTGTACTTGACATACGTGTTATTATTAAGTAGGTGAAGCACGCATAAAGATTGGTAAAGAGATTTTATGGTTACCACACCACACACACCACCAAGTTTTGGACATTGTATACAAGCAGCATGTGGTGTACCTTCTTTTATTACGAGCTAGAGCTTCAAAGCGTTTCCATACTTTTTTAATTTAAAATAATGTCGTATTTATGGAAATAAAGTGATATTTAGAGACGTTGTATTTTTACAATCATCTTTAAAGGTGTAAACTTTTGGCCGAGTAGCACATATGCAAATCAATGTTCGCCTTACGATTTCAATTTGTAAATGTGCACAAAAAATAGTTTTAATACAATTCATGTACAATTCAGCTCGTTTTTAATATTTCCATTTCTCCAGATGATTGTTGTATCAATCTTTCTATAAACAGTAACGTTCGGTTTTGCATTGCATGCTTGTACATAATCAGTTGCAGTAAACTATCACTGAAGCTCAGCTCTGTTTATCTTTTGTTAAAATACCCTTTTTACTTCGTCCCGCCTCTTTGCTAATAGTTCGGTCCTCGCGTGTAAAGACAACATTATTTTTCTTTTCTTTCTTTTTACTGTCTCTTTTCTTACGACAAGGTCTCTCAGCTTAAGACTAAAATGCAAATACTGTGTACTTCGAACATATTTTCGTCTGCATCAACAAGCGATTATATTTTGCGTGTATGCACGTTCTAAGCATGCACGAATAAGCATATGTGCAATAGAGGGAACAAATTCCCAATGTTAATTAAGATGTCAGTCTGCTTACAAGGTTTGTTGTTATCTGTTGGATATTTTATAGTTCATCCGTGCTGCTTGACAGTTCCATTATCCCACAAATGAGAAGTTTCTGCAAAGATGATGGCAGATGATCTAAAATATAGTACTATTAATAGCAAATATGGATTTTTCGTAGAGAAATACTATGTATCCGAACAATTTATTTTGTTGTAAAATCAGAAACTGCCTCCAGTAATAAAAATGCATTTATTTTTTCATCGTTTTATCTTTTTTTTTTTTTAATAAAAAAGAACCTGCGTCTGACAATTGATTTAATGTTTATTCATTCAGACTTGCAATATAGCGTACAAATGGTTGATTTTATCGCTAATAGACTTTCGCGAAGATCTTCTGACAAAGAATTTTGTCATTTGCGCAGGATCAGTTTTTTTGCCTCTCGAATTCCCAGGATGTACATAACCATGGAGGTAATGGATCGCAGCACATAAACAGAAACTCAACTGTTGCAAAGCTCTGCTAGCAGCCCAGTTATCTGCTGTGCCCACGTCCGGTCATCGCTTCTGTCTGACCTTTCCCATCCGGGATTCCTTAATGCTATATCACGTGTCATAAGATTCTCAGTTTTTAATGCAGATTTCGAAAGCCACTTTGAAAAGTGTAATACATTCATGTGATAGCATCGTGGTTATGTATAAACAAATGGGAAAAAAATGAGCTTGATTATATTAACAGAGAATTTTCAGTCATACACAGAATAGCAGTCTGGATATATATTATATATATATATATATATATATATACACGAGGGTGATCTGAAAAGTTCTCGGCCTAACAATGAGAAATCAATTTATAATTTCAAAATTATTTTTATTTTTCAACATAATCTTCCTTAAGACTAATACATTTATTCCAGCGATGCTCTAGCGCCATTATCCCGTCCCTGTAGTGGTTCTCAGTAAGATCTGCAAAATACCCCTCTACAGCTGCGATCACCTCTTGATTCGAAGAAAAACGCCAGCGAGAAAGAGTTTTAATTTTGGGAAGAGATAGAAGTCAGAAGGAGCCAAATCTGGGGAATGGGGTGGATGTTCCAACAATTCATAGTGCAGATCCCTTAATTTTCCCATTGCCAAAACACCTTTGTGGGAAGGTGCATTGTCCTGATGAAATATGTTTTATTTCTTCTGCAAACCGGGTCTTTTCTTACGAAGTTTTTCGTCTAGTCTGGTTAAAAGATCGGAATAATATTCCTCGGTTATTGTTTTACTCTTTTCAATATAATTAATAACCAAAATGCCTTTAGCATCCCAAAACACCGATGCCATGACCTTTCCCTGATGGAACCGACTTTGTTTTCTTTGGCACTGAACAACCGACTTGTGTCCTCCACTGTTTTGACTGCTGTTTGGATTCTGGTGTGTTAAGTTGAATCCAAGTCTCATCCATAGCAGTAAATCGAAGCACAAAATCAAGTTTTATTCTTGTTAAAATGCTCCAAGCACTGTTCAGAGATTTTCATGCGAGTGCGTTTTTGATCTGCTGTGAGCAAGCGCGGCACCCATTTTGCACTAAACTTTTTCATTTGCAATTCTTCCTGCAAAATATATCCTACACGTTCTTTTGAAATGCCTATAGTCTCGGCAATTTCACGCAATTTGACTCGCCGGTCATCCAATACCATATCGTAGAGACTTGGTCAATGATTTCTGGTGTTGTTACACTTTTTGCAAGTCCTTCACGTGGATCATCTTCAAGGCTGGTACAGCCACGTTTAAACTCTGCAGCCCATTTCTTAATTGTCGCAAACGAAGGAGAAGAGTGCCCATAAACTTTTATTAACTTCGAATGAGTTTGTTTTGGCGTTAAACCTTCTTTTACAAAGAATTTTATAATCGCAAGATATTCAGTTTTATCCATTTCAAGGGATTCATTTCAAGACAATTCTTTTGCTTCAGACAGTTGTATAAAACAAACAAATTACTTGATAGAATGACTTGCAATTTCATGGCTGCTTATGACAGATGAAGCAACTTAGAAAAAAAAAAAAATCTTGCCGATAGTGGTGCCATCTATGTCGAGGCCTAGAACTTTTCAGACCACCCTCGTATATAGGATCGTACTTTAATAAGCAGGATTCTACTTATTAAAATCCACTCTTGCTTGGTGTATTATACCTAGATTCCGCTTTAAGCAATGTATCAAAATTTATGGCAAGTTTATGTAAGAGAGGATAAGAAATGTTCGTAAGAATGTTATTCGATTATGTTTACCCGTAGATAAAGTGATTTTAAGTAAGGTGAGGACAAATTCTAATGAGTTTGTTAGTGAGAATGAATAATCATCTAAAAGTCGGGTTATTTAAAAAAAAAAAAAAAAACTGAAATCGGATAAATCAACAGTAAAAAAAAAAAAAAAAGGTTAATTTTTTAATATAATTCCTGGATTTAGCAGCAAGGAATCAGTGGTCCAAAGTAATGGAGGTAACTGAATTCGAAGGAGGCTATACTCTTTGGCTTTATTAATTATGCAAGGTTTGCTAATAATCGGCAGTGATTTGATGGAACCGTCGAGCTCATTAAACAAAAATGTATAGCACTTGACTGGATGTAGGATGAAGAAGATTACATTGCACACAATAGTAGAAAGGGTGTTCGCGGTATTGAAGTGAATTTTGAACGATATCAGTTAAATTACTTACAAAGTTTAAAGAATAAGGTCAGGATTTAAATTATTAAGCGGAGAAATTGAGCAGAATATTTGGAAATTTCAGAATGTTCACTTAAAGATGATGTTTCTGATATCGAAATACGCATTGGCAATTCCAACATTTCAGAAGAAACAGAATAGTAAAAGAGGAGGAGGAGAAGGAGGTGGGGGGAATGCTTATCAGGGAAGATTTAGCCTATTAGATTGATGATATATGAAATTCAGGACACGAGTTCGAGGCATGGACTTTGTACAGTTGACGGCGAGAGTATGTTACCATAATGGTAGTGATAATAGCATGGACTTAAGAGATATGGTTACTTAAAGAACCAGTTATGTAAAGAGATAAGAGAACGCATAATTTTTAGCAAGGAAGATATCGACTAGGAGAGTAACGAAACAGATGATGCAAGGGACAGTAAATTTTCAGAGCAACCTCGTATCAGTCATCCGAAGCAACATGTGCATGAACCCGAGTAGGATCTTGGATTTCGTGATAAACATGAGATTAACTGGTGATGAATCGTGTTAATTATTTCAAATCTTCTGCAATATTTCATTTGACTTTGGAAGGTAAATTAAGACTGATGGGAGAAATGATAATGGGAAAGCATCAGAGGGGAAATTTCAAAAAAAAAAAAGTTATGGATATGATAAAGAGAATGAAAATGTATTAGGTAATTGGGAGACCTTGTTTAATGAAAGTGACGCACACAAGAAACGATTCGTTCTTTAGTTTGAAAATTTTCGATTCGAAACCCCCCCCCTCCTTTTTTTTTCAATCGAAATAAATGAACATCGTAGGTGTCTTTTTTTTTTTTTTTTTTTTGCAGATTACACCATGGAGACATCTTTTCAAAGTTCCGCCTGTATTAGAAAAAAATGTTCGAATGCCTGCGAAAATTTCGACCATCAGCATATCACTGCAGACGAGGACCGATTTGTATTGGTGGCGGAAAATTAATGAGAAGGACATTTATAAGAATTTTTCATTTAAAAGTGAGTTAGTCGGTCTCATAAGGAAGTAACATTATTTTTAATTCTGACAAATATGAATTTATAGATAAAACACTTTCCTCATAATATAAACCATTCAATAAAAAATAAAGTTCGGTCACTTTCCACATACACACACACCACATGCACACTCAGAAAAAAATTGCTATTGTGCGTGTCTCTTTATGCTATTAGCTTTCTTTGCTGTGTCTTCGTTTACAAATTACTTTAAAAAAAAATCTTGATGTTCTTTGAACTCTGCCATCGTATCGTTTCTCATCCGAAAGCTGTTTCCTACGTGTGTGTAATTGGTCTCCCTGGTAGTCATTACGAAAGCCTTGTATTTACACAAAAAGAACATTATTGTTGTTTATTGAGCACAAATTTAAATGATGTTTTTAAAGATTTTTCCTTAACCTCTCTCCCTCTTCAAGAACTTATAGGAAGCAAAGAATGTACAAGAATAAAATAACGAGGTCGTTGAACATCATTATACAAGCCTAATAATAGCACGTAAATGTTCATTCACTTTGATTGTGGTGGTTTATTATCGCAATTCGTTCTTGGTAAACTAATTCGTAAGATATTTTCATGTTTGAACGAATGATCATTTGCACATTGCTGGTCAAAAATAAAAATTATTCCTTTGAACTTTTTTTTTTCTCGGAATGGAAAAAATATATAAACCGATTAAACAATTTTGGAATTAGCACAGTTAAAACAGTATACGAAACAAATATGGTCATTGAGATTATTTATTATTTATTTATTTTTAATTGCAGACTATAAGTAATTTACATTAAAAAAAAAATGAAGCTATCCAATAAATGTTTTACCTCTTCTTCTTTCTCTTCCCCCTCCTCCCACGGAAGGAAAGCGAAGTAAAATTCTTAGTATCTATTCGAAGTTAAAACAATCAATCTTGCCCGTTTATACTCGTTCTGCAATTTTTTCTTTTTTTTTGAGAAAATAAATAATAAATTCACATTTCTTTTTATTATGACAAAAATCATGGCATTAGAAAATACTTGTCGGTCGCTTTTGTAATGATAAATGATTAGCGTTGTTTATGATATTTTTGAAGTACTTTTTACGTTATCTATAGGGAAAATAATTATCTTCAGCCAAAAGTATGAAATGATTATTTTTTTTCTATATAAAAACTTGGAGGAAGTGTATTGTTATAAAAATACTTCCGCTCATGGACGTCAATAATTTTTTTTTTTTTTTAAAAAAAGCATCACTGGCTTAGGTAATATTTAATCGAACATGCATACGAGCAATTGATGTAGATTACTGAAAACAACCTCAGAAATAAATTGCAATTTTTAACCCTAGTTTAATAGATAACTGAGATAGTTCTCAGACATTTTAAACTAAAAACAGAAAGTACTTCTACTTTCGTCGACTTTATTTATTTTTAATAAAGTGCTAAAGACTGTTTTAATCTTTAATCGCAGGCATTATTGGGAACGAGTTTTCATTTCAATTGAGTTTTATTTCTCGGCGCTCATGTTGGACGCGTACAGTCATAAAAAGTCAATTATAATTGTTTAAGTACTGTATTTTAAATAACTTCCTTTGTGTCACATTCTATAATATTTTATTAATAATAATAATAACAATAACAACAATAATACCACTTAATCAATTAAAAGTTAAGTTCACTGT
The DNA here is from genome assembly GCF_054136105.1 of Typopeltis vanoorti. Lineage (NCBI taxonomy): Eukaryota > Metazoa > Arthropoda > Arachnida > Uropygi > Thelyphonidae > Typopeltis > Typopeltis vanoorti. Next base: position 32,569,704 of record NC_143549.1, read on the forward strand.
TTAAATGTGGGGATAGTTTATATAATATTGAAACAATCTAACAAAGAAAAAACAAAATACGAAAAAAAGAGTTTTATTTTCAAAGATAAATTATAAGAACACGGATTCAATTTAGTGCTACATCGTTTAATGTTGCGTGCTTGTGGCTTGCGACGTGTTGTTCGTATTACGTCAGCTTTGAGAAAATTGTTACTGTTGCTATGGGGACCCACGCGCTCCTCGTGCTCGTGTTGTGGTATGGTGGTTGAAATATAGCTGATTTGCACTGCAATATATTCTATGCCATATTTAAGCTATTTATTTTAACTCTTAATTTAAAAACTGTCAGGAATGTGCTTAAATTGCTCTCCGAACATTACATACATAAATCTTGTGCATTTCGTTTGCCCTCTAGAACGTATATTTAGATACTCATATGCTTCTTATGTTATTGGATGTACAGCATTTTAAGTTACTACTATGAACTCTTTCAGGGGAAAAAAAAAAAAAAAAAGCCAAAGGTTTTCGGAAACATTTTGTATAATATGTATCTGACTGTTATCTCCATTTTACAGACAAATGGAAATAATAAATTTTACGAGAGCGATTAAGGAAATGTTTAAATTCGAATTAAATAAAAACCAAAATTATTAGTAAAATGGGCTAGTGTGAATACCTGTATATATAAAATTAATATTGTAGACATATCTACCTAGGAGTCATCATTCGGCAGTGTAATTTTGAAATATCATTTCAAGAAAAGGAAAAATAAATAAATAAACAGAAGTCTATTATGAAATATTTTCAAACTCTTCAAAAATAATAGTTAATCATAACAACATGACTTAAAATTAAATTAAAGAAACGAAACAGTAAAATTATTATACCTGTACTCGCTAGTGAGAATACGTTCATATTTTACATTGAAGATGCCTGCTATGAGTAATCCTGGTGGCGAAATTTCGAAACCCCGTTTAAAAATACATGTACATATATTCAAATTCTAAAGCGCAACGTTTTTAAGGTTTTCCAAAACTTAAAAAGTAAGTAAGCAAGTAGGACAAACACTGATTGGAAATTTTCTCATTAATTTAATTAATTTCTGTTTTTTTTTTTTCCCTAATAATCTCTATTATATATATGACACCTGCTTGTAATTGGACACTGCTAAACTTGAGCCTACGAAGTACCCTAGAACATGGTTCGAACTTCTTAACTGCAATTACCACATCATAGAGAACGTCTGATATCCGACTCCGTCTTTCGAAATGTTGACCTCTCAAATGGAAGTTAAATCTCTTTGTCGGAAACCATTTCAAGTTTTTCATGCGACTGTTGCTAGCCATGTGTAGGGAATGTTTAGAAAAATTTCTCCTTAGTATTAAGTATTACCTTAATACTAAGGAATTAAACCCTTAGCATTAAGGTAATAGTACTAACTCTAGATGTTAAGTGTCAACGTTGCTGAACCAGAAAAATATTTCTTTCAAATTACTATTAACACCTGATGGTTCCTGAGGGGGTGAAAAGTAATGGAATAGAGAGAAGAAAGCATTATATATAAAATGCTATTTTTTATACGATATTACAAAATTCGGGATATTACAAACTTCTAAAAATCGGAACGTTCGATCGCCTTAACGCATAAATGCAAATCGGCCAGAGTATACAGAATGAAATTTATAGACACAAAATAAAGTTAGCGGGAAGTAGATGGCGTTGTATGTATGTGGGGATTAGACAGTATAGAAATGGCATACCCTTCCACGATTAATCCTTGGACTTCTTTAAGGTGTGACGTCACGTAATAATAATAGAATATAGTGAATCAAAAATAAATATTTTTAGATATGAAATGCAGGCTAAAATCTACATATTTAAATGAGGAAAAAAGTCAAATACTTTGAAACCAAGAACCAAAGCTCAGATAGTGAATGGCAAACCTGAAATATGGAAAATTTTCTGTAAAAAAAAATAATAAATAAATAAAAATAATAACAATAATAGCATATGATGGATTCAAGTTAAAAAGCAGCCCAGGAAAAGAAGAAATCAGAACATTTTGTAATAAGCATGTGATATAAAATCTAAATAAGGATATCCTAAATTGTTTAGGGTAATTATTTCGAAAAATTATTAAATAAGGTAAGCAACGAATACAACCTGCGAGATAGAAACAGTTACGATTATATTTTATTATTCGAAAACGAAAAAATCCACTGGAAGCTAAATATGGAAGTGTGGGTGGAATAAATTTTCAATCTAAAATTTAATTCCAACTGCACATTCATAGTCTTGTTTTTTCCATCTAAGCAGTTTATTATTTTCTATGTATAATAAAATAGTTTTTATTTAAAACATACTTATGTGATTTAATGGATGTGCATTGCACATTGCAATCGGTGGTTGAGGTGGCAGTGTGTGTGTGTTTGCTGTCATTAGCCCAATGTCGTCAATAAATGATTTAAAAAAAAAAAAAAAACTATCTTAGTATCACTGACTATTTCAATTGTGTGTATTTGTTAAATCTTTGCATACATTGGAGTCTTCCATATGCTTCGTAAGACAACTTCGCTGTGCACCAGTTTGTTGAGTGTCGTCTCTCATAAGTGTGTTCTCCACAGATAGCGATTTTTACTCACATAAAACTTTTAGCAATTCTTCTTCATGAATGACGGTAAGCGATATGGATACAATGGATCATCGTATTCGTATAATGACTTACGTATACCCTGATACTGCAACGGAAATCGTCGGAGTTGCAGTTATTGAATTACATATTCGATATGGTTTAGAAAGAAACAAATTGCAGCAGCAACGCAGTATGTTTTTATTTTATTTTATTTTATTTTTTACTAGGATATTTTCGAAGTTGAACAACAACAACAAAATTTAGTTTTCTCTTTGTTGGTTAAAGACGGATGTAATGTAATGTACTTCCATGTTTCCATGACAACAGATGCATTTATTAGGCAAGCGATTCTTAATTCAGTGTGCAAGACGCTTCTTTGTATTAAGATGCTACCTTTGGTGGTAAAAGTGCTTTCCATTACCTCAAATGTTCTGAGTTTGGGTCACTTAGACCACAAATAAAAAGAAATGGACTTATTTTAAACCCAAATGGAAATATTTTAAACTGCTATTTAAAGAAATTTATGTACGCGAATCTGTTTTTATGCACCTTTATGGACAGACTGTGTTTGAGATAAAATGTGACATTTGGAATCATTATTATAACAAATTATAATAATGATTTAAAATGTGGCTGCAATGGCTCTCTTTGGAGAGCCATTGCAGCCACAGTTTAAATCCAACACACTTTTAATATCTAAATTACTCTACCGAGTTATGATGTACCAAATCTCGAATATTGCAATAGCTCTTATAATGAATGACGTCATTATCATGACAGCAGTTATTGTGGGACAAAGAGAAGAAAATCAAATCTTCCAATATTTTTGTGCGTACGACGAGTTTAATTTGGAGTGTTTCAAAAACACTTCAAATTACAACATGTAACGTCAAGTCTCCTAAAGTACACTGATATGAATTTAAAGCTGTTCTAAAATTCTTCGCTAATTTTTTTTTTATTATTATTATCGAACTGTTTTCATTGTATTCCCTCTGAAGATGGAAGTAGTCTGACGAAATCTGTGTTTTCATGCCCATTTTGTTGCGCAAGATATTCGCCTACACTCTTTTATCACTTTTGTTTTCTTTTTTCAAACGAAAAAAAAAAAAAAAAAAACGCGATCACTGAATTTTTTACTTAGCTTTCAACGCCAGTGTACTTTATAGGCTCTCGTTTTTCATTGCTTCATGGCTCTGAAGCATTTCTCAGATCTTCTTAATTATTATTCAAGGTCGTTAACTTTAATCTGCTCTTAATCTTGTTGCCATTCAGACTGTCTTTCTTCGAGGGCTGCATTGCTTGCCTTCGTTATAAAAAAAAAAAAAAAAAAGTTGTTGCTATCAAAAATACGTCATCTCCATCTAAGATGGAATTCATTTCACTCATACACATATTCTAAGATTGTTTAAGATAATATTCTAAGATTGAGAAAGAGAGAGAGAGAGAAGATAGCATCGTGATCTAAATACGCAATAAATGTTCAAGTGTTTGATGCGCTTTCAGACCAACACTTGAAACACTCCAAGTGTTTAAATTGCATGCATTTTTTGTTTTTGCTTTAGAAGTAGGTTCTCTGCACTGACACTATTGCCAATTATCTTCGCTGTGTGTAGCAATGCAAATAGTCTCTCTGGCATCTGGCCCCATTCTATAAAAGCAAATCTGTTTGGAGAGAAGATATTCCTTGTAACTTCTTTCTATCAAGCTGCCAAAAACAGGGGCCATTATAATTAGAAAACGCTGTGAACCTTCCAAAAGTACCTGTTATGGTATATTTGTATGTACGACGTCATACATACAAAAAAAAAAAAAAATGAACATCCAGCTGACTAAAAATATGACAATAAGTCCTCTACAGTGACGATGAGTGGAGTTAGCCGCTTCCGACACACACACACACACACACACACACACACACACACACACACACACACACACACACACACACACACACACACACACACACACACACACACACACACGCGCGCGCAATTTTGCATCATCTATTTAAGTAGATCGTCGTCCATATACAATGCAGTTGTTTTCTATAATTAGAAATGTTTTGAATAATATATTCTTTCCCTATGAAATTGTAAATTAATATTTATAGGGCAAAAAAAAAAGAAAGAAAAGAAACATCAAACTCCCAAACAGGAAATGAAATGAGAAGAACACTTAATAATAATCTCAGCTCGACAAATACATTCGCCCACTCTCCCGTGGAGAGTAGCTTCATACTGGAATAATTAGATTTTTTTAAATTATTTATTTAATAAAAAAATTATTTATTTATTACTTCAGACTGGAATAATTAGATTTTTTTAAATTATTTATTTAATAACAAATAAATTTCTAAAGAAAATCTTTTGACTATAAGAGAACACAGAGAATATGCGTAATATAAAGATCCTTTCTGGTAGCAAAAATTTACGTAACAATTTATCTTTTCCAAAAAATCACGTTTTTGCTGTGTTCCTCTTGGAATGAATCTCACACGAAGGAAATCTCAGACATCGTTCTGCAAACGACGATACAGCAGCATGTATCGTTATGTATCAATAGAGTTATGTATCATAACTCTATTGACTTACTGGAGGCACAAAAAAAAATTGAGTTGGGTGTTTGGCGAGTACATATTTTTGTGGCAAGTAGGATTTTGCATAATTTGTCGAATCCTGATAATAATAAATCGCGCGTTACTTGTAAAGTTATACGGATAATTGAAGAAGTTGCCACTGTGATTGTCGACAGATCGCATGAAAATGTTGCTGGTAGCAGCAGGGTCCGTGGAGTAGCGCGACAATTGGATTATGCCTTAATTCCACGGTATCGAAAGTCTTGCGCAAAATGATTACATGTTATCCATAAAAGATCAGCCGCGTGCAGCAGTTGTAAACACTCAAAATTGTCAAATTTGGGCTTCCAAATCACCCCATGCGCTCCAGGAACGTCCATCACATTCCCCAAAAATTACCGTTTGGTGTGGCTTCACAGCTGATTTTATAATAGGTTTTTTTTTTTTTTTTTTTTTTTTTTTTTTTTTTTGTGAGGACATCGCTCTGATAGGATCAGTAACTTGTTCCATCACCGTACGGAAATATCACGATATGCTGCACACTGTCGTCGTTCCGCAAATTCAGCAACTTCTCTAGACGAGACTATTTCTATGCAAGATGGACACCTTCCACATTGCACGACCGGTACAACGTCGGTACGACGACAGCAGTTTTTACGGCATTACTTCACAGAAGAGTGATTAGTCGCTTCTTTCCAGCTGCATGGCCAGCTCCCTCCCCTGATGTTACTCCATACGATTTTTGTTTGTGGGATTATCTGAAGGCCAACGTCTATCATGGCGAATTTGGGAGCCTTAAAGGACAATGTATCACGGGCTGTGACGAACATTCTTTCAGACATGTTACGTTCTGCTGTGTACAGGATGCAATTTCTGGTACACAAGAACGGTGGCCACATGTGAATACAACAGTGGGCCTGGACGATATGTCAGCTCCTGTGCTACGAGCATGTGCAAGTGAACTGACCGTGACAAAGTTGTTTAATCTAAGTCTCAGCTCTGTCAAGGTTCCAAGAGAGTGGAAAGAGGGAATGGATGGATAGGAATATGATACTCCTATAAGATACAACATGGCTGCTTTGTAAAATGTAGGTCCTGCCTCAGTAATTTATTCACATTTTATAATAAAGTGACAGCTGAGTTGGATAAAGAGAATTGCTACACAGTGGTACTTATGAACTTTTGCAAAGGCATTTGACAGAATACTGCACGGGAAACTATTACATAAGTTGGAGCAAATGGGAATGGATACGAGGCTGATGGAATGGATAGGATAGGTGGTTGACAGACAGACATCAGAGGGTGGTGTATGGTGGAGTGGATTCAAGGCGAATTAGGGTGACTAGTGGAGTGCTCCAGGGCTCTGTATTAGGACACTAAAGTTTTACATTAATGATGTAGCGGAGGATTTGAAGGGGGTTACTCAATTGTTTGCCAATAATGCAAAACTGGGCAGGCCAATAGTTGATAATGGTGATGTCGATATCTTACAAGATGAGTTAAATAAATTGGCAGTGTGGGCAATGGTCAATAGTTGTTAATTCGATGTTGGAAAATGTAAGGTAATGCACAATTCGTGGGATATTGATGGTACTAGCTTACAGGAAATTGATGAGGCTAGGGATCTGGGTGTGGTGGATAGAGATTTGAAATTCAGAGAACATATTGCACGAGCTGGCAAAATACCTCAGAGCATTACTTGGATGCTGACAAGCACATTAACAAGTAAAAATAGGGAGGGTTATTATTCCTCTTTATAAGGCTATGATTCGGCCACATGTTGACTATTGTGCACGGATTTGGTCACTCGCATATCTTGGAGATCGGGAGATGGTGGGGACTGTTCAGAGATGAGTGACTAAGCTGGTGACAGTTCTGTGGAATGTTCCCCATGAGGATAGATTGAGGGTGTGTGGGTTGTAGAGTTTAGCTGACAGGTGGAGGAGAGAGGATATGATAGAAACTTATAAGTTACTAAAAGGATTGTATAAGATGGACACAGAAGCAATTTTTTAATACATGGGAAGTAAGGGGGAAAACAAGGGTTCACATTTGGAATCTGTCTAAGAATGTGGTTAGTAAGGGTGTGCAGACTAGGTTCTTTAATTGGAGAGTTGGAGAATGAGTGGAATGGAGTGCCAGAGGTCGTTAGCGCTCCAATACTGAACAGGTTTAAGGAGATGTATGATAAGTATTGTGTTAATGGGTAGAGTGAGTCTCTTCACTCCATGGAGTATCCATATATAAATAATAACATTGAACAAGGCCCTCTTTCGCATGGGCAACTGAATGCGCTTAAGTTGTGCAACAGGTTTGCGACAACACTTACACTCCAGTAACTAATACCATAATTGCTCTACTAAACTAAATTGCTATTAAATATTTTATTGCTGTGTTTTCATCAGCGCAATACGTAAAGGTAATCTTTCATTTCCGTTTAGCCTTTGTTATTCATTTGTCTGTCCATTTGAATGTTTTTTGTTACGTTGTACAGCGCCATATCTCCCTATCGGCAACTTTTTGAACTTCTTTTTTCACGGAATCCTTCTTCACTTGTCTTGATTAGGCTCCGTACCAAATTTGGTGACATTCTGGTTGTTAGATCGAGCTACATAAGGCTCTGAAATGGAGAAGTTTAATTATGGCCACCCTGTATATATGATATGTCAAATATCGAGCTGGTTATGGAGCATGTTGTTGTTGTAACTACTAAGAAGTGCAGTCCTTATCTGAAATTTTTTTTTTATATAATTCCGCTTAAATGGATATGGGGAAAAAAAAAAAAAAAAAAAACACCAGCAGATGAAAACTACTTAAGAATTTCATTTGTTAATGCAAAGATGGGAAATGACAACAGTCATACAAATAAGGTTTTAATATTTCCTTTAAAATATTTATTTAAAGATTTATTACATTATTTCCCATTCTGTTATATTAATAATGAATATAACAAACTGAAAAATACATTTTTTTCCCATTTAGTATAAAAAAACAACTAAGTTATTTCGAATTCATAGGATCCACTGGAGAGATGTAAAAAGTGTATTGAGAAGGAAGGGAATTAATCTCATTCGGCGCCACAGAGTTTTACTTCTGCAGCAGTCTTTCGCATATAGGGTGACCCAAAAGTAATAGGACAGTTGCCGGAACATCCTCTGTATTTCTAATGATAACAAAACAGTTTTACTATTGAGGGAAAAGAAGGGTATTTCCCCTTGAATGTTATCAAGAATGCACACCAGCCATTAAAAGAAAGAACAAAAAAGTCAAAACATGTCAGCTCTCTCTCTCTCTCTCTCTCTCTCTCTCGCGCGCTTTTTCTGTCTGTCTGTTTAAATTGCATGTTGGATTGTGAAACAATTTTCCAAGTAGTCAAAACAATGGTCTTAATTTTCCTCTTTTAGTAATTGATGGTAATCACAGTAATTTCCTTCTCTTTCGCAAGTCATTCTGCTTTTCTTGAATACTTTTTTTTTGTTGTTTGTTATTGTTGTAATTCTTTACATTTGAAAGCAATTGTCTTCCTGATGTTCTGTCAACTCAGTTGCCATTTTGTTTCACAGTTACAAGGAGAATAGTTGGTATTGGATGAATTTCGGCGGAACATTTTAAAGTTGTTTCCAGGTTTTGGCTTGCGTCGTCCTTGAATTCTAGCCTAGTATTTAATGAGATTTATTATTATTATTATTATTATTTTATTCACATAATTGATACACAGTCAAAAATTTGACTGGTGATACAGAACAATTCAGATTCTACATAAGAATCTAAGAATAGTCCGTCAGTATTATTATTATTATTATTATTATTTCCTCTTCAAGAAACGTACGTGTATGTAAATACTTTGAAATCAAAAATCACTCGTCTCAAAACGGCAAGCAGCAATATTTCAAAGTGTCTTCTGAATCAAAAGGACAAAAGGAAGTGTCAATGGTCTCCTCCTTCCTACTGTCCGATTAAAAAGGGGTGGGGGAGTAAAAAGTACCTGATGCCAGAGACGGTTTTTTTCATCTCCAAATTCTCCAGAATGTTTGAACTGCAAAACAATGCTAATTTGGTTTATTTTTTTAATTTTTTTTTTCTACTAACTTTTCGTGCTCTAATTTAAGATGATTTTACAATTGTGTAAAATAAGAATAAATGTAAAATGTGTAAAGTTATGATTAGTTAAAATGACAACAATTACTTAGATTTATCATTCCATAATTTATTATAAAACAGTCTCGAAAAAAATTTTTTTTTGTTTTTTCATATTTTCATTTACCCATAATTTCTTTCTCCGTTATCCATTCCTAATCTCTGGTATGCTGAAACTTTTTTTATTTGACTGTCGCTTGATTTTAACCTGTTCGTACAGCTCGTTCGCTAATACTTTTCACATTCCCCGTTATCTGTAGAGGACAGTGTAGGGATAAGGTGTTATTGAGCTATTAAAGCTCTGATTATGCAGCAGGATAACAGCAATAGCCGAGTCTCAGTTAGAACTTCATTGGCTACAGCATTGCCATCCATTACCCCTCCCTGGGCACCCATTTTAGTCGCCTCGTACGACATGCATAGGCTACAGTGGGGTTATTCTTATCCCGGCCACCATACGGGATACGCTTTATCAACGTTTATTGTTTAAATATTTATCATATATTTATGATTATTTTAAATGGGTAAATAAAACTTTAAAATTATTATGTTAAATTAAAAATACTGAAATATTAGTTAAAATAATATAATTAATTAGATTTAATTTATTCTAATTTCATTTCTCATTCTATTATAGTTTATAATATGCTCTCATCGATCATTGTGTTAATTAAAAGATATTGAATGAGAAAGAGCACAATCAAAAAAGTTTGTTTAAAAATTTCATATTAAAATATCTTATAAGCTATTAAAACTTCAATATCGAAAATGCGAGCCTTATTCTGTTTTTATTTTTTGCAAAGATGTGTGAAACAATTACTCAACAAATCTCGAACTGAAAAAAAAAAAATAAAATAAATAAATCTTTCGAATATTTCCCGTAACAATCCATAACATATTTATAGGATTCTATAAACGTGCAAGCAACTCACATGTTCAAAATATCTCGATACTATTTGATCACTTATTATAAAAATATATTTTTAAATTATAGAAAAAGATATTTGGTGTCTTAGTAATTCGTTTTGTTTGTGTATTAACATATTATTGCCGAAGAGCCAATTGCATTTAATTTTTATTCATTTATTTGCTTATTATATTTTATTTTACATTTTATTTAGTTTTTTTTTTTTTTGTTTAATCAATGTAAAATTGAACGTGGATTGTTACGTTTGCAAGAGAAGTTAGTCCTTTAAGAAAATGGGTACTTTCACAAAATACTAACAATCCTTGAATCATTCTTATAGATGCTCCCGATAATAACTGATGTCAATCATTTTTCCTTCAGTGTAGATGGATCTATCCTCCAGTTCCCTTAAATATACATGAAAAACGAAATATACCAGTCAAGTTGTTTACGATGCGCAATATCTTCTTCTCTCCTTGAGAATAAACTTGAATGTGGTCAGCGACGTGTCTGAATGTGAAATTATCCAGTGCTAAGAAAGAAAAGAAGCTGCTGGAAGGTCTGTCTGAAGCATCTCGTTAACGTTCGTTACTGGCATTGAGAAAAAGGAAGTGTAACCCCTTCACGCCCTACCCCTTTCCCATTCAGACAGTAATGAGATGTCTCCAGCAATGGCAACGTCCGATAAACAGGTTTGGACCCATCAACTATCAACTAATGATGATAAAACTCTGTTAATAACAAGCATGCCAATAAACGAAAGGGGTGTGTGGGGGATAAAGTATCCCCGCGAAGAAGAATTTAAAACGTTAGCTAGTATTCTTATAGTAGAGGCGAAATTGGGGATTTTGAGAGTAATGAAGTCCGAACGATTGAATCCACGTGACTGAACAACAATAGTGTGCTAATCAGACGCAACGAAAGTTATTGTTTCGTTTTGCCAAAGGATTAGATGAGAGTGTTTTTTTTTTTTTTTTTTTTCAATGTAAATTGGTCTTTGTGTATGGTTTCTATGTAATGACATCACGCATGTGGGAGATAGAATGATACAAAAATGCAACACGTGAAGATCTACGCGATGCAACTATTCAATAGGAAATTTCCCAATAGGTGCACCAGATTTTCTTCATGGTCCTGTACATTAAACTTTGATTACGGAGTTTCGAAAAGTAGGCTGGTTGCACTAACTATAAGGAGATATCAGTTGCGATTTATCAAGTTGCATGTGTTCTCTTCGCTGTTTCCATGGTATGAGAAATGAAAGCATCTATCTCAGGTTTCGTGAGGGGCGGGGACCTACCAAGTCCTAATGAGACCAGATAATTCATCGCCAGATGTGAAAAAGTCATCTAGTTAGTGTTAGCCAGATTTATTCTCCTCGATATGAATGGAGAAAGACACACTTGAAAGACACTTTTCCAAAGATTATCTACTGTCGCCTTTTGTTATTGCTTTAATTACGGGGAGGTGGGGGGGGGAGTGCGAAGCCTTGAGAGAAAGATTTCGAACTTCCGGTTCTCTTCAGGGATCCAGGCAGATATTCAGGGTTTCTGAGGAGTATCAATAGAAGAACACTTCGGATATTGTGCTTTTCAAGTATCGCGATGCCAAAGCAACTCATGGCGAAGGTTGCAGATGTCGCAGTCTCGATAGCACAAACATTAAGTAACTTGGCTTCATACAAGGCGAATTAACGCCATGAGAGAACATTTAGTTATCCACGTAATCCATGAAAACGTGGATTTCTTTAGCCGTTTTATCTTTTTTCGGGAATGTAAAAGACCAAGTTTCTGTAAAATGCCATCTTCCGTATTCATAGTGACCACCTTCATTTGAAAGCTTCTCGCATTCCAGATGGAGTCAAAAACCAGGTCTATTTAGCATAAAGGTTCTCGTCGATACCGAATAAAGTACGGAGGCTCTTTCTTTAATAATACATCGACGTATAATAATGCACTGATTTCGAATAGGATGCTTTTGTTGTGATGTTTATTTTAGAGCAGACAATTGGAATAAAAATATAAAAAGATTACCAAAATTTCAACAAATGTGGGGGGGGGTTGAAGATAGTCTTTGTATATTCTTTCCACTCACAAATTTTAAAGGGGAATTGTACCCTTTTGCACCGCTCATCAATTCATCGTATTTCCTCTTCTCGTGTTGCTTTCTCACCCTTCTTTTCTTGGACTATGCGGGAAGTGACCCTCGTTTTACCAACGCTATTTCCACTTAAAGACGTCACAAAAATCTCACTTCGCCGCGGGAGAGACTTAGGTCGTTGTGTCACTCTTCAAGGAGGGTCATATGCGGCTAGACGCTCGACGCAGGAGGATGCCGGGGCTCTGCTCGTCGGCTATAAGGAGAAAAGCTCTACGACGCGAGTGGTTATTTAAAGATATGGAGTCATCGCTCTTGATGCCGACTGGGAACAGAATGGTTCGCTAGTAGCAGAACAGAAGAGTAATAACACCGGAGTAGGCTTCAAGACGAACTACTGATGCAACACTATTTGCGTTGTCGTGTGTGCTCCGTAGCAGCCTTGAGCTGGGCTTTTGCAGGCTGAACGGTAAGTAATATTGATTGTCATCAAAGTTTGTTCCGGAAAAATAATTTTCGATGGAAAAACTCTTGCACTTGTTGCTTTAGTTCTTTTTTTTTTTTTTTCCTTCGTGGCGAGCCAGTATCTTTTGTTACGAAACCAGAGTTTTAAAATATAGATGTTTTCCTTTTTTTTCCTTCCAATTTTTTTATCCTGAATACAAACAGTGTAATAATAAATAATGGAGACGCATAATAAATAATGGGTCTCCATTTTATTGTTTTGTAGGAAATAACAAAAAAAAATTAATATCCATCAAGTAAACGATGATGATAGTAATAACTAAAACAGAAAAAAAAATAATAATAAAAGCAAATGATATTTAATTGATCGGAAAAGAAATATACCAATATCCCTCTTTTCGTTTTGTAGCTGTGCTGTACCATGAAAAAATAAAATAAAATAAAATTCAAATATCTGTTTCTCCTTTACAAATGCGAAAGGATTAAAAAAAAAAGTGTTTTTGTAATTGTTCGCTTCGCTTTTCAGAGCTGTGATGTAACAATGAGAAAAAAATCTTAATGTCCATTTTACATTTTGCCACGGTTACGTATATATCGGGAAAATAAATTGAAATATCCATTTTTTCTTTTTTTATATCTAAGTGTTATTTAAAAAAAAAGCAAATTACAAGGAGTTTGAGTCAGTATTATTAAAGTTTAGACTTCAATAGAAAATAATCTTTGCAGCAATGCATTTACACAAAATAGCAAAGGCTTGTACTACCTCTTTTTTTATTATTCTGTTTTTACTCTGTGCACATGACAAGCTACGTAATAATATCGTTGGAAGTCACGTTTTTTTTTTCATGCTAGAATGCTAGTAATGACGGCTATTTTCTTAATGACAGTTAAAGATTGCTTATTATGTACATTATCGTAGTTGGAATAATGAATTGCTTAAAATTATTCCTAGAAGATCAATAATAGCTGTTTGAATTTTACGTAGCCTATTATTAAGTCTAAATGCTTTTTTTTTTGTTTTTTTTTTTAATAACTTCCTATTTGATATCATTCAATTGTTTCTGGTTATCCAACCTTGGTTAACATTGTAATAATGCATTACGTTGAAATGCCTTTTGTTTTGAGAAAGAATGCATACTTGGCATTCTTAATAAATATTCACCTTTATATAAGCATGGTGTAAATGACATCTCCTGTGATCTTGACACTCAGGAATTGGGTCAAGGCGCTGAGCAAGAAGGACAAGAAATTTATGCATTCTCTCTCTCTCTCTCTCTTCCTGTGGTTTTGCAGCTTCCGCTGGAATTAATTAACCGGAAGAGATTTGGTCCCCTTTGAAATATCAGATAAGCAGCTGCTATGTTATTTTAATACGACTGGAGCAGAATAGGTATCCTTTATATATATTGCTAAGAAATGAAGTGAAAAATGCATTTTTCCTTCGGAGAAATATAATCTAAAATAGATGATTTCCATCTTTTTTTTTTTTTTTTTTTTTACCTAAAAAAAAAGCTAGTTAAAATTTGCAAAGGAATTATTAACACACCGCCTCCGATGCTAAACATATCCGCCTTCCGGCATATGCTTTGGGTGTGTGTGTGTGTGTTTCGACAGTTACTTCATATGCCTGAAAACAGTTTTCCAAATTGGACAAACACCCAGATGGGTGAGTCTGTGATAAGGGCAGGGAGAAGTCTTGCCTAAATGCCAACTACAATTACATCATTTGCAATTACTGCATACACTATTTGCAATGGACGTTTGCCTGTGTATGTCTTATATCTTTTCACGAATGTCATTGAAAATAAAGAGATATTCAACTTAAATTGCTATTTGCCGGAGAATATACAAGCGAGAATACCAAAATCCCAGCTCAAAAAAAATTAAACGCAGTTTTATTATCAATTACTATTCCGATATTATAATAATTCTATGTTAAGAATATTGAGGTGTGTCTGAAACAGAGAGATATGAAAGACAAGTCCAAATATTACTTTTTAAATAATGAAAATTATATCAGCTTAATTGTCGGACATAAGACGTATCCCATAAGGAAATGTTCTCAGCACCAAAACCGCACGCACATTTTGGATGAAGTCAACCATGCAATGACCCTCAAAAACGAACTGGCTATTTCTGAAGAATCCACGGATCTAGACTGCATCAACTAGACCACATTTAATTACTCAGTTTTGAGTTGAATGACCTAGTATTGAGAATGTTGGCAATGTTGATGGAAAACTGTTGTCTCTTGGTTGAGCACATAACTAACGAAAGGAGATGGGGTATTTATTCTTTGTACCTATTGTCCAAATGGACGCAGTGGAAACAGTTTATATAAAATAGAGATACATTAAAAATAGATATATAATATTTTATAATTATTTACTCCGGGCGTATCTATATCTGTCAGAAAGTTTAGTTTTTAACTCTCAATAATTTATCTTAAAAATAATAATATACTTTATTTAAAATCTATTCATTTAAATTTTCAAACAGTTTTTAAAAAATTTAAAACTCTGCTTTTTTAATATTAAAAGATATAATATTATATTTATTATGACTGCTTTATTTGTTTTTCCCCTCCCTCCTCCATAATGCTAAACTGCTTGCAGAAAGACCATTGGAGTTCGATAACTTGTCTTAGACTACAGAAACTTTTTCTCACCCTTTTACCCCCCCCCCCTACCCGATTAAGGTAGAGATTAAGATCAAGAAGAGAAAAGATTAAGGGATGTACGAATGCGTCACCAACACGCAAAATCACGTGCTTTATACGTAAACTGTTTCAACTGTTATACAAGCAAAATAGTCACCACTTTAAAAACTTGAATGTTCATAAAAGAAAAGCTAATTTTCTGCGTTTAGTAATAAACAAGCTCATTCCCGCGAAACGGACAGATTACCCCATTATCGGAATGGATTCTCCTTCTTCTGCCATGCGCAAAAGTGTCGAGGGGTCGGCATCTGTGGTCAGACAGTATGTATTGTTTTTCTCCGAAAAGTTGGGTTTTAATCCTACAACTTTTTAAAATAAAAAAAAATGACCGTAGAACTCATGGACATTGAAACGCATTACAAGAAATGGCGGTTCTTGTCTACCATATTCTCGTCCCAGGATCACAAACATCATCGATAACCCTGAACTCAGTTGTAAGCGATAGCAAGGGTGGACACCATCTACCAACCGATTTCCTAAAACGGCAGTTACTTACTTGTGTCTAAAAGATATTCTCTTTGAGTAATACAAAGGCGTCAGTGGCTTTATCTGTGTGAGAAGGAATGAGACCTCGAACCCATTTCTTTGTTATACCTACATGATTTCAAGTATGCTTGTGAGGGTAAACATGTTCTACACCCCGAACAAACAATGCATAGTCGTAATGTTTTTGTTAAAAGTGAATTAAATCATGCAGCTGCCATCTACAGGCACACACACACACAACGTGTACAATCTCACATTGATACATGTTTCCAAAATTTTGGTTCCTGTTCCCTTCGCTGTGGTTCTTTGTTTGCTTCTGTTTACCGCCCAAATTTATAATGAACATTATAATGTTCAGATCTGAGCTTAAAATAATATCGCTCAAATGAACTTTTTTTTTTTTTTCCCCATTTGAACGATATTAGTCTCGTAATTCAGCATTATTGGTCTACACATTCTTCATTAATTGTATATTACGGTATATAAATGCCTGTAACGCCAGGTTTCCCATTCTCCCAGTAAGCAAAAATTCTTCCACATCATTTGCATGAGAAATGACTGCGTTCATTTGTCCAAATATATCCAAGGAGGAAATGAAGAGGTAAGTACAGTTTGTATGTAAGAATATACAGCATCTTTGGACCATGTTTCCAAGGTATTTGCTATGTAGGCGAGCAAGTTTAAACGTGTCATCCAAGTTGTTGGAGCTCGGTCTAGTACAGTCCGGGGATAAACATGTCGCTTTCTGAATTATACTCCGACAGAACAGTAGGATTTCATACGGAGGTTAGACTCTTCGAGATTTACAGAAATCTCGAAGGTCATTTCTTACAGAAATCACCTTCGAAGTGGAGTATGTCGGAAAAGTAGACGAATAGGTGAAAGGTTAAAAAAGAGAAATTGAAATCTAGTAATCGCGCTAAAAGCAGAGGCTGCTGTCAAAAGGCATCATTTGTCGTAACAGATTGATTACATTCAGCCAAGGCAGCCATTGCAACAGCTCTAGAACTTAAATTTAAGATCCTTCCTCATTCGTTCATCCTATAGTCTGGTCGTTGCCTCAAGTGATAATCACATTTTTGGGTTTTTTAAAAAAAAGGTATTTTTCATATAATGACGAAGTCAAACAGATGACGCCTATCTTGGCTACAGGAATAATTGAAAACGTCATCCTTAAGACGACATTGATAATTTATGGAATGTTTATGTAAGTGCTTGGAAAAGCAAGGAACTTCGTGAGTAAATAATATCAGAGCCTGTAGGTTAGACGGACTTGGAATTTTTTAAGTTTTTTTTTTCTTTCTGAATTTATTCAGGATAAATCACGTTACTTTTCCTTTTCGGATTTACCTTCATACATGGAAATGAATGAATAATAAAACGTGTCGAATGGTCCCTTAGTATTTGTAAAACATTAGTGTTATCTCCTTTCTGTACTATTTCAAAATTGATGCATTGATAAGAGTAGATTTGAAGTGGACTACAGTTTACGCGAAACAATTATAACTGACAAGCTCATACTTCGCAATAAAAACAATGCATTTGTTCAGAGCTACAGAGACAGAGAGAGAGAGATTCTTTACCATATTTAGCAAACAGTGTATATTATTATTATTATTATTATGCAAGCACCTTCATACAGTCAATAGATTCATCGCGGGAGGTCCACTTAAAAATTAAAAAATATATATATATATTAATCAACAATTATCAATACCTGTAGAAATCTGTCATATTTTGCCTTGAAATCATTCACCGACGAAGTACACACATGCACACACACACAACTGACTCAACTTTTTCACCCGGAAATTCGGGTTTTTCGTTCCCCCAGAACAGGCAAACCAGCCCCTGAACACACGCATCTACAGACAGAGGACACATAGGGAGGCATAAGGCTACCACCTTATCCTCAATGTAGAAATGTAAAAAAAAGAGGAGGAAAGAAAGAAGAAGAAGAGATTAACAACAATATTTAATAATAATAAAATATAACCATTATAACAATATACTGCAATGAAAGTTATCTGAATGAAATTATTAAATAAAATAAGGGTTACTTGAACACAAGCACTGCGATACCGCGACAGTCGATTGATAACCGAAAACTACTCAGAACGGCGCGCAATTTAAAACTTATGAATTGTTTATTTCTGGAATTTTTCATTTAATATTTTCTTACCGGGGTTGACTGCGGATAACTGAAACCCAGGAAAGTGAACCCATGGATAAGGGGGGGGGGGACGGAACTACGGTACATAAAGTGAGTTATTGAAGCATGACCTATCCTTCACAAAGCCACCCCCCCCTCCTCCAATAAAATATTCCATTCCTATCCATCCTTTCCTGAATTTTGTCTTTAACCGACTTCTCCAATTCTTTGACCAACCTGCCGGAAATGCTGATTGGTCGATAATTTGCTACTTCGGTCTTGGAACCATCTTTATGCAATGGAACTGTTTTACCTCCTTCTCTTGCGAGACTCAGATTAAACAATGTAATCATAGGGGTTGCTAATTCCCTAGCACATTCTGGTAATACATGAGCTTATATCTAGTCCATTCCCAGAGCTGTATTGTCATCAAAATCCTATTCCTTTTGACTTCCTTACTTCCACGTTAATCCCTATCCTATCTATTACATACCTCACCTGAACGATACGCCTTTGCAAAATGATCACTCAATAATTCAAGCAGTTCGTCTGCTAGAGTCATCTCCCCTCCCCTATCTGCATTCATTAAAATCATTCTGCGGTGGTCATTCTTTCTTTTACTTGTCACATACTGAAAGGACTCTTTCGGATTACTGTACTCTTGGCTCGTTCGGCTAATCTCCTCTCATAATCTGTACTGCTTGATGGGCTTGCTGGTCACCTCTATCTTTGAATCTCTTCCGCATCATTTTTTTTTTTTATTATTCTTACTTAATGCTGTAACTCATCCATTCAATTCCCAATTTATTGATTCTTTTAATTCTTGGTATGCAGTTAGCTATCTGTTCCTTCCCATGCACTAGTAACTTTTCCCTACACCTAAAGCCATTCTATGAAAAACGCACTTTGAAATGTCAATCCAGCAATTTCACATATAGCGTAAGAAACTCATTTACTGCATATGTTTGCTATCAAATTTCAGGTGGCGTAAGATTCGTTATAAACTAACAACTTCCTATTTGTTGAAAAGAACTACAAAATTTATATTAATAAATAAAAGGTGTATTTCAAAACTTGTTATAAATATTCAATATCTTTTCAGAATCAAATTATATTAAAATACTTAAATTAATTAAAAACATTTTTTCTTTATTCTATACATTTTTAAACAAAAAAATATATCATCTGTTTTCCACAATCGATTATAGCACTCACTTCGTAATCCGTATTTAATAATTGAAAGTGAAATTGTTGAAATTAAATTTTATTTATTTATATTTTCTTTTTAAATCTATGAAAGAAATGTGGTAATTCAAGATCATTTCCATAAATGTTGTGCTTAAAATGAAATAAAAAATAAACGAATACCACGATCCGGGCGATTTATAATAATGTTCCACAAAGCAACGCATTTAAGGGGCTCTGATGTGATAATCCATTCATGTCGAAGTTGTCTGGAGGGGAGGGGGGGGGGTCGAAATGGAATGAACACAAATAATTTATTATCTAAATGAAATATTTACACACGTCGACGTTTTGCTGACTCAAACTAACATTATCAAAGCACTTTAAAGATACGCAATCAGCGAAGATTGGGGACAAAAATTATCTCGATAATAAGGACGGTCACGTGATGAACGTGACCGTGATTATCGCGAGAACTTCTGCGATTATTGCTAACGGGCAGATAAAGTAGACCATCAAATTGTGTGCAGGATCACGCCATCAGGATTTGTAGAACTTGTGCCATCCTTCTCTGAAAACTTGAATTTCTACAGAAATTCAAGATTTCTGTAGCCTGGCTTTCTTCTACTGTCTATATTTAACAATGCACTAATCTGCTTTTAGGGCATTGTACTGAATGCACTCACAAAAAGTGCTAGAGTTTTCTTGTTTGTATCCATTTTGTTTGAATAATCTTAACAGTGAACCCGAGGTTCATTTCGTCGCATGATCCACAGATTCTAAGTTTCAAAAATCCCATCTATACGAGGGTGGTATGAAAAGTTCTCAAGTTCTCGGCCTCGACCATAGATGGCAACACTATCGGCAAGATTTTTTTTTTTAAGTTAGTATATCTGTCATAAGCATCCATGTGAAATTGCAAGTCATTCTATCAAGTAGTTTGTTTTATACAACTGTCGGAACAAAAGTGCTGTCTGTAGCCCTTGAAATGGATAAAATTGAGAATCGTGCGGTTATAAAATTCTTTGTAAAGGAAGGTTTAACGCCAAAACAAATTCATTCGAAGTTCATAAAAGTTTATGGGCATTCATCTTCATTTTCAACACTTAAGAAATGGGCTGCCGAGTTTAAATGTGGCCGTACTAGCCTTGAAGATGATCCACGTGAAGGACGTCCAAAAAGTGTAACAACACCAGAAATCATTGATCAAGTGCACGATATGGTATTGGATGACCGGTGAGTCAAAGTGCATGAAATTGCTGAGACTATAGGCATCTCAAAAGAACGTGTAGGATATTAGGAGATTGCCAGGTCTTTTTCCAAGTCAATCTTTAAGCCTCATTGAAAGCTTTACATGACCTGAATTTAATAATCAATAAAAAAAAAGTTTTTTTTTCCCGAAACATTTGCTAGAACTGGAATTTGAAAGGAAAAAATTCCAAAGCATCTCCAATTAAATTAATAAAATCTAAGATAATTTACAACTAATTAATTTTAACTGGATTTTTAAAGGTTTATCAATGTCACGTTTAGTTAGTTGATTTTATGTTCCGAGAAATATTTCTTATTAAGTACGCCAGCTCATACAAGAAATGGCATTCGCTTTCCAGAACAAAGCCAAATAACCTCTGCGAAGGTTAAGGATGCTTTATTGATACAACTACATTTGAGTATCCCAAATGTTCATTCCTTGCTGCACAAGCAAACTCCGCTCTTCCGCTCTGTCGTACTTGTCATACAACTTCCTACATAGCCTGGGGTGTGGATAAAGTAGGTCTTGTGGACGCGTGAGGGAGGAAAAATGACGTCAAATGGGAGAGGTGACTTGAGCTGAATAATGGCACAAAATCCTCCGCGGCTGGGCGCTGTTTATGGTAAAAGAGCTAACAGTGTCAGAGGTCTCCAAACAAAGGGTGAGGGGGAAGGATTCTAAGAAAATTTCAAGTAGGTGAAGACACTGAAATTTAAGGCGACGGGTTCAAATCGAGGAACACACAAATTTGAAATAAAGAAGCAATTATTTTGTTCAGTAGACAAGAAGGGAAACATACTCCATTCCAGTGTAGATATTCAGAAAAAAAACAAAAAAAAACGGAACACGCACAAAAATTCGGACAAATGACTGTATACCATATTTTTAACATTCCTTTAAGCCCACCCTTGACCTAAAATACGGCACTCTTTACGTGGCATGTTTTACTGTTTTTTTTGAAACACTGTATTTCAGCTATTATAAAGCTGTTGCATTAACTTTTGTGGGGTAAGTTGGGAAGGTCAAAGTTCATTTGTTTTGAAAGTTTTATTTTCTGTGCGTTATATAAATTCTATTCCATTTGAGAATCTAAACAATTTATATTAAATATATTTTTAGCACTCAGACAAGAAGTGATATGTTTAAAATGAAAATCCTGAAAAATAAAAATGAAAAGCCGAAAAAATCCTAACTTACCTGTCTTTGATTCTTTAGATTTTATAACAAATATAAAATAAACGTAGATTTGTAATGATGTCCCACTTTGTTCTGGACTTTTACACTGGCACAAAGTACCGCAGAACTTCAGTATCCGATCACATGACAATGAAACATATAGTTTTGCCTAAAATTTTAAAATTGTGTTTCTGTTATGTAGGTATAACTTTTCTTGTCAACATGGTGTCGCATTTTACCGATTTTCTTTCAAGAAGCGTTTTGTTGCTCTTGTGATGACGTCGCAACAACGCAATTATTAATTGCTACGTAAAAGCGCAGCACGGATGAGGTCTTAGTAAAGCAAACATCTGGGTATATTTAAGTCTTAAACATGCATCTGGGTATATTTAAGTCTTAAACATGCGTCTGTTATTATAAGAAAATTACTAATTACTGGTCACACTTGACGAAGAGTTCAACAATAAACCTAATTACATTAGGCTTAACAATGTATTTCGGCAGTGCTAAGCCTATATTTGCATATACTTGAATGTGGTTTTAGCGCTGATTGTTTTTCTCTCGTCTCTTAACTGTTGGTAATTTTCAGCTGGCAGAAAATCTTTATTCGTGCAACGACAGGCCCATTCCTCCCTCCAACATTAGTTCCAGCTGCTGGAATTTTCCCTGAACCGAAAATTTTTACTTTTTCTTGTGCAGTGAAATACCACGGTGTTGTGAAGAGCGCCGCTACTTTATGAGTCACATTACCGAACTCAACCCCCATAAGTCACGCTGTAGAGCGCGGCAAATTAGTAAGAAAGCTGTCATTGATAATTGAACTCTGGAGGCATTTCTTGCACGGATGTTGACCTCCGGTTTTTGATTTACGAGGCATTAATTATACACCGAAATGGCAGCCTTTCTTCGCACTGCGTTAGGCCTAAATCGCATGCAGTGTTTACCGGAACCAGTGAGATCTGGAATGTGGGCGCTCACCTCCGAAAGCCATCAACAACACTGTGCTGGCTATAGGAATCACTCTGTGTGTGTGTGTGTGTGTGTGTGTGTGTGTGTGTGTGTGTGTGTGTGTGTGTGTGTGTGTGTGTGTGTGTGAGAGAGAGAGAGAGAGAGAGAGAGAGCAATTCCTTCAGTCCGTAATTCTTCCTATAGTTAAGTTTTGCGATCGCCTTTTAAAACGCGTAAACAACTTAGCAGCAGGCGCCCGAATTGTAGTGACATTCCCCCCCCCCCCCCCGTCTGCCTTTTTCATCTTTTCTTATTTTATTTTATTAATTTGGTGTTAGCAATTTCCAGAATTAAATATAACTTTGCATTTACAAGTAATCCGCTAGATTACGTTTAAAAGGTCAGCAATCTGTCAACAGATTGTTGAATTTTCATAGTGAATTCAGTACCTTAAAAAAAAAAAAAAAAAAAAAAAAAACTCCCGCGTATCTGTGTGCGTGTGCTTAAGATACATCATTTCACTTTTTTCTTTTTTTTTGACCATATGTTTTATTTTAATGTTCTAAATTCATGGTGCCTTAAAGTGTTTCTCCATAAATCACTTCGTAGTAGTACAGGTCTATATTAAAATAATTACGTCATTTAATACTTGGTCACATGATATCCCTGTCAATTCTGGGTGGGCATTTAAAGTGAGTTCTTTTGTATCCAAAGGAAAAAAAAACATCGCATGGAATACCTGCAAATCTTTTTTTTTTTTTTTTTCAATATAAATTTTCTTTCTTTTCCACTTTTTTTTACTTTTGTTTCTCCTTTTTATATTCTTAATTTTATTGTATATGTTTTATTTTCATACCCTCTTTGTTTCTCTTATTTCGTTTCTTTTTTTTTCTATTCTTAATTCATTTTTTCTATCATTTATTTCTTTTTCCTGTATTATTTTTCGCTCTTTTCTTTGTTCCCTCATCTTTACAGCTCTCTCTCTCTCCTAATTCTTTCCTTGTATTCATTGTTCTTTTCTACCAGTTTCACTTTTATTCTTTTTTTATTATTTTTATGTTAGTCTCTCTTTCCCATTTCTTTTCCCTTTATTATCTGGGAAACTTTTTCTTTCTACGTTCGTCTTTTCATTTTTCTTCCCTCTCCTTTCTATTTTAACACATTTTTCTTCTCCTTCTTCTCTTTCCACTTCAATATCCTTTTCAATCTATCTTTTCATATATATAATATATTAATTCTTTCTTTTATATTCATTCTTTCTTTTCCTTTAATTATTTTCTCCTTTTTCTTTTTTATTTTATCCCATTCTTTTCTTTGCTTCCTTCTTTTTTTTTCTGTACTTTCTGTCTCTTTCTACTTTCTTACTTGATTAGCTCTTCCCCCCTCCCCCCCCCCTCAAAAACTTTTGTATGCAATATACAAAATAACTGGCTGCCTTCCTTCTAGTCAGTCCTTCGAAATTAAAGTCAAAATATTAATTCCTCTAATTTGTGTGAGTTTTTTCCACATAAATCAAACTAATAAAGTTGGTATCCGTTAAACAAGGAAGTGGAGTGAACATTCAGCTTATATCAATCACACACACACACAGGGAAACTTTGACCAACAGTTCAACGTGCAGCCTTATCATTCGGTAGATTAAGAAAAATCTTAAGGCCGTAAAACATCTTTGATTTGTCATGATTTTGCACTTCGACGATCGCTTTTCCAAATCCCTGAAAAGAACTTTTGCCTTTCTCGGTAAGAGGGTGCCAACACCTTTAACAGCTGCTTCGCCTCATATTACCGTCTGACTACAAGGAAACATGTTCCCTGGCTCCATGAAACATGCGGATGCCGTCAGCCAAGCTAAAGAAGTAGCGTGAGAACATACTAAAAGCAAATACTTTAAATACTAACACTTTAAAAAGTGTAGATGATTTCAAAACTCGGCAGGCAAAATGGTTGTCGTGAAATGCCTCCTTTAGCTTCTTCCATCTGTCTGTCCCATATGAAAAAGCGATTGTTGGATTTAAGCATCATAGGAAAATTTTCACTAATTTTAATTTGGTTTAAATTCTTCTTCTTCTCTTCCGTCTAAGACGGGTAGAGTCTTCTCTTGAGCAGGATCTTCCAGTCTTCTCTATTCCTTGCTGTCCGAAAAAGTTCCTTATATGTTCTGCACCTGAGATGTTGTTTATTGATTTCAGCCAAGTAATTCTTGGTCTTCCAGGTTTTCTTTTTTCATTTGGAAAAGTATTGATTAGTACGTTAGGAAGTCTGTCTGCATCCATGCGTACAGTGTGGCCAAACCATCTCAGTTGTGGTTTTCTAATTTTTTCTATTATTGTTTTTTATACAATAGTTCTTGCCTGACTGTGCTATTTGTTTTCTTTTCTATCCAACTTGTTCTATTTATTTTCTTAAGCATTTCATTTCAAATGCCAGCAGTTTTTCTCCTCTCTTTTTTTAACTGTCCATGCTTCTGCTCCATAGATGACTGTTGGTATAATTATTGCTTCATATAATTTGATTTTGGCTTGTTTAGATATCTTGTTTGTTTTCCAGATTTTCTGTAATTTTCCCATGGGGTCCATCCTATCGCTATTCTGTGTTTGATTGTTTCGAGTTCATCTATTGTTTCTGTTAGTTTTGATTCAAGGTATATGAAGTTGTCTACTTGTTCTATTTGTTCTCCGTTTAGGGTGGCTGAGATGGTAGTTCTGTTCCTCCATATTTTCATTACTTTTGTCTTTTGTATATTTATTGTCATGTCATATGTTTTACAGGTTTCGTTTAGCTTGTTGATCAGCTTTTGTAGTTCATTTGGGGTTTTTGCAAGAAGGACGAGCTCATCTGCATATTTGATATTATTTATGTTTAAACCGTCGGC
This sequence comes from Typopeltis vanoorti, assembly GCF_054136105.1. Taxonomy (NCBI): domain Eukaryota; kingdom Metazoa; phylum Arthropoda; class Arachnida; order Uropygi; family Thelyphonidae; genus Typopeltis; species Typopeltis vanoorti. The sequence goes on from NC_143549.1 coordinate 32,595,286, forward strand.
ATTGATTCCAGGCTCATTGTCTATTGCCTTCTTTACAACTTCTTCTAGATATATATTGAATAGGAATGGGGATAATGGGCATCCTTGCATTACTCCTTTTTGGATCTCTATGGGTCCTGTTGTGAGTGTGTCCTTTTTAATTATTGCATTTGTCTTAGAGTAACATTTTATCAGAAACTGTATTATATATATTTGTCTATTGCTTTTTCTAGTAGACTTTTAAGAAGGATTTCTCTGTTGATGTTATCGAAAGCTTGTTTAAAGTCCACAAAACAACAATATAGTTCTCTATGGTCTTCCCAGCTGAGCTCTGCTAGTTGGTGCAATGTGAAAATTTGGTCTATTGTTGAACAGTTGCCTCGGAAACCAGCTTCATCTATGCCTATCATTTCTTCGGAGGTGTTTTTTAATCTATTTTGTGTAATTCTTATGAATATTTTATAGGTGTGAGTCAGTAAATTGATTGGTCTGTAATTTCTGCAGTCTCTTTTGTCTCCTTTCTTGTATATTGGGATGATCTTTCCAGTTCTCCAGTCATCTGGGATCTCTCCTGTTTGTAGTATTTTATTGAATAGGGTTGTTAAATATTCTATTGATATGCTGCCTCCATATGACCACAGTTCAGTAGGGATAGTATCAATGCCTGGTGCTTTATTATTTTTCATCTGTTTTATTGCGTATCAAACTTCTTCTTGTAAAATTTTTGGGTGATCATTATTTTCTTCTATTGTTGGCATTGTAGTTTTGTTTCCTTGGTGGAAGATAGTCTTAAAATGGTTTGACCAGATATTTCTTATATATTCAATATTCCCGGTTTCAGACATCTTGTTGTTTATCATTGTTACTGCTTTTGCTGAGAATTCCTTTGTAATTTCTCTTACAGTATCATGGAAGACTTTTAGGTTGTTTTGTTGGTATGCTTCTTGGCATTTCTTAGCTTTTTCTTCTAACCATTTTTCTTTAGCTTTTTTTGCATAGGTTATCAACTTTATTTTTAGTGCTCTGTATTTTTCTCTATTCTCTTCATTGTTTTGTTGGTTTACAAGTATCTTGGCCTCTCTTTTCCCTTCTATGGTAGCTATGATTTCTTGGGTTATCCACTGTTTGTTTATTTTGGGTTTGGAACCTAGAGTGTCTTTTACAATTGATAACACTGTTTCTTTTCCTTCTTCCCAGTATTTTCTGCTGTTCTCGAAGATGGAGGGTTTTAATTTCAAGCACATCTGTTTTAAAAATCGACTTCTGCTTGAGCTATCTTTTAGTTTTGATAGGTTGATGTTTTCTTTCTTTTCTGATATTATTTTTCCTTTTGAATTTTATCTTTACTTTGGCAGTTAATATTTCGTGGTCAATGTCAAAATCAAAACTTCTTAATGTTCGTACATTATTTACTGATCTTTTCCATTGTTTGTTTATGATGATATAGTCTATGCAGTTCTTTATATTACCATCTGGCGATGTCCATGTATATTTATTATTAGGGCGTTGATAGAACAATGTGTTTGTAATCATTAGATCGTTTGCTTTACAGAAGTGGAGTAATTGTTCTCCTCTGTCGTCAAGCTCTCCGTATCCAAATTTCCCCATCCCATCTTTTTTGTCTGCTGTGAACTGTCCTATTTTAGCATCAAAATCTACCACCACTCTCATGAGTTCTATTTTTGGGATTATCTATTTCCTGTTGTAGTTCTTCATAGAAATTTTCTATTTCTTCCTCTGAATGGTTACTGTCTGGTGCATATATTTGGATTATTTTAATTGTTTGACCTTTTTCTTTTGCTTGAAGTTTGGCTGTTATTATTCTAGGAGACACTGAGTTTATTTCAATTACTGAGTGTGTAAGTTTCTTTTCAATGAGTAATGCAACTCCTTGTCTGTGTATGTTATCTTTTCTTCCTGAGAAGTACAGTCTTCCTTCTGGTAAATCCATGAATCCACCTCCGGTTTAAATTAAGTGAGCAAATTTTATTTATTTTTCGAAACAGTAACTTATATTCTTATATCCTCGTATGTTCTTTCTTGTGGTTATCTCAGTTGCTTTAATAACATTTTTGTCGAGGTTTAGAGAACTTTCCATCCGCACCCTCTCTAGTACTCTGTTTGCTAGACTATGATGGCAAAGATGGGACAGTTTGCGAAATAGCCAAACTCTGTAGAAAGAATTTGTTGAATTAGCCCTACGACTGCAGGATACTTTACAACTTCTACCCATATTTAGATAATTTCCACGAATCTCTCGAATATTAGTATTATATCCCGTGGGATTTAATACTGATAGCATAGAATTTTAGGAAGCAGACTATCCCCAAGAACAAAATACCCCTGATGGTGTCTCATACATCACCAAATTCCAACAAAACAGCCACATGACTATCACCAAGAGACATCATTATACTAAATCCATGGCTAACATATAATTACGCAACATCTATTTGCATTGCTGTATTTGGTTCCAAATTGCTTTTCAGAAATTGACCCAACTAGGATTTTACTAAAAGAATATTTCCTTGCTATAACGTAAGCGTTAGTTTAAAATTACGTCAATCCGCTCTATTCAATTTTTGTTTCCAAAATTTATATTTTGAATTCGTTAAGTTTAGAAAATTTCATATTGGACTGAATTATTATTCATAATTCTTTTTCTTCTTCTTTTTCCAAATAAGTGAACTCCGATTGATGTACCAATCGGAGTTCACTTTCGTCTCAAACGAAGAATTTTCTCCATTTTAGACTGTGTTTTCAGAACAAGAATGGCCTAAATAAGACTTCTATGTCATTTGTAAATTCTTATAATACAATTTAAAATTTTATTCAAAAGTTAAGGACTGAAGGACGAAGTTCACGATTTAAGAACGTCTTGACTTTGGTCCTTCCATTATAAAGCCTGGATTCGAATCCTGTTTGAGACGCGTCGAAAACCTTTTAATAAGACTTTTCAAATGAGAGAGGAAGGGTTTTCTTCTGCAGAAACAACTGGACAAAAGAGACATAATACACCGGACTTAAAACCTTTGTTGCTTCGGCTCTGGATCCAACTACCCTTCAGTCCAACTCTTTTGTAATATTCTAGTAAATCTGTAATTATATTTTATTTCTTTCCTTTACTTTTTTTTCCTTCTGAAATTACTGCATTACTCTATTCTAAATGTTTGCTGGCGATCATATATAAGCAACAGCATGAAGGGTTTCACTTGAAACAGCAATAAACCACGTGTCAGCCTGCTTGCCCGAGTGGCTAGCGTAGCGCTGCTCTCCAACCAACAGTGTGGCCTCGAATCCTAGTATGAGCAAGGATGATTGTGATTGTGTTTAGGTGCGAGATGATATTCATCGCTCGGTGTGACACTACCGCTCTGATTATTGGAGGCCTGAAGTGGCTTAAAAAGTTCCATGTTGGTCTCTAGAGCAGGATTTCCAGACTATGTAAAAATAAAAGAAATCAAAAATATATAAAATTAATAAAACAAATATGAAAAACAAAATCCTATATATATATATATATATATATATACACACACACACGCACTGCTTGGAAAAAAGTCGTGTGCACTCCCAATATGATACTCCCAAGTCAGTGCAACTGTGTCCGTGAAATGGTTGCGAGATGAAACTGACGGAGTTTGAAAGAGGCATTGTGGTAGGTTGCCATATTGTAGGCCTGTCTCTGCTCGGCAAATTGTTGACAAATTGGGCCATCCTAGGCCAATAATCAGTGATGCCATACTGAGAAGAGCAGGGAGTGTATTGCAAGTACTACCCGCAGTGGACGACTCACAGAATGTAAAAACTGCCATTGTCGGTTTTTACATTCTGTGAAACCTGGCATCGACTGGAACACAAATCTGCACAAAAATATTTAGAACCCTGGCTTACGACATGAGTTTCCATGGTAGGACTGCCGGCCTGTTTGGCCGAGTGGTCAGCGTATCCGCTTTCCAGCCAAAAGTCTGCTGGTTTGAATCCCGCCGTGGACATGGATGTTTGTGATTGTCTGTGAAAATACTAGTGATGGGCGGTAGATGGCGTTGGTGTAAATGATGAAGGTAGTTGCAGTTGGTGGAATGGTGGAGATGGAGAGTTGTAGAGGTGCCCTCCCGCGATGAGTCTTTGGACTCCCTGGAGGTGTTACGTAATAATAATATAATAATATGCAAGCCCACATTATCCGAACCAACATGTAGCTCGTCTTCAGTGGTGCAAAGAGTGTACACAGTGGGATGTGGAAGCTTGGAAAGCTGTGTTATGGAGCGATGAATTACGCTACATTCTCTATCCAATGGACGAGTGTGGATGTAGCGTATGCTCAATCAATATTTCTTTCAGAGTGCGTAACCCCAAGTGAAATTCGGCAGTAGATGTGTGATGGTAAGGTCCTGTTTAGGCCTCGGACCTCTGTTTGTGATGCCACGAACACTGAACTTTGAGAGATATCTGAACGTTCTAACAATGTTCAGACAAGGCTGCTGTAACTGAGAGTTCTATGGATTGATTTGAATCCACAGAGCCCTCATCTCAACCTTAATAAACATCTGTGGGAACAAATGGAGTGTCGGGTAAGGTCAAGGACTTTTGTCCCACGACAGTCCAGGACCATTCTTCCAGACCAGAAGAATGATACTCCAAGTTAAAAGAAAAAAATTGATTTTGAGTGTCCCTTTCAAAACCATTGACGCTACGTAACCATTCTTCCTGTACGCATTACATGCCTACAGGAAGAATGGTTTAAAATTCCCATTGATGACTCTCGTACGCTTGTGGAAAGTATGTCCTGCAGGATTGCTGCATGTGAGGAACAAACAGCCCAGTAGCTGGTTGTTCTTTCCAAACACAGTATATCTGAGGAAGAATTTCTAAAAAAAAAAAAAAAAGAAGTAAACTTCATTTGTGTGTACTGTAAAAATAGGCATGTCAGAAGATGCTCTGGAAACCATCATGCTAAGTATTATCAGATTAGCAAGTCTTGACGTCTTTTCCCGATTGCCAGTAAAAGATTTAAATGCTGCTGCAATCATGATGTAGTTCGAGAACTGCAATTTGAAATTCTATTATTCACCAGCTGTCCTACATTCTGAACGTTTTCCTAAGGATTGTTACCTTTTCATAAAATCTTTAAGGGTTTAATTAAACCTGTTCACCAAAATGGGGGGGGGATAGGAGAAGCATCAAGTTCTTAATATCCCAATACTTAATATCCCATATCCCATTAATTAGATCCTATCAACGATTTGTTTAGAAAAACGGAATTAAAACTGCTCTTCAATAAGAGAATACTTTGTTCTTTCTATCTTTTTTTTATGCGCTCTTAGAAACGATTGGTCTACATCAACAATATCGGCCCTATTAGATCTACTCTCGCGAATACAGAGTTCAGCCCAGTGCTCAGAAAAGTTTTAACATTACATCCTTCAGTTTTTTTTTCTTTTCTTTATCTTTTGTGTAGCGTCAATGGTTATCAATGGTTTTGAAAGGGGCACTCAAAATCAACTTTTTTCTTTTTTTTTTAAGTTGGAGTATCTTTCTTCTTAGGGATTAATTCACCGTAAGAGATCCTTGAGTACCTATTATAGCAGTCCTTTCCATCCTTGTCTAGAGAAGGCTTGCATCCATCATTAATTTGAAGTGTCCACTTGAGTTCCATGTAAACGTATTGTCTCTTTAAGTGAAAATATAGCTGTCGATAAAAAAAAAAAAAAAAAAAAAATAAGGAGGGGGTGTTCTCATTATTTCACTCGATGCAACCATTTTTAGCGATTCGCTCTCACCCAAGCGCACTTCCTAAAGATTCTCATTAGCCTCTAGAACTTGGCTGCCATCGCCAGTACATTAGAAGCCATGTGTTCCTCAGATGGGGATGTTCCAGAGCCTCCGCGTTCTCTCTTTTGAGACTTCGCTCGTGAAAATTTATTAATAAATACGATATAATTCTCTCTCTGCACCGAACATGAATATAGGCGCTAATCCTTTTACAATTAGTTCCTCAGAGAATGAGCGAATCTTCCTAAATAATACATCATAGTGATGCGTATAAATAATTGAAAACAGTTCTGGCGTAATTACTAACAGGCTACGTTGAGAAAGGGGAAAAAAAATCAGTTTTGTTCATTACTATATTGCAATGAACAGAATAGTATCAACTGTGTCTTGTTAAAGTTGCTATAATGGATCCGGTTCTCTTTTATCATGGTGATGGATGTGAAACACTACGCAGATGTCGGATGAGAATGGGATCGAAGGATGATTGTGCCTACTTTAGCAATTTACAAGCACGCAGGCTCCTTTTTAAATCGATTACATTCTGATTCTGGAATATGGCGGGTGGTGGCAGACGCTCACAGAAAGAATCGGACGAGTTCTATTTGCTGTTTCGGTTGTCATGGTAACGCGATGTCACCGCAGATTAAAAGTTAACAAATTGCGCTATGTGGAAAATTATCTTTTATACGCATGCGTCCATGACTAAATAACATTACCGCTTTGATTCGGGGAGTCTGTTTCTATTTCTTTTCGAACAGAAAAGTCCGCAGTATTTCCGAAAAGATTTATTCTTCTGAGAGACCGCAGGGCGTGCAGAGAGGATGGCTCTTCTTGATATAACCGTCTGTTTAGCATATTTATATCCATCAAACCTGACACGGCGAGGTCATTTAAACGGGCTGATGTCGACATTAAATCCATTTTCCAGCGCGCGTTGGATCTCATTACATTTAAGGTAATGAGCAGGTGTGGATGAGGATTGTTCATTGAGTGCGACGCTTTTGACCGGAGTTTGTACCACGATTAGTAATGCGACATTGAATGGGAATATCTCTCACATGACTTATCCCGGGACCAGGTTTCAGCGTAATTTGTATGATGAACGATTCGCAGACGTAACCCGAAGTTATATTAAAAGGAAATGATATTGCAGTAATGACCTCCATATCAGTTTCCAGTGACTGCAGTTTTTCCTTCTGCAAGACAATCACTGTGCCGAATGCGCAACAAACATTAACCTCAGGAAAATATAAAATAATAATAATAATATAAACTTATTTCCTCACTCCCATGTTATTTTAATTTTTCACTTTCTCCTTTCTGTTTTTTTTTCCACATTATTTTTTCCCCTTTTTTTTATATTCTTTATATACTCTCGTTCCTGCCTTTTCTTCTTTCTCCTTTCCTTTTTATATTTTTAGTTTCATTTTTCACCTTTCGTTCTTTCTTTTGTCTATTTTATTTCTTCTCTGTTTTTTTTTTTTTTTTTCATTTTCTTTCATTTCCTTCTCTCCGATTTATCCTTTCCTTCTTTGGCATTTCTGTTTTTCCTCCCAATCTCTATTCTTTCTTTCTTTTTTTCTTTCTCTATTTTCACGCAGGTTTTCTCATCTAAAAAAAAACAAACAAGCCGACGGGAAAACACAAGCAGTTAACAGAAATCACACGCCGAAGTTACTGCCTTAGTTTCTCAAATATGATCGCAAGCAACTCAGACTTTTTCTCTTTACCTTCTCCATTTTCTTTTTATTTTCTCTGTATCTCTCTCTTTTTTTTTTTTTTTTTTTTGTCTTTAACGCAACCGAAAGAAAAGCAGCGCTCTTTTTCTCCCTTTTTTTTACCTAAAAGAGAAAAACTGACGGAGAGCACTTGCAATTAGCAGACACAATACACTCACCTGATGAGTCCTAGTTGCCTCGAAATAACCGCATCTAACAAAGCCTACGTAGGAAGAACGTTTGGGTCGATAACTTCGTCAGTGATGCTAAGAATTCTACTTTTATAAGACGTCGATTGAAAAAAAAAATAATAATAATAATGAAAAAAAAAAAAAAACAGTTTGAAATAGCTATCAGGCCAGTGAAACCTTTTCAAAATGGACCAATGGGAGACGAATATATGGACGCATGGATATAGTGATCATCTCTCCTATAACATCCCGTTAGGGCAACTCGTAAATACCGGAGAGTGCATTTCGGTAGCTCTCTGGTCAAATTTCATACGAAACTTTTATAGTTTCTGTATTCGGCTTTGAAATAATGCTGGATTTAATATCCACTTGATTTTTATAAATTTACATCGCCGAAGTGAAGCCTTTTGGCTCTTTATTTTACTAAATAATGTTTATATATATATATATAATTATTTTTTTTAATTATTTTATTTTATTTTAATGTGAGTCCCATTCCCTGAAAGGGTGCAAGAATTATGGCACATTTATTTCTTGTAAGTGTTAAGATAACTCAGAAACCCTGCTGGAATCTAAAGACCAATGGCGGTCCTTTTTTTCAAACTCCTTGGGAAAGCAGAGACGCTAATATTGTCGAGCAGTCAGCCGCAAAAAAATGAAGGTGATGGGGATTTTCTACCAGGAAAATTTAGTATTTCGCTTCACATTAAATGCAAAACATCAACAGAAAGCAGAATAGCTGAGGAAAAGTTAGATTATCACTAGACTGTGTCCTCTCCTCCCTCCATTGACCGATGACACACTTGGGTTTTCCACTGTGGGTAGCATAAACAGCAACAATTATAAGGAACCAATTGCAATCTCTCTCTCTCTTGCCTCCCCCCCCCCTTTTTACTGTCTTCATCCTGTTTGTTTGCACTTTTTTCCTTTCCTGCTTATGGTATTTTCTTTTTTCTTCTTTCTTTCTTTCCAGAGAGATTGCTAGTGAGTAAAGTCTTTCAATTTTTCCGCCTTTATAAGCGCTTTGCCAACTCTACGCAGTTCTTCATTTGCCGACTGCCAGTACGATGGAGTTGACCGCCGTGGATATCAATGGGTTATCCGCGTTGTTCCTTCCTCAGAAGAGAAGGAAGTTGATCCGAATTTGCGTTCTCAATAAAGTCTTTCAAACTCAATTCCTCCACTTTTCTAAAGTTTTCGTAAGCAAGTGCTTCCTCCCCTCCCCCCTCCTCACCGCCATCCCCATGCGGTGCATGCATATTCTCGGCCGACAAGACGTTCCAGTTGTGATAACCGAACCGATACGTTGTGTCCGGTGCTCGTTTTAATCGAAGGGTTGTCTTTTGTTAATTAGAATCCTTGTCTAGCGGCGTCCTTCGTTAAAGAAGTCGCCATCTTGTCATTGTGGGAAGCCTGCGACGAGCCTCAAGGCGAGACGTCTAAAAAACACATATTATTAATCACCGGCAACAAAAGAAAATTGTTAACTGGCTGGCCAAGACTCGCTTCGTGTCACTTCCCCTTTTTGTCTTGGCCAGGTGCGCCACTTTATAATTAACATTTGTATTTTTTTGGATTCGAGTTTCACTTTTACGTTTTACAATCCCCAGAGATGCACCACATCAACCACACGCAACAATTGAAGAAAAACTATTATTGCACACGTATCCAAAGCGTACGGAGACTGCGCAATATTTTACATTGCTATTGTCTCTGTGGTTTAAAACATGAAATAAGTTACAGTATAACCTCGGTACAGCGTCAAAATATTGAATTCTGTTTATTTTCCAGTCCTTTATATGCATATTGTTACGTAGTTATCACGTGAAGAATTCATTCCGTCTATGTGATGTCATACCCAAGTAAGAATCTTTTCAATGCCATCAAATCGGTATTCGCTTCTCGCACTGCGACCGCGAGAATTTATTTGTAGGAAGATCCAGCTCACTGTTACGAATAGCATGCTTAATCTCTCTCTCTCTGTTCCTATTGACCAAATGAAATAATCTTTAATTGGTTTCCCAATCAAAGATATCGAAACTTATTCGCTTCGAGTCTGTACAGTAGTTCGGCTCTTCCTTTGAGCCAAACTCCAAGCGAGTAAGACTTTTAAAACCCACAGATTCTTTTCCCCTCTTCTAACTTTTCTGTTTCCATTTTTATTCATTCTTTTCACTTTTTTATTTCTCCTTTTTCTCTGTGCTCCATCTTTTTCTCTTTGCTTTTCGTTATTTCTTTTTTTTGTTATCTTTTTTTATTCCTATCCAACTTTCATGTTTTTATTTTTTTATCTTCTCTTTTTCTTCTTCTTCATATTCCCCCCCCCTCAATTTTGTTTCTTTGTCGTTGCCGCGTCTTCTTCGCTTTCATATATTTTCTTCTCCCTGTCTATCTAATTCCCTTTTATTTTCTAGCTTTTTTCTATCGGTTTCTGATTTAATCTCCTATTTTTTTCTTTTTCTTCTTACTTCTTCCATGTCTTTCTAGCATTTTCTGCTATCTTTTCCTAGTTATTTTCATTTTATTTTCTACTTTTTTCTTTGTCTTTGTTTGTTCTTTGTATCTCTCTTTCTTTCTCTCTCTCTCTGGTTTGTTGTTTTTTCATATTGTGTTTATTTTCTTTCTTTTCTTATGCTTTCTCTCTCACACACACAAACATGCGCGCGCATGTATATTTTTTCGTATTCTGTCTATTTTCTTTCTTTCCTTCCTTTTTCTTTCTTTTTTCTTATGCTCTCTCTCTCTCTCTCTCTCTCTCTCTCTCTCTGTGTCTCACTGTATTCTCTTTATTTTTGCATTTTCTGTATTTTTTTAAAAATCTTCTCCCTGTTTTCTTATTTCTTTTCGCATTCTGAGATCAGATAACATAATGTCGTGAAGCGTTGTTGGCTCCGGGACCTAAAGCGCTTAATTTACATTTCACTCGCTCGATGACGTTGCTAGTTTCTGCGGAACGTTGTCTTATCGCCGTATTAATCAAAATTTGCAGGCTAAATGCCTTTTGCTGCTCGTCGTTCCTTGAAGCATTTGTTACGCAAGCTGTTCATGGTTATGAATATTAATTTGGGGGTTCTCTTTATGGAGTATCTGATGGATGACTCTCAGGCCTTTCACTAACTGCCCTCGACTCGATCTTTTTGTGCGGACGGTTCGAACTCCGAGGTGGTGTTAAAGTTACATAATGCTACTCTAAGAAGCACTCATGCAAAAAGTCTCAAATTACACCAAGAAAAATCAACGCCAGAAGAATAAGAATGACCTTGACAAATGTAATCTGGGATATAATGAGGGATGAAATCTCTCTCTCTCTCTCTCTCTCTTTGAATTTTGATTATGTATTTCCTTATTTAGCAGTTTCACTCTACCTCATGGTAAACCAATAGTTTCGTGGATTTCTTGAAAGATACCTCTTTTTGCAAAATAGCATTTCTCTTCATTTTAGAAGAGAAATGCTATTTTGGAATACTTTAAAAAAAAAAGAAAGAAAAAATAAATTTATACCATCATTCTCCCCCCCCCCTAAAAATTCATTTTAGAAGAGAAATGCTATTTTGGAACAATTAAAAAAAAAAAGAAAAGAAAGAAAACTAATCAAAAATTAGCAGAATAGTACATTAAACCAGGAAGAAGTTCTCGATAAGTTCAACGAATATCACATCTCAGCAAAGTTTATACTTCTCCGCAGGTCATTTGCGAATGCGACATAGCAAAAGTTCAATCAATCCTTTCAAGTAGTCGCTCCAAAATTTTATTCCAAAATTTCTCGGAATGTGGCGATCAGAACTGATGTAAGACGCAAATTCTTATTACAGACATTCGGTTGTTCTCGATTCACAATTTCTTTAACACAGATGGCTTCCAATCTCATTTCTGCTGAGGAATCGTCAAGTCTGAAGATAGTAAGTCGCAGGGAGTCCTAATCAACGGAATAAGATGGACAATACCTTGCTTGGCTGTTGAATAGACAGACAGGAATCAGGGAAGGGGAAAAAATGAATGTGATATTGCTGATTGAATGCATGTTAAGCGAGAACGTACTTTTACCAACACAATCCCTTCTTGAATCGAAACAATCAACATGAAATTGGTCTTCGAAAGGACACTTCTAGACTTATTATTTTATTATTTATGTTTCTATCTTGCAAGGCTTTTTTTTTATTTCCACCGCAACCACTTTTTCATTTTCATTTACAACCATTTACCCATAAGTCACTACGCATGGTTTACCAAGTTTCATAAAAAAAATTTAACGCAGAGCATTACTCCTCTAAAGTTGACACGTTGAAATGTCCAACGTTAAACACGAGCTCAGCACGTCTGAGTTATTATAGGCGGATAGCAACAAGCGAACAATATGAAAAAGAGGCACACAAATAATAGTTCCACATGATTTTATTTCAGCAACCTTCCTGTAGCCTGATACCATCGATTGAGAACTTCTACATCACGCACGCCTTGTATTTGATAATGATTTCTACGGACATTAATCCACACAAATCTTGAGTGAGAGAAAGGAAGAAGCGGTCTGTTTATGTATCTTCGTGAATAATTTATAGTTATAGAGAGAGATTCATAGTTTTTTCGCTTCTTTTCTCGTTTGTGTTTTGTATGAAACGGATATATTGTAAATAAATAAATAAGGAGTGAGTTTGGAGTTTAATTCTTGCAGTCTCTCTCTCTCACTTTCAAAAATTCAAAATGAAAGTGTATAAAATGCCATTAAATATTTATATACTCCTTAGGGAAAAAAAAAGAGGCACATTTGTAATTAAGTTCGCCTAAGCTGTGTATTAAAATGACAGATTTCAGTAAAATCCCAGTTGATACACCAAACAACGAAGGCTATAAACAATTTTATTTCCTACCGTCAGCTAACCATGACTTTAAATAAATAAAAGCATCACCGCTCGGTATTATTTTTATTGGTTGTTTTTCTGTTCGTAGTTCGTTAATTAACAATGAATCATGATTGTTATTACATTTCTACTAAAAATTGAGCATCTTTCACGTTTGCAAGAATGTCTCTTTTTAATTATTATGCATTTTTAATTGTTTCAGGCGCAGAAATGAAAAAAAAAAAAAAAAAAAGAAGTTTTGATGTGATTTCCATTTCTGCCAGTTGCGTATTTGTTGAAGCATATGCCTGGAAAGCATTGCCTTGTATTGTTGCGTGTTTCCTTTTTGACAGTGTAACTTGATCAGCGTGTGCATGCACGCGCACACTATCTTCATAGTTTTAACTTCCTTCATTCCTTCGTTCCATACTACCATGTGGTTATCTCTTCCAAACTGGGGATATTTTTTGTTATTTTTTTCTTCCTTGTATGTCTTAACAGTGAATTCAGTGTTCTCCGCGAGACATGTTTCTAGTCAGCTGCTAAATATATCAATGACATCCTGACAGCGTCCTCTGCTAGTTTAGCGAGGATAAAAAGAACGTCGCTTTTAAGTGTTATCTGAGGAAAAGAGGGCACATGGCCCATGACACTGAAGTGGATACTGATACTATGAGCTGTTTCCAGATTATTCGTGAGAAAATTTTGAGTTTTCTTAATCCGAAATTAGTGTGGGAAAATATATTGAGGCATTTTTAAAATAATAATAGTGGAGTAAAATATATATATATATTTACTCCACTATTATTATTTTAAAAATGCCTCATATATATATATATATATATATATATATATATATATATATATATATATATATATATATATATATATATATATATATATATATATATATATATATATTTAATAGCCTTCCCACTCCCCATAGTATTAGCATAATAGTAGCGAAATGTTAACAAATCTCAATTTGTTATAATTCTCGGATTTTTAGTCAGTTTATATAAAAAATTAACATATCCCAACTCCGAGTTAATATATATATATATATATATATATATATATATATATATATATATTTCGCGAGTTGGACGAAGAATTTGGTTATTCCAGTTATTATTACTGCAAACAAACTAGACTCACTTACATTTAATTAAAAATGATATCTGAAAAAGCGAAAATATTGGTGGATAGATTACGCACCATTTTGTGAACATTCTCGAACTGCATTTTTATTGGTTGGTTGATTGCAGTGTTCGGTAGACAAACCGTAGCCTATTTCACATTGTGTGGAATCTTGAAGCCTCGAAATGTTGTTTAATAGCCTTCTCCACTCCCCAGAGTATTAGCATAATAGTAGCGAAATGTATAACAGATGAATGGAATAAAATATGTAGTGAGTCCTATTGACACACACACACACACACACACACACACACACACACACACACACACACACACACACACACACACACACACACACACACACACACACGCACGCATGCATGCACACACTCTCTCTCTAATTGGAGAGAGAGAGAGAGGGATTGGAGAGGATGAGGTTTGAATTAGGTTCCTAGTCGTTCTGAAGAGGGGTTTCATTATACAGTCCGAGAGTTAACAGTCTACTGTACGGTGAAGGTTTAGCTCACCTTCAGCTGAAAAGCTTCTAATAAATGACACTTGGATTCCAGAGAAACTTCGAGAGTGTTTCAAAGCAAAATCATCCTTTCCTTCAAGTTTAATACGCACGCGCAGAAAAAAAAAAAAGAATAAAAAGGAGAACGATGAGAAGAAAGAAAAGATGAGGATGGAGTAAAAAAAAAAAAAAAAGGAGAGGCGGAAAAAGGATGGCGAGTGGAGAGCACGAGATGGAGTGAAAAGAAGGCGAATTTGAAATGTGTGGAATAGAAATACAAAGAAATGGGAAAATAAAGAAAGAATTGGTGATGGTCGGAGAAAGAGGGGAAGGACAAAGACAGTGATAAATGTGCTTTGGCTGGGATTTCCTTCCTTCGCACGCGAACAGAAGTAGTGGCGAAGTGAGGACGGTGGTTGACAGCGAACCTTTGGACAAAGATCTGTTTTGCCCCCCACATTATTCGCTGTTGGCAGCACGACTGTCACGTTTACCTGCCTATCATTCACGTGAGTAGCCACCCGCTGGTTCGGAGAAGGTCCCCGGCTACTCAGAACTCCCATCGCGTTGGGATGAATAATTTTACGTTTGATTCCTCACCTTCGTGACGGAAAAACGGCACTTTCACCCACGTAGAATGGCGTGTCTACGAAACACACACACACACACACACCACGGAGATTTTGGCGTTTTAATTATTTTACTTTCGCTCTTTTCCGGGTCAATAACCAGAAGTGGTTCACACACACACACACACACACACACTCACTCACTCACTCACTCACTCTCTCTCTCTCTCTCTCTCTCTCTCTCTCTCTCTCCAGGGGGAGCCACTTCTCCCTGGTCTTGTAAACGAACTCTCCGATCGTGCGATTATTTGCGGGTCTGAGAATAATTGCCGAACATAAGTCGGTGGGGGTTTCCTGTCAAACTCGCAGACCTGGAGGGCGTTGGACCAATCACGGAACTGCATCTGACA